>NC_045429.1:37965830-38693330 GCF_902635505.1 Sarcophilus harrisii
TTTGTAGCTCTGTCCCCCCAGTGTCTAGCACTGTATATATTCTTAAAAATACTTGTTGAATTACAGGATTTACAGAGTGGGGGGAGAGAGAATATTAATACTTGTTTTTAAGTCACTAAAGTCTTGTAAGGAATACATACATACATATACACACACAGATAGATAGATAGATAGATAGACAGACAGACAGATCTATCTATCTATCTATCTGATTTCATTAGTGTAGAGAATGCCAAAGGAAGAAATACTATCTAACAATGCAGGCCAGCACCTGCTCTGCAATTTTTTTTTACCTTGAACACTATCCGGCTATAAGTGGGTTGCCGGGGGTCACTGACTCAGCATGAATCCAAATCTTCCTGACTCTTAGATCAGATTTTCAACTCCATCTTGCTTTTGGCTCTTTGTATCTTCTTGGCTCTTCTCTTGACTTTCCATTCAGTCTTTCTGACCAAGTTGGGCAAATATGGCACCTCCCTTGCCCATTCTATGTGAATGGAATATTATATACACTGTCAGGCATGGTTGAGGTCTTGGGTGATTTTGTTCACATTCTTTCTTTTCTTAGTACAGTGCCTGGGACATAGTAGGCTCTTAAATGATTGTCAGCTTTTTAATCTTTGTTATACACATATGTATATACCATCCGAATTTGCATGTGTCTATGTGCCATAATTTCCATATATGTGTATGTATATGTATTGTATATTACATATAAATCTATATATGTGTATGTATGGTTGTGTATGTGTATACGTATATCATCCTAATTTTCAATTTTATCCATATATGTAAACACACACAATATTCAATAAAATGAACAATTTAAAAATCTGTATATTATATCTTCTACCAGCTAACCATGATTTGAATTATATTCATGGTTTAGATCATAAAGGCAGGACTTCCAAATGAAATGCAAGTTACATACATGAGAACAAGGATTTAGTCCTTTCCTTTTAGCACAGATAACTTAGTCAAATTCATGGTTTGATGCGTTAGGCCTTGAGGGGAAGAGATACAGAATGGGGTGCATTTCTGTGCATTTGGGAACAAGACAGAACCTCAGAATACACAACCATCAGTTGGATATAGGAGTGTTCAGGGAGCAAAGCTTAGGGAAATGAGGCTCCTGAGTTGGGAAGAGCAAACTCATCCTGTTTCACTTGCTGAACTCGTTGGTCCAGTCCTGAGAAGGTGAGGAAAACCTTGGAGGCTAAGAGTTGGCAATTACTCTAGGAGGTTCTTAGGATTTCCAGAACAGCTCCCCCGACTTCTTTATCAAAGGAATGATTTTTAAAAAGCACTTTCCTAGGCATGGAACTTTTAGGGAGACATAAAGAGAATCACAGACACCCAGACCCTGCCCTCCAGCACCTTAGGCCTTAAGATTCATCCCTGATCCCTCTTCTATTTGGCTCACTAGGCAATAGCATATCAAAAGGCTTTATATATTTTTTATTTTTTGCAAATGCATGCAACCCCTGTTTTATCTTTTTAATGTAAAAGCTAATTCCCTCAAATGATCCATAAGAGTCAAGGAAAAAATACTCACCCCACATTAACTTTAAAAATCTAAACTGATTAATTTCTTAAATGAATAATTTAGATCCTAGACATGCAGTCATTTGGAAAAGGGCCCCAGCTCTAAGTAATTTCATACTAGACCTTTCAACATAGATGGAAGATTGCTATTTCACATCCCCCCATCTAATCTGTAAAAACATTTCTTATACAATGAATCCAGGAAGGGAAGCTGAGATTAATGAAATTGCAAGCTCCTTTTTCACTTATGAAGTCACATAGAAGAATATGTTATAGTAGGGGGAGTTATTATTATCATCATCATCATTGTTATTCATCTAAGGGCCCTAGCATTTGGAATAATGCCTTTAAACCCAGTAGCATCAAGCAGAGAATCCAGCAGGCTCTACTGATACCACTAATTCCATACAGTGTCTCTAGATATGTTAAGAGAAGTCAAGAAAGGCCTCCAAAATATTGGATGAATAGCCATGGGCAAATTTTATTTTGCTTTGTTTGTATCCTCAGTGCTTAGCACTACATGCATCAGAAAATGCACGATAAATGCTAATTTACTTGATTTGACATGAATAAAAGTAGCACAGGATGGGCACATAAATGGATTTCTATCTGTTTCATTGGAGGGAACCCATATCAGGGGAAAGAAAGAATGCTAGAGTAGGAATCAGGAGAGAACTGGGTTTGAATTTTACCTCTTTATGACCATAGACATATTTATGGAAGGCAAATGGACAGGCCTGGATGTATAATGATCCACAGTATTGCAGGGTATGAGATTACAAATCTGCTGGCTTCAGATCCTCTACCTTTATAAGGGATATAATGATGTTTATAATATTTACTTCACAGAGCTTTTGTGAAGAAGAAATGAGATAATGACTTTGCTAGACATAGTGTTATATAAAATTTAGTTATTATTGTTTTTCGATGAAATCATGAAGCAGTGTTATCAAATAAAGTAACAGAATCACAGAATTGGAAGTAACATCAAAGGCCTTCTAGCTCATCCCTAAATAAGTGATGAGATATCTCCATTGATTGTCTCATCCTACTTAAAAGTAATTACCTTTCTTATGTAAGAGCATTTCTTGACTGAAGCAGTTGAGTCTAAACAGGTCCTGTATACCTCCTTGAATTAATCAAAGCCATTCATAAGATACATGATCAGATCCTGAGGAATTCATATAAAAAGCAGCAGCAACTTTAGATAGAAATCCTAAGGGTCTGGTAGAAAGAACTGAACTGGAAAGAAGGAATAACCTTAGTGGGGGGGAGAGAGAGAGAGAGAGAGAGAGAGAGAGAGAGAGAGAGAGAGAGAGAGAGGAGGGAGGGAGGGAGGAGGAAGGAAGGAAGGAAGGAAGGAAGGAAGGAAGGAAGGAAGGAGAAGGAAGGAAGGAAGGAAGGAAGGAAAGAAGGAAGGAAGGAAGGAAGGAAGAAGGAAAGAAGGAAGGAAGGAAGGAAGGAAGGAAGAAAGAAATAAAAGAAAGAAAGGAAAGAAAGAAAGGAAGAAGAAAGGAAGAAAGGAAGGAAAGAAAGGAAAGAAGGAAATAAAGAGCATGAAAGCAAGTGAGAAAGGAAGAAAGGAAGGGAGGAATGAAGGGAGGAAGGGAGTGAAGGAAGGGAGGAAGGAAGGAAGGGAAGAAGGAAGGGAGGGAGGGAGGAAGGGAGGAAAAGAGGGAAGGAAGGGAGGAAGGAAGGAAGGGAGGAAGGAAGGAAGGAAGGAAGGAAGGAAGGAAGGAAGAAAGGAGGGAAGGAAGGAGGGAAGGAAGGAGGGAGGGAAGAAGGGAGGGAAGGAAAGAAAGTAAGATTAAACTGTGGCAGAGAAAGGAGGATGTCCATGAATCCTAAAGGGATCTCAGAAAAAAAGACATGGACTATTAAATCCATCTACTCAAGAACTGAGGGAGTTCCAAGAAAAATGTTTGCTTTTTCTCTCAGTCCCTTTCCTTTTGTCTACTCATAGATACTATAATACAATCTGCTGCTTTCTTACCCAAACGTTTCCAACTGTCTCTATCTTGCCCCCCCCCAAAGAGGTTAAGGGCTAACTGGAGAGAGATAGATATAAATGGAAATTAAAGGAGAAATTCAAATCTCTGCCTAAATATTAGGAGTTTCTTTAATCAGGACTCAGAGTGATTATACTTTTATTTATAATTTTATGTCTAAAACAAACTGCCTAAAGCTACAGAGGAGGCTGCCACCTCTGTATGGACCTTAGGGGCCATTCTATTACCTATAGGCTTAAATAATTGTAACAGTGGAAAGCAGCCCCCCCAACAAGTTAGCCCACCTTACACCTTCATAGTAATAGATTTTATTTGCATTGACCTTAAATCTGCCTCTTCAACTTTTGCTCCTTATATTTAGTAACAATTAATAGAACACACATGATTAATTTAATCAAATACTCTTATGGCTATGGTGTTATCTATGTGGACACTTAAGTCCAACAGTATAGATCCCCACTCATCCACATCTACTTATCCTGGGTTAGTCTCATCTACAACTTCCCAATAGTTCATCACCAGGATCCTCACAACATGCCAGAGTCCCTTTTTCCTTTCTCTTGATAGCAATAAAATACCAAAAGAGCACCAAGGCTATCCATCATTTATTTCTCTCTCATTTTAATCATATGACCAATCCATCTCCTTTTTCAGTTGTACCTTTCCTTCATTATATGCCTTATGTCACCTCTTTCATTATATCACTTAAACCACTACTCTTCATTAATTCTTTGTAATGTAATGACAGCCCGTCAGTGGAATATTCTCCATTAAAGAAATCCAATCATAATAGCTAGTACTTATAAAGCTAAACCTCTAGGAGATGTGTAATATTCCTTCATCTATAAGAGGAGGAACTTGGAGAAGAAATCCTGCTTGTTTGCATTTACTTCCAGTTTGGCCTTAACCTTTCTGGGGCTCAATTCCCTCTTCTGTATGTAGGAATTGGTCTCATTTCCATCTCCTGAATTCTCTGGCTTCCTTCAAGTCTCAGCTAAAATTTTACTTCCTACCTTTCTATGTCCCTTTTAATGCTAGGGCCTTTCCTCAATTGATTACTTCCAATTTTTCCATCTATAGCTTGTTTGCATGTTTCCATGTCATCTCTCCCATTAGATTATGAACTTCTTGAGGTCAGGAACTGTGTTTTTGTCTTTCTTATACAATAATACAATATAATAAATCCTCACTATTTAAGGTAATGGCTAAAATGTAGTTTACACTTACTAAATGCTTGTTGACTGACATCTTTCGGTTCTTTGATTATAAATTGATCTCTTTCATGATTATAATTATAAATTTTTCTTTCTTTGTATCTTTAGTGCTTAGTACAGTGCCTGGAACATAATAGTTACTTAATAAATATTTATTGCCTGTCTAAATGACTGCATGAAGTTTTTCCTGGTCCTTCTTAAATTAATGCTGTCCCTCTGAAATTTCTTTTCATTTACTCCAAATATATCTTACTTATACATAGTTATACACATACTATTATTAGTAATAGTATTATATTAGAATATATTAGACCCTCCTTCAGAGGGTCTGGTTTATTTTTGCCTTTTTTTTTTTTTTTTTTGCAGTTGACACATAGTAAGTCCTTACTAAATGGGTATTGACTGACATGTTTTGATTCTATGACTATAAGTTGATCATTATTATGTTATAATTATAAGTGATGATTATAAGTTTAAAGGTTTCTACTTATAAATCATAAGTATAATTATAAGTTGATGGTCTTTCTTACTCTGAAAATTCTGATTCTTTCTAGATAATTCTAATCTCTTTTAGACAGGAACTTATCTCATTATCTAGATTATCTCCTTTCATGTTTTTTTTTTTTTCAGGTAAGAGGCATTGAATAAATGTTTGTTGCATGAAATGCTATTCAGTTGTCTCTTAACAGATGCAAAAACTGAGGCTAGTTTCCTAGGTCATTCAAACTTCCCAGCCAGATGCCCTCAGTCATAGACCCTTATTCATTTGTCCTGCCATTTAGTTTCAGCCTGCTGAAGGACAGAATCATTAGAGAATTCAGATGGAATGTTAATTACAGGAAATTCCAGACTCCAGGGTTGAGAGAGACGAATTCTCATTTGTTTGGTTCCTTGGCACCATCAGCCATCTCATCCTGAATTCAGGGCTCCATCTCCATTTCCAAAGTCCACTAAACTGAAGCCAGGTGGTTACCGCTGCCTGGGGCAGACTGGACAACACCCAGTCCCTGAAACAGTTCCATACTTTCCCTGACACATCTCTTTTCCTCTAACTCCTTCCATATCTTAACTTCTAACTTCTTATTAAACTTTTCTTTTCATTTGGCCTCCAAAAGTTCATCCTGGAGGCCAGAACCTCGACACAACACACTCCTTTTTTCCTCTCCCCACTCCCCTCAAAAGCCAATCCCTCAAATCACCTCTTTCACCAAGCTTTCCTAGATCACCAGGTCAGATGCCCCCTCACCTTTGGACCACACACTGGGCTTTGTGTGAACCTCTCTTCTGTACTTATACACACTAACCTCCTTAATGTTTCTCAAACACAACATGCCATCTCTCAACTCTGGGCATTTTCTCTGGCTGTTCCCCATACCTAGAATACTTAGCCTGCTCATCTCTGCTTCCTAAATTCTATGGTTTCCTTCAAGTCCCACTAAAATCTTGCTGTCTACAAGAAATTTTTCCTCATCTTCCTTGATGTTAGTGTTTTTCCTCGATGTTAGTGTTTTTCCTCTATTTTATTATCTCCCATTTACCCTTTGTATAGCTCATTTGTATATAGCTAATTTGCATGTTATTTCCTCATCAGATTATGAGCTTTTTTTGGGGGGGGAGGGACCTGGTTTGCCTTGGCTTTGGGGGAGTGTTTTTTATTTTTTATTTGTTTTTTGTTTGTTTTGCCTTTCTTTGTATCTCCAGCACTTAGTACTGTATCTGGTACATGGAAATCACTTATCAAAAGTTCGTTACATTCTTGATTTGTATCCCAAAACTTAGCGTGGGACTTGACACATAGTAAGTGCTTAATAAACATTTGCTCATTTGAAAAAGGAGAGCGTTGAAAGCAAGATAGATAGTCTGTGCAAAGGCCTGGAGCTGGCATGTCATGTATGGGCAATAACAGAAAGTAAGCCATTTTGATCAAAATATAGTATGTAAAGGAAAACAATCAGTCAAGCAATTATTTATTAATCACTTACTATTCGGGAAGGGAAAGGAGAAAGAAATCAGCATTTTTACAGTGTCTACTCTATGTCAAGCCCTATGCTAAGCATTGTAAAAATATTAATTTTATTCAAACTCACAACAACCTTGCCATGTAGGCTTTATTAGTTCCCATTTTATAGTTGAGGAAACTGAGGCAAACAAAAGTTAATTAATTTGTTCAGAGTTACATAGTATCTTAGGGTCAGAAAAACTTGAGTTCAAAACAATGTAACAACAAAAACAACAATGTCGCAGTCCCTGCCTTCATGGAACTTATAGTCTATTGGAAGAGATAAATATACAAATAAACAAAATGAATAGAAGGTAAAAGGACTATTGCTGAGGAGAAGGTAAAGATAAGGAAAGGTTTCAGGCCCAGTCTTCTTAAGCAGAATTTTGAAGAAAATAATGGATAAAAATTGTTTTCACATGTAATTGGGGGAAATATGATATTAAATAAATATTTAAAAAGAATAAGAGGTGAAAGGAAATAGCTTTCTAGACATGGGAAAAAATGCACAATGAAAGGATAGTCCACAGAAGGTCAGCCTTGGCCAGTTTATTAATTTTCTCACTAAAATTCACACAGATATGGATAGAGAGAGAAATGAAGATAGATATAGTCACAGAAAGAGAGAAAAACAGAGACAGAGAGAGAACATTATATATATATATATATATATATATATATATATATATATATATATATATATATATATATATATATAGTTACCTTGTGTCAGATACCATGCTAAGCATTTAGGGATACACTTACAAGCAAGATAGTCCCATCCTTCAAGCAGCTTATATTCTAATAGAAAAGATAACATATAATGGGAGCTAGGAAGTAAATAAAGGAGGTTACACATGGTGGCCTGATTTGGAAACGATGAAGAAGCCTGGGTCTAAATAAGACAAAGAAATAAAACAAACAAACAAATAAATAAATAAAGCAAAAAGCTAACTTCTCAGACCTGGGGGACACAAGGGCAGATAAAGAAACTTTCTCAAGATCATCCACTGAGAGCAATGCCACATTCTTCTTCCCTTTGTATCATACTAAGGTAAAAATACTAAGTGACTTGTCTAGGGTCATACCACTACTAAGTATCTGAGGTCAGATTTAAATTCAGGTCTTCTTGCCTTTAGGTCCACGGTTTCATTCACTGCCCCATTGACTTCCCACTTGATACTTACTCAGTTGAATACATCAGAGAAGCTTCAAACCCAAAACTTTCTCCCAAGTTTTAATTTAATTGAACCATTTGTCAAATCTCTACCATTCATCCTTGTTAAAAAAAATCTTTTATTTTTCTTGCTATGGGTATAGTTACTATTGGAAGGCCATAACAATTGATTTGATGCTCTGTGCCTCAAATGTGACTTCCCAGACCAAGGTCTCCCCCGGACTCTCTACTTATTGTCTTCTAGAATGAATGATCCTTGGATGTAGACATTATTCCTTAATATTTAGCAGGCTGCCTGTCATATATTAGGTATTTAATAAATCTTTTCATTCACCCCATCTCACAAACAAATCTAATAACATAGATATGACTTCCCCTATTTAATAAGAGAACTCAAGATCCAGAATTACCACACCTAAATTGGACCAGCTAGCTAGTGGTAGAGATGAGATTAAAACCCACATGTGCAGATTACTAGCAGTCCTTTTCTTTTTTTTATTATTATTATTTAATAGCCTTTTATTTACAGGATATATGCATGGGTAACTTTACAGCATTAACAGCAATTGCCAAACCTCTTGTTCCAATTTTTCACCTCTTACCCCCCCACCCCCTCCCCTAGCTGGCAGGATGACCAGTAGATGTTAAATATATTAAAATATAAATTAGATTCACAATAAGTATACATGACCAAAACGTTATTTTGCTGTACAAAAAGAATCAGACTCTAGCAGTCCTTTTCTCAGTAGTCTTCACTGCCTCCAAAGAAGACCAAGTCTTCAAAGCTGCCTTCAAAGAAATCTCTATCTAATAGAGGGGCTCTGACCTTATTTTGTGTCATGAATACTTTTAGCAGTTTGGTCAAACTGATGAACTCTCCCAGGATAATGTACTTTTTTCCATGCATAAAATAAAATACATGGGATTCAAATACACTGAAATGCATATAACCTGAATCCCAAAGCCTATGGATAAGAGATAATCTCTTCTTATTTCTGGAGATCGAAGCCCAACACCTTTGTGATGGGCAAGGCAGAGTTGGAAATGGGAGAGAGGAGAGTTCTTCCATCCCTTAGGGCTCTGCAGTCACTTCAGATGTGAGAAAATGGATGATGTCAAGCCTACTTTATATTGCTGAAGGGAAAAATAAAATTGTGGGACACAAGAATTGATGGGAGAGGACCTGAAAGTTTCCATCATCTTTCTATCCCTATCTGGCTATACTAGATATTTGGGGGAATTGCTCTTTGGGTGAGTTCAAGAACTCTCTTGATTGTGAACCTCCAATGGGAAAACTTCTTCACTCTGTATTGTCTAATATACATCCTCTATTGTATACTTTTTCTGATTTCTGTTTTGCTATCAACTTAGCCACATGGTTTCTTGATCCTTGTTAAGTATATTCATCATAGAAGTGGTTTTGGGGAGAAAGAGAGCCAAGTTTTAAATTTAAATCTTGTCCCTCCTTACCCCATTAAGAAAAAGTCAGAACTTTATCTTGAACCTGAAAAACCACCCTAGAATGCTAATATTTAAGAGAGTAGTTAGATCTAATTTTAGCCCAATGTCTTCTCCCTCTCTCAGGAAAACTTTTGGCTCCAACTTTCTGTTTTCCCTCCTGGTGGGATTCAAAGTCTCCCTTGGAGAAGGGTGAGGGGAAAAGAGGATAGAAATATCTTTCAAGACATGCAACATGCTACATGTGAAGAACAGCCCTCATTATATACAGTTATCAAGAAATTTTTTTAAAGGAAAGAAAGAAACAAGTTCACAGACCTCAACTTAAGAACTCCTTATCTTCTAGGAAACTAGTTGCTCTTTGAGGTGAATGAAATTTTTAGTTTCCAAGATTATGTTTCAATAAACAGACTCCCCACAAGAAGAACCATATAGGACCCTCAATTTACCTCCCCCTCACTTCAACTCAATAAACTCTAATGACCCTATTGCCTCCAAGATCAAATACAAATTCCTCTGTTTCGCATTCCAAGCCCTTCCTAATGAATCCTCTTCCTACCTTTCCAGTCTTTTAACACCCTACTAGCAAGCTCTGTGGTCCACTAACAATGGCCTCCTGGCTATTCTACCTACAAGATCTCAGGTAAAGTTTTTTTTCCCCCTTTAGTTGTTTTCTGTGCCTCCCTCTGAATACTGAATACTGACCTCTCTAGCTTCCTTTAAGTTCTAACTAAAATCTCAACTTCTACAAGAAGCTTTCCCTAACCCCTTTGGTTCTAGTGCCTTTCCTCTGTTAATTCTCTCCCTTTTAATCTGTCTATAGCTTGCTGTGTGTGTGTATTCATTTGTATGTTGTTCCCTTTAGAATGTAAATTCCTTGAGAGCAGGGATTATCTTGGCCTTTTTTTTTTGTACCCCTAGAGTTTAGCATAGTACCTGGCACATAATGGGCATTAAATAAATGTTTATTAATTAGTTGGTAAATTGAGGAGTGCCCTGGCTTCATGGGATTGCCAAAGGGGTGCACAACACACATACACACATGGGGTTGCCAAAGGGTACACAGCACACATACACACACCAATGATCTAAGACTACAAATTTCAAAACACGTGCCTTCTTTTTTTTTTTTTTTTGCATTGGTGAAGAAAGCTTTCTTACATGGAATTCTCTACACAAATAAAATCCCAGGTTCAGACTCCTCCTTCCCACTACCCATCAAAAAGAATGATGTACTAATCACTGTTTGAAACTTTTTAAAGACCTATTTCAAGAATCTTTCCTTTCCCAGAGCCCTGCCTCTTACTACAAACACCATGTTTTACTGATTGATGGTTAAACAGTTCGCATATCCTGGAACCTTAGGCATAATGCTCTCCTTAAGAGCCCATGCAACTAAACCAAGTTACAATCAAAGGACTGTTAGAACACATCCTTCCCTACTTCCAGGCAAAGATGGTTTTGGATGGTCTCCAAACAGATCCACCTTATATGAGATTCTGCCCTGGAGAGGGTCTGGGTTTTGCTGAGGTATCAGTGCAGTGAAAGAGCTTTAGAAGCCCACCATCAAAATGACAGCAGGAAATCAGCACATGCTTTTGAATGACACAAAGGCATCCATTATCAATCCATCCATTCATCCAGTGTTTACAGAGGGCCAGATGTGGGGATGCAAGAAAGAATGAATCACAGCCGGGAGTATCCAGGAGCCAGTTTTCAAGAGCTGGTTGTTAAATTTTCAGTGTGAATATTTATTTACATCCTAGATAGCAGAAAAAGCCACAGATCAGGGCTTGATTTGTTGTTTTGGTGATCGCCCAAACTTAAGAAGATGAAGAAGAAAATGTAGATTAAATTTAAAATACATTGCAAGTTTTCAGAGATCCAGTTGTTAAAACATTTACCAGTGTCCCCTCACAGCACAAAAAATGAGGGCTCATTTTTTTTCCAATAAGGCATTTAATAATCTTTGCAGTCTTTCTGTGGGCAAGATGAAAAGATTTTGGCTAGTATGTATAGTCAGATGTCTTTGGAGCTGGTTAAACAGTAGCAATAAAAGAACATGATCAGCAGAGGGGCAAATATTTGAGGGAGGAGGTAAAGTAGGATCAGAGATGCTTTCTTAATATCATAGGATTCCATGTTATTAAGAGCATATTCTGCCCTTGTTGGAAGGAAAGTTATGCCTGTTGGTCACATCCCCATACCAAAGCCCTGAGATATTTTGGTCTACATCCTACACTAATGAATACTGGTAGTTTGAATCTGACACAGAATTACACAAAAGAGATATTTAATGAATATCTAGTGAATTTAATTGAAGGTTTAACAGATTGTTGTTAATTTGATAGAAAGTCTCAAGTCTGGTCTCAGATGCTGACTATGTGATCCTGGGATTTATTTAATCTTTGTTTTCAGTTTACTCATCTGGAAAATGGGGATCATAATAGCATCTATCTGCAGGAGTTTTTTTGAGGACAAAATGGGATATGTGTAAAGTAGTCTGCAAATCTATAAGCATTATATAAATGCTACTCATCCATACATGAACTGATGCTGAGTGAAATGAATAGAACCAATAGAACATTATACACAGTAACAACAAGATTATGAGATGATCAGCTGTGATGATCTTGGCTCTTTTCAACAATAAGATGATTCAGGCCAATTGCAATAGATTTGTGATGGAAAGAATCATGCAGAGAGAGAAAACTATGGAGACCAAAATTAGATAAAAGCATAGCATTTTCACTTTTCTTTTTGATTGTTTTCCTCTTTCCCATGTTTTTCCCCCTTTTGATCTCATTTTTCTTGCAGCATAACGAATATGGAAATATATTTAGAAGAATTGCATACGTTTAACCTATACGGGATTGCTTGCTGTCTAGGAAAGGGGGGAAAGGGGAAGGGAGGGAGAAAAATTTGGAACACAAGATTTTGCAAAGGTGAATGTCAAAAAATATCTTTGCATATAATTGGAAAAATAAAAAGCTCTTATAAAATGCTAGTTATCCTTATGTTCCTATTTATCCAAAATAGAATTTGAATAGGAATTAATAGGTTTTCTATTTATTTGAATTCAAGATAGATTGTAGATAGGTTATTGTTGTCTGTTTGTTTAAGGATCTTCTGAATGTGCTTGCCCCTTTTAATGAACCTTAACAAATCCAGGGGTGAGAGGAGGAATCAATCCAGGACATAATCTACTGGAGTAGTTTGCCAACCATGCTCATTAGCTGATTGACTGTAGATACAAACTTCAGATCAAAATCCACTAAGCAATGTTTTTTTCTTTTCCTCAACTGTAAAATAGGGATAATAATAGCACTTACTTCCCAGGGTGGTTGTGAGGATCAAATGAGATATCTGAATAGCAGTTAGCACAGTGTCTGGTACATATTTGGTGCTGTGTAAATTCTTATTTCTCTTCCTTTATCATGGTGCAACCTGAGCTGAGGACTGAGAAAGGCCAGTGAATTTGCTAACCTTCAAATCACTTGCTCTTGCAAAATAGCAGGCAAGTATCTGTGTTTTACAACTAAAGTAATACATGGTAAGTAGGTCTAAGCAGGCAGCTAGCAAGCCCCCAGTGACTAAAATCAGCCTCCTTAATTCCCAACTTTCCTCTGGGACAAGTGGGAAATCCAGGATAGAACACTTCCTTATCTCACCAGCACGTTGTCTAGGAATACAATACAATCTGTTGAAAGGAAGACTTTGGGTGGGAAGTTTTATTTGTTTGGGAGCCTTTCAGCCTATTGAGACCTCCCTTCCTACTGGAAGACATCTGGACGAAAAATGAGCAAAATTAAGTTTTTCCTCCCATCTCTGGAAATATTACTCTTCCTGGAATTTTGCACGTTCACACAATATCTGGAATAAGGAGATAAGGCCTTGGGGGCACACAATACTGCCTTAGTAACATCAGGCTGGGGAAGTATCATTTTTCCCTGTTACTTTGAAAGGCATGTGAGTCTGTCTTAGCCTATCCCAGGTAATTGGAAATGAAAATAACACAGCTCACAACAGCACACCAAATCCTTATGCGTCCTTAACCATGGAAAGGCATCATTCCAGAGGTGCTCCGGCCTATATACTCATCTGCAAAAATACTCAGCCCTCTCTGAAGGGGGATGGCCTCTTTTTTCTTCTCAGCTGCAAGACGGGCCTTCTCTTTAATGAGCACTGATTTGAAAGCTGTGTCTACAGTCAATCTGCTAATGACCATTCCGCTGCAGTGGATTATACCCAGGTTGCTACTTCTCCTTACCCTTTGAGCCTGCTTACCTGGTTCTGTTATGAGTTCCTAGCACATAAAGGAGTCCTGTTTAAAAAAAAAAAAAAAACTATGGTGGATTTAGAAAAATACGGAAAGATTTGGACTTGTAAAAGAAAATGCTATCTTCAGAGAAAGAGGGGACAAATGGAAATAAGCACAGTACAGTCATATATGCATATGAATGTATGTGTGTATCTATGTGTATGATTATAGATTTCTATGCATATGATTGTGTATAAATATATATGTATTATCTACATATATGTATTATATGTGTATGATTATAGATATCTATGTGTATTCATGTATCTATGTAGGTATGTATATGATTATAGATATCTATGTATATGTATTTTATATATTTGTATGTGTGGATGATTATAGGTAGCTATGCCAGTGTGTCCAATGTCATATAATCAATTCTGAAGTTCTTAAGAAAGATGTTGAGGGTATCCTTGTATCGCTTTTTCTGACTACCTCGTGAGTGCTTGCTCTGTGTGAGTTCTCCATAAAATAATCTTTTTGGCAAGCACACATTTGGCATTCAAACAACGCCGCTAGCCCAATAGAGTTGTGCTCTCTGCAGTAGAGTTGGAATATCTAGCAGTTTAGTTTGAGAAAGGACCTCAGTGTCTACTATCTTATCCTGCCAGGTGATCTTCAGGATCTTCCTAAGACAATTCAAATGGAAGAGATTCAGTTTCCTGCATGGCATGGGTAGACTGTCCAGGTTTCACAGGTATAAGGCAAGAAGGTCAGCATAGACCTTTAATTTGGTAGTCAGTCTAATAACGCTCCTCTCCCACAATTTTGGAGCCTCCCAAACACCGAGCTAGTTCTGGCACTGATGTGTCAATCTCATTATCAGTGTGGACATCCCTGGAAAGTAACTACCAAGGTAAGTGAACTCATTCACAAAAAGGCAATACAAGCACACTCTCAAGGTTTCTCTTACAAACTTTAGAATCCATTGTATAATATGCAAGACACTGATAATAGAACTGCCCAGCATGGCGTGCCCTCATCAGAGAAGGTGCCATATCTATGAGCAGAGCAGAATTGAATTAGCTCAGAAGAACACGAGATGTGCAAAGCCATAGAGTTTACCCCATAATCTTCACGAAGACTGTGTAACCGACCTGTGGCAGAGCATTCCAAGCTCATGTTGGTCTGATCAGCCACAGCTGGACATTCTGTAACTCGATTCTAACATGCTGATGTCATTTTGGTCCTCTCTGAGAATGAAAGCTAATCAATCAACCAACTATAGATAGCTATGCCTATGTGTATATGGTGTACATATGTGTGCATGATGTATATATGTATGAGTACACATATCTATGTGTATGTCGTATGTAAATGTATAAATGTATATGATTATAGATATCTCTATATATGTATGTGTATATATAAATATATCTATGTATATACTATTTTTTCATTGCTTCCTTGTAGGTTTTCATTTGATCTCTGCTATGTATTTTTTTACTTTATTTTTCCCCTTCCTTCTCTCCCTCCAAGAAGACTACAATTAAACAATTCATATATATGTATACATTATTCAAAAATATATGTATATATACACAATACTTACACACATATATAAATATCCATAATCATGCAACATACACATATACACTTAGATATCTACAATCATATGCATATATACATCATACATACACACATATACATCTATGTATCTATGGTACCCATGTATATGTGTATGCATGTGTATATATACATATGATTATCTATATCTATGCATATGTATATATATATGTATATTGTTTTATATATATGTATTTATGTATATATGACTATATATATCTATGTATATGTATGTGTATATGATTATGAATATCTGTGCATATTTGTATTGTGTGTATATGCATATGATTATAAATATTTTTATATGTATGTATATGTATATAGGTATATGATTAGATATTCATGTATACATGTGTATATATGTATATGATTATAGACATCTATGCATATGTGTATGTGTGTATGCATGATTATAAATGTTTGTGTATGTGTGCATATGGGTATATATGTATATGATTACAAACATATGTGTATATAATTATACATATTTATGTATGTGTGTATATTAATATGATTATAGATATCTATATATGTGTATATTTATGATATATATGTATGTGTATGATTATAGATTTCTATGTATAGGTATGTGTATATGATTATAGATATCTATGCATATGTTCATATGTGTGTTTATATGTACATGATTATAGATAGTAATGTATATATGCACATGATTATAGGTGTCTATGTATATGTATGTACATGTATATATGTGTACAATTATAGATATCTATGCATAAATGTATATATATACAATTATAGATATCTATGTATATGTATATTGTGTGGTTATATATGTATATAATTATATATATATATATATATATGTATATGTATATATGTATATGATTATAAATATCTATGTGTATATATGTATGCTGCATGATTATGGATATCTATATATGTGTGTATAAATATTGTGTATATATATATATGTAAATATATTTGTGAATAATGTATACATATATATGAATTGTTTAATTGTAGTCTTCTTGGAGGGAGAGAAGGAAGGGGAAAAATAAAGTGAAAAGTACCCAGCAGAAATCAAAAGAAAACCTACAAGGAAGCAATGAAAAAAAATAGGCAGCTCTGAACACATTGTGTAGGATTCATTATATAGGCTTTCTTGAATTGGAAATTTATTGCTATATATTTTGAATCTTCTCTTATGTTCTGCTATACACATGGCAGTGTTTTTTTTTTTCTTTTCTTATTTTGTATATGTTTAAAATTAATTTTTTTAAAAAGTTTATCAAAAGTTGATCTTGTGTTAAAAAAAAAAAAAGTGCATGTAAACTCTGTGGATCCAAAATATCCAGGAATAAGCCAACGGTTAGCAGAGAAACAGACCAGTAAATTAGAAGAAAAGGCTCAATATCTTTAATTGACATAGGTCATTGGCCATATTATCAGATGTAGCTCTAGAGCTGGATGTAATCTTTGAGGCTATATAGTCCATCACCTCATGCTACAGATGAAGAGACCAACTGCCCAGTTTGCCTAAGATCACGCGGCTTATGCGGGACTGAGGGAGGATTTTAACTCACTCCTCTGATTCCAAATCTAAAGCCATTTTCACTATATCATGTTGTTCTAGAAATGGCTACTAGTCAAACTACTTTGATCTCTTTTCTCCTCCTCCCCACCAAAAAATTGGATTCTGTCTTGGAAACAATTTGAGTTCTGGTAAGTGAGCTTCTACCTTGTCTTGTCCAAAAACAAAACCTCCACCTTACTTCCTGGTCACAAACTTCAGCTCCCCCTTCCTACCTGCTCTCCAGCTCTTTTTAATGAGTTGTCTTCCTGAATTATAATAAAAGGTCATTTTTCTGTCTTCTCACTCCCCCCTTTTCATCTCTCTTTCTCTCTTGGTCTTCCTCTTCCTTTTCCATTCCTTCCCTTTTCCTTTTTCCTTTTTTTCTTTCCTTTTCCCCTTCCCCTTTTCCCTTTTTCTTCCTTTCCTTCCCTTTCCCTGACCTTCTCTTCCCTTTCTTTGTCTTCCCTAGTTTTCCCTTCCCCAAGCCAAATAGTAATGAATTCTACCATTGTTTCTGGGAAGGGAATTTCCTAAGCTCCCCTCAGAATCTCTGTGACTTCCCAAACTACAATTCTTTTATATGTACTATTCCCCCCCTTCTAGAATGTAAGCTCCATGAAATAATGGATTGCCTTCCCTAAGTATTTCTAATTAGTATAATACTTCACACATAGAAAGAACTTAATGAATATTTTTCATTCGTTCATTACCCTTCAGGTGGGGTGTTCTATGGCTCTCTGGCTCTTGGTCTCTAGAAGTGCCATTGCCATTTCTCTCAGGGTAGTCCCATGTCCAATAACACGGAAGCCACATTCAACTCAACATCCTCTCATTTCAGTGTCAGAACTTGGCAATTCTGCAGTTTTAGGCTCTCCTGACCTGTGCCCTTCTCAGAGAGCACCTGTACCTGAGCAGCATCCTTGACCTCAGTCGCCATCAGTCCTGTCCCAGTGCCCTTCACATCCAGGCCAACCATAGAAGCAACTTGGATTTCAGAGAATTTGCTCATAGAGGCATTGCTGCCAAAGGCAGTAACATGGCTGTGTTCTACACTTCCGTCTAGATCCAGACTCATTAAGTTTCTTTCCTTGCTCAGGATTTATTAACATCAGATCATAAATCAGACTAAGGTCTCTCAAGATGTCCCTCTTCCCAATGTCCTTTGAATAACTGGCAACTTTAAATCTTCAGAGACAGAGAGGGTCTGTGGTCCACTAGCAGCATCTCCCACCAGAAGAATTTTGGAGAAGAGACTGCCATAGATTACCCACAAAGAATTGGCTGGTGGATGCAGTGTTGGAGAGACCATCAGAGAGACCCAGGGTTGGAGAAAGTGCTGAGAAGCTCACAGAGGGGAAACCAGGGGACAATATCCTCCTGGGAGACAACGAGGCAAGGATTAGCCTTTCTCTGATACTCAGTTTCCTCATTTGTAATAAAAGTCACATCCCTTGATCGAATTTTAAGGATCGAATGAGGCAGTACCTGATGAGATGATCAGAGATGTAGGCTGGAAGGGACCTTAGAGATTACTGGCTTTTAGAGCTTTAGAGACCACAGCTGGGGAAACTGAGTCTCTGAGCAGTGTAGGTGACTTGGCCTAGTCACACAGCTTGTAAGTATCTGAAATCAAGTTTGAACACAGGTCTTCTGATTCCAAATTGACTATTTAGGTAGCAAAGGACAGAGTCAGAATTCAAATTCAGGTCTTTTGAGTCCAAATTCAGATAGATAGATAGATAGATAATATATCTAAATATATGTAATAATAAATATATAAACTTTGTGAAATCCTTTGCAAAGCTTAAAGCACTATATCTTATTAGTAAATCTCATTTTTGTTATTATTTATTATAATCATTTTTCAGGGATGTGCTGGAGCCATCTTATATCAACTCAGAGCTGATTGTTAAATTTTCAGTGTGAGCATTAAACATCAGAAATTGATAGGCACTACAAATGTTATTATTATTACCTGTAGCAGCTTTGCTATTTTGGACAAGTCACAATCTCTGAAGGCCCCAGTTTCCTCACCCATTAATAATCAAGTTGAGATTTTCTAAGTCAGTATGGGATCCACAGAGACAATGTGGTTCGGTGACCCCTATTTCTATTAAAGTTTGATCCCACTGGCCTAGATGGTCCCAAAGATTTTTTCCCAACTCTATAAATTGGATATTCTGACAGTTAATACATTTATTGATTACCATGTAATATTCAGAGATCCGGAGAAAAACACCTTTCACAATGTGGAGTTGAATCCCTATGTAATCGTTTCCGGAGGATATGGCCTCAAGTTCCCCAAAATGAGAAAGTAGGTGATGGTTTGCATTTCCCAGGTTGAAGAAGCATGTATCCTGATTAGATACATGGATCCTGTTACTAAGCCTGTCCTTTACATTTTTCATGCAACCCTGATGTGAGATCATTGAACGTGGCTCCCTTAGTATGTTGAGTCATACCACACAGAGCAATTCTGTCTGATTAGTTATTCATAACCATCTCTAGCTCTCCTAAAGCCAAGGTCATAATGGCATGGAAACTTGGAGAATTTAATCTCATTTGGGGATGCCTAGACCCCAAATGAAAGGACCTCACCACAAATTACTCATACCTAAGTGCTCCATAATGATTTCAGGGGTGGGGAGGGTGGGGCTTATTAATACAAAATTCCTGAAACCAGTGTTGTAAAATGAATGAGTGAGTACGGGAGTGACTGAATGAATGCACTATCCTAAGTTCTGGGTGGGGTGGGTGGGTGCCAAATAGCCCCATGACTGTGGTATATTTCTCCCACAAATATCATAATCTGGATTATGGATTTTCCAAGGAAAGGTTTATCTCCCTCATCCTCACCCCTGGCATCTCTTTCTTCCTCCCATATCTTCCTGTGGTCATTTCAGATCCTTGATCTCACTATTGTATACAAAACTCCCTCAATTTAATTTCATCTTAAGTTTTCATTAGAGTCCTATTAATTCTCTGGAAGGTCCAGTTATGGATGACATTTTCACCCTTTTATCATGAATTGCAGAGTCACAACTTCCTCTAGTTCACAGAATGGTTCATTAGAGACTAGGCTGTTTACCATCTCTGTCCATTTCCTCCCCCCTCTAAAAAAATCCTTCCCTGGGGCAGTTAAGTTAATTAAAATATCTACTCTTTCCCTCCTAGCTCTAAATGACATTTTTTTTTTCTCCATCAGTTTTACCCTCTCATAATTATCAAGATTAAAATTTAAAGGAAAACTTTGCTATCCTAATGATTCTTCAAGGGCTTGGGGTCCGTCCTTACAGACTGTCTAGAGAGACCTTCACAAGCTATTAAGAGCCAACTGGCACGGGTATTTGGAAATTTTGATGCAAAAACCATCCCTGGAGTATTCAGTCTAGGATTCCTGGTAAGATATGACCGTTTTCTCTCCCGAGAAAGTGGGATGGGATGAGTAAATTTCTGGTTTTTCAGTTCACACTGCCCTCACTACTTTCCTTTTCAGAACAGTCTCACTCAGTGTCCTAAAGCAGCACATAGTACTCCTCCATTTTCAAGGGACCAGTACCTGTGATTAGTTTGACTAAGAAATGAGTAGACTGGGCATTAAGAAAACACTAGAAGAGGTAGCACTTTTGATTCCTAGGTGTATTTCAGTTTTATTTCAGATACAAATTACATGAATGAATGAACAAAATAATGAATGAACCAGTGAACAAACAAGTAAACAAAAAAACCTTTGTCAAGTACTCTCTAGGCACAAATCCATGTGCTAAGTTCTGGAATGGGAATAGAAAAATGAGAGCTCTTGCCTTCAAGGATCTTTCATTCTAATAAAGGAAAACAACACATAGGAAGTTAAGATGGAAATGTCCAATGGTCTTCCACAGTGGCAAAGTAGATTGTGTTGCAATTCTCTATTGTCATTTTCAGTGCTGCACAACTTCAACTTGTTTCCTAGAAAGTTTAGCTGATCAACTGAATCATTTATTTTCCTCAAGCATTTTTGTCCTGTCTTTTCTTCTCACTTCCCCATTACAGATGCTCCAAACTTCTGATGGAAAATGGTTTCTGTTTTAATAAATATAATAGATTTCACTAATTAATCAATAATAAAAACACTTTAACTTTAAAAATATATAGCTTTAAATGCTTGCAAAACACTTGACATGTGTTATCTCATTTAAGAGTCACAAGCACCATAACTAGGGTGGGCTGGATGGAGTTTTGCCTGAGGCCACCAAAATTTAGAGGTTGTAGACAGCACTTGTACTCGTTTAACAAGTGGAAATAACTGGGCTGAACATCTGGTTGGTAAGAATAATTAGGTAAACTGGGATGCTTTCCGCCACCCTCTTAGCCATATCCAAGGTGGATCAGCTACATTCTTAGTCAAGCAGGAGCTGTCCCATCAGTGGCTTCCCTGTGTTCCTGTGCCCCAAGATTTCTCCTCTCAGGACCTTATGTTCACAGGTTCCAACCTTCCCCACCTCCCACACCTCACCCTGGACACTAGAACTACTAATTACAGCTCTGCTCACACCAACCATATGAAGCAGGAACTTTATGATGTTGTTCACTCTGTTTTACAGATGAGTTAATTGAAGCTCGGGCAAAATGACTTGTATATGGCTTATACACCATGAGAGGGGAATTGCTGCCAACTGTTTCTGATTCCTAGGCCAGGCGGCTACCCATTATACCACACTGCCCCATCTTACACAGAAAACCTTCCAGTCAGAGAGCTTGCCCGTCTGTCTGTGGGACCAACTGTCCCTACGGAACAACCGGGGCGCCTATTCAGGGCCGGCCCTTAAGGCTGCCCGTTCAATGAGCACCCTGGGTTTCCTGCATGACGGCAATGGGTCATTAGTCCAATTAAGCCCGAAACCATTTCCCCAGCTCCTGTGAGAAGAGATGGCTACACAATATGTAATTTCAGCTTTTCTTGTGAGGGTTTTCAATCCTTCCATAAACTAAATCATTTTATCAGTTTTTCTCATTTTTTTTTTTTTTTTTTACTTGTCCCATTAAACTACAGGCCTGGAACATACTCATGAATAGTTTCTTTCCGCCCTAACTCAAGGAGTTCCTGACATAACAAAAACTGGTAATTAACCGGCTCGCAGACTTTTACAATAGCCTCTTTAAAGAAGTTCCGGTATACGGCGTTTGCTGCCCCAGATCCACTCCCCGGTGCTGATCCCACTGCAATGCACCCTCTATTAAACAAGCTATAACTGTTCGGCGCCTTCTTCCCCTGGCTGCTTCCTCCCCGGGCTGCGGTGCTGCTGGACAACGGCACCACGTTTTCCTGGAACCGAGTCTTCCTTTTATGAGTGACTCCACCTCTATCTTCTCCCCGCCCCCCCACCCCCGATCAGAATCCCCTGAACTTGCAGCCTCACCTAAACTCCATTTCCTTGAACCCCGCTTTCCTAAAGTTCATCCTACAGAGGAACACAAGGAGTCAGTCCAGGAATGAAGTCCCTGATCCCTGAGGCTCATAGATCCAGAACTGGAAAGGATAATAAAGATCATCAGGTCCCCAGCTTCTTAAACTGGGGATCGAGACTCAAGGGTCGCCTAAATATATGGAAGGCTCATCAAATTATGATTCTTTCTCAGTAAATGTTAGATTATTTATACTTATATACCAGGGGGTCACTGTAATTTCTCCAGCGAAAAGAGAATAGGAAAAGTTTAAAGAGCCTCGTTTCTAGTCCAATCATCTAGTCCTATCATATCCTCATAGTGGGAATAGGAAAAGTTTAAAAAGCCCTCATTCTAGTCCAATCGTGTTCTCTTAATGAGGGTATCAAAAGAGGGCTGCTTGAGTTATTTGCCTGAAGGCATATGGATGCTGAATGGGAATTCGAACGCAGATCCTTTGATTCCAAATCTCTCTGCTACCCTCTTTCACCGCTGCATCATCCCACCTTTTTCTTATTGCTCTAGACTCGCAGTGGTTCTCAAAGTCTGGTCCAGAGCATCCTGGGAATCTCTGAAATCCTTTCAAAGAGTCTACAAATTCATAATTAGTTTTTCTTTTTAATGTGATCAATATCTATAACTATAAACCACATAAACAAAAAACTCTTTGGACAGATCTTCAATCATTTTTAATAGGATAAAGATATTGAGAACAAAAATTTGAGGACCACTGCCTAAGTCTGGTTTCACCTTCTCAAAAGATTGAGGTGTTTGTTGATGCCTTCAGAATTCTGCAATCACTACTTCTATGTTCCTCCCAAAACCTCAACAAGGACAGAGATTATTAATCTTCTAAAGTTTATTGATGCTTTTTGATTTTTAATACTGCAGGCATTTTCAGCATATTCCCTCCACTACTTATCCCTCCCTTTTAAATACATTTTAATTTATTTAAATAATATTAAATATTATTAAATAATAATTTCATTAATAAAATTAAGCAAAATTATTTTGCTGTGTCTGACTCTTCCATTTGGGATTTTCTTGGCACATATTGGCATTGGTTTTCCAGTTGCTTTTTCGGCTCATTTTACAGATGAGAAAACAGGAGTAAATGACTCACTTAGGATCACACAACTAATAAATATCTGAAGTCAAATATGAAGTCCTGAGTAGTTTTCCTGATTCGCTGTCTATGGCTGGCTGTACCCACTGCACTACTTAGCTACTCTCAAACCAAGCAAAAGTGATCAACAAAATAATCATGCTCTATAGCATATCTGCAGCACTCTTCACCCCTAATTCCCCACCTCTTTATAGAGAGAAGGAAAGTGTTTCATCTCCTGTTCTCCAGGACCAAGACTGGATTTTTAAACTCAATTAGAGTTGAGCTGTCTTTTACAACTAGTTCCTGATGAGTACAATAACAAATCCCACGAAGGGGTCACATTATTCAAATTCACACCACACATTTCCAATGGACTGGAACCAATTAGGATATTTTACATGATTATAACTTCGAATAGTACAGATTCTAATATGTGTGACCACTTCATGGAATTCATTATTCTCATTAATTGGGACGTAGGCCTGGGGTTGTTTTCGTTTACATTATTGTTCATTCTGTAGATAGAGCCTGCTTTGTCTTGTAAAAGCCTATGTGTTGCTGTTATATTGACATACTCTATGATGTGGCCATATCGGGTCATGAAAAGATGAACCTCGGGAGGCACATGGTACAAAAATATTGACTATGCACTGCAGGAATAATAAATACCAAAACCCAAACCGAATAGAAGTCAGTTCCTAGTTAAGCCCACCATTCTATTACTCACTCACCCTGCTGTGCAAATTTATTAAAGCAGTCTCCAAATAAACAAGTCCTAAAATGAATCAGGAAGTGGAAAAACATAAAAATAATCCCCAGCCCACAAAACACACCCATGAAATGGAGAAATAAAGAAAAATGTTCTAAATAAAACTTACAAGGCTAAAAACTCTGTCCTCAATTAGCTGCGAATGCTGCTCGTGGAAGTCAATGGGAGTCTTGCACAAGGAAGAAAAGGCAGAATTCAGGCCATAATGTGTCTAGAGTTCACTTTCAGGTAATAAATTGGGAGTTGTGGGAGTGGGGCAGGAGATATGGTGTCAGCCTCTTGCAGATGGTAGCTTATAGTAGTCAGAATTATCTTGAGTTCTGGGAATAAAAAAAGAAAAAAGCCTCTTTCCATCCCCCAAAAAGGTTCTGATGTGAGTCTATATAAAAGTCTATATAAGATGTGCTATATAGAACCAGAATCTTGGATGGGCAAGAATTCTAGGCACACCAGCCTATCTCCTAGCTTCCAGTCTGTGCCCTCTGCCTTTTCAGCAGGTGCATTGTGCCATTTAACCCAAGGAACAAACACATCATCCATTAGCTTAGAGATTCATCATCCCTTATTCATACAGAGTTCTCATCTATCCAACCCACACATCATACTTCAGACCAAGTCACATCACAAGAAGCTTTTGGCAAATGAAACATGTGTTCCTTAAAACCATCCTTTTACATTTTCAATCTGTATTTTAAAACACGTTGCCTATTAAAGGAAGGCTCTGCCATCTTCCCAGTCCTTCCCATGTTCCCCAGCTCAGAGGCATCCATCACCATCCTACAAATCAGCAGTTGCCAAGTCCACTCCAGAGTAGCTCCATTCACATATTCACCTCCCCCTAAGGAGGGTCCTTGTCACCAGCTAGGGTGACAAGTCAGAAAGATGACTTCAAATTTAGCCTCAGACACTTCTAGTTGATTGACCCATTTAACCTTCATTTGCCTCAAGTTCCTCAACTGTAAATGAGCATAACAACGGCCACTACCTATCAGGATTGTTGTGAGAATCAAATGAGATCATATTTATAAAGTGTGAGGCACATAGGAGGCACTATGTAAATACATAGTTCCTCTCATCCCCTTTCTCCCTCCTCTTGCCTGGACTATTACAGTAGCTTCTCAATACAACTTCTGGCTTCCCATCCAACTTCTATCTGCCAAATTAATATTTCTAAAACACAAGTCTGACTTTGTCATTTCTCATTCAAAAAATCTTAAATTGGGTCTTTATTTTTCTAGGATAAAATACCAACTCCTCAAGACCTGCCTTTTAAAGCCCTCTATATTCTGGCTTTAAGAAGTTTATTTTAACATTACTCTTTTTCATATATTCATATATTCCAACCAGGGATCTACTAAGCCAGCTCAAACCAGCTCTCGAGTTAATAGTTAAATTTTCATTGTGATTTTTTACTTCTCAGAAATCACTACATATTAAACCTTGATTTATTGTCTCTTGATTGTCCAGACTTAAGAAAGTGATGGAGAAATAGAATAATGTGGATTAAACTTAAAAGTGTGTCCCACATGCATTTTGGGGAAGAATTGACTGGTAAACATTGACTTGTACACCACTGCTTCTAGGCAAACTGGTCTATTTGTTATTTTAAAAACTCAACATCCCTTTTCTAATCTCTATTTGGTTTGTTGTTAGTCAGTCATTTTCCAGTAATATCAGACTCTTCGGAATCCCATTTCACAAAAGGGAATAATTTCCTGGCAGAGATACTGCAGTAGTTTGCCATTTCCTTCTCCAGCTCATTTTACAGATGAGGAAACTGAGGCAGATGAGATTAAGTGACTTGCCCAGGCTCACATAACTACTAAGTATCTGAGGCTAAATTCAACCTCAGGAAGATGAGTCTTCCTGACTCTAGACTAGACATGTCATGCATTAAGTCACCACTTAACTTCCTATCCTATCTCTATACCTTTGTACAAATTGTCTCCCACTTGTGATTTGCATTCCCTCCTCACTTTGACCTAGTAGGATTCCCGAGTTCCTTCAAGTTAACTTAGCCACTGCTATCTATGTGAAGAGACATGTTCAGTGCTCTCTCCATTCTCCAAACACCCCATGTTCACTACTTTGTACATGCTTTATGCTCCCAGTGAAAGGTAGGCAACTTGAGAGAAAATAATATTCTGTTTTTTTGTCACTGAATCCCCAAGCATAATCACAAGGCCTTGTCCAAAGTATCATAGGGGAAAAAAGGGACTTTAAAGGTTGTCTTGTCTAACTTGTTCAGGTTATAGATGAGAAAACTGAGACACAGAAGAGAAACCAATTGTCCATGGTGACCCAGGCAGACCAGGAATTTAACCAGGGCCTCTGACGAAATCTAGCACTTTTTCTAGCACCACCTGTTGCACTATTCCAAAAGCTCTATGAAGCCGAGGTCTTCTCTCCATAGATACCATGGGTCTCTCTTCCATGCCTCAGCAAATAATACTCATGAGTTGCTATATATATATATATATATATATATATATATATATATATATATACACACACACACACACACAATTAGGTTGCTACCCCTCTAGTGATAGAAACCTGTCCAGTGCTGGAGTGCACTGGAGTGTTCTTGGAGAAGAGCCATGCAATCCATTACTAAGAGGTAGGGGTAACTAGGTGATGCAGTGGATAGAGCATTGAACCTGGAGTCAGCAATATCTGAGTTCAAATCTAGCCTTAGACACTTACAAGTTGTGTGACTCTGGAAAAGTCATTTGCCTCAATTTCTCATTTATAAAATGAGGACACACTGAAGAAGGAAAAGGCAAATCACTTCAATATTTTTGCCAAGAAAATCCTATGGACAAAGGTCCATGGATCATGTCGAGTTGGGCACAGATGTGAAGAGAGAGAAAACCAATCTCAAAGACCAGAAAATCTGTATTCAAATCCCACTTCTGATATAAAGTAGGATGATCTTGTCAAGTCATTTAATTTCTCTGTATCCTGGTCCTAAGAGTAAAAATGACTAATTTCACCAGCTTGCCTGAAGGATGATGGACTTCTCCACTGCAGAAGGTATCAGTGACCATCTACCATGACTTGGGCCTGAGGTGACTTTCCTGCCTCTTTATATATGACTTTCCTTCCCTTCCTCCATAGCTTCCTCCACAAGGAAGCCAAAGTAGACTTCTATCTGCTTCTCACACATGGTACTCCATCTTTTCATCTCTAAGCCTATTCACTGGCCATTCCTATTGCCTCTGATGTATCACACACCCACCTCTATTTCATAAAATTCTTCAAGATTCCTTGCTTAATCATTCCTTTAATCCTAACAACAAGTAGAATTTGAGCACCACCATATGCAATTTCCTGAAGCCCTTCCTGATTCCCCCAACTCTTAATGCCATTCAACCCTATATTAGTATTTAGTTACTTTGCATTTATTTTGTATATTTCTATTAGAGACCAACATACTCTAAGATCCTTGAGAATAGAAATTATCTTATTCTTTGTACATTGTAGTTTCTTAATAAATGTTTTTTGGAGAGTTTAAGATCTGAGCCAGTAGGAATGGGGGAGTCTCATGCGTATTTAAAAAATCACAGATTCTGGCATTATTGATTGTAATCTCATAGAAAAACAGTCCTCTGGTAGTACAATAGATAGAGCACTGGGAATAGAATTAGGAAAAACTGAGTTCAAATCCAGTCTCAAATCCTTACTAGCTATGTGATCCTCTACAAATCATAGCACCTCCATCTGCAACCATTTCCTCAACTATAAAATGTGGGGATGATAACAGCATCTACTTTACAGGGTCACTGTGAAGATCAAATGATGCAATATTTATAAAGTGCTTGACATAGTGGCTGCCTGGCACATAGTAGGTGTTCATAAATGTTTATCCTCTACCCCACCCCCCATCCCTTCTCTCTGGTTGGATTGAGTTATTACCGGTGAGCTAGAACTGAGCTGATTAAAATGCAGTTCCTCCTTAAGAGAGACTGCACAACTATGAGATTCAAGAAGTACCTTTGTCAGGATTATCGTTCCTACCTTTAGACCAAATGAGAAATGGAGTTGTTTTCAAAGTCTGAGCAATTTGGAGAAAAATCTTTTTTTTTTTTTCATAGAGGCTGAAGTATTACTTCTTTTTCTCAAGGCTGTTAGACAATTTTACCAATGGAGGGCTGAGACACCCAACAGCCTGACAGACGATACCAATTTTCTTGAGTGCAGAAAAATCACAAGTCAGGGAAAATGGCATTATTGTTATTTTTTTATACAATTGGCTGGTTAAAGAACTGGAGTTGTTTTGCTCTTATTCCCAGGGCTCACTATGTCATCTCTTCAATGGTTATCCAGGGGTGAACTTAATATCCATGACATGAAGGAATCTGGATGAATGAAGAGGGGAAGAGCTACAAAATCTCCTTCTTCATCTTAACAGCCTGTACTCGGTTATCGAGGGCCATCTCCAGTCATCCTGTTCTATATGTTACCACTGGACCCACTGGAGGGGAAAGTGAGGCTAGTGACCTTACACGGCCTTCCTTCACTCAAATCCAATTCACCTGCATGTTGTGAAATCACCCTGATGTCACAGTCATTTTTGAGAACAAAGGAAAAATAACAATAATAACCCTAATAATCACTCTTTACACATCTTTTCTTTCAAATTTCACATTCATTAAGAAAACCCAAGTCTATAAGGATTACTTATCACAAACTCAATTTATTCTTAACTCTTCTCTCAAAGCTTTTCTAAATTCTTCTATTTGTCCTCAGAAAGGGTTTCTTATTAGGGCTGATTTGTTCTTTCCTTCTGCATACCTGGCTACTCCAGATAAGACAGAGGATGGGCAAAGAAGGGCAGAAGATGGCACTTGACAAAAATAGTTAAATAATAGCTATGCTGTAAACCAAAGGACAGGTTGTGAAAGCTTCAGCTTTGTCTTTGGGCCTCCCCACCTCCCTTTATTCACACTTATCTCTCTCTCACTTCCCACATAGTCCTAATCTTCAAAAAAGGGAAGAGCATAAAGTCTACAACCTATTGGTCAGAGAACTGGACTTCTCTTCTAGAAAAAATCCTAGAAAATTAACTTTTAAGGGTTAGTCTATATAATGTCTAGAAAAGGAAACAGAACCAACATGGTTTCATTGAGAATAGTTTCTACCAGATTAACCTTCTTTTCCTTTTCTGACAAGGTTACCTACCAGACCAGAAGATCAGGAAAATGTATTCTCAATATTACCAAGCACTTGGCAAAAACACTCATGCTATTCTTGTGGATAAATAGATGGAAACCAGATATTAGGCAGCCCCAGAATTAGATGAGCGAGCGAATCCCAAGAGTAGCCATTAATGGGCCTATGTCAGATTAGAAGAAAGTCTCAAGTAGAGGACTCCAGGGACCTCTCCTTGATCATGTGTTAGTGCAGCACATTTATTAATAGATAAAGGCATAGATGACATCCTTCAAACATTTGTGGATGACACAGAACAAGGAGGAATTCTTAGCACATTGGACAATAGAATCAAGATCCAGAAAAGTCTTGAAAGATAAGATAGGGGTTCCCCTGAAAATCCACTTGAAACATACAAGATTTCAGGGGAAAGGGGATATGGACAATTAGAAATTAATCTGAAAAAAATCTCTTGGTGGAGGAGATATTGGTAAACTTCTTTATAATTCCCAGTAGGATGTAAGTCCTGTGAGGGCAGGAATGGTTTCTCAATTCAAACTTTGTATTTGCCGTCACCTAGCACAATGTCTCATGCATAATAAAAACCTGTTCAATTGCTGAATTGAATTATTTAGGCTTATTCTCTGATGACAAGAATATGCAATATATTACTTGACTAATCTTGAAAGTCCTTTCAGGGGCTGGTCGGGCCACCAGAACTTGGACTATGTCTAGAGAATCCATGTTTGTCTTTCCTGTCATGATGAGGCATCAGTTATATGTTATTGGTGACTTGCTTATTAATCCACTGCACTTATGGTACTGCAACTATTTCCTGATAAAGGAAATTGCCAGTAAGCTCCTCTACTAAAATAAATGAGTGCCCTCTCGACAGCAGTTTTAGAGAGTTGCTGGGGTACTAAGAAGTTATAAATGACTTGCCCAGGATCACACAACCAATATATAGCAGAGATTTTCAACCTACATCTTTCTGACTCCAAGGCAGGCTCTCTAACCACTGTTCCAATATCAGCTAATATACAATTTTAATTAAAGAAATTTCTGCTTTGGGGGAGGGATTTCTGTGTAGGGGGGGTGTTGATAGAACTAGGCCACAGCTAGGCCCATTGTCTATATTATGTATTTACATAATTCAGATCCTGAGAAAAGTAAACAGAAAGAGCATTTGTAGGTCCTTGTATGTTCCCTTCCCTTATAAAGAGACAAAGAGAGAAAAAAACTGAGGAAAGCAGAGGTCTGCTCTGAGGTTCTTCTGAAGAACCTCAGTCACTGGGGAGGACTGAGGGTAGTGTTAAGATTAAGAAGAAATTTGGACCTCCATTTTCTGAGTTATGGATTCTACCCAGAGAAGTGAAGATGACTAATTTCCTGGTTCCCCCAGATTTATAGAGATAGTCATCTTCAAACCCCAAATTCTACCTCAACAGACTCCAGGGATGTTTGTTTAACTAGGAATTGTTGCATGGACAAACCCATCAGTTTGCTCAAATGATGCAACTTATCCATGTTGGGTAAGTTCTAAACCAGAAAACTTATTGCCAGGAGATACATAAATGACCTGTAAAGAAAGGGTCTTATTGAACCTGTGAAACATGGATGGACATTGTGTAGCTGGTCTACAGAATAATGTAGCCATTGATGTAGGTTATGGTGGAGTCAACCATGTATCAAAAACAAGAGGTTCTAGGATTGTCTTCAGAGGCATCCCAAAAGTCCTTGATTTTTTTCTTCAGTTGTACTCTTAGAGGAATCTTAATGATTACTATAATGGAATCCCTGAGACACAAAATCTGAGGAGCTGTGGCTTAAGAATTAGACCTCAGTTTTTGGCTTCCACATTCTTTATTTTCTCCTTAAAATATAAGAGATGGGAATCTCCAGTCTTATGAGTTTAAAGGTCAAGAGGGATATGCAATGAAATTCTGATACTTTGGCATCTTTGCTTCCTAATCTCCTGGGGTTCCTGAGTCTATGATCCAGAGCCAATGTAGCATCAGTTGTCTGAATAGTAAAGAGAGACCTTTAGTAATTGCCTCCCTGACCCAAGAAAGAGAAATCTGAGAAAAGTACTCATGTGGAACTCAGCTGCATTTAGATATAAACTTAATGGGACCAAATCTGTGACTGGGCAGAGTAGGATTCAAGTGTTAAGTGAAATGTTTGTATATTTATTCTTGTTATATCTTTGAAACAAATATCTCTTTGTGAAAGTTAATCGATGTTAAATGCTTAAATAGACCTGATGCTCTCATTACTAGTACCTAACAATGACATGGATACATCTAATAGAGCTCAACCCAATGGCAACTGAGAAGACATCACTGGAACTCTTAAGGCACCTGAGAAATATGAGGTAGCAATGTAGAAATCTTGGTCAGGAAAAGTAAGCTAGAGTACACTCTCTAGTCTTGGTTTGGTTGCAAAAATATTTGCAAATATAATATTCACTAAATATCTTATTAAATGTGTCAGATAAGCTTTGTAGTAAGTCTTACTTGGTTTTAGCATTATATCATATTCAACTATTGCTAGCCATCATTGTTTTCTTGCTTCAATAGCATCATCATCCAACCCGGTTTGTAACAATATTGTGAACATTGTTGAAGACTCTTCCTGCACCAAGGGAATATCCTTAACATTATTGGAATCTGCTTCCTTTTGTATCATTTCTCTAATTCCATACCTTGCCATTCATCTTCACTGTTGCGTTGTTAATTGTAAATAAAACAAACCCTTAAGTTATACACCAAACAAGGATTTATTTTCCCACTCCTCCCAAGGCTCACATAAAATATAGATGGATCTAATATTCTAGAGTATATAACCCTGCTAGTAATATCCTATAACAGCAATAGGTAGCCCCTGTCTGGTTTAATGATAGATAAAATAAAGGAAAATTCCTAGGCTCATTCACTTAAACACCAAAGCCTTATAATTATTTGATTTTTCTGTAAAAATAAAAAACCCTAATTTCCTTAGTAATTATCAATATATTTCTTTCACCCCAGGAAACAAGACAAGTTCCCCCCAGGGGCAAATTTAACACCTGTAAATTCTCACAGATGTTAAGCTCAGTCAGTGTGAGGTGGAGAGACAAAGCATTTATTTTATAGACTAGGACCTTTTCTGTTTTTATTTTTTAAATAAGAAAAATTCTTTCATTTTATTTTTGGCCAGAGCCAAATTAATTAGATTTGAAGTAAAGGACCCCACTGTGGGATTATGAGGTAGCACAGTGACTAAAAGAAGAATCTTGAGATCTTAAAGATCTGAGTTCAAACACTCCTTTTGACATATAAGTACAAAATAGCTTATCAGTATACTGGACGATTCTCTGAAATAACATATCACAGAAAGCTTGTGTATTCGCATTGGTAAAATGAGTTTTTATCATAGTAATCATCCCCCAAAATCAGAGATCTAGACCAAAACACACACACACACACACACACACACACACACACAAATTATAAGATTAAAACATGTTGTTTTTTCTTCACTTCCACAAAGGCAGCACTTAACCATATATTCAGGACTGCTTACATGTCTATGTTAGAAAGTAAAGACACACATACATCTAGTTATATAATTCAGTCCAGATCTAGAAACCTGATAAAGCCTAAAATCACATAGGGAATGTCTAGTGGGCAACCTGATGGTGGAGCTATTATGATTTTGTCATTCTTTTTGAGCTTTGATGTTCTTTTCCCTTTGACACATCATCTCCACGGTAACAGGAGACAAGGAGCAAAGCCGGTGGACCACTTTTCAGGCAAGCACAAATGTCTACAAGAAGATATCTTTCCAAGGGGAAGGGGGGTTGTATCCAGTGAAATCATTCTTGGCCTTCATTCCATGCTTTGCTATATAATACAATAGTTTGGAACCATATAATGTTTGAGTAGATGAAAGAGTCTTCTAAACTTGGCTTAATTCAAACCATAATTGAACTGTTTATTGCAGCAACCCAATAGGCTTCAAGCCAGCCAGAACCAATTACTACCCAGATTATCCTTTAAAGTGTCAATTGCCTGAATTAAAAAAATGAAATTCATAATACCCAATGTCAAAAAAGTCTTATTATCTGATTAACTATCCTTTGTTTTGAACACACATCATCTTTCCTAGAATTCTAGGGAATTCCTAGAACAAGGGAATTCTTTGAGGGAACTAAAGAGATTTCGTCTGGAAAGAAGCCTGATGGGATGATAACCATCTTTAAGTATTTGAAGGGATGTAATACAGCAGAGAGATTAGATGTGCTGTGTATCATTCCATAGGGCAGGCTCAGGGATATTGTGGGGAAGTAGGCTTATATGGGGAAATACTTCCTAAATACTAGAACTAATTAAAGTGTGGAATGGTCTATTTCAAGAAGTTGTGGGTTTCCCTTTTGTGAGGGCCTTCAGATAGTTTACTTTCTGGGTATGTATAATGGAAATTCTTTTTGGGTAAGGTTTGGAATAAAATAACCATTGAAGTCCTTTCCATCTCTAACTTCTACGATTCTATATACTCATTTTCTTTGGTCCTTCAGAAGGTTTTTTTGAGTTCATCGGTGTGAGTTCCACTCTATCAGTAAGGATCTCCGACACTATATTTGTCAAGTCATTTAATCTCTTACCTCAGATTTCTCATATTTTTAATTTAATTTTCTCAATTAATGAATATTTTGAATTAATTTTTTCCTCTTAACTCCATTAAACAAATTAAAACAATAATATCTTCAAATATAACTTGAGAAACAGAGAAACAAATTCCCACATTAGCCATATCTGAAAGCATATGTCTCTTTATGCATTTTAAGTCCTTCTCTCTCTGAGGAAGTGAATAGCATGTCCCATTTTTATTTATTTGTGTTCATGGGCTATCATTACATTCATCAATATTCTGAAGTCTTTTATATGATGTTATCATTGTATAAAAATGTACACAAAATAATTTTTTTAAAAATTGGGATGATATTGTTAATAATAAAAACAACAGCTTCCTTAATGATAAAAATAGTATTTTAGTTAACTCTTTAAGGTTTGCAAAGATCTTTATACATGTTATCTCATTTGAGGTCTGGAGCCTGAGATTCCTAGAATTTAAAGTGAAGTATTCCAGGCTGCAGAATAGGATTTGTGTGTGTGTGTGTGTGTGTGTGTGTGTGTGTGTGTGTGTGAGTGTGTGTTGATGTTTGGAGTGGATTGAGGAGGAGAAGGATAGCTTTTGTTAAGGCACCAAAGGAGAAAGAATATTGTGAATTGGGGAGAGGAGCTAGTAAGTCAATTTGACTAAAATGTAGATTATGTGAGAGGGAAGTAAAGTGGGAGAGGGAAAAGAAGGGAGGAAAGAAAGAAGGAAACAATCAAGCATTTGTTAAGTCTTTACAGTTAGGAAGAGCCTCTGATTATTTGGAGAGGAGGAACAGATGACTTGTTGGAGGCATGTTGAGTTTGAAATGCATATGAATGATAAAATGGATATCAGAAGTGGGGATGTCTGGTGAGATGATTTGGTGATCCAGGTCTGCAATTCAGGAGGAAGAATAAGAAATGTATAAATAAGGGCAGCTAAATGGTGCAATGGATAAAGCACACAGCTTGCTGTCAGGAAATCTTGAGTTCAAATTCAGCTTCAGCCACTTACTATGTGACTCTTGAGCAAGTCCCTTAATCCTGTTTGTCTCAGTTTCCTCATATGTAAAATGAGTTAGAGAAGGAAATGGCAAACCATTCCAGTATTATTGTCAAGAAAATCCTAAGTGGGGTGACAAAGAGTTGGATACAACTGAACAACCATCACAGCAACAATATGTAGATTTGTGGGGTATCTGTTGAGATATGCTATTTTATATTCACCCTAAGGCCTTCTGGGACAGGCAAAGATCAGAAGAGTTTGTCCTGGGACCTTTTGTTGGCTAATCAATGACAGTCAGAATGATTTGAGTTCAGGGCATAGTCATTGGGAAAGAAAACTAGCTGTGAACTTCAAGATGGGGAGGAATGAATGTAAATAAAAATTATGGCCAGAAACCCTATGCATCTTCTCCCAGATTGGTCCCTTTTTTCCTTTGTAATCTATCTTTAATCACTGAAGGGACATTGTCTCAATCAAACTGAGACTTATTAAAGATCTTAGCTTTAAAAGGTCAAGGTCTCCCACTGCATCCAACCAGCTCCAGTCATTCTGACCTCTATGCTTATCATTGGACCTGAATAGTTCCAGAGGAGAAAATGAAGCCGTTGACTTTGCACATCCTTCCCCCATTGAAATCCAATTCACTTGCATGTTACGGCATCACCTCCCTCATGTCATGATCATCTTTCAGAATGAAAGACAAACAACAATATCAATTTATAGAGGACTTTCTAGTTTCCTACAAAACTGTCCATTTCATAATTTCTTGTGGCTCCACCAACAGTTCACTAGTGTATGTTTTCTCACAGTACCTCCAACCTTGTCATCTTTGCCAATCTAATAGGTATAAGGAAAAACTTCAAAGTTGTGTTGACTTGTGTTTCTTTATTTTTTATGTCTTAAGGCATTTCCCCCCATATGATTGTTGATAGCTTGGATTTCTTCCCTTGAAAACTGTCTGTTCACATCTTTCAACCATTTATCAATTGAGGATTGGCTCTTAGTCTTAAGATTTGCATTAATTCCATATGTATTTTGAGCGTGAGGCCTTTATCTGAGAAACTTGTTATAAAGATTTTTTCCCAGTTTCCTGTTTCCCTTCTAATTTTTACTATGCTATGTTTGTTTTGCAAACAGCTTTTAATTTTATGTAATCAAAATCATCTGTTTTATCTTGTGTCATCCTCTTTATCACTTGTTCAGTAAGAACTCTTCCCTTATACAAAGGTCTTAAAGGTAATTTTTCCTTCTTTCTTTAATTTGCTCATGACTTTTTATATTTAAGCTATGCATCTATTTAGAGCTCACTGTGGTGCATGGGATGAGTATTGGTCTAACCATAATTACTGCCAAACTGTTGTCTAGTTTTCTCAATAGTTCTGTCAAATTGTGAATCCTTCTCCCAGAAATTAGAGGTTAGAGATTTATCAAAACTCTGCTATGGTGCTTGTTTGCTTTTGTATGTTGGGAAAGAGAACATCATATAAAGAAGGTGGGGGATACAAATTGGAGAAGGAAAAAGGAGGGAAAAGATGGGTAGAAAAACGTGAGGGCTGAGATATGGGGCAAATGAAGAATGGAAGCAAGTTACAAAAACTTGATAAGTTTGTACACAAGACAAGGGAAATCTAGAACAAAAGTTCTTGACCTTTTTGGAATCATGGAAGCTTTTGCCATTCTGGTGAATCGATGTATTGTTGCTGTGATGGTTGCTCAGTTGTGTCCAACTCTTAGTGACCACACTTGGCATTTTCTTGACAAAAATACTAGAGTGGCTTGTCATTTTCTTCTCCAGCTAATTTTACAGATGAGGAAACTGAGGCAAACAGGGTTAAGTGACTTGCTCAGAGTCACACAATGTGTTTAAATGCATGAAATAAAATACATGAGTACCCAAAAATGCCCAATTATTTTGAAATATAATGAGCAAAACAATTTTAAAAAAACAAATTCATAGCCCCCAGATTAAGAAGCCCTGTTTAGAAAAAGAGGTAAAATTGGACAGGTTATATCCACAGCTAAAGTCCTAAATTCCAACAACCTCAGACTTCTGGGAAGGATCTGGACTAGCCTTGACCTCTGAAAACAGTTGCTTAATCTGACTCTTCACCGGTGATCAAATCTAGGAGGGACTGAAGTATTCATTTTCCAACTTGGCTTTTCTACCTGTGACATGTATGAAATCTGATTAATTCACACAGTCCACATCATGGGGCATAAAGAATTCTCATTAGCCATTACCATGACCCATATGGAAATGATATTGGTTCCACTTTTAGCCAATTCAACTGAGTAGAAAGCAGAATAGCAGTTTGTATGTGAGACAAATTCCTGATTAAGGAGGGTAAGTGTGTGTGTGTGTGTGTGTGTGTGTGTGTGTGTGTGTATAGTTTTATGCTCTTGTGATTGTATATATAAGAAATAAGTTTAGAATTTAGTTTCTTTAGTTCCAGGTACAATATAATCTTTTTACTCTATTAATGCTGGACTTTTAGGAGAAAAGAAACAAGGAAGTAAGTGTATATGGAAAGAAGGAGGAATAGGGAATATTCCCTAGAGAATAGGGATAAGGGAAAGGGGAGCCAGCCAGACTTGGGACACAAATCTCTTGTTTTACCCTGAGACATTATTCTCCCAAGGTATCAGAAATCTGCCCCATTTCCTTTATCACATTCTACCACCCAATATTCTTTTATCTTCACAAGTTATTCCAAAATTTGAAAGTTGGAAGGGACCTCAATGACTCCTGAGTCCAACTCATTCATGAAAGGAATTTCCTGATAAGTCCAGCCTGACCTTGAAGACCTCCAAGCAGGGAAAACCCATCATCTCCCTGAGTAGCCCATTCAATTTTTGGAAAACTCAAATGATTAGGAAATTTTTTTTTCCCTGATGCCAAACACAAATTTGTCTCTTTGCAAATTCTATTCAGTGCTTTCAGTTACTCCAGGGGTCCTCAAACTTTTTAAAGAGGGGGCCAGTTCACTGTCCCTCAGACTGTTGGAGGGCCGGACTATAGTAAAAACAAAAACTTTGTTTTGTGGGCCTTTAAATAAAGAAACTTCATAGTCCTAGGTGAGAGGATAAATGTCCTCAGCTGCTGCATCTGGCGCATGGGCCATAATTTGAGGACCCCTGATAGACCAAGCAGTGTTAGGGAAATGCCCCAGTACATGATAGCTCTTCAGATATTTGGAGACATTACCATCATATTTCTACCCTTCCCAAACTTAAGTCTTCTCTCCTGCAGGCTACACATCTCCAAGACTTTCAAGGAGTGCTATGTCGTGAATTCAAAATAGGGCTACTCATATTGCTTTTCGAATGTATTTTCTCCTTTCTTGGAAACATTTATGGCCACAGAGGCCAGTTTCTGAAAATGTCCAGTTGGTTATGCTAAGCGCGAGATCCCATCCAATCTAATCCAGTAGGCATTTAAGAAATGCTTATTATGTATCCCCAGGCATTGTCAATACAAAAACAAGATGAAAAATAAATGGCAGAGGAGAATAAGAAGGAAAGAGTGTTCATGGAGGAGCATTTATCTCATAATTTCAGTAGGAGGGAAAAAACACTGACAATTAAAAATTATTAAGAAAGAATTCCTCTTAGAGGTGGCACCTAGACTGAGCCTGGAAGAAAGCTAGTTTTTCTCAGGGGCAAAAAACCCTCACAAGTTTGACTCAAGATCCAAGGCAGGCAAGCTGGCCAGACAAAACCTGCAGGTCTGTCATTCTTGGTCCTTTCTCCCTAAAGTTCCTTGGATGATCCAGGAGAGAACCCCTGTCCCCAACAATAGCTCTGTGAGCTCTGGCACCTAAAATGCAAGGCAAGAATCGAGGTAATATCCACCACTGATTGTAGGGATGTCATAGAATGGGATGAGCTTTATCAGGGTTCTCTGCATCCTTCCCTGGTTCTTGGAAATTTTCGATTGAAATATCACAAAGGCTGATTTGTCTGCTTAGCACAAGTTAGAAGTTCCAAGGTAAAGAGTTGGCATTCTTCTGCAGCCTTTGTTTCTTCCCTGGCAAGAGTAAAGTCAGAGCCATTTTCAAATGAATATAAATTTAGTTAAGAGAAACTGCCATGACAAGCAATGGAAAGAATCCTGGAGACAAAGGACCTAAGGTTGAGTTCTAGATCTGTTATTTACTAGAATTCAATTTAATTAAACTAGCATTTGTAAAGCTCCTACTGTGTGCAAAGCAATGGGGCTACAAAAAACAAAAACAAAAAAGGAAGGAAGGCTTCCTGCCCTCAAACAACTTTTACCTTTATAAAGATTAGTGAGTTGGAGATAATCGAAGATTATCTGAGAATCACATCAAATGAAGGAATCTGTTAAAGACTTCTAGCATCTCAACTCATCCTTGTAGAAAACTGGATAAGGAAAATAGATGTAGAGGTAAGAAGGAATAGGACAAAACTTATGCAAATGAGCAGAAACTGGAATTAACTGATCCACTGAGTGAATGATGAAAAACAATTAAGCATTAAGTGCATGAAGCTTTTTCTTTTATCACTCTCTTCAGTCTCCATTCAATTCTCTGTAGATTTTCATACTACTGCTCTCTCTTGATTCTCCTCCAGCCTGACTGCTCCTTCTCCAATTCCTTTATACATCTGTATCCATCTCATGACTGCTAGCAATGGAGATTCCCCCAAAGCTCTGTCATGGTTGTTCTCTCTTGTTTAGATTATTTCACTTAGTAATATCAGCATCTTTGGTTTAAATTATCACCTCTATACAGATGATATTCAAATGTATTTGTCTAGTCCTAACCTCTCTCCCAATCTCAGCCTTCCATTTCCAACTGGCTTTTAGATAGCTAAGACAGGATGTCCTATAGACATCTTTAACTCCATATATCAAAAACTGGCCTCTTTATCTTTCTCCAAAACGCTCTCTTCTTCCTAACTTCCCCATTACCATTGTGGATACCACCATCATTCCATTAATTCAAAATGGTAACTTACCTATCATCCTTGACTCCTCACTCTTTCTTACTTTCCCCACCATCGCTAATCAATGGTTAAGTTTTATCATTCCCATCTCTTATATAATATCTCTTATTCCCACTACATCCAGGACCACCTCCAGTCATCCCGATCTATATCTGGACTCTGGACCCATATGGTTGTGGAGGAAAAAGAGAGGCTGGTGACCTTGCATAGCCCTCCCTCACTTAAATCCAATTCACTTGCATACCATGGTATCATCTCCATGATATCATGGTCCTCTTTGAGACTGAAGGACAAACAACATCTCTTATATATGCTCCTTTCTCTCCTCTGAGACTACTACCACCCTAGGGCAAGCCTTCTTTACTTCATGCCTGGACTATTGTAAATAGCCTTCTGATTGGTCTCCTTGGCACAAGTCTCTCTCTAGTCTAATCTATATTCCACTCAATAATTAATTTGAGCTTCTAAAACATAAATCTAACCATATCTGTGTGTCTCTCTGTCTCTGTGTCTCTCTCTGCTCTTTCTGTCTCTGTCTGTCTCTCTCTCTCCCTCTATCTCTCCCTCCCTCTCTCTTTCTCTCTCTCTCTTCTCTCTCTCTCTCCTTCTTCCTTCCCTCTCTGTCTGTCTCTGCCTCTGTCTTTCTCTGTCTCTGTCCTTCAGTCTCTCTCTGTCACACACACACACACACACACCATTTAGGAAACTACAGTGTTTCTTATCACCTCCAGAATCAAATATAAAAATCTTCTGTTTGGCTTTTAAAGCCCTTCATAACCTGACAGCCAGAATCAGGCTGACAAATGCTTAACAACTGGCTCCCTTCCCCTAAGATGTACACAGGACACACTATTAAGTTTAATTTGCATTAATAACATTTTCTCCATCACTTTAAGTCCAGACAATCAACGAAAGAATAAATCAAGCTCTGATTTGTAGCATTTGCCAATATCCAAGGGATAAATGATCACACTGAAAATGTAACAATGGGCTGAGTCATGCCCCCTTCCTACCTTTCCAGTTTTTTTACATCTTGCCTCCCTCTATGTGACATCAGCCTCTTTGATCTGATGACATCAGCTTCCTTGCTGTTCCTTGCATATGACAATTCCTCTTCCTTCCCTGGGTATTTTTACTGGGTGTTTTCCATGCCTAGACACTCTCCTTCTTCTCTCCACCTTCTGGCTTCCCTAAAAGCTCAGTTAATGTCTTACCTTCCACAAGAATCCTTTCTCAGCTCTTCTCAATCTCAGCCTCTCCCAATATCACCTCCAATTTATTCCATATATATCTTTCTTTGTGCATACTAGTGGTTTGTCTGTTTTCTCCAATAGACCATGAATTCCTGGACAGAAAAGACTGTTTATTTTTCACCTTTCTTTGTCTATCCAGCATTTTGCCTAGGCACATAGTAGGTACTTAATAATATCTAGTGAACTAATTGCCAAACATTGTGTTAAGTGTTCAGGGCACAAATACCGAAGTACTCTCAAATATTTTATATTCTAGGAGAGACAGACAGATGGGGGGATGGGGAGAGAGAGAGAGAGAGAGAGAGAGATAAAGAGACTGAGACAGAGACACAAAGTGGGAGAGGAGAGGAGAAGGGAGAGAGACAGAGACAGAGTCAAAGAGACAAAGAGAGACACAAAGAGAGATTCAGAGAGAGATAAAGAGAGAGAGAGAGAGAGAGAGAGAGAGAGAGAGAGAGAGAGAGAGAACTTATATAGGGTGCTTTAGTATAAGAAGTAAAATGGCGGGGATGGTGAATAGAACAATAAGTTTTTCATTGATATGCCTTTCCCAGAGGGAGTATTGTCATGATTATAGTTTCTAGAGCAAGAAAGGGAATTGAGGCAAAAGTGATATGTGCAAGACAACAGAAAGAAAGATGGTCGGGGTGAAGGAAAAAATGAAAGAGTCCAATGACTACAGAGCAAAGTGGCTCTACCTGTCCCTGGCCTGATCTCTGGAGATGAACTTCAGAGAATAGCAAGTACGCAGTTTGGCTGGAACAGAGTGTGTGAAAGAGAATAAAGTGAAGTCTGGAAACATAGACTAGAGCCAGACTAGGAGAGGTTTTTTTTTTATCTTTAAAAATCTTTGAATATGCAATATGTCCTCCTTTTGCTGCAATCACTTGTTTTACACAAGTTGGCACCAGTCATGAAATGTTTTAAATATCAAGATGAAAAGGATTTTATTTTAACCCAAAGGCAACAGGGAGTCAATGAAAGTTCTGGAGCAGAGGAAGAGCGAGGTCTAGCCCTGTGATTGAAGGTCATTTGACCACTTTCTAAAGAGTGGCTTGGAGAGAAGAAAGACTAGAAGCAAAGAGATTGATTAAGAAGCTATTGAAACCTTGCTATAGTCTAAGGCAAGAGGTGACAGGGTCCTGCGCTATGGGGGTGGAACATGTGAGTAGAGAGATGGGCCTAAATGTGAGAGAGATTGTGGAGACAGAATGGTCAAGACTTGGCAACAGATCAAATCCATGGGGAGGTAAAGAAGGATGACTCTGAGACTGTGAATCTTGATAACTAGAAAGTTACGTTAGCTTCTCTGAGCTTCCATTTCCTAATCTGTAAAATGAAAACAGACATCACTGGACTCAAGTACTTTTAGCCAAGATTCTAAGTCAGCTAAGGCAACTCATTCTGGAGGTCTCAGTTTCATAGATTGAGAGCTTGGAGGGCCCTAATCCAACTTCTTTATTTTATTCTTCACAAAAGAGGTCCAGAGAGATGTCAGGGATCATATAGGTAGAAAGTGACTGAGGTGGGATTCAAGGCGAGCTCTCCTATCTTCATGCACAATGCCCTTTCTGTATCATCTGACTGCCTTCTTAACAGGGCACATTACTTAATAGATATTATATATGTATTCATATATTTATATACATATATTCGTATACATACACATACTTAAAGAGAACTATTTAAATATATACATATATGTATATGCGTTATACACATATATATACACAAATATATATGTATACACACACACAAATATATGTGATTCATTTCCCGCTGCTATGTTCTTAGTGATTAGAACAAACTATCTACTCTCTTCATGTCTCTCATTTCTGATCTTCTTAAAAAGTACTCTGTGATAAGAAGCTGAAAGATGCTCACCATGGAAATACACAAAATTATCATTTTTGCTATTTTTCAAAAAAAATCATGTCATTATGTTAAATGGACACAGATAACGGTCAGAATATGCACTAGGGCCCCTGAGGGTTGTAATTAGTTTGATCTTAGAGACGGGAAAAGAGCATGAGATACGCATGAGTGGCAAAAAACTGAAAGCTCTCGCTATTCAGAAGTGACACCGACATAGAACAGTCAGCCTCATGCCGGGGAAATAGTTCTGATTTAGACTTGAGTTTGAATCCTGATTCTGCCACTGATTTACCTATTCAAACTTGGCTATGTTATTTCACTTTTCTGTTAGTTTTCTCATCTCTAAAAGTGAGGGAGCTGGACCAGAGGATGCTTAATGTCCCTTAAGCCTCTAAATGTCTGCTCCTGGGAAGACTGGGCCATGTCGCCAGCCTGCAGAGACCAGCAACAGACTGCCTTTCTCATTTCCCCCTCCAAACCTGCCCCTTTCCTCTTCTACTTTGCAGTGTGTAAACACGACATTAAATGGGGCGAGACATTTGTGAACCAGCTCGGTAGCTGCTACATTAGCTCGCTAATATCAATATTAATTTTGTAGCTCGTCTTTTTCAAATCTTGACTCTGGTCTGGAGGTGTGACTTGTATTTATCCCATTGCATGTCTAGACTGTCCATGCCTGTGGTCTCATAAGTACCTCTTCACTAACTCCCCTTGAAACCAACATGTTTGTAAGAATCCAGCTCAAGTAAAAGCCAGGTGGGAGAGACATAAAGAAGCAAACCCAGACTGCTTCTCCTGGGCCAAATCACAGAGGCTGAAAACCAGTACCTGCCTCCCCCTGCGCCATCGCCAATTTCCCATTTGGCCACATATGCACATTAAATTAATGTTCTGCTTATCACCTCCTGCATTTCATTAATAAAGATGCGTGGTAGACGCTGGCCCACCTCCAGAGCCTGCTGCACATCACTGACCATCCTCTCCAACTCCAAATATTTGTAGCTGATCGTTAATGTGCACAGTCCTTAAGCCGGGATTCAATCCATGGGACGGCATTCATAACCGAGTCAATTTCAATTCATTTTTCAAGTGAGATTTCTGGATGCATCTATTTCATTTCCTTCACCCGCTAATGTTGTGGGGTTGTTGTGTGTGGGCTTTTTTTTTTAAATTCTATTAAAAATGCAATTAAATTTGTCTCATGGAATTTGCTCTTTAAAAATCCAGACAGCTGCTCGCTCATGGTTGCATTATGCTCTTGATTCTTACACATTTTTTCTTAATCTCTATTCCATTACTTTGCTGAGGATTAAAGACAGGCTTACCAGATGGCAAATGCCAGGATCCCCTTTTCCCCCCCCTTTGGAAGATCAGTATCATATTGGCCATTCTGCGCAACCCGGGCTCTTTTCGATGGCTTTTGGAATAAAAGAGTGATTGTTTCATTTAGTTCATTAGCTAATGCCTGAGAAGCAGTTTGGGAGAACTCAGCTAAAAAGGGGAGGATGGGGGAGACCTGAGTGTCAGCCTCGGCTCCACCGACAGCAATTCTCCATGTATTTGTGGGCAGGTCACTCACTTGCCTCTCCGGGACTCAGTTTCCCCAATCTATGCATCGGTGTTTTTTCGATCCCTCCCGGCTGGAAATAGTTCACAGTGTTCTGAGGTAAATGAGGTAATGTCTGTTAGTAAGAGAGGCAAGCTCATCCAAGGAAAGACACCATATCAGAAGCATTCTGATTATTAACAGGCGGGCATGGTTAGTATCTGGATTGGCTGGATATTTAGCTTATAGACCATTTGGCTGCCTGCTTCTAGGGGGGGAAACTATTTTTATCAGTTAATTACACATTTTTTCTTATTAAATAACAATGTGAAAGCATTTCTTGTTCATTTTGCTGTTATGATTAATCTCTCTCTTCCTTTATAAAAAGTCCAGCTTTCTTCCTCCTCATCCTTCCCACCCTGATACGCTTTTGAAGGACTTAATTTGTTTGGACCCCTTGATTAACATTAACCCTTTTCGTGTCTTGAATCCTTTACTGTAGAATCTCTGTGGCCCCTTTCCTACCCCACCATCTATCCCCTTTCAGAAACTGAGTTGCTACCTGAAGAAATACCAACTACTCATAAGTAAATCTCTCCCAAATGTCTAATACTGTTTCTCTCTTTTTTCCCCTTTCCTCCCCTACACCTCCTTACCAAATTCTCGAAGAGAGAATGGATTCTAATCCAAATCTTCCAAATCTGGGAAGTAGTAAATATTGGTTATGTGGTAAGGACAGATGGAGGTATGAGAGATAAGATGGGCATCTGTCCATAGTATTTACCTCATCATCAAAAACAAAGGTATACTAAGTATCTAGTATAAATAAGATCCCCCAGTCCCTGTTCTCAAGGTGCTTGAATTCTACTGGGTGCATTCATCTTTCATGCTGAAGATTTCTTGATTTCTGAAAGGGGATGGATCCCTCCCTACTTAATCTATGTAGGTTTGCAATATTGAACAGTGGGAGATCCTGCTTCAGGTCAGATAGGCACAAGAACTCCTGCCCTACCAAGGTGAGCATTATCCCTTCCTTCCTGACTTTGATTAGGTAACATCCCCCTTCACACTTTCAGACCTTCCCATGTCCGTTTTTTGTTCTTGCTCTGAGAACAATAATCAAATCAATAACCCAATATTACCAGAAAGAGCAGAGTCCCAAACACAGAGGAAGTACTAGACAAATGCTTCTTGTCTATTTCCCTATGTCTGTGCTATAACAAATTCAATGAAATCTCTCTTACATGGCCATGTGGTGCATCTTTCTATTAGAATAATAACCATAACCATAATCATAATAGCTAGCATTTACATAGTACTTCAAGGTTTACTAAGTGTTTTGCACATATTATCTCCGTTGAGCTTAACTACAATCCTGAGAAGCTGGTTATATTATTATCCTTCTTCTATAGACAAGGAGACAGGGTAAGTGACTTCCTCAGGGTTATATGGCTAATAAAGACTGAAGTACGATTGGAATCCAAGTCTCCTCATTCCATTCCTGTTCCTTAGACCAGCCAGCTGCTTTAAAGTATTGTATCCCTAAAGGTTTCTCTTAATGTTCATTGATTGAACATAATTTGAGGAAGAAGGGGATTCTAACATGTGGGGAAACCAAGGAAGGTTTCCTAGAGATGGAAGGACCTGAACTGAGTCATAAAGTTGATTAAGGGGGCAGCTAGCCGACACTGTAACCAAGCATTGGAGTTAGGGAGACCAGCATTCAAATCTAGCCTCAGATACTTATTAGCTGTGTGATGCTAGGCAAGTCACTTAACCTGGATTGCTTACCAAAAAAATTAATGATACTCTTCATTTTTTAAAAAAAAAACTATCTATCTATTTATTTAGTTATTCAAAGTAGGGATTTATATAGGTGGTGAGGGAAGACATAGTTTGAAAAAAACTATTTAACTATCATTGTCCTCTCATAAGGAAAAAAGAAGGGACTAAACTGTCTGTTTAGGGTAGAGAAGGATGACTTTGAAATTAGAAAGAACTGGATTCAAGTCCTGTCTTTCTAATTCATACTAACCATGTACAATAGGCAGATCTGTAAACAATTCAGTGCCCTGGGCAACTTTATAAGATTGTAAATTGCAAATGAGTTGCTGATCTGCATTAGGAGGGGGAGTTTTCATATTTGGCGTTCCCCACAATTTCAAAGTCACAGATCTGAATTTTTATTTAAAAAGGAGTGATTAGAAAATGTCCTCAGCTCTATTTCTCCACTCTAAAGCCACTCAGGCCTTAGAGAAGAGAAATAATTCCAGAAACAAAACAGGTAAGTCAGACAACAATCAAAGAAATGACAATAGAAAAGAGGGGTCCATTGGGTGCCTCTCATTTGTCAGCTGGTCGATAGAACATCAACTTGATCCTTAGGATATGTTTCACCAGGCCATTTCTCCTTTCTACATTCTGTTTGCTAAACATATGTTACCATTTCCAATTTATAATGGTAAAAACTACGAAGAAAATAAGGCCCTCCCCCTATTCTGGACCTCCCTCAAACCCCTACTGCTTGTTTTCCACATCTCCTGTTCCTGGCAAGACTGATCCTTATAAGTTTTATCCATCCCTTACTCTATAAACAGGCTGTAGTTTGTGTCTTTTTACTCTTGGTTTAAAACTCTTTTTAAAAGGCATCTTATGTCCTGTCCTGACAACTGCTGTCTGATTGCTTGACTGTTCTTTGCTCATAGTAGGAGCTTACCAAATGTTTGTTGAATTTGATGTTTGTTGAATTGCAGACATTTCAAAGGGCAGGCACAAAGCCAGCTTAGTGAGGACAGCAGGCTCTCCTGAAGCTGCTAACTTCTCTTTCCTCTCCCTTAAGATGCCAGACTGATGGAGTTTTCCCTTTCTTTTTCCTCCTTTATATTTATTGGAATACTGGAGAAAAGAACAAATGAATGAATGAACAAATGAATAAATGAATGTTTAAGTACTTACTATGCACCATACCATGTTATGCATTAGAGATAGATAGATAGAAAAATCCAGAGTCCTTTTTAATCTCTCAAAGGAGCTCATGCTATAATTAATGGAAACAAAAAGAAAGTTTTGCTACAGCACAGATGGAAAAGCCCAGAAATCCTAAGGATGCATCAATGATGTGGCTGATAAAGTCACATAAGTAGGTGCCAGGTCTCACAACTTATCCACACCTTCTTATCCTGAGTAATAATCCTTGTTCACATCCTCCATGTATCCTCTATCTAGACAATGCATTGGATGTCTTACTCTGTGCCTTTGACTATTTTATTGGGGTATAGATCTATAGTCTTTACGATCATAGTTTTGGAGTAGAGTTCAAAAACCTTCAGAAGCTCTCAATTGTTCATAAGCTAAAATACACCCTCCTCATTTTCTCTTTTAAGGCTCTCTCCAATCTGGCTCCAGCCTACCTCCTCAGTCATGTTTCTCACATTCTCCTTCACGAACTCTGCATTCCAGCCAAACTGCATCACTAACTGTTCCCTGAACTTGACAAGGTGTCTCCTGTCTCCCTACATTCACATAAGCTCTTCTCCAAGCCTGAAATGAACTCACTTAAGTGAAACCTCCTCTCTGGCCTTCTTCAATCAGCCTCTTATTCACATTTCCCCTCACTAAACTAAAAGTATTCTGTCTGTCTGCCTGTTCTATATGTTTCTTTCTGTTTGTCTTTTTCTTCCTTCCTTCTTTTCTTCCTTCATTTCTTTCTTTCTTTTTCTTTTTCTTCCTTCCTTCCTTCTTCCTTCCTTCCTTCTTCCTTCCTTCCTTCCTTCTTTCCTTCTTTCCTTTCTTCCTTCCTTCTCTCCCTCCCTCCTTCCTTCCTTCTTTCCTTCCTTTCTTCCTTCCTTTCTTTCTCTCTCCTTGCAAATTTTCCTATTGCACTTTAGCTCTTTCCTTTGCCTTCCCTCACCACCCATATAAATCCCTAATTTGAATAATATTTATTTGTGTGTCTGTACAGAAAGGAACATATATATTTTATATATTTATATATATATATTAATATATATTTATATATATTATTTATAAATATTTATATATATGTATGTATGTATGTATGTGTGTGTGTATATATATATATATATATATATACACAGAGAGAGAGAGAGAGAGAGAGAGAGTAGATGATACAGTGGATAGAGCACCAGGCTTGGAGTTAGGAAGACCAGAGTTAAAGTGCAGCCTCAGACACTAACTAGCTGTGTGACTTCAAGCATGTCACTTAATGCTATTTGCCCTGTAAAATAAACTGCAGGAGGAAATGGCAAACTACTGCAGCATCTTTACCAAGAAAATCTCAAATAAGGTCCTAAAGAATTGGACATAATTGAAAATGACTCAACAACAAAAATATCTATATATCTACTCTCCACTCCCACCCTGAATGTGAACTCCCCGAGTATAGGGATGGTTTAATTTTGTATCTCCAGTACTTTGCATATAATGAATATTTAATATAAATTTGAGAAAATGAATTGAATTGAATTGACTCTCATTCAGCATCTTTTCTTTCTGGTCCTAGTTAGAGAATTTGGCTACTTGAGACAAGATGCACAAGACAACAATGCCATGATGTAGTTAGAAAAAAAGGGTTGGATTTGAAGCTAGGCGACCTGAGTTTAAATCCTAATTCCATTACTTATTAACTGTTTGCTTCATTCAAGTGGAAGATAATTGAGGAAAGAGATTGGTTAATTTTTTGAATCTTTATCCACTGCCTGGCACAATGATTGGCACACTAGTTGATTGGTTGATGAACTCCGGGCAATCCATACAACTTCTTTGGGCTTATAGTGCCCTCACTTGTGAAATGAGTCAGTTGGACTAAATGGTTTTTAGGTATCTATCTCCAAATCTATGATCTAAAGGCACATTGAGATTCTCAGGAAGTGTTTGTTGAATTTCTGAATTGATTTCTGGTTGAGGAAAACCTGAGGAGTATTTCCCATATAAGAAAAGCCATTCCAAAAGAAACAAAAAAAAATGTAAACCATACAGACATAATGGTGGTAGTTCTTGCTAGGTAGTGGTCTTACTTTCAGATTCTTCCAGTCTATCTTGATGAGCCAAAGAAGACATCTTGCCACATATTATTCTTCTTCCTAAGGAAAACACTTGGTACCTTGGTACACACAGCCACTGAAGGTAGGAAGAAATGAAAGGAAGAACTGAACTAACACAGTTCAGCAAAAGGGATCTTTATGCTAGTCAGTGGTAAGTAAAAGTAAGATTGGCTGGGCAGATTTCCATAATAAGGTAAGACTGTGGAACAAGATTTCAGGAGTTAAAGGTCATGACCTTGACTTCTTCATCTTGCTTTTTTTTTTGGCCCCAACTTCACTTGCATGCAGGACAATCAAAGATAATCTTGGGAGTGAGGCTCTCTTCCACTTTTAGATCCAGTCTCCATAGAGCTCCTGTAAGTTGTTTTGTTTTTAAGAAGGGTTCCCAAAATAAGGTTTGGGGTACCTGGTAGTAGGATATCAAACAGGTATATAGCAACAGTTACAACAAATTCCTTAGTCTCAGGGCAGATAGTCAGAACCAACCATTTAAAAATCACTACTAAACAAAGACAGCTAAAAATCACATACTTAATATTATCCTTAACTATCCTACTAGATTTTGTAGGTCATTGCTCCTAGTATCAAAGAGTCCTTGGCTGTCCAGTAGAAAAAAAAACTGTGATTTTCGCTAGCAGGAAGAGGCTACCCAGCCATCACAAGATGGTAGTGCAAAGAGTAGTGATCAGCTAGGAAAAAAAAATAAATAGTGGAAGCCTCAGCAATTTGATGGTAGAAAAGGGCAGCAGAAATCATCCACCCAACCAAGCAAAAACACAACATATAGTTTGTTGTTGTTTAAGTATTTTCAGTCTTACCTGAGTTTTTGTGGCTCCATTTGGGGCTTTCTTAGCAGTGATACTGGGGTGGTTTGCCATTTCCTTCTCTATTCATTTTATAGATGAGTAAACTGAGGCAAACAGAGTTAAATGACTTGCCTAGGACCACAGCTAGTTAGTGTCTGCGGCCACATTTGAACACATTTGAATTCCTGTCTTCAGGTTCAGCGTTCTATCCACTGTACCGCCTAGTTGCCCTTATTGTTGTTTTAATTAATTATCATTTCTCTTACTTCTCCTCCCACCTGAATGGCCTTTTCTTTGCTGGATCATTATTTACATGCTAACCATGTAAATAACTATATATACTCCCCAAACCTGTCCTAGGCTTTTCTCTCTTATCTCTCTACATGTACTCTCTCAGAGACTCCATCAGCTTCCATACATCCAATTACCATTTCTTGAACTCATTGTGTCCTAAACAGAACCCATTATCTACCCTCCCTCAAACCCTCCTCTCTTCTTAACTTCTTTGTTCTTGTTGAGCCTCCATCTTTACCCCCATTAGTCACTGAGGTCACAACTTTGAAGTTATCCTTGACTCTATTTTCCCTCCTCCCCCTCTCTCCCGTGTTCAGTCTTGTTGTTAAATTTTGCCACCTCTACTTCCACCTCTCTCATATCTCTCCCCCTTCACTTTACTCAACACCCTAGTTTAGAAGCTCATCACCTCTCTTGTGAACTATTGCAATAATCCTCCTAATTGGCTTCTCTGTCTCAAATCCTTCCCTTCACCAATCCATCCTCCACACTGCTACCAAAATGATATTTCTAAAGCACAGGTCTGACCATGTCATGCCCTTGCTCAAGAAGCTTCAGAGGCATCCTCTTGCTTCTGTGATAAAACACAAATTCTTCTGACTGACATTTAAAGCCCTTCACGGTCTAACACCAGCTTATTTTGTCAGAGAATATTTAGTAAATGCTTGTTGATGATTGATTCATAAATGTCTATTTTGAACCAGTGAGCCCTCTAACTGCCTGACAAAAGTAAACACATTGGTGGGGGCTCATAAGTAAAGCTCTCTGAGTGGGTGCTCAAAAACTTGTAGTGCCTTTGGAAGGCACCTATGGGTGAGTGGGGATTCCAGGTGCTACACGTGTATTTACCTCAAGTCCCCGGTGTAGAGTACAAGACACTGGATAAATTCCTCCACCTCTCATGCTTTTGCCCAGTGCATAGCGCTGTTTGGCCTGTATGCCTCAGCTGAACCTCCAGACCCACGGATTAGTCACTGGGGTAGCTGGGGTCTTTACTCATTCTTCTCGATTGACCCGCTCCTCTGTAGGGACTAAACAGGCTGTGTCTTGTGCTCCCAGTCCCTGGCTGGCTCAGGGCCCCAGACAAACTTTTCCAGAAACTTTGTGTTTGGAGACGATGAAAGCAAAATCCATACTTCTCCTCCTCGTTTTCCCTTCGATTCAGACAAAAGGCTCCAAACACTGAGGCACATCCATCCTGCCCCACATATGTCACTCCTGAAATCATATCTAAGTGCCTGAACATGGATCTGCCCACCCGTCCCTTCAACATTAAATGACCTAAACTTTGTCAGGTTCACATGTCCCTGGAGATGATCTCATTTCATTGCTTCAAAAGAGCTTTGGTCTGCACAGCCTGTAGCAGAAAATTTACACTTCAAAAAGCAGACAGCTTTTTCCACATCTTATTCACTTAATGGGTGAGAATGTAAAATTAGTTCCGTTGCTGATGAGGACCTTGAGCCAAATGAAAAGTGTTCATTTGTCAGCACAGACTTACAGCCTGAGCCATGATTATATGGCTAATCCAATAATGGGTTTGGATGCTGAGCATTTATTTATATACAGTATGTCTTGTTATCTGTTGATAATCAGGCTCTACAATTTACTCTTTTTTGTGTAGTGTGAAATAGCAGCCTCTCCCAGACATACTGCATTAAAGTACCAACATGCAAACAGGGACAAAAGCACAGTCATCAGCAAAAAAATGTATTTTCTCTTTTTAAAAAAATAAATAAATAAACCAGTGTTTGAATTGGAGCTTTGAGATTTTAAAATCTGAATGCTGAATGTCTGGGGTATTTCCAATGTCTGTAGAAAAGAAGGGAGGGAGGGAGGAAGGGAGGGAGGGAGGGAGGAAGGAAGGAAGGAAGGAAGGAAGGAAGGAAGGAAGGAAGGAAGGAAGGAAGGAAGGAAGGAAAAGGAAGGAAGGAAGGAAGGAAGGAAGGAAGGAAGGAAGGAAGGAAGGAAGGAAGGAAGGAAGGAAGGAAGGAAGGAAGGAAGGAAGGAAAGAAGGAAGGAAAGAAGGAAGGAAGGAAAGAAGAAATAAACAGGGAGGGAGAGAGGGAGGGAAGGAAGGAAGAAAGGGAAAGAGGAAGGAAATACTTAAATGTGGGTGTTAGCTATGTGAGTAGAGAAAAGGAAAAGAAAGAAAAAAAAGAAGGAGGGGTATATTTAAATTCGTGTTTGGAATCTGTGAGTGAAAGAAAAAAGAAAGGAAGGAAGGAAGGAAGGAAGAAAGAAAGAAAGAAAGAAAGAAAGAGAGAGAGAAAAAGAAAGAAAGAAAGGAAAGAAGGAAGAGAAAGAAAAAAAGGAAGGAAGGAAGAAAAAAGAAAGAAAAGAAGGAAGGAAGGAAGAAAAAGAAGGGAAAAAGGAAGAAGGAAAAAGAAAGGAAGGAAGGAAGGGGAAGAAAAAAAGGAAAGGAAAGAAAAAAGATTTTATTACATATCACTTTCCCTAATCAACTGAATTTTTGTTGTCTAAAACAATATTTTCATCTGTATGAAGCAAAATAAATATAAATATGTGGAACAGTAAAAATACTTGGGCTACCTGATCTCTGAATGTCACAAATAGGGAGTTGGTTGTTCAGGTACATGAACATAGTATGAAGAATAAAAACTGTAATCTCTGTTCCAGCAAAGTTTGCTTTGAAAATATAACAAAGGTAAATTTAAATTAAACACACACACACACACACACACACACACACACACACACACACATATTTAGATTATTCCTTACCTGGTGGATGATATAAACATCTATCATCAAAATATAGGGGACACGAACTCTAATACAAACATAAAATGCATAAAATCCAACATTTAAAAGAGGCAGCCTCTTTTATAGCTATTGTCTAGTATAATCTATAATAACACATTCCCAATATAATAAAGTTTATAGGAAAGGGAAAATGCTATAGAATTAAGGATTCTGACAATTGTCCATGAGGATCCCACCTTACAGAATCTGTGAAAAGGTTTCCCATAGTAGAAGGAAGTCAGTGAAAGTTTCCTTCCATATCACCACCTCATGAATAGACCTATAGAAAAGCTCACTGGTGATTCTCTTCAAAGGGGCCTCCTTCAATTTCCTACCTCTCCCTCCCTCCCAATCCCATGGAAGGAACACCTATTGAAATGACCATTGCAGAAAGAGATGAAACTGGCATGAAGCACATGGGGCTTTGTCCCAGGCACAACTATTTGTGAGGGGCTAACATGCATCCCCATCTAGCCCACTAGTCAATTGAATTCATCCCAGGTATCAGAACTCTTGGATATGCTTCTACTCATAGGCCACAGCAAGTTTGTGATATATGGGAGAGAAGAGGACTAAGTGCCGTTTTTGAAGTTGAAATTTATCCTGCAATAAATATTTCAATGTTGCTGCGACATGATGCTTTATTGGATTATGCTAGTTTGCTAAGGAAATCATGTTGGGAATAGCAAAGCTGGTGGTGGTTTTGCTGGTAATGCATTCCTAGAAGGGAGAGCTCTGCTCCGGGAGACAGTAGAAGGAGTCTAATAAGCCAAATTAAGAAATGGCTAAATATATTATTCAGCAGCAATGTGGCTTGGGAAATAGAGAAATGGGCATGAGGGTAGAGAAGACCTGGGTTCAAATCCCACTGCTAATATTTTCTAATGGGATAATTAGATGTGTATTATGTTATCTCTTTAAGCTTCAGCCACCTCATTTGAAAAATAGAGACAAAAATACCACTAGTCCCTAACTCACGTACCTACTGAAGAAAGGTGGGAGAAAGCCCCATGTTCCATTGTGTGAAACATATATATATAGTCCAGAGCAATAGTTCTTAATCTCACATTTGTGTGTGTATGCGTGTGTAGAGAGAAAAAGATAAATTGATATATACATATACAAGTATATATACATACCTGTGTGTATATATATATATATATACATATATTTGTATTTCAATATAATTGTTCACCTTTATAAACTTATACATTTTCTTATGTGCATTTAAAAACATTATTCTGAGAAGAGGTCCGTGGGCTTTTCTAGACTGTCAAAGAAGTACGTGACCCCCCCAAAATTAACAACTCTGAGACAGGAAGGCTCCTAGAACATTGGATCTACCCTTTGTTGCAGAATTATGAAAACATAAATATGAGTTGCAAAGAATAGTCAGATTCTAAGCAATAGATTGCAGTTTGCAACCACTTCAGTAAGATCATAGATTATGAAAAGATCTCTGGCTTTGGAGACCTATGTTCAAATCCTGATTCTACTGCTTCCTACCTTGTAAGTTTGTTGAGATCATGTTAACCTATAAAGGAACTCTGTTTCCTCTTCTATTAAATAAGAGGGTTTGAATTAGATGGATGACCGTATGACCTAATGGAACACTAGGTATAATCTTAGAATCTTTGATCTAGAATTGAAAAGAAGCAGCAAAACAATGGAATCATAAATCATAGACCTAGGACTAGAAAGGACCTCAGAAGCATGCAGTCTAACTTCTTCATGCTTCTTTTGTGATTACTACTACTGCTGTTGTGATTGCTATCACTGTTTTTGTTGTTATTATTATTACAACAACTACTCTTACTACTATTATAGCTACTATTGCTACTAATACAATTATTACTATTACTTTTTCTGTTACAACTATTATTACAACTACTACTCCTAATACAAATACTATTACCACTGCTACTATTGTTACTACCACTACTATGATTACTATTACTTCTATTGCTACTATTATTACTACCACTACTATGATCACTACTATTATTTTTATTGGTACTATTATTAGTTTAACTATTATTGCTGCTACTACTATTAATATAAGTATTGTTACTATTGCAACTATTATTACTACCACTATGATCACTACTATTACTATTTTTGCTGCTACTACTATTATTATAAGTATTATTATTATTGCAACTATAATTACTATCATTACTATGATCACCACTATTACTCTTGCTGCTGTTATTATTACTATTATTGCTGCTACTATTATTATAAGTATTGTTACTATTGCAACTATTATTACTACCACTACTATGATCACCACTATTACTTTTACTGCTACTTTTATTTCTATTATTGCTATTACTACTATTAAGTACTATTACTATTGTAACTATTATTACTACTACTACTATGATTACTACTATTATTTTTACTGCTACTTTATTACTATTATTGCTACAACTACTATTATTATAAGTACTATTACTATTGCAACTTGCAACTATTATTACTACTGTTACAACAAAAACTACTAGTACTTTTACTGCTACTACTATTATTATAGCTACTATTAATACTGCTATTATTACTACTACAACTTTACTGCTATTATTATTATAAGTACTATAATGACTACTATTATCACTTCTGCAACAATTATTACTACTAGCACTACTAATAATAATGACAAGTTTATTATTATTATTATTACTACATCTAGCATTTACATAGCACTTTAAAATGAACAAAGTTTTTTACAAATATCTCATTTTATCCTAACACTAACCCTAGGAGGTGTGTGCTATTATTATTCCCATTTTATAGACAAGTAAACTGAGGTAAACAGCAGTTCAATTACTCACACAACTAGCATGCATCTGAAATCATATTCGATTTTCATGTCTTCCTGACTTTAAGTCCAGCATTACCTCCACATCACTAATTAACTATAAATGAAAAATCTCAGGCTTAAAGAGTTGACCCCAGGTCACCTTTCAAGATAGGAAGAGGCTCAAGTCAGAGAATCTCTATAAACATGTTTTGCAAAGTTAAAAGCAATGTGTAGTTGCTGTTGTCATTGTTGTTATATCAACCAACATCTTTACTAAGTACCTTTTAGAATTTTTTTTTTCTCTTGCTCTTGTCATTTTAGTTTGTCTGGACAACTCATCTGTTTCACCTCTTTGGGATTCAAAAGCGGTTCTTCCAGACCACATCATCATCCTCCTGACTTTGGCGGCCGGAAACAAATCTCTCTGGCGCCCACAGGAGCACGAGCGTGTGCGTGTGCGCAGTCTTCGGGAAGGTTTTTTTTCGCTCTATAAAACACCTCCAGAAAAATGCACCTCGCTCAGATTTACACTTTATTACCCTAATGATTCTACAAACACCGCCACAATGTGATGAAAGGCAAAGCAGCCCCGATCTGATTGAGAGCTAATAAAAATCAGTCCCGAAAACTGAAAATAGCAGCCTTATCATCTTTCTTTCATTTAGACCTGATTACTCGGGGATTATAATGCAATCACAGCCATGTGTGAGAGGTAGCTATGGGAACCAGTTTTAACTGTTTATCTAGCCAAAGATCTTAATTTAAGTTTGAACACTCTGATTCATTTATATGTAAGACACCAAGGAGACAAAATGCACGAGAAACAGATGCTTGCTTGTTCTCCCCGTTTAACTTCATAAGCTACCAGCCAATTTGTCTTTCAGGGACGAAATTAATTTCTGATGACAATGTGAGCAAGTAATAAACTAAGAGTTCCTGTCCTGGGAAGCTTGTTAATGCCATGTAATGTTCTGAAGTTATTTAGGGGAATTTTTTTTCTTTTTTTTTTTTTTTTTTTTTTTGCTCCTAGACTCACCCGCCTGGACATCTGTAACAGGGATTTCTTTGTCTGAGGTTTTGCCCATTTCTGGGGAGGTTTATGACACCTTTTCCACAGGTTGATTGGACAATGTTCAAAAGGAAATATAATGCCCAGTATTTCTTTTGGGTGGAGGTTATTTTTCTTTCTAAATGGTCCCCTCTTCTTTGGGAGCCCACTAGGGCTCATACCCAAGGGATAGACCTTTGACCTCTTGCTTGACTGTCCTAATAGGGACACGAGTCAATTAATAGCCTGAGAAGAAAATGGACCAAGAGGCCTTTAATAGGAAAGTACAACACCTCATAGGCTCTCATGGCTCTTGGCACACTACCCCATGGTTCCCCTTCTCACTAGCTCCTTGATGAGGAGTATTGCCCCGGGGGTCTTCTCACTGATGGAATTACGTGTGTTAATCTACTTCCATCAAGGGAAGAAAGGATGCCACAGGATTTCCCATCACACATACACACACTTGAGTGGCAACCTGGGGAGGAGCTAAAGCAGAAGCTGGAAGCCGTGTTTATACACTCTTGTGTCCATTATTCAGCTGGAATATTAGAATAATGATGATGACAATGATGACAATTAGAATAATTATCAGAACTCATTTATATTGCCCATTACAGTTTTACTAAGTACTTTCCAAGAAAATATGATGGTGGGTGCTGTCAAATGTGAAGGTCACTCTCTTCTTTGCAGAAATGAGGGACTATGGGATGGAATGTTGCATATCCTATGAAACAAAGTTTGTGTTGCTTGGTTTGGATAAACTTTCTGTTTAATTCTATTCATTTTCTTCTGGGTGAGTAGAAGGATATATTCTTTTTTCCCCTTTTAATATTTTATTTTTTCCAAATTACATACAAAGATAGTTTTCAACATTTACTTTTATGAGATTGAGTTCCTTTTTTTTCTTATTTCCTCTCCCCTACCCAAAATGACAAGCTAATCTGATGTAGGTTATATATGTACAATAATACTTAACATATTGTGGGTGGGAATATTCAGAAAATAATGTGATTTTTAAAAAATGCTATCTATAAAAATAAGAGGGGAAGAAAAATATTTTCTATACATTATTTCATTTTATCCTCAGAACAGTCTTGGGAGGTAAGTGTGATGATAATCTCCAGTTTGCAGATGGAAAAACTGAGGCTCATTGAGGTTATCATTTGCCCAAGATCACACAATCAGTTTCAGAAATACAGAGCTAGAAAAGATCTTAGTGTCAATCTAATCCAACCTTTTCATTTCACAGATGAGAAAACTGAGACCTAGGCAGATATTAAATGAGATTTACCAGTCACAAAGGTAGAAAGCAGCAGAGGCAAGCTTTGAATGCAAGTCTCTAACTCCAAAGTGAGGGGTCTTTCCAATATATCAAGGTTACCCTCTATTAAGTATCTGAGGCAGGAACCAAACACAATTGTTCCCTCTTCCAAATCTACCCTTCTAAAAATCTACCGTACCTATCAGTTTCTTATATTGCTAGCATGGAATCAAAATAGTATGTTAGTTCTGGATTCAAATTCTGATTCTAACACTTAATAGTTGCATTGACACAGGAAAGCTGCCTATCCTTTGTAAGTCTCAGTTTCTTCATTTGTAAAATGTACAGAAATGCCTCTAACGCTTACCTCATAGGCTTGTTGCAAGGCTCCAATGAAATAATGTAGGAAAAAGTCTTTGCCAATCTTAAATATTTACATAAATGTGTTAGTTAACCTTTGTTCACTGAACAGGGTTAGTGAATGGATATATTCTGAAAATAATATGATTGAAAAAAGAGCCATTTTATATATATGTGTGTGTGTATATGTATGTATATGGATATGTTTATTATGAATGTATATACATTTGCCTATATATTATGTGTCTAGATTAGTAACTATACTATTTATACACATATGCTATGTCTGTCTATGTATATTATATGTGTATATACTCTATATGTATATAGCATATATTTGTATAAACTATTTACGTCTATGTTAGTAACTTCTATACCATATAGTCCTATGTATATTACATATGTGTGTATAAACTATATATGTCCATATTAGTGACTTATAGACTATATTTATGTGAAAAATGGCTATGTGTGCTATATATATGTCTATATTAGTAATTTCTATACTATAGATAGATAAATGTGGTTCCCACAGCAAGAATCGGAGTGGGATTCCAACCCATTCCTCAGACCCCTAAGTCTCTCTGTATTGGGCCATACTGCCTCCTCATTTTCATCATTATCTGGATCAGAATTATTTCCCCAACTTGCTACTTTTTCTTTAAATATTCTAATTCCTTGGGCTGTTTTTCCATCTCTGGGTCACATTCATCCCTGGATACTCATTCAGGCATTTTCCTGCTCCACTCCCCTCCCTGCTTCCCCAACCTGTCTTCTCTGCCCTCACAAGGAACTCCCTACAGTCTAATGCCTGTCTATTAGTGTGTTTTAAAAACCTTGCTATCTGCCATATTCGGGAAGGTTTTATATGCACCACATGAAGGATCCTTTTCCAGAAACACTTTTGAAGAAAGTCCAAAGTAAGCTGAAAAGTATTACATTTTTCATCTCAATAGGGAAATAGATTTAAGAAAAAGGAGAGAAAGCCTTCGGGCCTTTCAGATTTTAAAAAGACTTTAAGCACACTGTTCGGTTAGAACTCGGAGCACATCTATCGCCAGAACCAAAACAATGTCTGCATTTACACTCTGAAATGCTTCCCTTCTTCCTCAGTAATGATAACAACTCTCAGGCATGTCAAGTTTCTCATCCATATGGATGCCAAAGCGCTCCGCTGAATTAATACTGGGCAGGAGACCTTCCCCAGGGGCTAATGAACATCTTCTGTCATGTCCAGTGGGGAGAAAGGAGCAATAGCTTGGTTCAGTGGAGGGGCAGCAGGGCAAGGTGGTGCTGGGAATCCTATTGCCAAAGGAAAGCAAGCTGGGAGCGTGGTTCATCCTTCCTGGATCCTGTAGCTTAACGTGGAATTTGGCCACAGCCTCATCGCCCTGCTAAGGCTTGCTGTTTGATTCATTAATTGACATAGTGACAATGACTGTCTTAAAGGAGAGAGATGTTTTTTACATCCTGGATAAGGCCGTTGATTGGTTACCCTCCCCCCCCCCATTTTAACAAAACAGTAATCATGACTGGGCTTTCTCTTAGATGGAATTTTCACGTCTCTAAAATCCATTATCTGACCATGTCAATCAAAAAGTTTCATTAGCTCTCTATTGGTTCTATGATAAAAGACCAACCTCTCGGTTTGACTTTGAAAGCCTTTCAAGATCTGACTCCTACCTATTTTTCCAACTTGCATGAGAAAAAGAACAGAATTTGGGATCAAAAGGGCTCAAATTAGGGAACAAGATTTGGGGTCAAAGATTGTTATTGGATAGTTTCTGTCCTATCCAACTCCTCTTGACTCCATTTGGCATTTTCTTGTCAAAGATAGTGGAGTGCTCTGTGATTTCCTTTTCCAGCTCATTGTACAAAGGACTAAATGGAGGCAAATAGAGTTAAGCGAGTTGCCCAGATGGTAAGTACCTGAGGCTAGATTTGAACTCATGAAGAAGAGTCTTCTTGACTGTAAGCATGCACACTGTGTACCATGGAGCTCTCTTGGAATCAAATCTCAGTTCTGTTTTCTATCTTTACAACATTGGATAAGTCATTTGACTTCTCTTAAGATCTCATCTATAAAATAAGGAGGATTGGACTAGGTCAGAGGTTCTGAATGTTTTTTTGTGGTGTCATGGAAGTCTAAGGACCCCTTTTCCAAAAAAGTTTTTCAAACGCAAAAATAAACCATACAGAATTATAAAGGAAAGCAATTATATTGAAATATAATATTTTCCTCATGCAAGTTCATTGACCCCCCCTGAAATCATCTACAGATCCTAGATTAAAAACTTTGATAGGATATGCAATATCCCACATAAACATACATATATGCCTATATATCTACATATATATGTATATACATATTATACATGTATACATAAATGACTTCTTTAGTATATATATATATATATATACATATATATAGTCACATATATGCTATAGAGAGAGACTATATTCCTATACATGCTATGCTTGTCTATATATTACATATATCTAGTCAGTATGTTCTATACTATATACACACATTGTTATATATGCATGTGTATATTATATATGTGTATATTATATGTGTTTACTATATATGTTTATATAGTATATGTAGGTATAAGCTATATATGTCCATTAGCAACTTCTATACTACATATGTCTATATATGAGTACATACTACATGTGTCCATATTAGTAACTTATATACTATATATGTGATATATGCCTATGTATACTACATGTGTCCATACTATATATGTCTGTGTTAGTTATTTCTATACTACATATACAAATACTATATGTGAACATATATACTATATGTCTATATCAGTAATTTATATATGATATATACACACAGATACTGTCTATATATACTATGTATGTCTACTGTATATAGTACATATAGTATACATATACAAATATATGCAGTGTGTATATATTTCATACATGTATATGTATATACATATATACTACATATAAATCTATATTAGTAACTTATATTGTATATGCTATATGTCTATATATACTATATATACATCTATATTTAATGTGCTATATATGTGTGCATGTATATATATCCCATATGATATACATATATGTATATTATATTATATATATAACACTATATATATTTATCTATATTAGTAACTTCTATAGTATAGTTTTAAGAGTTGCTTGAAGAACTGTAAGTTTGAGTGATTTGTTGATGTTCACACAAACTCAGGCCTTGCTCATTCTAAAGCAGAACCTTTCTCCTCTATCCATCTTTCCTCATCATCAGTCATCATTATAACAGCTAACATTTATATACTATCTACTATGTGTTAAATGTATTAGAATGATCACATCTGATCCTCACAAATGTCTCTGAGAGATATTTTTATTCTTCCCATTTTACAGATGATAAACTGAGGCAGACAGTGGTGAAGTGATTTATCCAGCATCCCACAGCTAATATGTATCTGAAGCCAAATTTAAACCCAGACCTTCCTGACTCTAGACTCACTGCACCAAGTAGCTGCTTTTTCTTCCCTCTCTCCTTCCCTCCTTCCTTCCCTCCTTCCTTCCTTCCTTCCTTCCTTCTTTCTTTCCCTCCCTCCTTCCTTTCTTCCTTCTCTCCTTCCTTCCTTCCTTCTTTCTTTCCTTCCTTCCTTCCTTCCTTCCTTCCTTCCTTCCTTCCTTCTTTCTTTCTTCTTCCTTCTTTCCTTCCTTCCTTCCTTCCTTCCTTCCTTCCTTCCTTCCTTCCTTCCTTCCTTCCTTCCTTCCTTCCTTCCTTCCTTCCCTCCTTCCTTCCCTCCTTCCTTCCTTCCTTCCTTCCTTCTTTCTTTCCCTCCCTCCTTCCTTTCTTCCTTCTCTCCTTCCTTCCTTCCTTCCTACCCTCTGTCCACATAAGATATCACACCCTTATCTACAGGTTTCCTTCAAGTCATGATATGACCACTAAGTCACTCAGTTTTCACCAAGCAAATAGCCAAAATTTTCTCTCCCTGTGTGGGAAGCCTCTAGCCATGACTGACTTTGTAGGTAAATCTGAAGTAACTACTTGAGACATATAAAAATCTAGCAATTTTGCCATGGAGCACATTTCAGTCAGAATTTGAACTCAGGTCTTTCTGACTGCAAACCCAGCACTCTAGCCAATTTTCAATATAAAAAATGCCTTTTTAGTTAGTGACAGAATCCTTGGGAAATGGACAATAAACTAATTGTTCCATGACCATGACTTTCCTAAATTCAGCCAGCTCTTTGACAGAATTCGAACTCAATGCAAAATGGACCCCACCTGAGGGAGGAGGTATGATTTCTGGTGTTCCTAGTGTTCTGCGTCATTGTATAATTATTCACATCAAGTAATCATTATCTTCCCTACTAGTTGCTGTTGTTGCTGCTGAGCATATTTCTTCCTATGAAAATGGACGTGGCTGGAAAGTCTTATATACTAAGATTAATGCCAAAGAGTTCAACCCTCCTGGGGATGATAATGGGCATCTCTGTCTGATTGACAGCCAGCTCTGATGTTTGTCCTAACTCTTTCTCCAGGTAGTCCCATTACAAGAGTCAAATACAGAGGAAGCTACCTTTACCTCTCTTCTCTCTTTTGTCCTCTGTGATCAAGGATAAATTGATAAACCTACTGATTCTTCCTAATGTTTCTACCTTCCCTAAATTCACTACTCTAAGGCAGATCAGAAATTCCTTATGCTAAAAGTAAAATAACAACTTCCTAAGGGATCTTTGTCTTCTCTCTAAGTAGGGGGTCTTTCTGTCTTTTCATGTGTCACAGAATCTTTTGCAAAATGATCAAGCCTTGTTAAGTACTAGGCTAAAGGCCCCCAGGTTAAATAGCAGTGACTCTTTGCTCACAGCACAAATTGGAACTCCTCAGGGTTACATTCTCTTTTACATTAGGGCTATTTGAATATACATTTCTCTTGCTTAGTTGACTAGAGTTACTTGAAGCTAAAGACTTTGCCTTATTTATTTTTATGGCTAGAATTGCTGCGATCATGGAAAAGCTTACCAGAACTGAAGCAAAGGGAAGTGAGCAGAACCAGGACAACATTGTATACAGTAACAGCAGCATTGTGTGATGATCACCTTTGTTCTTCTCTGCAATACAGTGATCCAAGATAATTCCAAAGGACTCTAGATGAAAAATGCTATCTGCCTTCAGATAAAGAAGTGATGTAGTCTGAACTTACACTTAAGCATGCTATTTTTCATTTTCTTCCTTTTTTTTTCCAGTTTTCTTCTATAAAATGACTAATATGGAAATATGTTTTACATAATTACATATATATAACCTATATCAGAGTACTTACCATCTCAGAAAGAAAGGGAGAAAATTTAGAACTCCAAATTTTTAAAAATAAATATTAAAAATTGTTTTACATGTAATTGGGGGGAAATAAAATATTTTTAAAAAATAGAATTGCTATAGAAAAAAAAAATAACCACCCAGCAGCCAATTTGATTATGTATCCCTTGAAACTCGAGGAAACTGACCCTTGAACAACAGACATATAGTTCACCATTTGGCTCAGATTCAAAGATTTTCCAGCTTGGTCAGACCTGCCAGAACTTGTGCTTTGCTTATATAATCTTCAAGAATCCAGGATCACCTCCACACATGTTGAGACATTGTAATATTTTAGTGGAAAACTATTAAGAGCCACAAACAACAGAGGACTGTTTTATAGACGTGCAGAGGTTATGCTATATCAGCGTTCTCGCCACAAGCAATCACTGTTCACTGAATAAAAATTAGTCCCTTTATCTGAAGAAAAAGTAAAATGGATGGAGTAGATTCCCACCATGATAACATCTCTCTTTCTCTCTTCATTGGTTTTCTTCCACATTCTCTCCATATTACCTCCTTTCCTCAGGTTCTTAAACCTTGTTTTCTTGTCATAGCCAATTGAAATTCAATAAATATTTTTTAAGTACTTCTATGTGAAAGGTAGTAGTAGTCATGGTAGTAGTAGCATAATAATAATTCTAATAGTAGCACATAGTAGCAATTGTAATAGGAGGTAGCACAGTAGTCATAATAGTTGTAGTAGTGGGAGGTAGTAGTAGTAGTAGTAGTAGTAGCAGTAGAAGAAGAAGAAGAAGAAGAAGAAGAAGAAGAAGAAGAAGAAGAAGAAGAAGAAGAAGAAGAAGAAGAAAAAGAAGAAGGTAGGAGGACGAGGAAGAGGAGAAGGAGATGGTAGTGATAGTGATCATAGTAGCAGTAGATAGTAGTGGCAGTGGTAGCAGTAGTAGGAGCAGATGGTAATAGTAGTAAGAGTAGTATATGGTGATGGTGGGTGGTGGTAGTAGTAGTAGAAGGTGGTAGTGGTACTAGTAGTATTAGCTGTAGTAAGACTTTAAGGTGATCAATCTTCACAATAATTCTGGAACATTTCACAGACAAAGAAATTGAGGCTGAGAGGGGTTAAAACTCATCTAGGATCACACAGTAGCAGATGGTGATGGTGGTAGTAGGAATAGTAGTAGTAGTGATAGTAGAAAGGAGGAGGAAGAGGTGATGGTGTTGGTAGTGGTGATACTAGCTGTAATAAGACTTTAAGGTTATCAATCTTCACAATAATTCTAGAATGTGGGAGCTATTATTATCCTCATTTGACAAACAAAGAAATTGAGGCTGAGAGAGGTTAAATGACTCACCTAGGATCACACAGCTAATTGGCGACTGAGACAGGATTCAAACTCAATTCTTCCTAACTCCAAGCCCAGCACTCTATCACTATATCACATTTAAGTACATTAACCACTGAATATAGCTAGGTAGCACAGTAGATAGAGCATCAGATCTGGAGTCAGAATCTGAGTTCAAGTGTAGCCTCAGACACTGACTAGTTGTGTAACCATATTTGCCTCAGTTTCCTCGGCTGTAAAATGAGCTGGAGAAAGAATTGGCAAACCACTCCAGTATCTTTACCAAGAAATCTCCAAATGGGGTCACAGAGAGTTGGACACACCTAAAATGACTGAACAACAAATAATTAAGCACCAGGAACGATAAAATGATGCATCCCTTGTCCTTGCAGAGCTTGCAATGCTAACCCCATCTGCATTTTTATAGACTCTGTTCTCTTTAGCTGAGATGTGCCTTTCCATTGCCCAGTTAAGAATCAGATCCCAAATTTCAAAAGTATTCTATTTAAAGATAAGGGTCACATTTACTTATTCTTGTTAAGATCTTTTAACTGATTTTTGCTGATTATCTATACACCATCCACTGATCAATTAATCAACAAGCATTTATTAAGCACCTACTATATATCAGGCACAGTCCTAGACACCAGGAGGACAATGATAAAAGTGAAACAGTCCCTGATAGCCATCTGAACCCTTGTGTATCATTCCTCTTCCCTATTTTCATCCACTACAAATTACTGACCCCTCACTCCTCTTCATTTTTTCTTAATGGTCTCTTAAAGAGGCCAGTGATCTCTGTAGGGTCTGATCAAGCAGACATAGGAATCTTTCTTCCCTGCCCCCCCTTGCTTTTTAATTTAAAATCATTTCCATCAGTCTTTGGGCAAATGGATTCTTCCCTGTATTTACTAGATATACTCTGACCCTGGTCAGGAGTCCATCATTCCTGTATCTTGTGCTGAGATCAGTACAGCAAATCCCTTCCTTTCAATATTACCTTTTTAACCAGCTGTGCCTTGCCTATTTCCTGCTTTCAATTTCTAAGTCCTTGCTTTCAGTTGGCCGTAGTAATGAAAACACCACCTGTTCCTTCGTGTCCTAATGTTTTCAGGCTGAAGACTCTTCCCAGTCACTAGACATTCATTTCAGGTTCCTTCCAATATGGGTCACCCCGTATGAGAAATTGTCAATCCACACATCTCGGGAGGTTTCACTGACTAAACATCCCCCTCCTAGGTTGATATGGTCACTTCTGTCCATCAGAGCAGGAGTTCGCCAATCCCAAAATGCATCTTAATTTCCTGGGGCCAATATAGCTTTGCATCTATTTTACATACACTTATATGTTGAGCACATTGTTTCTCTTTTAAAGAATATAAGCTTAAGGGCAGCTAAATCACTCAGTGGAAAGAGAACTGCCTCTCAACTCGTGAGGACCTTATTTCAAATTCAGCTTCAGACATTTAATAGTTCCCAGCTGTGTGACCCTGGGCAAGTCACTTAACCCCAATTGCCTTAGGGAAAAAATAATATGATCTACTTGGGGCAGGTTCTGTTTCATTTTGGTTTTTTAGCCATACACATTAACAGTATCTTACACATAGCAGGAATATGTAGCACTGTTTTAAGCCCTGGGGGAAAAAAGAAAGAAAAATGCAATAACCACAAAATAGTATAGAATTTGCTCAAAGGACCTAACTCCCAATTTAATGGGAAAGACAACATGCAAATGACCACATATAAATAAGCTATAGATGGAATGCTTTGGAGACAGTCTCATGGGGAAAGCCCATAGGGCAGGCCAGGAAAACTTCCTGCAGAAAGTAAGGTTGGAGCTAAGATTTTAGAAGCCAGGGAATGCAAATAGTAGAGTTAAGAGGGAGTTCCAAACATAGAGGGCAGCCAATGAAAACGCCAGAATCAGGAGGTAGACTTCCAAGAACAAGGAACATCACTGAATCCAGTTTCACTGGATTGTAGAATGTATAGAGGAGATAATGAGGAAGAACAATGTCTAATTCTGTAATTCTCAAACTGGACATAGACGTCACATGTACTAACAAAGTTCCTGACACCAGAAGTTCAAAAGGAGATTTCAAAATTCTGCAAATTTTTCAGAAAGAAAAAAGGTAAAATTGACATTGTCTTAGCCTGGTTGGAGCATCTGGATTTGTTCTTCCTCAGGAGGAATATAGAGGCTGAAATAAAATTAGAAAAGTTGAGCTAAAATGGAACTCTCTTTGAGGAGAAAGAAGAAGCTTGAAAAGGGATCAGTTTCCCTCTTTGTATAGCTTTGTTGATGGTCTGAAGTATGTCGACCAACACTGGATCATAAGATCAAAGGTATAAAGTACGAAGGGACCTTCATGGTCATGTAATCCAGCCCTGAAGCAGCATTTTTAAAGTGGTCATGGGACCTTTAACACCCGTTCAGGAGATCAAAACTGTGTGCATAATGATATTGGTATTTTCATTTTTAATATAATAAATATCAATAGATATAACCCTCATAAACAAAAGCTTTTTCTGGGTCCTTAATAATCCTCAATAATTTGTATGTGTGTAAAGAGGTCCTGGAACCAAACAGTTTGAGAACCATTTTCCTGAAGGAATCCCCATCTCACCATCTATCAGAAAGATCTCCAAAAACCTCTCAAAGCAATTCATTTCACTCCCAGACAGCTCTAATCATTAGGACTTTTTTTTTTTCTGATATTACCTTTCCTTTTGCAATTGAGAAACTAGTCCCAAGGAGTCTTAGTGGTTTGCCAATAATCACATAGAAAATAAATGTGATAGCTAGGATTCACACCTTCATCCTCACTTCAAATTCCATAATTTTTCTACTGTACCAGGTGGCCTTTTATCAATTTACAAGGATTTATTAAGCATCAACTGTGTCCTTGCCACTGTATTGGGCCCTAGAGATAAAATGCAAATAATTTAATCACCCCCACCCTCAAAGAGTTGACATTGTAATGGAGGAGACAAGTATACATAGAAGTAAAAACAGAATATATTTGAATGAATGCAAAGCAATTTTGAGTAAGGGAACTATTAGAGGGATCAGGAAAAGGTTCATATAGAAGGTAGTGCTTTAGTTGTGTCTAAAGAAAAAGAGAAAATCTAGAAGGTAAGAGGCACTGAGTGAGTGCATTCCAGACAACTGGAAGGGCTGGTGCAAAGACACAGAGATAACAATGTGTGAAGAACAAAGAATAAGCAGTTTGGCTGAATCATAAAGGGAAGGAGGAAAGGAAGGAAAGAAGAAAGGGAGGGAAGAAGGAAGGAAGGGAAGAGGGAAAGAGAGAAGGAAGGAAGGAAGGAAGGAAGGAAGGAAGAGAGGGAGGGAGGAAGTATTAATTAAGTGTCTATTATGTATTGGGTACTATGCTAAGCACTTTACAAATATTATCTTATTTGATCCTTACATCAACCCTGTGAAGAAGGGCTTACTAGTATTTTTATTTCATAGATGAGAAAACTGAGGCAGACAGAATTCAGTTGACTAGTCCAGAGTTAAAGAACTAGTAAGTGTCTAAGGATAGATTTGAACTCAGGCTTTCCTTAGTCCAGACCGGTTCACTATGGCACCTAGCTGCCACTAATATACAGTGTACACTGAGGGTACCGATGTATGATGAAGAGTGGAAAAACCAATTCTTATGTCTAGGATTGGTTCCATAAAACTTTTAAGAAAATAAAATCTTCAAGAAATGATTCTTCCCCAGTACATGAGTGGGTGAAACAAGATCTGCTGGTTCTGAGATACAAGAACACAGTTGATATGGAAATCAAAGTGAAAAACTGGATCTCCCAAATTGATTTTGGCTCAGTTTGTGGACTACCTCAAGTACTAAGTTGTAATGGTCAGTTCCTATTCTTACTAATTACTGACCCCCTACAAATATTGCTGCTAAATTCCCTTTGTAACTTTGAAAGCTAAGACCTCATCCCTCCTCCCCCATCCCATTACTTTCTATTTCCCAGAGAAAACTTCCCTAGATTAGCAGACTTGTTGTATGTTGAAAATTGGCATGGGGATGATAAATGAACAAAGTTTATATCAAGGATTAATCTGAAGGACAAGGTAAGGAAGGATTGGCATTGGTTAGCTGGAATGCTCACAGATGTATGATCCAAGTTCAAACAGGGAATCCGTTGATTTGAGTGGGGGCAGGAAGGAATTGGGGGTGGAGGAAGACAGTCAAAGCCAAAAGCAAAAAGGAACAGAGACAAGGTGCAAACCTGGATCAAGGCTTAGAAGCGAAGCCAGAGAAATGGTCATGAACTGACTTCAGCAAGAGCCCAATTGCCTCTTTTTGAAACTTGCTCATGGCCAAGGTTGGCGGGGCCTTAAAGAGTCCTTTGAATAGGAATGCTGGGTGGTGTCTGGCAAAGGTAGTTAACATCAAGATTAATTTGAAGTCAAGATTGGCTAAATGATAAGCCAATATTTTTTGATGGGAGCAAAATAGTTTCCCATGGTTTGTTCCAAATTTTATGAAAGATATGTGTATATACATGTGTGTGAGGATTCTAGGATCTTGATTTTTTTCTGTATTTGGATATCTTAAATTAATTCATATCTAAAATGAAACATTTCTACCATTTTGCTCTTTCTCAATGTTATTTCATGATTTTTATCTTATGATTTTTAACTCATCCTTTAATAAAATTTTCCTTGGATTAAATGAGATGATGTATATAAAGTGTTTTACTCACTTTAAGGTACTATATTAGCATTAAATACTTTGATTGTGGTCAATATCCTGCTAAGAGAAAGCTGTGGAAGTCCAATAGTTCCAGAGATAGGCTGGAATCTTATTATTCCAGCTTGTGAATAATATTGTCAAATTTTCGGTGCAAGAATTTATATAGCAAAAATTGACAAATGCTACAAATCAAAGTTGATTTATCATTTTCTTGACTATCTAGACCAGTGGTTCTCAAAGTGTGGTGCAGTGAATCCTGGAGGGTCTCTGAAATCCTTTCAGAGGATCTACAAATTCAAAATTAGTTTTTTTCCTATTTATGATAAATATCTGTTATGTAACCCATATAAACAAAAACTCTTTGGGCATATTCTCAATAATTGTTAATACCGTAAAGATACTGAGAAAAAGAGTTTGAGAACCACTGGTCTAGACCTATGAAAGTGTTAACGATGCAGGTTAAACTGAAAAGTTTGACATGAGTATATTTTTCTTGAGTCAGTTGTTAATATCTACCAGCTCACCTCTGAATGGTTCTCAAATTTTTCAGGTTCAAGAATCCTTTATACTCTTAAAAATTATTGAGGAGCTCTCCAAAGAAATTTTGTTTATTTGATTTACATTATATAATTTATTATGATAATATTACATATTGTTATATTTATATATAATTTATATTTACCATATTAGAAATTTAGAACTCGGTATTAATATGAAAATAGCTTTGACTTTCCAATCCCACTTAAAAGGTTTCCAAGGGACCTTGGAGCACACTTTCAGAACTGTTGGTGTGGAGAATTGAGACATGTTCTGGATTCAGATCTCACCTCTCATACATACTTGGTAAATAATCTTGGGCAAATGATTGAGCCTTGCCATGCTCCAGGCCAGCAGTATCAAACTCAAACAGAAATGGGGACACTGATCTATACATGAAGATCTCTGAAGGTCACATACTGATTCAGTTTTAAAATGTAACATTATCTATGTTTTATTGTCTTTTTATTTATTTTATCAAGTATGTCCAGAATATATTTTCTTCTTATTCAACTAAGACGTTGACCTCCAGTGGACTATTTGACATTTCTGGCCTAGGTAACTCTCTGAGACTGTAAGTTTCATAGAGGGTGCCATCTATGTGGGTGGAGGGATTTTTTCATAAGTATCAGTGAAAAAACAGGTTCAGGTCTTATCTATTACACTGCATAGAGGTGACCCTCTTTTATTGAAAGTGAAGTCAGAATAGTACAAATTCAAGCAGGTAAAAAGATAATAAAGAAAAAGACCTCAGATTGTTGGTATCCCAAAAAATACCTTAGCTAGACCAGAGAAGATCATTACCAGGTATGTATTAGATGCTTTTAGGCCATAGAAAAAACTCATTAATCAAATACTAAAATCAGAGAGAAATGAAGTCTACATCAGTGAAGAAAATACCTACATGGACAAATTCATGGCTCCCTTGAGCTATTTGAAATTTACTGAAAATTTTCTATATTACCCTGAGTTGCTATTTAACATTTATATTGTCAATTTCTTCTTGTGTGTTTAATCTTAACTCACTTCCATAGTTAGAGTGTAAGCCTCCTGTAGACAGACCCTTAGGATTTTACTTCCTTCTACTCCTGACTCCCACTCTTGATCTTTATCCATTATATCACCCAAGCCCTTCATTCTATTAGTGTTCTCTGGATACTTTCTAGTTTATCAGAGTTCTAAATATCTAGCACTGAGAACCAAACAGAATTTTTCAAATACAGTCCAAGTTGGACAGAACACAGAAGGACTATCATTTCCCTGTTTGTGGATCCAATGCCTCTCAATGAAGTCTAAGATCTCATTAACATTTTTGGCTACCTTTAATTCACTGTTGACTCATATTAAGGTTACCGCTCACTAAAACTACCCCAAATACTTTCCACATGAACTGTTGTCTAGCCATGTTTTCCTGTCCTCTATTGTAAGGCTGATTGTTGATCCCAAGTTGAGTGCTTTACATAATTAAACATGGAGTTCCAGATGTGTTCTGACTAGGGCAGAATACAATGGGATGATCACCTCCCTTGCTCTTGACTCTATGACTCTGCTAATGCAGCTGGGGATCACATTAGGCTTTTTGGCTGCCACATCATGTTGCTGACTCATAGTGTTCTCTACAGCTCCCAGATATTTGTCATAAGAACTGCTGTCTAGGCACATCTTTCCCATCATGTACTTCTGGAGTTCTTTTCTTTTTTTAAGCCACAGAATAGAATTTTAATAACATGAAATGAAATGAGGAGGGGTAGGTTTTTGCCATCTTTCTGGATTATTCAAAATTTCAGCTCTCAAGAATGCCTCCAAATGTTGCCTTTCTACATGCTAGATATACCTCCCATCTCTGTTACATCTAGAAACTGGATAACCAAGCCATGAAAGTCTTTATCCAAATCACTGATAAAATTGAACAATGACCAACATGAGTCATCTCTTTGAGGTTTTCCACTGGAGATCTCCATTTTAAACCATTCAATCATCCAGGAACACATCTGACTGTGCAATCATATCATTCCCTATTTCTCTATCTTGTGGGCAAAATCAACAAATCAAGCATTTGTTAAGCACTTAATCTCTACTATTAGGTGTTAGGAATACAAAGAATGAAATAGAGAAAAAAACATAGAAAAATAAAATCATTTACAAAACTAAAGTGTAAGAACTCCACACCATAATAGTTTTGTCGAAAAAAGAAATGAGGTTAGTCTGATCTGACCAATTCTTGATGAACTCATACTAATTCTGAGTAGTCATTACTTTCTTTTCTAAATACTACCAAATTTTCTCTTTAATTACATGTTCTAGAATTTTGCTATTAATTAAAGTCAAATTTTCTGGGCCATAGTTAGGAGAATCCACTTTTTTTTCCATTTTTGAAAAACAGGAAAATGACAAACTCTAACCCTCCAGTACTTCTATCACTCTTAATCAATCAGAACTGCTGGGTTTGTTTTGTTTTGTTTTGTTTTCAGAATCTTGGGATCTAGTTTGTGCAGGTTTGGCAATTTGAATTTGAGGAGTTTAGTACTCCCTTAATAGCTCCTCACTTATCCTAGGTAGAATAAAAGTAAATTTGAGGTCAGGAATACTGAATTCTAATTACCTCTCTGCTACATTTACTTCTTAGGCAGGTCATTTTACTTGCTGAGTCTCAATTTCTTTATGAGTAAACCAAGGGAGTTGGACTAAGAAAAGTCATTTCTCTTTTTAAATCTTGTATTCCTACAAACTCCCTTTTAGCTATTTGTGTTCTGTGTTCCTCAGTCTGAAGATAGTTCTCCTTAGTAGAGAGAACAGAAACAAAAAAGAGAGTTGAGTAGTTTTTCCTTCTCACTTTCATCTGTTATCATCATCTTATCTGACCATAAGCAGCAGTCCTATCTCTTATTGTACCTTCGTCTTACCCAACAGCTAAAAAATCAACAGCCTCTTTTTTTATTCTTTGCACTCATTGCTAGCCTCCCCCTAGAAAACAGTTTACTGGACATTATTTTTATAGACTGTAACATACTTTTATATTCCTCTTTGGATATCTGCCCTTGCTTCAATATTGTTTGTCTTTTAAACTTGATGAGTTCTCAAATAGTCTCTTTAAATAGCCTCACCTTTTCTTGCTCTTAAGAATCAGCTGTGTTTGTGCTGTAAAAATTTCATTCTTGAAAACATTCCATCTTTGTTGTTCCTTCTTTCTGAATAGAACTTTAGATTATGGAATCACCAAATTTTCATAGAATTGGATTTTTTTTAGGCAAGACCTCAGCAGTCACATCGTCTAATCCACACTTGAAAAAAAAACCAACACTGTAATATATTCAGCAAGTTGTAATCTAGCATTTGCTTGAAGATTCCCTAATGAGAAAGAACTCACCACCTCTGGAGGCCCTCCATTCCACTCTCTAATTGCCACAAAATGTTCTTTTTTTCTTGCTGAGGCAATTGGGGCTAATTGACTTTCCCAGTGTTCAGTGTCTAAGGCCAGACTTGAACTCATGTCCTCCTGACTTCAGGGCTGGTGGTCTATCCACTACATTAACTAGCTGCTCCCTTTTTTCTTGATTCTGAGAAATATGTTCTCCTCAAATCTCAGGGTGCGCATCAGACCATGTTCAGCTTTACTTTCCATGTCTATCATGAATTTTAAGATGAAATGATCACTTTTTCCCAAATTTAATCATGTCTACCACTTTCTTCAGAACTGTGGATGTAGTTGATCCAAGTCCAACAAATGTAGCATAAAAGTATATGAAAGGGGAAAACGTATAATTTTGGAAAGGTAGGTTGGAGTCAGATGGTGGGAAGTCTTACAAAAGAAGTTGAAGAGTTTGAAGTTTGCTTTGTAAGCAAGAGGGACTTATTGAAGATTTGGGAATAGGGATATAATGGGAGTGGACCAATACATTAGAAACATTCATCTGGTAATAACATGTTGGATGGATGGTGATCAATTAATCAATAAACATTTATCAAGCATCTCCCATGTGTCATGCACTATGTTAGGACTCATGATATTAAAAAAGGCAAGATAGTCCCTGCCCTCAAGCATACAATCGAATAGGGGAACAACATGCAAATAAATATATACCAAGCAAGCTCCATGTAGAATAAGTAAGATATAGTTAACAGAAGAAAGACACTATAATTCAGAAGAATTGGGAAAGGCTTCATGTAAAAGGTGGGATTTAAACTGAGACTTTAAGGAAGTTGGGGAAGCTGAGAGGTAGAGATGAGGGAGAGTATTCCATTCACAGGAGAACCTTAGAGAAAATGCTCAAGATGCCAAAAGACAGATGTCCACACAACAGCCAAGAGATAAACGTCACTGAATTGAAGAGCATGTGTTAGGGAGCAAAATATAAAAAAGTAGAGGAAGAAGAAACTTGAAACAAGAAAACTATTATTCTAGTCCAAGTAAGATCCCCAAGTCATAGGGATGGAGACATTTTGATGAAGAGTAGGGTAAGGATGATGAAATGGCAGCGCAATCAATCTCAAACCACCAGAAAGTTTATCCATCAACATAACATTTCTTTTTTGTGAGATGATTGGGATAAAGTGACTTGCCCAGGGTCACACAACTAGTAAATGTCAAGTATCTGAGATTGGATTTGAACTCAGGTCCTCCTGACTCCAGGACTGGTGTTCCATCTACTGTGGCATTTATTTGTCTCCTCATCGTTCTTGGAGTTTATGCATGTATTCTGCAGGTCAAAAACATATAAATGTTTAATTTCTTTTGTGTCATGATTTTTTATAAGTTAAAAAATCTAAGCATAAACATACACTTATAACATACATTTAAGGGTATATAGACACGTATATGCATATGTTTAAACTTCTGTAACTTATGAAAACTCATTATATAATATATTGTATGGAAGGGTGTATATGTAAACACGCATGTTGATGTATATACATGTATGTATACATGTGTGTGTGGATCCAGAGTTAGAGTAGTTTATTGAATCCAGATTCAGCCTCAGAATTAGGAAGATTTCCCAAATCTTGTTTCTAAATCTAGACTGGCTATATGACTCTGAGAAAGATCTTTAACATCCTAGTTCCCTAAACATTTCTATAGAGCTGTAAGTGTGCAGAGCTGGTACAAGAAAAAGAGAGTTTCCAAATTGGGAGCTTCCTATTCCAATGAAATCATAGATCTGAACAGATATATGTATGTGAATGTGTGCAGATGTATCTATATCTACCTATAGACGTACATATATGTTCATAATATATAAATGTGCATTATAATTTATATTCTCTTTACCTATTTACCTAAAGAAAATTCTCTTTACCAATTGGCAAGAAGAGCACAGGCATTTTTAAGTATTTACTATATGTTAGGAACCATACTAAGCACTTTACAAAGATTATCTCATTTGTTCCCCACAACAATCCTGAGAGGAAGTGCTATTATTCCCCCCTTTTAAAAGAGAAGAAACGGAGATTCAATGACTTGCCAGGATCACATAGCTAAAAAATGTCTGCAGCTGGATGCTAACCTAAGTCTTCTTGATTCCAGCTGGGGCAGTCCACCCATTGTACCACCCAGTTACCTATCTTTATTGATACCCACTTTTCAACTTAAAGCCTTAAGAGACAAAGTGTGAAAATTATTCTAGATCACTTCCAATGATCATTTAACTCCAAATTGATGATCCCATTGTAAGAGATGCCTACATTCAGATTTATGGGAGGACAGGGATGCATCATACAGGACAGGAAGTCATGGATAGATGGAGAGAAATGGTCAAAAGCAAAATATTTTTGAGGAGAGACAATGTGAGAGAGATAGGATAAACAACGTGGGGGAAGGGCGAGAAGTAGTATGGAGGGGAAAAGTAATCATGACTATGAATGTGAATGGAATGAACTCACCCATAAAACAGAAACAGAAAGCGAATGGATTTAAAAACAGAATCTTACAATATCTTGTTTACAAGAAACATACTTGAAACAAGAGACAGGAAGAATAAAAGTAAGTGACTGGATCAGAATCTAATATGCTTCAGTTAAAGTACAAAAAAAATTAGCAGAAGTAGTAATCATGATCTTAGAGCAAAAACAATAAAAAGCAAAAATCTAATTAAAAGATATAATCAGGGAAAGTACATTTTGCTAAAAGATACTATAGACAACATCATTATTGAATATATATGCACCAAATGATATAGCATCCAAATTTTAAAGGAAAAGTTGAATGAGTTACAGGAAGAAATAGAAAGTAAAAACCATACTCATGAGGGGAACTCAATCTTTGCCTCTCAAAACTAGATAAATTTAAGCCAAAAAATAAACAAGAACGAAGTTAAGGGGAAGAATAAAATTTTATAAAACATTAGATATGATTCACAAATGAATTCTATCAAACATTTTAAGAACAATTAATTTCAACACTGTATATGTTATTTAGAAAGATAGGCAAAGAAGTTCTACCAAATTCCCTTTATAATGCAAATATAGTGCTGATCATTTAAACCAGGAAGAGCAAAAACAGAGAAAGAAAACTATTGACTAATTTCCCTAAAGAATATTGATGCAAAAATGTTAAATAAAATGCTAACAAGGAGATTACGGCAATATATTACAAAGACCATACATAGAATTTATAGCAGAAATATAATATAATTGAGCATATGAATAATAAAAACAACATAAATCATATGATTATCTCAACAGATGCAGAAAAAGCTTTTCAAAAAATATACCACTCAAAACCACTAGAAAATATAGAAATAAATGGAGCTTTCCTTAAAAGTGGTAAGTAGTATCTATCTAAAATCATTCACAAGAATTATCTGCTTGGGATTAAGTTTAGAAGTTCTCAATAAGATCAGGGGTGAAACAAGGGTGCCCATTATCACCTACTATTCAATATCATGCTGAAAATGCTAGCTATAGCAATGAGAAGAAAAAGAATTAGAATAGGTAATAAGGAAATAAAACTATCATTCTTTGCAGGTGATATGTTGATATACTTGGAAAATCCTAAAGAATCAAGTAGGGCCAGCTAAGTGGCACAATGGATAGAGTACCAGCCCTGAAGTCAGGAGGACCTGAGGTCAAATCTGACCTTAAACACTTAACACTTCCTAGCTGGGTGACCCTGGACAAGTCACTTAATCCTATGGAAGGATCATAGACAATTATCATGAACATGAATTTTGAGTTTACAAATATCAAACACATGTGCTTCTAGTTAATATTGATTATTGAATATTTATGGATGGATTTTCTCTAGGTTGTAAACCAGACTATTCCTATTCCTTCAGGCTATTTAAAGATCCACTTTAATCAATTTTATTGTTTGTTAGTATAACAGAATATATATCATTATGGATATAGCCCTGGAATTTCTGGCTGGTGTTTTCTCAAAGGCTGCTTTAGTAGGACACTCTCCAAACTAAGTATAATTGTTGATGGTATAGTTTTCACATGCTGACTTTTAGGATGTCACTGACTTTGAGCACTGGAATCCATGGTGCTAAAGTCAAGAAAAAAAAATTGAAGGGGAAACAGGTGAAGGAGAGTGAATGACCACATAATAGGAAGATTTCTACTGGCCATTCCTGATCTGTCCTGGGTTGATGAATATTGATAGTCTTATTCTTCTCCCTCCTTGCACACTGATAATGCCATGAGATTAGAGTGCTTAGAGTTGGAACTAACCAGAGAAAAAGATGTTCTCTTGCCATACTGTTGATAATAACAAATTAGAACACCAAACATTCAAGGAGCATCTGGTTCAGGAGTCTAGCCTAATGGTCACCAATCTCCCAAGAAAGAAGGAAGAGCAACGGGACAATCTCCCATCATTAAACCATCAACCACTTGGGTAGTTTATGGAAAGTCAATGGATTTCCTAATTTCTTCCCCTCAAGAAGAAGAGTCAGAACTTCACTGAGACAGGGAGCGGAGATTTGAGATTTGTTCCTTTCAGCAATTATGCTTGTTTTGCTGATGCTATTTTGTTCTTGCTAATTAAATTATTTTTTTCCAATGAATAGTCCTTTATTTGCTAACTCTGTGGTTGTCCTTGAAAATGAGGTTTAAAAGGGAAGAAAATGATAGTCTTAAAACAGAAAGAAACTGTAACACCCAAACAAAGAGCTGTCAATGGTTATGATGTTTACAAGGGAAGCTGCCCTGCACTGTCTCCAGATGAGCATTCCCTAGTTCTGTGTAAGGAAATGTATGTTCAGAGAAATAAATCAATCCAAGCTAAACTGGGTGAGCCATTTTAAGAACTGATGCACTACCATGGCTAACCTCTTTTTACACAGAGGAGGAAAAAAAATAGTTTAATCTCACGACTGACTCACTGAGGGTGACTGCCAAGGGAAATCTGTCCTTCTTTGCTGCAGTTCTTAATGTAAAAATAAGCAGCCCATGAAGCGTTTTAGCTGAGGAAATGAATGAGTCTGATAATAATGTAACTGACATTCATTCAGGGCTATAAGGTTTGTAAAGCAGTTTGCATACATTATCTTATTTGATCCTCCTGACAATTGGATAAGGTAGAGCTGTTCATAATATTGTGGGTATCATTATCCCCATTTTATAGATGAGGAAACTGAAGATCAGAGATTAAGTGACCAATCCATGGTCATATAGCTATTAAGTATCAGATGTAGGATTTGAGTCAACTCAAATCGAATTTTTTTCCTAACTCCTCCTCAAGGGAGTTGAGTTTAGTTCAACTAAAGAAAATTAATTTCTTCAAGCATTTGAAGGTCTATCTCATGGAAGGCTGGTTCTGTTTGGCTCCAGGTGACTGAATGAGAACTGTATGTTGTTTGTTTGTCTGTTGTTTTAGGAAAGGATCAATGATGTCATCAAGTGATGTCTTGACTTCCTCATGAATTGGAGCAGGTTTGCACAAAGCATCAGCTTCTCTCTCTCTTCCAGAATCAGTGAAGTCCAGTGACAAGACAAAAGCCAGGGTAACTACGACTGTCTTAGGATGCAGTGGATGATCTTAGAGTCTTTGGTGTCTGACCGAGCTCTAAGTTCTCCATAGAGGCTGCTCTCATCCCCTTATTCCACTGGGGGAAGTCTTCACATGCTCAAGGTAGACATCTCTCCAATGCACCAACAGGTTTGAGGCCTTTTGGTTACCTTCAACTTGGTTAACCCACCTGTGAGGACAGGCTGCTGTGTATTCTACAACTTCTTGGAACCACAGGTGAGAGTTGGGTGATAAGTGATACCGCAGGAAGTAAATGGCTCTGCAAAGAGCTCAGCAAGTCCTCACACACACTAGTCCTCCCGGAACACCCCATGCACTCCTGGGCCCAAGGGACAGAACTGAGAGCAATGGGTAGAGAAGGTACCAAGAAGACAATTTCATCTGAAAATCAAGGAAAAAATTCTTAACCATTAGACTGTGCAAAAGGGGAATGAATGAGATGCCTTCCCCTTCCCTGGAGGGTCTTCCGGCAGAGGCTGGATGACCACTTACTGTACATGCTACTATGGTGACTCCTTTCCCATTTGAGTTAGATTAGATAGTCAGTTCTCAAATGAGAAAGTTTTGTAATGTGTTTTTAAGGAGTTTCAAATCTCTGAAACCACCAAGTCAAAGAGATGGGATTTGTATTCACATCTCCATGACTCCAAAGAAGGCCAGGAAGCTTTTCTAGACCTAAGATTTCATTAGGATAGAAAACTCACAGTGAAGCAACTCACTCTACCAATGTTGGTTGACGTGAACTCGATAACTTAGAGCCTTAGGGAATTTCCACTGTGTATGAAATTCTGCCTTTTAGAGATTCATTCCTTTCAGTTATTTTCTTTCTTCAGGTGCAACTAAAACATTTGTTGCCATACTGACATTTCTTTATCTGTGGGATATGCATCCCACAGTTTTTTATTTGGGTTCTCACCCCCCTTCCCATATGAAACAAACAGCTGGAAGAGTAGATTGGAATCAGGGTAACCGTGAGTAAATTTCACTTAAGCACTGCCTGCCATCAATTTTCTTTCATTGTAATTCATACATCCATGCCCTATACCCTATGTCTGAAATAATGATGAATACTTGCTTCATTATCATGTAATACTACTACTACTGCTGATTCTGCCACTGCTATGACTACTACTACTATTCCTGCTCCCATTGTTGCAGCTACTAGTAATAGTAATATTACTAGTGCTGCTGCTTCTGCTTCTATTGCTGCTGCTGCTACTGTTACTATTACTACTACTACTGCTGCTGCTGCTGCTGCTGCTGCTGCTACTACTATTACTACTATTACTGCTACTGTTACTACTACTACTACTACTACTACCATTCCTGCTCCTACTGCTGTTACTACTGCCACTACTACTACTGCTGCTACTGCTACTGCTACTGCTACTGTTACTAGTACTATTACTACTGTTGCTGCTGCTACTGTTCTACTACTGCTGCTGCTGCTACTGTTCTACTACTGCTGCTGCTACTGCTACTGTTACTATTACTTCTACTACTACTACTACTACTACTGATACTACTGATACTGTTCCTGTTCCTATTGCCACAACTATTACTACTAGTGGTATTATTGCTGCTGCTGCTTCTACGATTATTACTACTGCTGCTACTGCTACTCTTACTAGTACTATTACTACTACTACTGTTCCTGCTCCTACTGTTGTTGCTACTAGTAGTAGTAGTACTACTGCTTCTGATGCTTCTACTACTATTGCTGTTACTGCTGCTACTGCTGCTGCTACTGTTGCTATTGTTTTTCCATGTTAATGACTTTCTTCACGATGCAGCTCAAGGATTACTTTTAGCATAAGGCCATTCTTGGTCCTCCCCACTACCCATCTCAGGTTACCTTATAGCAGATTTGTATTTACTCTGTATATAAAATATATTTACATGTTGTTTAGAATGTAAGCTGAAGGGAAGGGACTATTTTGCTGTTCCCTTACTATCCCTAGGTCCTGTTCCAGTACCTGCCACATAGGAGGCGTATAAATGATTGTTTGCTTGATTGGTGGGGTTTTTTTTTTTAATTCTAGGGTAAATTTCCCTGGAAAGGTCACACAGTATGATGTCGAGTTGGAAAGAAAGTCAGAAATCATTTAATCAAACCTAAGTATTTGAAAGATGAGAAAAACTGAGGTCTGAAAGAGTTAAGTGATTTGACCAAGATTGAATAGCTAGCAGGAGAAAAAGGGAAAAATCCAAATTCAAATAATCTGACTCCAAATATTCCACACTACATGTACCTGAGCAATAGGATAATTATGTGGGCCAAGGAGAAAAGAGGTATCATCCAGAAGGGAAGAAGTAATTCTAGAAAATCTGGTGAAATGTCACAGTCAGGGCTTTAAGTAGAGGTTACAAAAATACCGAAAGAGGTCACTAAAGGAGTAGGGTAAGAGAAAACAAAAAGCACATGTACTCCTTCACACTATCAAGCTATTTCTTCCTATAATCTTAGGATTTTAGCTTCAATTCAATTATTTTACAAATCAGAGTTGTTTTACTTGGTCCTGGGGATAGAAACAGGGATAATGTGTATAAATTGAGGTGGGAAGTAAAATTTGGCTTAAAGTAAGAAAAATACTTTCTAATAATTAGAATTATCTATAAGTGAAATGGGTTGTTGAAGAGGTGATACATCTGTATCTTTGGAAGTTTTGTTTTGTTGGTGTTTTTTGTTTTGTTTTGTTTTGTTTTGCTAAGGCAGTTGGAGTTAAGTAACTTGCCCAGGGTCACACAGCTAGCAAGTGTTAAGTGTCTGAGATCACATTTGAACTCAAGTCCTCCTGATTTCAGTGCTGGTGGTCTATCCACTGTGCCTCCTAGCTGTTTCCATCTTTGGATGTTTTTTAGGCAAAAGCTGGATAATCGATAAGCAATCAATCAAGCATCAAGCATTTATTGTTTGCTGTCAGGCAGCCACTGGGCGAAATACTGATAATGGTAAGATGAAAGCTAAATATTTCTTGCCCTCAATGTACTTATATTGCAACAGGAGAGACAACAGGTAAATGTATACGCTCACAAAATAGATCCAGGTTAACCTTGGCTAGGAAGGAGCTAATAATGGAGAAGAAAGGCAAAAACAATCCCTGCCCTCATGGAGCTTACAATTTAATGGAAGAGGCAATATAGGGACAATTTGGATATATGTAGAGTAGGTGGACAGTAACCTTGGAAGGAAGCCAGATATCATGTACGGTATGTTAAAAAGGGAATTCTTTTTCGGGATGATCACTAAAACTCTCTCCAACGCTAGGATTCTGTGATATACTCTTCCATCTTTAAAGTGATCTTTTTCCTGGCAAGGCATAGAGTTCACCTGCGAATGTCTTTTCTAAACACCTCCACCATTAAATCCTAAAAACATGGAAGACATTCTATCCTTAAAATTAAACCTCTATCTCTCTTCAAAAGCTACAAAATCAATAATTTTTATTAAATGCAACTTTTATCATACTTTAAACCCAAAGTATGGGATAAACTACATAATGTAATCACCACACGACTATCACTTTGAATTAGTGTTGCAGATACTTCTAACTACTTAATTATTTATTTAAAAATATATTCCAATATTTTAATTATGTTCAGTTAAGTGTACTTGGATATTTGCAGCACTCTGCATTATTTATAGGAGAGAAAAAGCCCCCTAAATCAACTTGCCCTGGCATCCCATAATTCGTGTTTGCATATCTCTAAAATAGATTTATATACAGCTATCAAATGGTTATTCTGGATCTGCTAGGATTTTAAAATTTTATCTGAATTTTATTTTAATGTACTACAAAAATAAAATTTATTAGTTTTTTATACTAGTGAGTGTCTTCTCTGATTATTCATATTCAATATTTGAAGAATACTAACTAGAGCCACACACTCATCAATTAAATAAAAAAATGGGCTGATTTTCCCCCCATTCCTAGAAGTACTCAGTTCAGATGGCAGGCTCGCTCTTAATGGAGAGAATGGGCAGCAGCACAAGGTAGTGGAAGGAGAGTTGGATTAGAAGTCAAGCGATCTAGGTTCGAATTTTGATTCTGTTAATTTCTCTCCGTCCCTTTCTTTTTCTGGGTCTCAGTTTCCTTACTTGTAAAATAAAAGGGGCACATTAAATAACCTCTGGGATCCCTCCTGTCTTTAATTCCATGAACCTGAGAAAAGTCTATTTCATCAAGAGAAACAATGACAGCTTAGACTGTCTCAAGAGAAAGCAAAGAACTCCTGAGAACTTGGGACAAGTAGCAGAAAAAAACATGACAGTAAGAAGCAGGCAGAATGTATTGGGAAGTTCACTAGAATAAAAGTCTGCACACTTTATAATCCCTTTATAATCCTGGTTAGAGTCATGAGTGTGCCGTGAGAGTGGACTGGGGTCTTCCAGGTATGACAGCTAATCAAGCACACGATTCTTTCAGGCTTATGGCCACACCATCAACAATAATCAATATAATTATATAATAATAAAATGCTATGTGTACTACAATGCAGTGGATAGAACATAAGGTCGGGAGTCAGGAAGATCTAAGTTCAAATCCAGCCTCAGATATTTATTCACTGTGTGAGTCTAGGCAGGTCACTTAACTTCTGTTTGCCTCAGTTTCCTCATCTGTGAAATGGGGATAATAATAGCTGCTACCTCCCAGTGCTGTTGTAAGGATCAAATAAGAAAAGTAATTATAATACCCTTAGCACAATACCTGGCACATAGTAAGTGCTATATAAATATAAGCTATTATCATTATAATGATTATTTATATATATGTGTGTATTACGTGTATATGTATATATGCATATGTGTATATGTATGTATTGTGTATCTCTCTATATACGTATTGCACATACGTATATATTATGTGCATGAGCATATATAGGTGTGTATTTATATGTACATATTATGTGTACATGTGTACATATGTACACATGCCTATATGCATTGTGTATATGTGTATTGTGTGTATACATTTGTGTGTAGTATATGTGTATGTATGGATAAATATGCACATATTATGTGTTGTCTGTATATATGCATGTATTGTGTGTATCCTGTGTATATGTGTGTTATATGTGTGTATATGAATAAATGTATGTGTTAATTATGTGTATTTGCATATATGTATGTGCATATACAAATAAAATATAAATTGATCCTCATAATAATCCTGTGAGGTAGACATTTTTATGCCCATTTTCCAGGTGAGAAAACTGAGGCAAAGAAAAGTGACTTACCCAGGCTGCCACGTATCTTTCTGACTCAGAAAGGTGAAGGGAGTTGATCAATCGCACAGGATTCAGATTTAGGTCTTCCTGGCACCAAGTCCAGCACTCTAATCTGTCAATCAGGAAGCATTTATTAAGTGCCTACTTTGTACAAAAGGAAGCAAAAGATAGTGGCTGGCCTAAAGGAGCTTCCATTCCAATGGGAGAGACAAAAGACAAACAAATACACACAAGGAAGCTATATCCTGGATAAACAGGAGATAAATAGTTCGGGAAAGACTTCAGGATTAAGAAGGGTTGAAGAAGGTTTCTAGTAGAAGGTGGGATTTTAGTCAGATCTTAAAGGAATCCAGGGAGGGCAGCAAGCAGGGCTAAGGAAGGGCATTCCAGGCAAAAAGACAGAGAAAATATCAGAAGCTGCAAGAAAGAGGGTCTTGTTCATGGGCCAGCCAGGAGGTCACTGCTATCAGATACCACCTAAAAATTGGCTCCTTCAGGGCAAAAAATGATTTCATTTTTTTCCTTGGATCTTCAGCACCTAATGTCATGTCTGGCACACAGTAGGTGCTCCATAAAAGCTCATTATAGCTTACAGTACTCGTTCAATAAATCTCTTTTTCTCTCCAGGCCTTTTCTGAAACAGACTGGAGGAGGAAGAGACAGGAGTTGAATTATATGATGTCTGTGGTCCCACATAACTTGAACGTCTTCTGTTCTGTTTCACGATTCCAAAACTGGATCTATGGGAAGCTTGCCCGCTCACTGCCCTTGCTTCTAATTGTCCTATGAAATAACAAGTAGCTCCACCATTCAATGTCTTCCCCTGTTTCTAAATTAATACAAAAGTCATTACTGTGTATGAGAAAAAATAATGCTAAAGTTACAGTATTTCAGTTACTGTTCTACTTAACACAAATCCAATATCCAGATGCCCACTGAGGAGATGACAGCCTGAATACTTAATCCCAATTTGGACCCCTTTAAACAAGACAAAACTGGCCTTAAATATAATACACACAATTTAGCTAAGTATAGAACACTGATGCAAAGACATGACTGTAAATACAGCGGCAGAAAGGAGCAGGCAGGACCCCACCCCCAGTAGCTGCCTCTCTATATCACACTTCCCAATAAAATGCTAGATGAGTGATAAGGATGCTTGGCTTGTCACCCATTCCGAAGTGCCTATTGTTCCCCATTCTTTTAAGGGATGGTTAGCCGCAATCATTTCCAAGGTGTCTGTAGAAATGTTAACATTTCTTCAATAGACAGGAGTTAGCCCTCAGTCTTTACTGCTTTGGTCACAAGGACGAGCCATCTTTCAAAGCACAACAGCTTTCTTACTCCCAGGCTACAGATGTGTGCTTTGTAGCCAGAAGTTCACCTGAAATAGCATCTCCTACCTGGAAGCTTTGAAGGCCACCATGGATCCATTTTCCAACTCTGTAGCCTCTCCCTCCAAAGGACTGGTTTCTTCCAGTCCTTCATTTTAAGGTGGCCCAGGTCACCCGTGTCTTAATTGTTTTCTAGGCTATCTTGGAATTTCTCTATAATATCCCAGAATCCTTTCACCTTGGAAGCTCCTTCCATCTCTGGATTCTACCTTCTGGACTTCACACATTGGACATACCCTCAGCCTCTTGCAGCCTCTACCTGTGATTGGCTGGTTCCTACTACAATCTCCATTTTAAAAGGCCTGGACCCACCATGTTTTCATTCCTCTCCTGGCTGTATCCCTGATTCTCCCAGACTTCCTTTACACTGCCCCACACTGAACACCTTCATCTTTTCCCTCCCCACCCTCCACTTTCTAGGTTCTATTTCTGTGTTGTCTTCCAACAGTAGCAACTGTCTTTCTTTCTGCTCATATTTGAATCTCCAGTACTAAGCACAGTGCCTGCCATACATGAAGCACTTAATAAATACTTGTTAATTTGACTCTATTCTTCATCCCTGGTTCCTTCCCTTTCTCCATTTGTTCCTCATTTGAATTTCCCTAAATTCAAGGTTTCACGAGTAAGTATAATTCTCCTAGCTAAGCAAATTTAGTTCCTTTCTCTGAGTATCCCTCTTCCTTTTCCCTTATAAAATTATTTCATATACATCTCGTATATACTTATATATTGACATTGTCTCCCCCTTCCACTTAATTGACTGTAAGCCCCTTGAGGACAAGAACTATTTAAATAATATCTCTGCAAGAACTTGATTCCCTCCACTGGTAGGGAGTGTTCTACCCTCTAAGATTACCTTCTATTTATTTTGTATATATCTTACATATTCTTATTTCTTTAAATTTTTTTTATTTGAATGTAAGCTCCTTGAGGGTAGACAAGAGCCATTTCTGTTTTTCTCTGTATTGCCAGTGACTGATACATAGGAGACATTTAATAAATACTTGTCCACTAATTGACTTTTGTCTTTGTACCCCCAAGCATGATGCTGTCTCATAATAAGCACTAAGTAAACGCTTGTTGTTTAACTGATACCTATGAACTATGGTAAAGATCCTAAAAGCCACTACAAATGCCAAATGCCTCAGTGCTTTGGTAGCTCAGTATTTAATGTGTGGTTTTCTAAATCAGTATGCAGCATGGTTTTGTGGCCCCTGACCTATATCATTTCTTGTGAATGTAAGGGGTATAGGTGGGGGTGTACTGATATATGTTTAACAACCAGTCTCTGGAAAAAACAACAACAACAACAATAACACTTTCTCCTGCATAATGGAAAGAGAGAAGGGAAAAAGCATTTATTAAATGCCTGCTGTGTGCCAGGGATTATGCTAAACACTTTAACATTATTTCATTTGATCATTTTACAGGACTGGTTTACTAAATTTAATCTATATTAACATTTTATTCATCACTATCTTAAGTGCAAATAATCAACAAAACAATAAACCAATCCCTGGTTTGTGGATGGAGTTTGATGATTTCTGATGTGCAAATAAATGTACACACTAAAAAATGAACAATAGGCTCCAACTATTTAAGCTGGCTTTAGCAAGCCCTTGGGCATTTCCCAATAAACAGCTTTCTCACTGCAGTTTTTTAGTGGATGCTACTATCAAGTTTCCAACATCCACTGCCTTCTGGGAGAAACTGGGAGAAGATGTAGGAAGAAGGGTTAAGATTAAAACTAGATAAGAGAAAACAGAAATTGTAGAGAGAAGAAAATGACTATCAAACCAGGGATTTTGCATTTTTAGGGAATGTGAGAGATCAAAAGGGGATTCCCTGAGGCTTGCCATTATCACCAAGTCTGTTAGCACAACTTGTCTAGTCAGAGAGATTTCCAGTAGGAGAGGGAAGGAGGAAACTTTTGACTCAATTAAAATTTAAAAGGAAAAAAAAAACAGGAAAAAAATCTTCAGTGGCTCCAACCAATGCTAGAGGAAATGAGTCCAGCTTATCTTTCAGTGATATGTCCTTTCCAAGATTCAAAGGGTTCCTAAGTCAATGGCCAAGTACTTTCTCTTGAGAAATATCATTGCATAACTTGTGTCTGAATTGGCAAATTGTACGGGAGATATCTTTCCAGCTACCATAAATCAATGAATTAAAAAGAATTTGTTAAGAGCCTACTATGTGCCAGACACTATGCTAAGCATCTGGAAATACAAATAATCAAGATTATTACTGCTACCCTTGAAGTCTTTGTCTGTCTCTCTTCCTTTCTCCATTTTTGTCTCTCCCGCTCTGTCTCTGTCTCTCTTCCCCTCCCTCCCTCCCTCTCTGTCTCTTCTCTGTCCCTTTGTCTCTGTCTGTGTCTCTGTCTTCCTCTCTCCCCCTCTTCCTCTCTTTCTCTCTTTCTCTGTCTCTCTCTCACTTTCTGTTTTTTTTTGTCTGTCTCTCTCTCTCACACACACATACACCCCTTCCCAATTAAAAGAAAACCTACACAAATTATTTTAGTTCATATTTTATTCAATAGAGATTTTATTATAATGTTACAGCAACACAAACAGATCTTTTTTTTTTTTTTTAAAGTGTGCTTTCCAGCACACAGCAAGAATTTGATCCCCTCTGCTGGTAGGGAGTGTTCTACCCTCTAAGATTACCTTCTATCTATTTTGTATATATCTTACATATTCTTAAGTCAATAATCCTATGGTCCAACCTATCTTTTTATCTCCCCCAAAAGCATCTTAGTCAATTGTAGATTATCCTTTCACATTACCTTCTGATACAAGCATACTTTCTCCCCCAGCTACTTTCTACCTCTTATTCTAAGAACAACAATCACATCAGTCCTACCTGTGCTTCAGGAAAGGGCTTGACAATCACCTACTCTGTGGTTCTGTTCACTTGCCCTGTGAATTCTGTGACTCTTCAAAACTCCCTTGGCTGTCACCCACTTTGATGTCACTCCCTAAGAGAATATAAACTTCTTGAGGACAGGAATCACCTTACTTCTTATATTTATATCTAAAGTCCCTAGCATCATACTTGGCACATAACAGGTCCACAATCAATGCTCTTTCATTCATTCATTTACTTATTGTCTGGACTCCGACAAGCAATTGAATGAATACCATAGAGCATATCCTATCAGTACATGTACATTGGACTGTCGCTGCAGGTGGAAGATGAGCTTGGCCCGGAATGGAACAGAGGAAAGAGTTTGGGCTAGAACGAGTTTGTGAAATTATGCAGCACTTTCAATGATCCCAATGCTCCCTGTAGCAAAAACCCAGCATTTCAATAGGGATGCTAAATGACTCAGAATCACAGAGCTCTCCAATCATGTTCAATGGCTCCATGGGTGCCAAAGACATATTAAAATCTCCTGGCCGGGCTCTCCTGGGCGCATAGCAGGTGTTACATTTCAGAAGCATACCTTCCAAGTGGCAGAGCCGTCTTGCCTCTCTTTATGGTACTTCTGAGTCTGAAGCTGCCAGTATCACTGCATGGAGAGATCCTCCTACCCTGCACCAAGCTCACAGCAACTTGATGGCACGTACCACATGGTATCTTGTGTGTGACTGCTAACCTTTCCCTGGTGAGCTGGCTGAGAGAAGTCACCTTCAGTCACATCCCCACTTCATGGGGGAGCAAAGCAGGGCAACAGCCCAGTCTCACAAGAAACAGAAAGCGTATCTGGCCAATGGCTTGAGCATCTACTGTTCTTACATGTAAACCAAGTTTTCAGAGAAATGTGTCATTGGAGATTTTTTTTTCTACAATTGTTACCAAGATTTTCCAAAAACATTGACTTGGATGGAAGTTGGCACATAGAGTTAAAAGTTAAAGGAGGAAAAAAAAGAACTCAAAAGATGTGTACTCTCAAGGGCAGCATTTTATTTTGTACAGTTGAACAAAACAGGTATCATTTTGTTTTTATTGGGAAACAGGAAGTGATAATTACCAAGGACATAAGGATATACACCAAGTTCTACATTAAGAATTACTAAAAGAGAGAAAAACAAACTGAAAAACTTAATCAAAAGGCAAATATTTTAATGAAATCAATTAGTTGTGTATATTTAAATACATAAATGCATTTAAATATGTCAGGTAGCTTTGTACAGGGACAGATTTAAATCAGATTTCACTAACAGTGAACCAAACGGGATTTAGCAACCCAATAAATATAGATATTAAGTCAGTAACACTTTCTGCTAAAACAAAACAAAACAAAATGGGAAATATCATTATCTCATTTTTCTCATAGGTCTCCATTAGGTGAGGAAGAGGATTTTTCCCAAGTGAAAAAGGAGGAGAAGAATGAGAAAGAGAAGATGGAAGAGGAGGAGAAGGAGGAGAAGGAGGAGATGGCAACATGACATAGTGAATAGAGGACTCAAGGACTCTTGATGTCCTGGTACAACACAACTAAATTAGTGTATTTAAGGAAGCAGGTAGATATAATTCTAGCCTGGTACCTCATCTCTCCAAGAAGAACAGTGGCCAACCTTCGGGCCCCAATCCTCTGCTTCTATTTTATTTGAGCTACACAATGACACCCCAAAGCTATATGTCAGCAGCAACACTCATGACATTGCATAGGATGATAGGACTAAATTCCCTGAAAGTAAGATTGTTTCATAGTTGGAGTTTTTCCTTTGCAAATTTGATGACTAGTCCAGCAATTAATAAATACTTGTTGATATATTAATGTTACTGAAGATCTATAATAATAAGATGCTTTTGGGGGGGATAAAAAACATAAATTGGACCATAGAATTATTGACTTAGAGCTAGACAGGAACTTCCATATAATCTAGTCTATCTCTTTCATTTTATGGATGAGGAAGTTGAGACATGCAAACAAGGGGACTTGCCTGAGATAAGAAAACTACTGAGTGGCAAAAGCCACTCTGAATCTAATCCCAGTGCACTTTCCACATGCTGTGTTGTTATATTTCTTTTTTTTAATTCATTTTTCTAGACCTCAGTTCTCATTTGTAAAATTAAGGAGTTGGACCAGACTATTTCTAATGTCCTTTTCCAACTCTAAATCTTATGACAATAGCAAAGGAGAAAAGGTGATTTCCTGAGATGGGTTAGATTCAAAACAATTGCTGAGGAGCTCAGGGGAAGGTGGAGTGATAGAATCAGAGCCTGAAAAAAAGGGGGAAATATTGAGATTAATTTAATTCAACAAATAACTTGTTAACCACTCATCAAGTGCAAGGAACTGTATTAGACATCAGAGAGGTAAGATAAAATAAATAACGTCACTGTTCTTGCAGGCACCTAGGTTTGCAATCTGAGTGTTCCTTAGCTCCTCATTCTCATCCCATGTAACTAATCTGTTGCTAAGTCCTGTAAATTTGTCCCTATATCTTTTTGCTATGGTTCCCTCCTCTCCACTCTCATTCACACAGATGTCACCCAATCCTCCACCCCTAAACTCTTTCCCTGACTATTTCAGCTTCCTAATTAGTCTCCTTTTCCCAAATCTCTCCTCACTCCAATCCAGTCTCTGAACAAATGCTTTTTCTTAAAACACAGATCTAAATATGACTCTCCCTTGCTCAATAAGCTCTAGAGGTTCCTTGTTGACTCTAGAATCAAGAGCAAACTCCTGCATTTGGAATTTAAAGGGCTCCATAGCATAACTCCCAACCTACATCAATCCCTTTCGTGGTCTCTACAATCCAGTCGGATGGATTTCTTTGACGTTCCTCTCACACAACATTTCCATTTCCCATCTTTGTCTTTACACAACCTGATCCCCATGCCTAATGAGGGTGCACTCCCTCCTCAGTTTTCTTTAAATTCCTAATGCTATCTCCTACAGGATTCCCCCAACTTTTTCTTGCAACTTTCAAAAGTATTTAGTGTTTAGTGTGTATAAATATATAGAATTATATTTTATATATGTCTTAAATGTTATATATTATATAGAAATGTATTTTCTATATTTTATTATTTAAATACTTAAAATTAAATATTTTCAAATTTAAAGATATTTAAATATTTTATATGTTATATAAAATATACCTTTATTCTATGGAAATTTATATTTTATTATATGGAACTCTTCTACTTAGAGGTATATGCTTTATGTATATATTTATACTTCATTATATTTATATGAAATTTTTATACTTTATTATGTAGAAATATATTCTATATGAAAGTTCATGCTTATGTATATATTTATACAAAAATATATTTATGTATATAATTCATGTATTATATAGAAATATATTTTATATAGAAGTACATTTTTATGTATACATATATTTGTATAGAAATATATACATGTAAATATACATATCATCTCCTCTATTTGAACATAAGGTCCTTAAGGGAAAAAATTTTTTTCATATTTGCCTTTGTTTCCCAGCCCTCAGCACAGTGCCTGGCACATAGTAGGTGCTCAATAAACAAACACAGAACCACAAATGGAGAGAAAGGAAGGAAATTTAAGGACCATCTCTTCCCATGTCCTAATTTTACAAATAAGGAAACTGATACTCAGGCAGGTGAAGGTGAGTTGCCTATTGGCTAATTGACATTCTGTTGGAGATAGGCCACAACATGGACACATGTTAAGTGATACAAGATTATTTGAGAAGGCAGAGGGCATTAAATACTGATAGAATCAAAGAAAGTTTTGCAAAAAAGGCCAAATCTGAGTAAAACTTTAAAGGAAGATCAATCTAAAAGGGGGCAGGATGGAGGAGGGAACGAGTCTATTCCAAGCAGGAGATTTAGCGCCAGAGAGTGCATGGAGGCAGGAGATTAAGTGTCTAGTTCAGAGAAGAGCTGATAGCCCTCTTTGGGTTAAACCGTAGGGTACGTGAAGAGGAGCAACATGAAATAGCCTCAAAAGGTAGGTTGGCACTGGATTAAAGAGGGCCTTAAATGCCAGACTGAGGAGTTGGATCATTAGAATTGGCCTGAAGAAAGCAGTGTCTAAGTTTTTTGAATAAAACTTGGATTGGGATTAATAAAATACAACTGAGCCATGCACTTAATTGAAAATAACTCTCTACCCGGCATTAGAAGACCTGGATTTGGAACTTCCTACTTATAGAATCTTAGGAAAGTCATTTGATCTCTTTGGTCCCTGGCTTTTTTGTATATAAAATTAGGGGGTCCGACAAGATGGCCCTTGGGGATTGACTCTTGTTCTCCATTAATGATCCTATGAATGATTTTTCTTAGAAAGAGGAAGGAAGGGAAAAATAAAAGGCCATCATCTGACCTCTACATCAAAGCACAAAGGTGAAGAATACAGATATGACAAATAGATGAGGCTGATTCTGCAAGTGGGCCTAATAATTTACAATCTCAATTCTCCTGGAATTCCTATTGGTAATTGCTTTCCCTAAGTAAATAGAAGTTTTTACCCTACAATTAAGTGGCTACAGAACCCAATGGCCCAAACCCAGTATTTTATTTGTGGGCTTTAATCAAGTTCAGACAAACAGTTGCCTCGCTCCAGAACTTAATGAAATCAGTAGGAATGACTGGTCCCCTTTCCCAAGGCTTTTTCAGTTGCTCAAATCTAAAGGATCTGACGGCGTGGTCTAGTGCCATGCCTGCTGTCATTTTATGTTGGCCTTCGATTGAAAAACAGCCCCAGCTGTTGAAAAACTTATTAATTTTTCCCTAACAGGCTTATCCCAATAGAAACAAGACATCCCCTAGGGGAGTATTGGATCCGCTAGCATTGGGTCAACTAGATCTTCACAAGGTACAAGGCTCTCTGATTTTAGAAAGCATTCTATTAATCTTACTTGTCTAATTAATTCTCCGGTGTCAACCCAGCATCCCAGGTCTCAGAGAGCCTTCAGCTGCTTGAAAGAGCAAAAGAAAGAGATGGAGAGATGAAGCATTATAGATTTAGAGTTGGAAAGAACTTGGAGGCCATCTGATCTCATTTTACAAGTGAAGATTGTTGTTCAGTTGTGCCCAACTCTATGGGACTGGTCCGAGGGGTTTTCTTGGCAATGATACTGGAACAGCTTGCCGTTTCCTTCTCCAGTGTGTCCCCATTTTACAGATGAGGAAATGAGGCAAAGAGGGGTTGAGTGACTTGCCCAGAGTCACACAGCTATATGAGACTAATTTGAACTCATATCTCCCTGACTCTTTAGAGTGGCACTCTAGCCACTGCATCACCTAGCTGCCCCCAAGTGAGGATGAGATTCAAATAAGTTTAGTGACTTCACCTGCATTCAAACAGGTCATACTTGTTAGACACAGGATTTGGATCTAGGTCTCTTCATCACTAGTGTTCTTTGCAGTGTAGACACATAAACAGAGATCGTTACAGAATGAGACAAAGATAGAAAAGGCAGGTAGGAATTGACTCATACTAGACAAAAAGTCTCCAGTAACCCAGGCTCCAAGGTAATTTAGTTGTGTCTCAGAGCCAATGGTTGACATTTGAAGAAACCCATTGGACTACAGATTTAAAGCTGGAAGCTTACCTATCTGCCCCCATTTTAGAGAAGAGGGAAATAAAGTTATTTTCCCTTGTGGCAGGCAGCCAGTAAGTAGCTGTCAAAATTTGAAGCTGGGTCCTCTGCCTCAAGGTCAGTCTTCCTTCCACTAGACACCATGTTTTCAGCAAATTACAAGGCAAACCTCCTAGGGTCCAATAATAGTTGTGTTTAAAACAGAAGCGCATGATGCATAGGGACTCATGAAAGTTTGGTGTTAGCTGGGGCAATAGTAGCCCCCAAACATCTACTTTCACAACAGGCCAGCTGGAGTTTGAGATAATCACGAGGATGACAGACACAAGCTCTCCTGGCCGAGCAGATAATCACACCAGAAAGAGGAAGAGGCAGAGGAGACATATGAATCTTTGGACCAATATGACTTGCAAATTATTATCATGTTAAAAGCACAAGGGGCAACAGAACTTTTGATTTTGCCCCTCCTTCCACCCTTCCCCATTATGGGTTTCAGAAAACAAGTACCAGCAGAGAAGACATCTCTTTGGTCTGAGACAGACCCCCATAACGCAAGCCCAGAGGGGCGTTCCCATCTTATTCAATCAAGGGGAAAGGGTCATCCCATCTGTGGTTACCCAAGTTTGTGGGAGAGGTTGTGAAATAGTAGCCCCGGGTACCATTTTGGGCTGTGAGAATGCAACTGGGAACAACGGATTATCATGACACCACACGGGAGGGTCCCAACCATTCCGAGGAAGGACCAGGGGAAAAGCCCCATTACCGCTGATGACGGAGTTCTGGGCCAGAGTAGCTGTCCCGGTGGCTTCCGCCTCACATCTGTCTTCCCGCCTGCATCTGGATGAGCTCTTCCTCAGCAAGTAGGGTAGATAGACAGTGCTTTCAATCATTAAGAGGCTTCAGCTACCCTCAGGCAATGACTGAGATTTTTCCCCCCATTACCAATCTGCCTTTCTTAGCAAAGGTCACGATGTGGGCAGCCAACGTCTCATCTTCGTTGTAATACGCTGTTTGAAACATTTCAATTAAGCTTCAGATCAAGCCCCAGTACTGAGGCCATTTTAACGAGGCTAAGTAATGACCTTCTTTGTCAGGTGGCTCCTGGCACACCATCAGTTTTAATTCCCCTTGATCTTCCTGTACCCTTTGATTGCCCGGATCAAGGGTTCTCTCCAAAGGCTCCGAGCACATTGGGGGACTTGCAAGGACTGAACTGACAAGGTTTTCATCCCTTCAGTCTCAGCTGAGCCCGCTTGTCACCTGCAAGTTCTCCATATTCTTCCGAATGACTGAAGATTAAAAGGCAGCTGGAGAGACGTGGCCCATGTGCTAAAGTAGTACCTGCATGGGTTCCCGGAGCCGGTGAACCCCTGGGAAGATGCTGACAGCGCTGGGGAGATCACCCCTTTGATGCAGGCTGATGGAGGCGGGAGGGGAGAGAGCGGATTCTTTCATCAAGAAAGCAGGCGAGGAAGTCCTGGTCTGGCGTTCTACGGAAACACGGGCGGTGGACTGATGGGAGTCTTTTCGTTGTGTCACCTCCCCTGCCCCCCAACACAGTGCAAACAGTCGGCACTTAATAAATGCATTCTGATGAACTGATGATGTGTTTGTATATATGAGAACAGTGAGCAAGGGAGACTTTTGAATCCAGTATTGGTCTCTTTGATTTTGCCAATCCTTTGTGTTCACAGGGAGGAGATATGAATGCCCAATTCAAATGCATCCTCTCCATTAGGTCCAACCTTTCCCCTTGGATTTCACACAATTGTTTCATAATCCTAATTTTTATTTATTGATTCATTCATACATTTGCTTAACTTTTTTTTCTCTCCTTTCTTTTCTTTTCTTTTTTTTTTTTTTTTTTTTTTTTTTTAGATGGTGTCTCCCTATCTCACGTAGGCTGGAAATATAACAGCCACTCAGGTCCGATCCCATTTATAATTAGCACAAGAGCTTTGATTGTTCTGGTTTCAATCTGGCCTAGTTCATTTTGCCATAGGCTTCCAGACACCCTCTTCCTTTTGAGGGCTCACCCCATGAATTCCAAGCACCCAATTGGCTTAGCTCACTGTCACTCAAAACTTCCAAGCTCATGCAATCCACCAGTTTCAGCTTCCTCAGTAACAGGGATGACAAGTATGTACCAGAACCATGCCCAAATCTTTTAATTTTTAAATATATATGTTAAATGATATATTTTTTTCCATTGCCTTGCTTTTCTTGATTATCCTTCCCTCTTGTCCTTCCAAAGAGGCAATCTCTTATATAACATTTAAAAAAAAAAAGAAAGAAAGAAAAAGAGGAAGAGGAAAAAAAATCAGCAAAACTGATCAAAGTTTCTTCTAAACAATCTGACATTATTTCAGTGTTTCATACATAGAGACAGACCCTAATACATAGAGACTCCAACCTTTTGAAGGTGGAGATATCTTCTCATCTCTCTTATTTGCACTTAATCTAACTTCTTATGCATTCTTCTCAGCACAGATAAATATTTATGTGCCTTATTACTCTATAAACTGCTTGAGGGCAGATAGCAAATTTTACCTAGCTTTGTTTTCCAGTGGTGCTTTGGAAGTGCTTGAGTTCTTATATGAGTTGGAAGAGAGGAATCAGAATTACAGCTTTGAGCTGGAAAGGGAAAGTACAAGGCATATAGTCAACTCTTTCATTTTAGGAGGAGGAAACTTGAGTGCCAGAATAATTAAGTAAGTTAGTAAGCATCAGGAGGATTCAAAACCTTGGACATGAATTGGACTGGGTTCAGTCCTGGGGGGTAGGACCTTTCTTCTTGTTCCTTGATTCTTGACACCCCAAACATAGAACCCCAGAGAAAATCATTTAAAGCTTAGGTTTAGCTCACGTCCAGGATCTCCCCCAAAAGGACCAGAAAGGTATTCAATGTACAATATGTCCCATTCACACAAAGGAAATGCTTCATGTGAAGAGACTGGCCAAGACACATTAACAAAGACTTAAACAAGAAGCAGTCACTTAGGACTAATGACACACTTGGCTAAATCAGCCCTGTCCCTTCTCTTTATCCTGTTTTCTTCACTGGCCCACAACTTCAGACAACCCAGGACTTTGGGCTCATCCTCTCACAAATGATCTTCTCTAAGAAACAATATAGTTGTTGCTGGGAGCTCCTTCAATAGAGCAGCTAAAGCCAGCTGAGGCACTCTTAAGGTAGCCATAGTGGAGAGATCTCTTTTATGATCTGTTTGGTCACCTGCAAGTCAGCAAAGAAATAAAAAACAGAAGTCCAGACCCAGTCTCGGCTAACCAGGATCTCAGCTGCTGCTCTGTGGGAATATCCCCTGCCCCAACAGATAGGAATAGCTGCCCTTCCTTTACCCCTTATGAAAGAGTTACTTGTTATGGTCTTTAATATATATATAATACATTTATATATATATATATAAATTTATGAAATAAAACAAGCATTTCTATAACATAGTACAATATAAAAATTGATTGCACATGAAACTGCAAGTCTCACTATTCCTTTTAAAATGTATATTAAAGTTATCATGTAAATTCCTCCTCCTTTTTTTTTTCCTTCTTCCCCCCTTCCCTAGAGATGAATACTACTAGACACAAACAGAAAGATAAATAGATATTTATGGGATGGATAGAGAGATATATGCATACATACATAGATACATACATGGATGGATGGATGGATGGATGGATAAGTGGATGAGGGAAGGAGGGAGGGAAAGATCCAACATAAATACATCCATACTTACATAGATGGATGGGTAGATGGAGGGGGAGGGAAAGATAGATAGATAGATAAAATTATTCTATGCATATTTCCAATTATCAGTTCTTTCTCTGAGTTCAGAGAACTTCTTTCTATGTCCTTTGTTGATAATTTGGGGGATTAAATGGGGAGAATTAGAAATAGACACAGATGCAGAAATACACAGACAGAGAGAGATCTCTGAAAGGAACCTGAGATCATTCACATCCATATAACAAATATTTATTCATTCTTCTCCAGGAATCAAAGGGATGCATGTGTTATGTTTGAGATAGATGCATCATGTCACAGGAAAAAGAGTAATTTACTTTGCATCTCTTTTTGGTAGTCCTAGGATAGGACATGGATGAAATAAGAATCGTATTCAGACAGTGACATAACAATTGGGTCATACTGCCAGGAGAATTCATTCAGGATTCTATTGTTAGTACCCACACCTGAAAAATAAATTTTAAAAAATACTGCAAAGTCATTTTATGTGGCATTTTTTGGATCCCAACAACAAGGGAATCTAATGTACTCCTTCAGCATTTGCTGAACTAAATAATGAATCCATTGTTATTCAGATGTTTCAGATTCTTTGTGACTCTTTTTGAGTTTGGTGATTTTTTTTTTTTTTTTTTGTCAAAGACACTGGAGTGGCTTGCCTGTTCCTTCTTTATCTCATTTTACAAATGAGGAAACTGAGACAGAGTAAAGTGACTTTCCTAGGGTCACACAATTAATAAGTGTCTAAGACTGAATTTGAACTCAGGTCTTCTTGATTCTAGCACTCTAATCACTGTGGCACCTAGCACCTAAACAAAGGATTGTGTTTATAGAGTAGGAGTCTTTCCTGGGGAATCTTTTTGGGGGTCTCACTATGAAATGTGGTGACTTTGGAGTCTTAAAAGTTTTTTCAAAAGACTGGATGCTCTGACAGGGCCAGCTAAGAGAGAATGCTTTCACCCACGGGCTATATAACTGCCATTGCTGTGAGAAGGGAACCTGGCTTTAGAGCGGCTCAACCAGACACTTACTATCTACAGCCAAGTCATCATTGGATCTTTGTTTCCCCATCCATAAAAGGAGGAGATTGGTCTAGATGATCTTCAATCAAGAGGTATTTTTTAAGCACTTAAGAGGTGCCAGGAGTTGCCCAGACAAAGACAATGCCTTCTTCTCCCACATTGCCTTCCACCAATTTTCTCTTGTATGTCTCCTCAGTCTCGAGTTGTTTTATTTCCTCTTCTCTTCCCTTGAGAACACAAGTATATTCAACATAAGTTTTCGCCTTTCTTCAAACCCCCGGAGTTTAGAACAGTATCTGGCGCATAGTAAGTATTTCATAAATGCTTGTTGACTGACTGAAGGAATGAATAGTGCCATGAACATTTTTATGGCACCATGAACATGGAACATTTTTAATCCAAGCCTGTGATTTCATCAGTGCAATGAGAAAACTCCCTCTAACAAATGTTTCCTAGGTTATATTTTTCGAGAGAATTGTCTGGAGCATGGAAAGATTAAGGACATATGAAGGATAAATATGTGTCTGGAGGTATAACTTGAATCCAGATCATCTTAAGTACAAGGCCAGTTCTCTATCTACTATCTCACACTGCCTTTCTCTTCCAAGGTGGCACAATGGGTAGAGCTGGAGTCATGAAGACCTGAATTTAAATCTGGCCTCAATACTGACTAGCTGTGAGACCTTGAATAACTCATTTAACTTCAGTTTCCTCAACTGTAAAATGGGGACAGTAATAGCGCCTACCTCCCAGAATTGTTATGATGATTAAATAATAATTTTAAAACACTTAGCACAGTCCCTGACACAGGGTAGGTGCAACATAAATGTTAGCTAACTAACTGGTAGTGTGACTGTGGACGATGCATTTAACCTCTGTCTGCCTCATTTTCCTCAATTGCAAAATATGATTAACAATAAACCTCTACCTCCCAGCATTGTTGTGAAGACCAGATAAAGATCACTTAGCAAGTGCCTGGCACATAGAAGGTGCTTAATAAGTGCTTATGTACTTTATTGATTTTTTTTCCTGGCATGGCAGCAAGAGTTCAATAAATGCCAGTTGATTGACCATCTTCCCTAAAAGGCAATTAATTCCTGGCCACCTTTCTTTTCCGTGCGTAAGTTATCTTTACTGCACTATCACTGGACACAGACTGCACCCCTTTACATCTTCCATGATCCAGTGCTCTGAGTTCTTTCTGAATAATTCCCCAGCAATGTCACCCCTATTGGAATGGAAGGAACGATTGTCTCCCTCAAGAAGCTTAGGCCTGAATCATTGCAAACTAATGGGTCCTTGTGCCTGTTCATTCTTTAAGCTGCTCTTACATGCGATACACCAGTTTATCAGGAAGGGTATCAGCAAATTCTGTGTGTTTTACTGCCTTTGGACACCACTCGCGTTGAATTGAAAAAGCTTTAAAAACTCCCATCCATCATTTGCTCCACATCTGCAGTGATCTATATTGATATGGCTCCAGCCACCCTCGGAAATGTTTTGCCTTTCATTTTCCCCTTTATGGGAGGGTTATTACAGTGTACTACACTTAGTACCGACATGGTTATTATGGACAATTGGTTAGAGTGGACAAAAACTGATTTCCCAAACCAAACATATGAAATCCAATACATTTTTCATAGGTGGTTACGGACAGAAACCTTGGTTTCAGCTGACATTTCAGGGGTTTTAACAGCATTACTCTAGGACTCTGAAAGAGAAGAAGAGAATTGGCAGGTATTGGAACGAGGCAAGGGAATGCCGGGGGTTTCATTTCTGACCAAATAATTGTCAAAAAGTGGGAAAATTATTTTGGAGTTAACCCCACGGGTGCCGCTGGCTCAGGGGGCCAGGTGTCAGGTAGCATTCCCCTCCTCCCCCATAGCCCAGGAACAGGACTTTTGTTTCCTGCTCTGTGCTATTCCCAACAACAGTAAGTCCCCCAAATTCACAGATTACCCAATTACTTACAAATCAATGATGCTACCGTCACTGCTATAACACTGCCTTATCTCCCCTATATTAAACACTGTTCCAGATGGCATTACAAATTACAGCAAACTGATTTTTTGAGGAAATTATATAGATTTATTACTACAAAATACTTATACATATTAACTCATTGTTATGATTAATAATAATAACTGATATTTCTATAGTAACTTTAAGGTTTACAAAACATTCTACATCCATATATTATCACACTTGACCTACCTCAATGATGCTACCACTTCCCATCGCTGCTGTAATACTGCCTATCTCCCCTCCAATAAACACTCTGTTGTAGATGGTATTACAAATTATAGCAAACTGATTTTTCTGGAAAAAAATTTACAGAGATTTATTATTACAAAATGCTTTGTTTATATTATAATATTCATTGTTGATTAATAATAATAACAGATATTTCTATTGTCACTTAAGGTTTACAAAACACATTATATACCTACATTATTACACTTGACCTACCTTATTCTACACTGGTATGATGGATAATATAATTATCCAACTGGATTTCTCCAAAGCATTTCGTTCAATAAATAAAATGATGAAAACCCATTGTTTTCAAAATGAAACTCTACCTTTCCCCTTCTTTGAGCCTGTCCCTTCTCTATATGTCACTATATCTAGCAAGAATACTGCCATCCTCTCAGCACCCAGCTTAGATATTTTATCGTTTCCTCTCCTTCACCTTCCAAATTTTGTCAAAATTGTCAAATTTTGTTGATCCTCTCTGGGCAATAACTCTTATACTTGTTTCCTTCCATTCGCTGTTATAGCCATCACCCTAATTCAGCACTTCATCACTTCTATGCTAGACTCTTAATTAGACTTGTGGCTACCAGTCTTTCCTCTTATTGGCCAATCTTCCATAGTTGGATTGAGATTTACTCTAAACATAGGAAAATCATTTCACTTCTTGAACTTATCTTCCTAAAGCACAGGTCTAATCACCAAAGAAATGGCAGTGGTTCCGTGTTGCCTCCAGCACAAAATAAGATGATGGATTGATATTTGGAAGGGAACTCTTAGAGCTGATCTGTGTCTTATTATACAAAGGAAGAAATTGGGTCCCAGAAAGTTTAAGTAATTTGCCTAAAGTCATACAACTAACAAGTGACCAAAGCAGGCTGTGACTCCAAAGCCAGTATTTAACACTTTGTAGTGTGTTTTGGTTTCTAAAGCTCTGAATAATCTGGTTCTAAATGACCTTTCTGGTCTGACTTCATCTTATTTTTCTTTAAGACATTTCATGTTTCACTAAGGCTGGTTTAGTTGCATTTCCTAAAATAGAAATTTCATTATCCTTCATCCCCATGCTTTAAAGGCACTACTCTTCATGTTCTTCTCTTGGAAGCCCAAGATTCTTTCAAGATTTAGTTTTTATGCCACTTCTTGCAATCAGTCAGTCTTCAAGCATTTATTAAGAATTATGAGCCAGGCACTGTGCTAAGTACCTGGGATGCAAAGAACAAAAAACAGTTTTTGCCTTTAAGGAGTTCACATTCTCATGGGGAGAACAATATGTAAATAACTAGATTGGTGAAAGAGACAGAAGGAAACAAAGAGAGAAAGAGTGAGACAGAGAAACAGAGAGAGAGTGAGAGAGACAGAGAGAGAGAGACAGAGATGGACAGACAGGCAAAGAGACAGAAAGAGAGGGAGAGAGAGAAAAAGTGATTCATTCCCTTAAAAAAAAAGTCTCTCCTACATGTTAATGACTTTTGTGATACATTTAGCAACTTAAGTACTGAGTCTTTTCCTAAACTATCTAATTTCTGTGTCTCTGGAGTGAAGACTTATTTGTATGCAAACATATTGGAATCTTCTACACTCCTCATCCCTTATGAGGGCACCAGATAATACAAGTCAACAGTTATGGAGCCTGACTAGACCAGAGGCCTCATAACTATCCATCTGATACACCTTCCACATTTTAAGGGAAGCACTGATAAAGTAGAATATGTTCCTAGAAAAGTGATCAGAATAGTCAAGTGTATCAAAACTACAACATTGCAAGGAAAGATTGAAGGAATTGAGGATATTTAATGTGGAAAAGAGAAGCCTTTAAGGAAATGTGGAAAACTGTCTCAAAATATTTGAAGGGCTTTCAGACAGCAGCAAGATTTACTCTCATTTGCTCTAAGGACCATTCAGTTCAATATAAAGAATTCTTTATTAAGAGACGACATTCTCACTCAAACTGTGTCCTTGGAATTCCAAACCAAGTTGTCCTTTCCTTACACAATGTTTTTCTTTTTTTCTAAACATAGACTAATATACCTATTCTATAGTTAAAGTCCTTTTAGAGCAGGGCTTCTTAGCCTGGTGTCTGTAAACATGATATGAAGGTAAATGGCTAGGTAGATAGGTAACTAGATGGATAGGTAGACAGACAGATGATAGATAGGTAGACGGATCAGAAGGTAAATAGGTAAATAGATGATAGATAAGTAGGAAGGTAGGTAGATAAATAAATAGGAAGGAAGGAAGGAAGGAAGGAAGGAAGGAAGGAAGGAAGGAAGGAAGGAAGAAAGGGAAGGAAGGAACGAAGGAAGGAACGAAGGAAGGAAAGAAGGAAGACAAATAGGTAGATGGGTAGATAGATAATAGGCAGATAGGTAGATAGATGATAGATAAATAGATAGAAAGACTGACATAGATAGATTGGAAGGTAGATAGGTAGTAGATAGGGAGATGATAGACAAGTAGGTAGGTAGATAAATAGAAGGACGGATAGATGATAGACAGATATATAAATGACATACACAATTAGATAAATAGATAAATGATAAATAGGTAAGTAGGTAGATAGGTAAACTCTAAATCCAGCAGTCTATCCAATATTCCACATAGCTACCTCTGAAAGTTCATCTACATGTTTTAGCAAGTAAAAAACTAAGTAATGTATTCAAAAGCATGTGCAAAAAATTCTTTCCAATATTTTTCACATGCTTGGACTGAGATGTTGGCCAAGGGACCTTCAAATTCTCTACTCTGGCAGAATAGAAAGTCATCTGCTTTTATGTGATGTGTCTGCTCATGTTGTAAATTCCTATAAGTTCTCTCTTCCCTCCAATACTGCCCCCCACAACCCTGGCATATAGCTAGATGAATCCTCAAATGCACCTAACTATCTCCTTTTATAGGGAGACACTCAGTGTTGGAGAAATGAAGTGATTTGCTTCCATTCTGTTCATTTTACAGATAAGGTAATTGAGGTCAAGATGAATATAATAATAACTTTATATTGTTTTTGTAAAGTTTAGAAAGCCTTTTATATTTGTTGCATAGTCTCTGCAGCTACTCTCCCATCTAGTACTGGCAGTGGCAATTTGGGTCCCCACAGGATAATTACTATATCCTATCAGAGTTTAAATATTAACCTAGAGTGGATTGGGGTGTCTTTCTCGTGTTATAGCTCATGAACTCCCACTGGTGTGCTTCCTTCCATGATTATCGATTGATATCAATAAGTCAGTCAAACTTTTCTTTTTTGGAATGATTTACTTACTGACATGTTATAAGAATAACAAGTTGAGTGGGAATAGAACATTCCTCCTAAATATCTGGATATACTTTCTCATAGGAACTCATAAAGTCCAGGGGAAAGTAGTCTCGATCAAAAAAGTAACTCACAGTTCTTGGAATTCTTTTGCTGGAGTCCTCAAAATATTTCCCCTTCTATCTTTCTTCCAGGTTTTTTCTGGAGCTTTGAATCTGGCTTTCCTTATCATATCCAGGCTATCCTTCATTCCCAATGGAGACATTGCCATTAGCTAGCCCAGATACAACAAATCTAAAATCCTTCAGATCCTTTGGGGCTTACAAAGTTCTCTTCCAGACAAATAGAAGAAAGGAGAAGCAAAGAACAAGGTCATGGGCAGGGCCCTTCTCCCTCCTCTTTCTACTTAAGGGCTTGGTTGGAAGGACTCCTTTCCATTTCCAGATACTCAAACCTAGATTCCAAACTCATTTCCTGGTTTTATAGAAACCCCACAGGATTTGGTGAAGTCCTGCAACCAATTTTTAACAGACTTTCTGTATGGCATCATTTCTCCTCATTCAATGGCTTTTAAAGACTTCTAAATTGATCAAGGATTATTCATACCTAGTTATTTTTTTAAGCTTTGATTTACTGAATAGAAATATTCAGAATTAGTTTACATATAATTCATACCTTTAACTATCCAGACTCTGAAATTCACTATGGGGCACCCCTTTCATATATATATATATATATATATATATATATATATATATATATATAATCTCTTTTGAGCCTACAACAACACTATGAGATAGGCACAACAGGACTAATTATCCCTATTTTATACATGAAGAAATTGAGGTACAGAGAGACTAAGTGGCTTGTTTAATGTCTAACCCTAAATTTGTGCCAGAGAATTGGGGTGTAAAATTTAAATTTAGGTCTCCTGACTCCAATTTCAGTACTCTATCCAATATCCGGAATGCACAAGGTGACTGACAGGTAATAGGTAGCTGGTAATAAGTAGCAGACATAGGCCACGATGTGCTTATCTTGGCTCCTCTGGCTCAATATCCATCCATTCCCTACCCCTCTTAGAAAAGACAACAGTAAAAACAGAAATGGTTGAAAAGATAAGGTATGAAGCTACATTGAGCTTAAGACATCAAGATAATGAAATAGGAACTTCTAGGTCATATGAGAAACAACATAGAGCACTAGACATTTTCTCCAATCCTGATAGCCTCATAAATCTCTCCAAAATTAGGATTATGAACCAAAAAAAAAAAAAAAAAAAAGTAATTCCACCTGCCCTTGCTGTGTAATATAGGACAAAAAGAACAATAACTAAAAACTCAGTGAATTAATAATAAAATCTGATCCCTAAATCTGAAGGCACTCACTTAGCACTCTTTTCCCTCCACCCAACTACACAAGCTGGCCTGGGGACTTGCAGCAGAACTCAGTTTTAGTCTCTCTCCTCCTCCCATTGCCACAGGAAACCAAAAGGCATAAGATAGCTCTGGCTGAGAAGATAGTGCTATGCTACAACAGTCCTTATTTAGAGAACTAAAGAACAGAGAGTACTGGGGGAGGACATTAGAATATGCATGGATCTATCAAACCTGCCTCAAGCAAAAAGCCAAGTATCTATTTGGGACCAGTTAGGTTCCCTCTAGAGGTCACTTGGGGACAAGAGACTAAGAGCAACAAAATATAAACTGTCCCATGTGGAAATAGGCTGAGACAACTTATAGGTATGGGTTTATGAGACAGTTTATGAGGTTTGCTATCAGCAACTTAATTTTGAAAAGGAGAAAGAAAAACTAAATGGCCAAGATAAAAAACGAAAAATGAAATTTCACAACAGATGATGAGGAAATATATTTTAAGAAACTATTCCCATTATATATGAACAAACTGATAACATAACTTATATGAATGAATAATACATAACAAAAATGTAAAATACCCAGAGTAACAGAACGAGAAATAAATGACTTAAATAACTTTATTTCAGACCAAAAAAAAAAAAATTGAATAAGCCATAAAGGAGCTCTCAAAGGCAGGAAAAAATGGGCCAGATGGATTTACAAATGAATTTTATCAAATATTCAGGGAACAATTAATTCCAATGTTGAATAAATTATTTGAAAAATCAAAGAAAATATTCCACTCAACTGTTTATGAAAGAAATGTTCTGCTACTTTCAGTCCCAAAGAATTAAAGCTAAAGTTAAAAATGAAAGACCAATATCTCTAATAAACACTGTTGCAAAGATGGTGAATAAAAGTATTAGGAAAGAGGCTATAGCAGCATCATATGAAAAACCTTATACACCCTAATTAAGTTGGCTTTACACCAAAAAGGAAGGACTGGTTCAATATAAGGAAATCTTTAAACATAAGACTGTGCTAATTACAATAATAATAATCATATGGTTATGTCAATAGATACAGAAAATGTTTTTGATTAAATGCAAAACCCATTAAATAAAAAAACTAAAAGGCACAAGAATAAAAGAAAGTTTTCCTAATATAGCGAACAATATCTATAATAAAATGTAAGGGAGAACATACTCTGCAATGGAGAAAATCTAGAACTCTTGCAAGTGAGATCAGGGATAAAGCAAGGATGTCTTTTTTCACAACTGTTATTTGATGTAGTTCTAGAAATGTGAACGATAGCATTAAAACAGAAAAAAAATTGCAGGGATAAACACAGAGGAAAAAAAATTTTAAATATCATTCCTTTTCCACAAATGACACAATGGTTCTCTTAAAGCATCTTGGAAATTCTACTAAACTATTGAAACAGTGATAGAGTAACAGAATAAATCCACCAAAATCATCAATCTTTTAAAAATATATTTCCAACAAAACCCAGAAGAGAAAGATTAATTATTTAATTCCATTGGGACTAAGTATAGAATGTATAAAATGTATGAGTTCACCTGCCAAGACATTTCTTAATAGAACTTAATAGAAAATGGAAAAAAAATCCATATGAAAGAACAAAAAGTAAATAATCTCAAGATGATTTTTTAAAAGGTCGAAACTATAGTAAAACCAGATATAAAACTACAATACAAAACAATAATCTTGAAAATAATTTTGTAGGGGTTAAAATAGAAAAAAAAAACTCAATGGAATAGATTAGATATACAAGAATCGGAAACAACCACAAACAGGAACACAGTGTTTAAGGATACCAAATATTCCATTTAAAAAAAAATCACTATTCTACAAAAATTAATGGGAAAACTGGAAAGCAATTTGGTAGAAAGTAGGCTTAGACCAATAACTAACATCATTTACTCTAATAAGCTCCAAATGGATGCATGACCTAGATATAAACCTTTCTTACCCAGGGAAATGACATGAGCAGACTTTGGCTTTTTTAATCTCTACTTGGCAGATGTGGAGGATGGATTTAAGAGGAAAGAGATTGGAGGCTTGAGTAGAAATCATATTGGGGGAAATAAGGGGACATATGAGAGATTGGAAGAGATGTGCCAACAAGAGTTATCAGATGACTGGGATCAGTAGAGAGAAAAAAGTCAAGGATGATTCCAAGGTTATGAACTTGAAGGATTAGAAATATGATGGTACTCTGGACAGAAACAGCAAATTTTGGAAGAGGGATAGAATTTTAAGGAAACATAATGAGTTTCATTTTGAACATATTGCATTTGAGATGTCTATGGGATATGTAGTTAGAGACTTTCAATATGTCATTGGTGATGGAGGACAATAATTGAAAAGAAGCAAACCAAAATCATTTTAAGTCATTTTAAGATAGCATTAGAATACCAAGGAACTTCATCCATCACACCCCTGGGTACTTTTAATTAAGTTTCTTGTTAGTGACCAAAACTGAAGATGGGAGGGACAGGTTCTCCCCATGGCCAGCACTTGGTATCTTGTAGTCAGCCTTCCTGCCTTCAGTTAACAAACCTTAAACTTCATTCCTAGGGAAAGAAGATCTGTCTTAGGTCCCAGAAAACACATGCTAATGGGTTGAACCCCAGCTTCAATTTTGGCTGCTGGAATGGTACCTCTCCAGACAGAAATGAAGGGACAGGGTTAGCAGTGTCTCAGGCAAGGCCAAAAGCCATCCCGGAACCCTGAGCATCCCTCACCATCTGTGTCAATAAGGCTGTCAAAGCAGCCTGCTAAAATATACCTTGGCAATATTCAAGGAGTTGACACTTTGTGGAAAGCAAATTACTTGGGCTATTAATTTAGAGCTATTGTAGAACTTTCCCCACTGTCGCCACCACCCGCCGCCTGCCCACCCACCCAATTTCCTATGGAGCCTCTTGACACCTTCTGACTGCTCATGGACATCTGTGCAGTGGTGCAGCAGAAGAACTGTAATCAGAGACGAGGACTTGTCAAGTTGGAAATGTTTTTTCTGCCCTCATGACAAATGATGAAGCTTGCTATTCAAGGTGAGAGAATTTAAACACTTGCATTTGTTTTTCATCATTAACCCTTTGGGCGGTGTGATGAGCTCTGCAGGCAGATTCCAAGGAAGTCAGCTGAATCATAATCCAAAACTTAGAGCTTAAAAGGACCTTAAAGTCTCCTTGACTTGTAACTGAGGAAGCTAAGGTTCAGAGAGAATAAGTGATACAGGTACTAAGTATTACAGATAGCATCATCAGAATGATTTTTTTTTTGAAAAATCAACAATTTTGTAGTTGGATAAAATAATACAATGCCAGATTTGTAGACAAGATGCTTAGGATCAAATCCCATCTTAGATTCTCACTAATTAAGAACTCCTGAGAAACTTCTATCCTTTCATATTGTTTTCATCTATAGAAATGGAGATAACAATATTCATACTCCCAACTTAACACAATGTTCTGCACCTTGATGCAATCAACACAATAGCATCTGAAAATAGGAGTATTTCTAAGGAATCCCTCTTTGCCTTGACACTGGAGCTAGATCACAGCAAATACACTGGAAGAAGAGTGGGGTGGGAAGGCTCTCCAAATCTCTCCCTACCAAGGAAAATTCTGGGAACTTAAGTATCCAAAATATTTTTGTTCCCTTCAAAAAGATCCTTAATTCTCCTGCAAGCACTCAGGCTAAAGAGGACATTAAACAGAACAGGTTTGATTTAACATAACAGGACAATAAAGAAAGCTCTTTATGGTGGATATCTAACAATCATCTCCTTTTAAGGGCCCTAATTTCCCTAGGGATCTATCCACTTACTCCTGTGGAAGCTCAGTCATTCTGTTATAATATCCATTTTTTACTGTTTGCTTCCTTTCCTAGGAGTACTTGCCTAGAGTATAAAGGGATTATATTGGAAGTATATTGGGAGGAGGGAAGGAACGAAGGAAGGAAGAAAGGAAGGAAGGAAGGAAGGAAGGAAGGAAGGAAGGAAGGAAGGAAGGAAGGAAGGAGGGAGGGAAGAAGGAAGGAAGGAAGGAGGAAGGAAGGGAGGGAAGGAGGAAGGAGGAGGGAGGGAGGAAGGAGAAAGGAAGGAAGGAGGAAAGAAGGAAGGAGGAAGGAGGAAGGAGGGAGGGAGGAAGGAAGGAAGGAAGGAAGGAAGGAAGGAAGGAAGAAAGGAAGGAAAGAAGGAAGGAAGGAAGGAAGGAAGGAAGGAAGGAAGGAAGGAAGGAAGGAAGGAAGGAAGGAAGAAAGGAAGGAAAGAAGGAAGGAAGGAAGGAAGGAAGGAAGGAAGGAAGGAAGGAGGAGGAAGGAAGGAAGGAAGGAAGGAAGGAAGGAAGGAAGGAAGGAAGGAAGGAAGGAAGGAAGAAAGGAAGGAAAGAAGGGAGGAAAGAAGGGAGGAAGGAAGGAAGGAAGGGAGGAAGGAAAGAAGGAAGGAAGGGAGGAAGGAAAGAAGGAAGGGAGGGAGGGAGGGAGAGAGGGAGGGAGGAAAGAATAAAGGGAGGGAGGAAGGAATAAAGGGAGGGAGGAAGGAAGGGAGAGATTTGGGGAGGGAAGAAGGAAGGAAGGAAGGGACAGAAGAAAGGATTTGCTAAGTGCCATCTATGTGCCAAAAACTGTTAAGTGCTTTATAAATAGTGTCTCATTTGCTCCTCATAACAACCCTGGAAAGTAAGTACTATTATTATCTCCATTTTACAATCGAGGAATAGGCTGATTAGAGAGGTGATGAGTTCCCAAAGATCTTGTAGAAAAGGTAAAATGAGCATTTTTAGATATGTTACAGAAGGGATTCATATTCAAATACAAACTAAATTAAATGGTCTGGGACTGGAAGGCAACAATATTACAGTGTATGCCCACCAATCAATCACTAAATATTCAGTACATACATACACCTTTAAGGTATAAGGACTAGATGGCTTCTGAGGTTCCTTTCCCAGAGGTCCTAGACTCTGATTTACCCTGTTTCCGTGGGACATTCAGTTCTCCAACTAATTAACACCCCAGCTCTATATAATAGTTCTCCTTTGTACTAGATGCCTTTTATTCTTAGGCTGCAGAAGTCTGTCACTTCGATGGGGAGAAACTGAGTCAGGGGAAGGAGTTCTTTGCCCAAGGCCACACATGGAGAATTAGCAGAGCCTAAGACCACAGCGCTCAGTTCTTTGTTCTAATTATTAGACCACACTCCTTCCAAAAAGTATCTCCACCTCCTGCTCTAGCCCAATCAAAAGGAATTCCAGCCCTGAAAAATTCACCACACACATTCCCCCAGGGACCACAAGAAGAATAGACCCCCCAGCAAGAGGGAAGGGCTAAGTGATAATTACTTAGTGGAATAGATCAGACTCACATTATGAATTTTGCCAATTCCAGAAGATGGGAACAATCTACCTTTACAGAGTTAGTTGTATTTACTGACTCGCTAATCCATTATTTAAGTATTCAGCAATAGAAGAGTGTCATGATTTTGTAAGTGGTGAAGATTTCAACTTAAAGACAACCATTGTCGTCCCAACACCCACTATGCTTCTAATTAGCTGTGTAATTAAATTACCAATTAGACAAAACTGAAAAGGCTCTTTCCATTTTCTGAAGTAAAATATCCTTAATTATGACGTTGGATACCAGATAAACAGAAGAAAGCTATATATATGTACGTATATTCTATATAATGTTCATATGCATATTTGAATATATATGTATGTATTATCAAATACTCAAATGGACATGTGATCTCAATTTGGATGCATACCCAAATATGCATATGCACATATGATCTTTATAAACCCTTTTTAAAAGAGCTTTAAACTAAAATTGCTTTTCTTCTGACTTTGGGGGGAAGAGACCTCAACATTTTTTGTCTTATTCCTGAAAGGATAATATTGATAAAATCTATAAGAAATCATTCCAAAAGGAATTATTCCACTTCTTTATGGAACCAGAATGGCAGGAAGTTTTAGGATATAATACTCTTTTCTAACGGGCCACTTTTCACAACCCATTAAACCCCTTCTTTTTCTTACATATCAGCAGACTGGCTGGACCCACTTTTTGATATAGTGGAGACCTTCAGGCTGAGTAAGGTCTGAGTAGCCTCACAAGCTTTATATTTTCCCCAAGCGCAATAATCGAAAGGAAATGGAGACGTCTATGAACAGGAAAGGAAGAAATTTCTTTTTCTGTGTATTTACTCTTTTTTAATTTTTTTTTTCCTTCACTATTTTTCCTTGGGGGGCAGGAACACTAACAGTATGCTAATTAAGCTCCCAACTGCACATACCCAGTCAGGAAATACCAAAGACCAGCTCCTCACAGCGTGCTGAGTTGCCAGTGTTACCCATGCCACATAATGAAGTCATACACTGACCCACTGTTCCGACAGCCCGGGCTTTGAATTAACCATGCACCGAGCTCACTACTTTTAAAGTGATGTGGTTTTAGCTCCTTCCTCCATATTTCATTTCTTGCTGCTCTCCCCACCAAGCCACTTTGAAGGAAAAGAAAAAAAAATAAAATAAACAACATATATTTTTTGTGTCGGATCTTTGTGTTGAATCTCTGTGTATGTGTGTGTTTTTAACTTTAATCCTATAACTAGACACTAAACATTATTGTGCAGTGCCCTTCAAAGGAGTCTCCATGGTAGAATTGGGCGTGCCCAGAAGCCCAGGTTACAGTTGAATACTTCAAAAGTAATGAAAGATGGTTCACAAAGAACATTCTAAAGGAAATTCAAGTGAGGGGGTGGGGAGAGGAAAATCAGTAGGGCTGATTTTATCTCAAAAGGAGATCATTTGGCTAGGGAGAAAGGGAAATAATGAGCACTTATTAATCACCTACTATATAGAAGGCACTGGGTTAAGTGCTTTATAAATATCTCATTTGATTCGCACAGCAGCCCAATGCAGTAAATGCTGTTATTATAGCCATTTTACATTTGAGGAAACTGAGGCAGAAAGTTAAAAGACTTGCTCAGGGTCTCCCAGCTAGCTAATATCTGGGGTGGAATTTAAATTCAGAATTTGAGGTCTGGATCTCAAATGATTGGTTCCAAGTCATCAAGCACAGCTGAGATTCGAACTTTGGCCCCAGACCTTAAGTTATGAACTCTAACAGGGCCAGCATTACTCTGTTCTTGGGTAGGAAAGCTGTGCCCCGTACCACCTGGTTCTGCAGTAGGTAGGACGGCTGCCTACCTAATCACAGTCACCTCCCATATGCACTGCCATATGTTTTACCCTTCCGGAGACAAAAAAAAAATGAGGGTACAAATCAGCATTTATTTTCCTTAGGTCTCCAATACCAGCACTGTTAATCTGTCCCTTTTTGCCTCAACTCCTGGCTCTTGCCAAATCATTTTTCACAGGTTTGCTGCATTTCTTATTAAGAACAAAGGATTTTTGGATTGCCTAGTTTTGCTGTTTGGATTCCCCCCCCCCCCTTGCCTATTTTCCCTCTTTGGTGATACTAGAAGAAATACTGGAGATGTTCAAAGAATGTTTTTCTTCCTACCTTTCAGCAGGAATTCTAGTGCTGAACAAAGAAGCTGCATAGGTACAAGTGCTTTTCACCAAGGGACATCCAGAAGAGAAAGTTGGCTTAGTATGGAAGTGAATGGGATTTTAGCGTTAGGAGATTTGTTCGCTTCATTCAGGATGCTTCACAAATACACAGTTGGCGATGCTCAGACACACAGTAGGTGCTTAGTAAATGTTTATTGAGGGGTAGCTAGGTGGTGCAGTGGATAGAGCACCAGTCCTGAAGTCAGGAGGACCTGAGTTCAATCAAATCCGATCTCAGACACAACTCTTCCTAGCTGTGTGACCCTGGGCAAGTCACTTAATCCGAATTACCTCAGCAAAAATAAATAAATACTTACGACTTGACTTGAGCACCAATGCTTTCTGGGTAAGGGTCCTCACCAAATGCCCATGGTCAGAAAAAAAGGATCTGAACCTGAAGAGATGATATTTGCTTCCTTTCAACAAGTCCTAGCCCCCCACTTATGTTTCTGAACTCCATATTTACCTATTAGCAAAATAAAAGAGGAAGTTTCTGTTCCAATTCTGCTGAAAATCTTTCCTCCGGCTTCATCTTGATCCAAAGATCTCGTTCTGGAGAATCAGATCCTTTGAGCCATAAGGGCTTTAGAATCTGCCCCAGCCAACCCCCATGTTTCATAGGAAGAAGACTAAGGTTGCCCCATCACCTATGGGTAGAAGCTGATAAAGAAGGAATCCAATCCCTGTCACCTTTCCAAGGAACAAAGCAATTTCCTGAAGGTAGAGGAGTGGGGGGTACTATCTCCTCCCTGCTAATTCCCAATGTTCAGCTATTGTACCGCTTTTTCTTATTCTCAGTCAGATTTGTAAAAACAGCATCTCTGGAAATTAATTGGCAGCTGCCAAACTTGTGAATCAAGGACAAATCTACTGCTGTGGGTGAGGGCTTTTTTTTTCAACTTACAGTAACACTAGCTAAATGATAACAATAAGAGCAATCATAGTAATAATGAGAATTCTATCTTCTTGTATATTACTCTGGCAAAACTTTAAACATAAAAACTACCAATAGCATTATAAAAACTTGCCCTCAGCAAGGTGATTCGGGCCAGTTCCAATGGTCTTGTGATGGAGAGAGCCATCTGCACTCAGAGAGAGGGCTATAGGACTGAGTGTGGATCACAACTGGTGAATTTGTATTTTCATTTTTTTGTTGTTGCTTGCTTGCATTTTATTTTCTTTCTCATTTTTTTCCCTTTTTGATCTGATTTTCTTGTGCAGTAAGATAATTGTGGAAATATGTATAGAAGAATTACACATGTTTAACATATATTGGATTGCTTGTTGTCTAGTAAGGGGATTGGGGGAAGGAAGGGAGAAAATTTGGAACATAAGGTTTTGCTAGGGTGAATGCTGAAAACTATGCATATGTTTTGAAAATAAAAAGCTTTAAAAAAGAAACTTGTCTTTCTAGTTGAAATTATGAGTAGAATGAGAGTAAAAATAAAAATAATAAATATTTAACTTGCTTTTTAGCGTTTCTCTCAAAATGCATTAATTCATGTGAAGCTCACAACTACCCCAAGTTAACACTGTATTATCCTGATTTTACAGATGAAGAAATTAAGATTGAGAAAAGTAGGAATTAATAGGAACAAAATTTGCCACCAAATATACCTTTGCCACCAAATATACCTTATTCCAAGGTCCCCATCTCTCTACAATAACCTGAATTTTGATGAACCATCTTGGTGGGTTGTTTTATTGTTTTATTTCTCTAGTGATCTGAATGCAAGCATTCCTTAGGGCTCCTCAATTGTGTTTAGGTTAGAAAAAGAATTTATTTTTCAATGACTAGTGCTCTAAATATGGAGTTGTATTTAACGAAGCCAAGCTTGGGCATAAAAGGGTTACTATTTATGTCCCATTTAATTCCCACACAAAGTGGAATTCAACTCAACCTGGCTTTAATTTTTTTCTTCATATAAATAATTAATTCTGCATTAAAAAAAAACATGTTAAGATGTTTTATTTCTTAATCAGCTAATTTGACTGGGAAACAAAGATGCCTTTTTCTCCTCATTTTCTTTTGACTAGCGTTACTGTAGTAAAAGCTGCCCCAGCTAGATTTGGCCTTGACTCACAAGTTTGGCGTCTGCCAATTAGTTTCCAAAGCTGCTATTTTACAAAAAAAAAAATGCTTCTCACTTTTAAAAAATGTAATTGAATGTCTGTTCATCACAGAGTTTCTTGTGTTCGGGCTCCGAGTGTTAAACATTCTTAAGGTTGACTTGGGTCAGCTTTGAAAAATTTCAGACAGTGAAACTTGAGAAGCCCCCGTATGCTAGGGTGCGTTCTCCACATCCTGTTAAGTATTAAGTGGTTATTTAAAATGGAGTTGTTAGACTCAGCCCCCGACTGAAAGTGCACCATCGAGTTTACAGGACGATTAATTAAATGCGAAGATTGCATGGGATGCCCATGTATTTCCATAATCATTCACGTTGGCCCATCTTTGCCCTTTAATTTTCATACTAATTAAAGTAACACAGTGAACTGCAAATTGTGAATGGTTGCATTGCTGCAGAGATGCTAACACTGATGGAAATGGAATGGTATTTTTTTTTTCTTTTTAAAGGAAAAGGACGGACAGGAAAAGAATTAGGCTGACTAGATTTGACTTCATTCCATTTCAGGTTCTCTATTTGCTTCGTTCCTGGAGCAAGTTCATAATTTAACAAGACTGTGGCTTATTAGGATTGAGTTTGGGGTTTTTTGGGGGGGGAAGGGAATGGTGAATTTTCAACCCCATCTGTTTAGGGGCACAGGGCTGCCCTTGCCTTACAGGGCAATTGATTTTTGAGTGAGCTGGGGTTTGTTTCTGTACAATAGAGTGATTGTTTGGTTGCCTTTAAGCACTGGGGTTCTTGGAATCTGATGGGCACAAAATAAATCAGCTTGGACCGTACAGCTATTTGGCCTGCTAATTACATTTGACCCATTATCCTGTACCGCTCTCGTTCAGACTCGGCCACGGCTGACTTGGAGTTTGAAATGTAAATGGAAGGGCTGCTTTTGCAGGTCATCATACTATGGAAAGTCAGTTCCTGGAACACTCACTGAGCCCTGGAAAAGAGAAGAAACAGATATGAGCAATTATCCCTGGGACTGTGCAGCTGCTGGCATTTGGGGTTGGCAGAAACAGCCACAGGCACCTTCTACCTCCAACTGTCTCCAGCACAGCATGGGGAGGTGGGGGATGGAGCCCAGGCTGCTACAAAGACTATGGCAAAGAGGTGGCCAAAGTCTGTATGTTAGGGAAGGAAGGGAGGAAGGAAAGGAGGAAGGAAGGAAGGAAGGAAGGAAGGGAGGGAGGAAGGAAGGAAGGAAGGAAGGAAGGAAGGAAGGAAGGAAGGAAGGAAATGAAAAGGAAGAGAGGGGAAGAATGGAAGAAAGGAAAGGAAAAAGAGAGGGAGGAAATAAAAAGGAAGGAAGGGAGAGAAGAAGCAAGGAAGGAAGAACAAATGAAGGAAGGGAGGGAGGAAGGAGAGAAGATAAGAGGGAAGGAAGGAAGGAAGGAACAAAAAAGGAGGAAGGGAAGGAAAGGAGAAAGAAAAAGAAAGACAATGACAGAAAGAAAGGGAAAGGTGACAGAGAAAGATGTGCTCCTTTTTCACCTCCCACTCTCCCCTTCAAAATAGAATTCTTTTAAATTAACCCTTAGTTGCACAGCTGACACATAGTAGGCATTCAATAAGTGCTTGTTGATTGACTGGTTTATGGCAGACAGATTTCCCTGTGTCCTCCTGCTTATCCTACATAGGCTATAAAGACTCCTTCAAAAGAGCAATGGTTTTATAAAGATCCTGTCTTTCTTTACAGAGAAAAACTCCACTCCTGAGCGAGCTGTCCAACAGCAATAGCTTGTGGGCTTACAGCTCGGGGAGTCCGGCTCTGCATGTGCCTCGCACAAGGCCCCCACTGTTCCAGCCTGGGCCGCTGGGCCCCTCCCAAGACCACTGAGCCCACAGCCACCACTCCCTCTCGCCCCTGAGGTGGGCATTCTGAAGCTCCTTTAGCCAGGATCTACAAACCACGGCCAAAGACCAGCCTTTCTGGAAAGAGGAGCAGCTGAGAGGAGAGGGGCTAAGAGGGGAGAAGCAGCTCTGGCCCAGTGGGGAGAGGAGGCTGATTTCCAGGGTAGGAGTAGTTCTGAAGAGGCTTAGGGACAAACAGCAGCTAGGAAAGGGAAACTGGATCCAAGCCAAACCAGTTCTCAAGGGTTAGAAAGGAAACATTAACTAGAAAGGCAAAGGAGAGGTACTCAGAGGGAGCAAAGTGAAGCTCATGTGTGGGGAGGTTGACAGAGCTTCTGCAGGCTGGTTTTTACCACAAATGAATTCTGCAAGGGTCCAAGACTGGGTTTGGAGTCAGAAGAAAATTTCTATTTGAATTCCCATTTACTTCACCTCAGTTTCCCCATCTGTAAAATGAAGATGGCCCCTGGGGTTCTCAAAAACATACAGTGATTCCCCTTTTTTCCTCTACCATCAAATGCAAGCCCCACATTTGGCCTTCAAAGTCCTTCACAAGCCAGCTCCCGCCTAACTCCACTTATTTTACTGCACAGTCCAGCAGCTTCCTAGCCATTTCTTACACACAACACTCATATCTCCCATCTCCTTTGCACAGGCTGCCCATCAGGCTTGAATGACTCCTCTCCTCATCCCTGAGAATACTTCATTTTCTTCAAGGCTTGGCTTGAGATTGAGAGCCTCCACAAGGGCCTTTTCTGACGCCCGCTCCAGCTGCTGGAGTCCTTCCTCTTTGCTGCCTCCTTTAAAACCAAATACATTTTATATATACATTCTCTCTTCCCTCTCTATTGCCTCACTTAATAACCTCATCAGATCCCATGCATCCAACTATCATATCTACAAAGATGATTCCCAGAGCTCTATATCCAGCCCTCTCCTCTCTCTTAAACTCCAGGCTCACATCACCAGCTGGGATTGTGGATAACTCAAATTAAATTTCCCTAGAAATCTAAAACTCAACTATCCCAAATAACTCATTATCTCTCCCCTTCCCTTCACCCCTCTCTCAAACCTTCCTATTGTTATAAAGGACACTGCCCTCCTGCCAGTTACCCATGATCTCAACTTAAGTTGGTTAGTGCCAGGTCTAGAGTCATGAAGACCTGAATTCAAATTCAGTCTTAGGCACTTACTAAATATGTGATCCTGGGCAATTCATTTCACCTTGATTGCCTCAGGTTCCTCATCTGTAAAAATGAGGATCACATGAGATAATTGTAAATCACGTAGCAAAGTGGCTGGCACATAGTAGGCACTTTATAAATGGTAGTTCTTATTATTATGTATTATTATAAACTGTGGTATTATCTCTGACCCCTATATTTAATCCATTTATTCATATAGATCCATTCTCTCCACCCACATGGCCATCGCCATAGTGCAAGATTCTATTCACTGTATAACCCAATTACCACTTGAACCTAAGTCCCCTTGACTCAGAGCCCAGATCTTTATCTACTCCCCCATAATTCCACTTTCTGAGATCATACATCAGAATCAACATTTTATATTAATTTAGTTGTGTTTATGTTGCTTCCCTCACCAGAGTAAACAATAAGTTCCCTGAAAGCAGGCTAGGTTTCTTTTGTTTTAAATTTTATTTTTGGTCCTTATATCCTTAGCAAAGGAGTTGTAATATTGTAATGCTTGCAAAACTCAATTGAACTCTTTTAGCTGTGGTGTATAGCATGGAAGACTTCCTGGCAGAAGTAAGAAGCAAATGTCTTCACCAAGATCATTGGGCCACTCCAAGGGTGGGTCGTGTTTTATTTTTGACAGGATCAATCAGAGCCCACAGCCCACAGCCCTTGCTCACACCCACAGGATGGGCAGATGTACTTGCTCCTCAGGCCAGAATTTATGCTAGGCCAGTAATTTGCCTTTGCTTCCTTATTTAGCCTTCAAAAGAATGGAAGGGAGTTCTTCATTAGCATTTATGAGCAATTACTATTAAGGATGAATAGCTAGGTGGTTTAGTGGATAGAATACCAGGTCTGGAATGAGGGAGACTCCTCCCAAAGTTCAAATCTGGCCTCAAACACTTACTCACTATGTGACCTTGGACAAATGGCTTCATTCTTTTGCCTCAGTTTCCTATCTGTAAAATGAAATGGCAAACCACTCCAGTATCTTTGCCAAGAAAATCCTAAATGGGGTCACAGAGAATTTGGACAAGACTGAAATGATTGAACAACTACTTTTTGTGTGTGTAATTTTTTTTTAGCTGTTTATAGATAGTTTTCAATATTCACTCTTGCAAAACCTTGTGACTAATTTTTTTCTCCCTCCTTTCTCCTCACCCCCTTCCCCAGGCAGCAAATAATCCAATATATGTTAATCATGTGCAATTCTTCTATACAGATTTCCACAATTATCCTGCTGCACAAGAAAAATCAGATCAAAAAGGAAAAAAATGAGAACGAAAACAAAAAGCAAGCAAACTATAACAAAAAGGTGAAAACACTATGCTGTGATCCCCACTCAGTTCCCATAGCCCTCTCTCTGGATGCAGATGGCTCTCTCCATCACAAGTCTATTGGAACTGGTCTGAATCACCTGGCTGTTGAAAAGAGCCACGTCCATCAGAATTAATCATTGCATAATCTTGTTGTTGCTGTGTACAATAAGAACAACAATTATTAAGGAACTTCAAAAAGATGATAAAACCAGAATTGTTTGGGAGTAGATGGGGCAGGAGGGGAATGGAGATTTAATTCTAGTTGGATTAACATGAGTGTTATTTCCCTAGAATAGCCCCCCACCCAGGCTGTACCAGAAATAAACACAAACACACAGAGCCAGACAGTAAATTAGCTTAATATGAGGGTGGCCACTCCATAGCTGTTGGTTCCCATTACTAATCTAATTCGTCTCGAATGGATTTACGAGACTTGGGTTAAAGAAAACACAGAACAGAAATATTGCCACACAGAATCCCAGAGGAGAAATCCTCTTCTCTCTGACTCCAGCCTAGATGGACCCAATCCATCAGATTCCGAGCTCAAAATCTATCTGGGCCTAAAGTTAGCTCTCAGGCCCACCTCTTGCCCTGCTCCCCATCCGGGCCTCCTGGTAAACGGGAACGGCTTCCTCTTTATGTCAGTGTCTCAGTCCTAGCTCAAGACAGAATCACGGCTCAGTAAAAGTCAGGACTGATTTCTCATCTGGGCAGGGCCGCTGAGTGAATCACATTGGGAGCTGGCCCACTCTTAATGGAAACAAGATGGGGAAACTTCACTGGGTCTTAAAGAGACCTACTGGCAGGTTGGGGTAGGAGGGAGAAGAAGAGGAATTAGAAGGCTTTTTTAAGGTCAGGTAGTGAGTAAAGGAAGGACTGGAGACTTGGGCAGGGAACAGACACCCCTAGGAGGCTTTCAACTAGCAATTCTTTCATCAGTTTGGAAATGTGGGAATTTTTATGTAGATCCCGAGACCTTATTTATGGCTGGACATGACTTCTAACAGCTCTTCTCAGTCTTAATCTAAACCAGGTGCTTTGCCCACCAGACACTTGCTACAAGGACAAGATGATGGGCTAATGGAGCTGGAGCAGGCCTGGAGCTGGCTCTTGCTGACCTTTACTCCATTCAGTTTTTTTACCTCATTTCTGAATAATATCTGGCTTCTAAAAGTGACTCCTTATGTTGTCAAACTCAATGTCCTGTGTCTAGATATGTTACAGAGGGGATCCCCTAAATGTGGGGAATTGTGTAGAAAAGAAGGGAAGGAAGGAGGAAAGAAGAAAAGAGAAGAAAGAACTGAAGAGAAGAAAGGAAAGAAAAGGAGAGAAGAAGAAAAAGCAGAGGAGGAGGAGAGGAGATAGAAGGGGAGACAAGGGGAGAAGAGAGGAAGAGAAAAAAGAAGAGGGGAGAAGAGGAGAGGAGAAAGGAGGGGAGGAGAGGGGATAAAAGAGGAGAGGAGAGAGGAAGGGAGGAGAAGGGAGAGAGAGGAGGAGAGGAGAGAAGAAGGAAGAAGAGGGGAGAAAGGAGGGGAGAAGAAGTGGGGAAAAGAGAGAGAAGGGGAGGAGAGGGGAGGAGAGGAAAGGAAAGGAGTCCTTCCTTGGACTTGTAGAATTCGAGCTAGAAGGGACTCAGAGGTCACCTATTCCTACTCTTCTCATTTTTCAGTGAGAAAATTGAGGGGCTGGGGAATTAAATGATTGCCCAAGCATTAAGCTTCAACCAGAAGCAGGATTCTGTCCAGAGACAGTATCTTAATCCTTCAGGACTCCTTGAGTATTTCTCAAAGGACCATGAGGTGCAAGTCTTTTCCGATCTGCCTCGGTGGGGATAATGTCTACATTGGGAGCTGCCCTTCCTTCACCCTCCCCCAAAGGATGTCACTACTGCTGGGGAGCATGTGTGGGATCTGTTCATTTTAGCACCAAATATTGCACCCTCTTTTAGATGTACAGTAGCTAGAATCAAACATTCCGATGTAATATAAACTCCTTGAGGGCAAGCGCTACCCCACTGTCCTACTAGAGCACTGGTCGTAGAGCACTGAATTCAAACCCAACCTCAGATACTTACCATCTCTGTGACTTTGGGCAAATCATTTTAATCTCTGTTTGCCTCAGTTTCCTCAACTGTAAAATGGGGATAATTAGCACCTCCTTCACGAAGTTGTTGTAAGGATCATAGAGATGATTGTTGCAAAGTGTCTGGCACATAATAGGCTCTTAATAAATGCTCATTCACCTTCCCTGCTGGCTCTCCTTGACTTGTTGATCCCATCTTTCTTTGTCTGGCTAGCAATCCATTGACTACTTTAAGCTTTGACTCTCTTTGGCGCTACATGTTTTGTTGTCGAAATCATGGGCAGGAGATGGTTCTCCCTCAGTGAACTTAGCCACAGAAAGTCCAAGTCCAGGGAGCAGGGAGGGAGAGTGTGAGCTTAGCGTCAGAAGAGACATAAAGTTTGATTCCTAGTTCTGACGTTTCCTAGATAATGACAAATTAACCCATCTCTCTCACTCAATTTCCCCATCTTTAAAAAAAAAAAAGGACTAATAGTTACTATTATGCTGCTTAACTCACAAGACTGAATCAGCCTTTTGTGAGGAAAGTGTTCTGCAAACCGAACAAGAAATAAATTATGAGCTATAAATATTACTGTGGTTCCTGCTTGTTCTTCTGAAGAACTGACATCAGCCCCAAGAAGCTTCTGGATGACTATGTCAAGAATTTCAATCCAGAATCCCAGGGACATCTGTAACATCTTGAAGCAATTGAGCCTCTGAAGTTCTTGGATCACAGTCAAGTAATGGCTTTCCCCATTGTGTATTTGAGTATCACTGTTTTACATGAAATATTAATAAAAGTTGGCATATGGTGCAACAATCTGCAATGTGAACAGTCCATACAGAGAATCACCACCCTTGATGCTGTTAGACGTGGAAACATAAAAAGATTTTAGGCAGTTGGGCAGCATCATAGTGCACAGAGCACTGTGCTTGGATTCAGGGAGACTCAAGTTAAGTCCAAGATCATACAATTAGTACTATATGATCTTGGGGAAATCTATTAAATAACTTTTCTCAGACTCAATTCCCCCACCTGTAAAATAGAAATAATAATAACATCTACCATATGGGGCTGCTGTGCTTCACAAATCTCAGGTTGTATTCTAAATGCTAGCTATTACAATCTTGACCTTTATTTGTTTATTGAGCAGACCATGAAGCCTCATGAACAGAGCCTTGGATTTGAGTCCAAGAATCTGGTTCCAATTCTGCATATGACCATTTACATGATCCTGGGCAAGTCACTAATGGTGAAGGTCTCTGTGGACCTCAGTTTCCTCATCTTCAAAATAAAGAGGTTAGATTTGATGACCTTTCAGCTCTAAACCTATAATCTAATTAGTATTCACATTGCAGATGAATTTGCTTAATGTCAGTTAGAGCTGACTTATTGCAACTGACAGTGTCTGTTTTTATAAAGATGGAACATGAAAAGCACCACAATTACCCAAGCAACTGGTATTTATTGATGCTGTTGTTCATCCTTTGTTTTCGAAGAGGACCAATGACATCACAAAGTGATGGGCGATATCTGACTTGAGCCCAGATTGGATTTAAATGAGACAGAGTCCCACTTTCTCTTCCAGTACCATCAAAGTCCAGTGGCAGAACAAAAGCCAGAATGGTCCAGGATGCAGTAGATGACTGGCACCCATAAGTGTGGGTGACCATGAGCACCTGAGACCAAATATCTCATTCTTTGAGAATACAATGATTCACAACTGCAATGTAGACAAGATTGTAGAAGGCTCAAGAATCACTTTGTCAAGAATGGGGTTCCTCGATATGAGTCAGGGAGATTTGATTCCCTGGCAGCTTCATGGCAAAAAAGCAGAACCCCCAAGGGGGACAGGACTCCTATCTGCCCTAGTCATGACCAGAAATTTTAATGTGCATAGGCATGGAAGGGACTCGTGGCTTCCCCCCCAACCATGCCTATAGACTCTAAATACCAATGTTATTGGTGGTAAGGACATCTTCAAATTTCAAGGAAAGCTGTAAGTATGTATTCAATAAAAGAGGAATGCTTAATGTATCTATTATGTTTGCTTAGATTTCTATGGTCAATTATAATCATTTATTTGAATTGTTGGCCTGGAAGGGAGGAAAAAAAGGAAGGAGAAAAGAAAGAAGGTAGGAAGGAAGGAGGGAGGGAGGGAGAGAAGAAAGGAGGAAGGGAAGAAGGGAGGGAGAGGAGGGAAGAAGAAAGAGAGGAGGGAAGGAAGGAAGGAAGGAAGGAAGGAAGGAAGGAAGGAAGGAAGGAAGGAAGGAAGGAAGGAAGGAAGAAGAAGGAAGGAAGAGGAAGGAAGGAAGGAAGGAAGGAAGGAAGGAAGGAAGGAAGGAAGGAAGGAAGGAAGGAAGGAAGAAGTAAGGAAGGAAGAAGGAAGGAGGGGAAGGAAGGAAACAAGGGAGAAAGGAAGGAAGGAGAGAGGGAGGGAGGGAAGGAAGGAAGGAAGGAAGAAGGGAAGGAAATTTATTAAATATCTACTATTGCCAAGCACTATGCTAAGTGCTTTACAAATATCTCTTTTCATCTCTGCAAAAACCCTAGGAATTAGATATTATTAGTTTCTCCAATTTACAACTGAAAAAACTGAGGCAGAGTGAGTTTAGGCAATTTACCTGCGATTAGACACCTGGTAAATGCCTGAGCCCAGATTTGAATTCTGGTCTTCCAGACTTTCGGCCCAGAGCTCTACCCACCACCACCTAGCTCCCTCTAATTAGCATCATTGTTGTTTGTCAGTAATAGACAAAGTGTTTAAATTTCACAATGTGTAGCCGGCCAATTCTCTGGTTTCCTAGCAAAGCATCTTGCTCCCATCAATATTTTCGCAGAATGACAGTTCCCAGGAAGGCAGAGGGTCTTATTTAAGTTAACAAATGATTATCTTTCACAATAACAGATAAAGGACCTTACCTAATGAATCTGGTAATACTCGTTCCCTATTTAGAGACATTAACCCACGTGCACCTGTAATATATCTACCTATGGTTTGTACCGGTGAAATTCAGAAAGGCTGCCCAAGTCCGGGCTACAGGGGCTGCATTGCAATAGCAACAAGAGTCCCTCTTTCCCTGATTGCTAGCGTTTTCAGGTGGTATCATTGCTGGAGCATTGCATTTCCAGCTTTAGCTAACCTGGATTGATTCTTCATTAATCACCAAGTATTGCTTTCATGAAGACTTTTCTGACCACTCTTGTTTGACCTGGTTCCCTCTTCTCTGGTATGGGATGCATCCCTTGGTTTGCACAAAGGAAACAACAAAGAGAAATGCAAACCAAGGGGTGACTTTTGTGGGCAAGCCCTACATACCCTACCTCAGAGGATGTTCCAGATCAGGGGATCAGACTGTACAGAAGAGTGGAGAACAAGCAGAGCATGTTAAAGGGTCAGAGATTACCAAGGAGGATGTGGGGTATGGAAAAAAGGTTGCAGAGATAGGCAGGAGATATTTTCTGGATCCTGGAAGGAAATCACTCACTACAAAGAGTTAATTCTAGAGAATGTAGTATGAAATTTCTAGAGAAATAGTATGATCTTTCACAGGGAACATTTGGGCTTAAAAGTGGCTTGAGGGGAGCCAATTCAGCTGAATGTAGGCTGTGAGCAGACATCACTGGGGCACAATAGAAAAAGATCTAAGTGTAGAATCGGATTCCACCCTAGATTCACATTCTAGATGGCTTCTGGGGTCCCTTCCAGTCCTAGAACCTTGATCCCATCTTCTCAACAATGCCAAGTGAATCCAGAAAGAAAGGGAGAAAACTACAGAGAGACTTCCCTGAAGAGAGAACCATGGAGAGTAGGAAAATCTGAGATCCATGAGGCCAGAAAGAAAGAGGAGAGGAAGAACTTTAAGAGAAGAGAGCCACTCAATTAATCAATTGCCCAAAGCCAAAAATTCCACTTGAGGACTAAAGAATTACAAAGCCTTTCTTTGAGGCTGGGTCAGCTGTGATTTTACTTGGGAAAATGGTACAAATTCACTTATTAAGAAGCCCAGTGTCTTGTTGTATTATAAATAGTTCTGAATTAATTTCCTTCCCCAAATGCCTACTTTTTCAAAAGGTGCAATATTGCACCATCTGCCTAACAAAGAAATCTAAATGTCACCAACTACATGAGGAAATGTAATTGGCTGCTGAAGACTCTGGTTTATTATTACAGTACTTAATAAAATAACAGTTCAGCATTAATAATTTGTACTTATATTGCATCGAGGGACTCAAAATGCTTTGCATGCGTTAACCCTCGAACCTCCTCCAAGGGCTTTGTAAAGAGGTATGATCGACACAAGTATTCCCATTTAAATGATGGAGAAACAGCATCATAAAGAGTTTGAAGGGAATTTACCAAAAAAAAAAAAAAAAAGTAGATGAAATTGTACTAGAAAATAAGAGCTTCCAATGGCCTGCCCTTTCCTCTAATCACTTGATTCTACTTACTTTACCCTCATTTCTGACATATCAATCCAAGAGTCAATTACCAAGCTCTCACTTAGTACTAAGTCCCAGGCTAGGGACGAGGGGTACAAATACAAAAGGGAGCATTCTTTGGCAGAGGGGGAGAGTGATATAACGTGTTCACAGATAAATAGTTATACAGTTAATGGAGAATTGGAGGGAGGGAGGAAGGGAGAAGAAGAGGGGCACCTTTGGGAACCAAAGGTTTCCAGAGGCAGATCTGTTCTAGAGAGCACAAAAGTTATTCAATGTCAAGTCTCTGAGCACTGTGAATTACGCAATTTTCCTGTTCTTTTTCATTTATTGGGTATGAAGCCAAGGCTGAGGCTGGGCCCCACACTGAGATCTGCTTTTTGTTTTTTTTTTTTTTCCCCTTAAAACTCTTTTGGTTTCCAAGTATATTTTGTATTGGACAAGAAAAAAACAAAAGATGAAACTATAGATATGGAAATAACTCTAAGTCAATTATCTTCTTACCTACATGGGCTATAAGGAAATAAGGAAGTTCCCTTGGGCAGTTCTGAAAAATCACCAAGTTGCTATCTTATCAGATGGCAGGCCCGGAGTAGAAAGGTGTTCACACTAGAGCTTCTCTCACATGGTATTCTCAAAGTTTAAAAGTAGAGATGGTACCAGTTAGAAGAAATCTCAAAATGATTCTGGCAACTGATCCCCTTGAAACTCCTTTGGGTTCCAAAATAGGCCCGTATTATTCTGAAAACTGGCTTCTTACCTGCACTATTACAACAGTCACCTAATTGGACTTCTGGCTTCCAGTCTCTCTACTCTGTGGTACGTCATCCCCATGGCTGCCAAGATATTCTTCCGAAATCACTAATCTGCTCTTATAGTCAGAATCGACTGCATTTCAGAAAGCATTACCATCATAAATACGGGCATCTTCCTTGCCCCTTTCTCCTTTCCTTCCTAACTCCCCCCACCCCCCATAAACGCAGCAACTATTAAATAGAAGTGTGATGAGGACTGGGAATTGATGACCGAAATGTTAACTTGGATTCAATCTGGATAAGGACTTTAGTAATCCGGGAGAGTGAGTCCTGATATCCACTGCCAACAGATGCGTGCCTACAAACGGTCCCGGATGAGGTCTCAAGGGCATTCCTAGCCCAGCATCCATTCCCAGTGAGTCAAGGGGAGCCCCCTCCTGCCATTCATCAGGTGAAAAAACAATCACCAGCACCCTAAAGAAGTTGCTCACCATTTTAATTCTGCAGGTTACATTGCTCCTGGATTGATTTCCCTTTTCTGTTGCCCCTTAAATTTGCTGAGTGAAACATGCCATCCACTTATCGCTCCCCAGAGTTGCAAGAGACTTACATTTTAACAGAACATTTGTACAATGCCACGAGGGCTGCAAGGGGAGCTTACTTCCTCAAACCTCTGAAAAGCCTTGTCCTGCGTTACTGACTAATCTTTCGGTTGAATTTTACAGGAAAATAAATGTTCCTGAGTTTCTCTCTAATGCCTTTTTTGGGGGGTTGTCTCCACTGCCGAGTCCACAGTTGTCTGTGAAAGTTAATATTGCCCAGGCCCTGGGTGGGATACCTTTCCCAGAAATCATGTTCTCAATGGGAAACTGAAATAGTGCGCAAGAGTTACCCTAAGTAGATTTAAATAATTAAATTCAAAAATCCTCAAACCGCTTGCTGTTTCAAATTTATTTCTTTAATAACAACTCAGCCTCAGCAACATGCTGGATTAAGATTTCATTTATTTGAAATTTAAGGTATATCCAGTGCTGAGTGGTGTTTTTAAGTATTTAAGGGGAAATTTGTGCTTGGTGCAAATGAAGAGACTGCGGCATTATAAATTCATTTCCTCTATTATAAAACAGGCCATGAGCGTATACTGCAGCTGTGCGGGCTCCGGGAGATGCTCTCGGCAGGATCCCCAAGCTTGCACCAGGCAGACGACCCTTTGTTTCCCCACAAAAGGAGAGGGAGCAAGAAGTCCGTCCTTTCCAGTGCTTCTCCTTGACCCTGGGGGGCCCGGCAGTGGTTTTAACGGAGTACCAGAAAGCATCTTTGGGGATCCCGGCCAAAACGCCAGAAACGTTCGTTTTCGTCCCAGACTGGTACGGAGGTCAAAGGGCGGCGGAGTCCGAGCGGAGCCCAAGCTGGCTGACCTCTGAAATAACCCAAGATTATTAAATTTGGCCAAGAAGGGGAGGGGAGGTGGGTTTCGCCGGGCAAGGAACAGGTGTTACCTCGTAGGTAATCGCCCCATAGTACTTACCATTCACAGGAACAATTTTACAAACAAGTGAGTTTCTTATCCATTCTTCCCCGCCTCCGGGTGTTCATATTCCTTTTAAGTACAGAAACCTTAATTAGATTTTGACCACAGACCCCGGATTTGACTTTCCCTGACAGGGTTTCCATTAGTGTAATCTGTAGGGGAATTCACTGTTTTAACATCTGTGTGCCTGAGGCCTATCTCACATTCACTGCAAAAGTCTGAAAAGCTCCTTGTAAGGCTGTATGTTCCTTCATGTTCCCAATTTCACAGAAGTCATTTCAGCACCAAACGGTAATTAGCAAAGGGATGGGCCTCAGCTGACATGAATGCAATTTATTGTTTTCCACGAGGCCCTGCGTCGAGCAAACAAAGAACATAGTCTTGCTGTCTGGCATTTTATTAACTTGTATTGTGCTGTGTACCTTACTAAAGGGAGATCTCCCAGTGAAATCCAGCAGGCAGTGTGCGGTAAGACGCAGACTTTGGAAGAATATTAATTTCACTTCAATTAGGCAAGTTTTGTGGGACCGCCTGTAATGTAGGACAGCCACTTTTATAATTATCTTCCATATTAACTTTATCATCACCAGACTTTTGCATAAATGCAACCTTTCATCTGTAAAATGCCAACACTTCTTCAATTTTGGCAACCGTACAGCTCGGCTAATTATTTGCTCATTATGTGTGGTTAACTGATGAATCATTAATAAATGAATGAATGGCTAATATATTTTTATGGTAATTGGAGATATAACTGATTGCAGACTTCCTTAGCTTCTCAAAACTGAGCCGAGTGAGCAGGAGCTGCCTAATTGTTTACAGATGATATGGATGCCCCCGCCCAGGTTTGCACACAGTTGTGGTTTATCACTGGTGAATTATCATCCCACGGGGACCATGGCAGCACCGACCATCCTCCGGTGCAAGGGGTAGCCCGGTGACTCAGCTCGCTTTCTGGTACGAGCTAGCGCTTCAGCTGGCACATGCTTCCCAGCGTCTCCTTGTGATTCAGGAGATTTTCCTGAAACCCTCACGTTTTCAAAAGCCTTGGCAGGGCCCCGGGACCGTGGAGCTCCCTCTCCCAGCATTCTGGATTATCCTGACTCCCCCTGGAGTCAGAAAACTAGAAAACAAGTCCATGTCTTGCTTGGGAGACCCTTGATGTTTTCCCCTTAAATTTAGAGTTGGAAGGGACTTTTCAGATGATCTAGTCTAAAACCTACCTTTGCCCTTCTCTCTCTCTCTCTCTCTCTCTCTCTCTCTCTCTCTCTCTCTCTCTGTCTTTCTCTGTTTCTCTGCCCCCATCTGTTTGTCTCTCTCTTCTCTGTGTCTCTCTCTGTTTATCTGTCTGTGTCTCTCTGTATCTCTCTCTGTCTGTTTCTCTTTCTCTCTGTGTGTCTCTCTCTCCCTCTGTCTCTTTTCTTTGTCTCTCTGTCTCTGTTTCTCTCTCTTTCTCTCTCTGTCTCTTTCTCTGTTTCTCTTCCTCTCCCTCTGTCTCTCTCTTTTCTCTGTCTCTGTGTCTCTCTATTTCTCTCCCTGTTTCTTTCCCCCTCCCTCTGTCTCTCTCTTTTCTCTGTCTCTGTCTCTATTTGTCTGTGTCTGTGTCTCTCTCTCACACCTAAAATGACACAGTAAATATCAGCACACTCCCTCCCTAAAGAATTCATGGCCAGCTGTCTTAATGGCTAATAAGCAACCGAAGAATTGACCAAAGTCAGACTGAAATTCTGGAATTCAGCATCTGCCGCATTAAAGGGGGGAAAATGAACTCAAATTCACAACATCTTACAAACTGTAGGTGCTTTCTAAATGCTTATTGAATTGTACTAAACTGAACCTGTGTTGACATGATCTTAACTCCATTTACTGAAGTGTTGGCTTATATAATCTCTTGCTTCCAGTGTCTAGTTAATGGGTTTACAGATAATTGCATGAATTTTTCTTCAATAAATCACTCACTACCTATAGTTTCCAAACTGATTTTTCAAGTGCTTGACAATTCCACGTGAAAATGGAAGGTAGAAAAGTAGCCAAGTAAGACTGCTTCAGCTTCACAAGCGCAGACAGAAGATCAAGTTTAAAATGCAAAGGAGATTACCAATTCTTAATTATAATTATTTAACCAGGTGGGTAGTTTCTTCTAATGAACATTTCCATGAAAACAGAATAACTAATGACTGTCTTAAAGAAGTCTTTGTCTTTCCATGTACTAATGATCACATTTATAAATATGCAGTAAGGCCCCCATGTACATTGCTAATGATAAGTAATTAAGCACCAGGCGTGGGAAGCCAGTGAGAAGGGTCATGTTAATGCAAGAGAGGAAATTAAAAATGCAATAAAATAAGTTGCTTAGAAAAGATTAAATAAACTTTGGGCTTTGCCACCTTCCAGAAGGAAAAGAACTTTGTTTTTTTCCACAACTGCACTCAGACCAAGGTGAACTGGGTATCCAGCTTAGCAAGGGTCAGTTGAAGATTTGTAGAGACGGACCAAGGAACCAATGGCCTCCTTCATCCACGCTCTCTCGGATGAGGTCCATCCTACTTATTTACAGTTTCTTTATAGAGATTGGACGGCAGAGGGCACCGTGGTGCACACAGGAAAAAGGAAGCAGTCTGTTTACTGAGATACTTTGTTGTTGGTTTATTACTAGGATGCCAGATTTAGCTCTAGGAAGGACCTGAAATGTCATGCTGGGAACTGGACCCCCAATAGGCTAAAGCACTCAAGATCATATAGATAATAAGCAGCAAGGGCAGGATTCCATCCCCTGATACCAGATCCATTTCCTTAAACATTTGTTAATTAAAATTACATTTTTCTTTTCTATATTGAACCTCAGTTTCCAACATACAATTCTATAATTAAGGGGAAGGAGCAAGAAAGATATATTCAGATAGTTAAGGTTCCTGTTTTCCATAGATCTTATAACGGATGGTCCAAGAGATTAAATTTCCTACATCATGTAACGGTTTTCTTAGACATAATAATGCATTTTAAAGGATATAAAACCCTTTCCATTTGAATTTGAAACTGAGGAAGGGACCAGTTCCCTTCCTTTGGGGCATCAGTGGGGAGAGCATGTGGGTAGAAGTCTGCTCCTGGAGGAAGGAAGGTTAGTTGTCCTTCATTCTCAAAGAGAACCAAAATGACATCACTTTGTTGGAATCAAGATACAGTATGTCTGACTGGCTGATCAGACCAATATAAACTTGGAATGCTCTAGCACAAGTGGGGCACAAATAGTCCACATGAACATTTGGAATGGAAATGTGTCCATGCTGGGAAGTCCTGTGCCAATGTCTCCCATTTCCTACAATCAATTTCAAAGTTTTTCAGAGTGGAATGTCCTTGTAACAGCTCTGAACGCCATACAAGCAATTGCCTCACAGCAGGAAGGGGGCAAGAAGGGAGGGAGGGAAAAAAGGGAGAAAAGAAGGGAGGGAGGGAAAAAAGGGAGAAAAGAAGGGGAGGAGGGAAGGAGGAAAGAAAGGAAGAGAGGGAGGGAGGGAGGAAAGAAAAAGACAGGGAAGGAGAAAGGAAGGAAAGAAGGAAAAAAGAAGGAGGGAAGGAAGGAAGGAAGGAAGGAAGGAAGGAAGGAAGGAGAGAGAGAAGGAGAAAGGAAGGAAGAAGGGAAGGGGAGGGAAGAAGCAAGGAAGCATTTTGTTAAGTGTCTGTTTTGTGCCAGACACAAGAGTTAATCATTATGTTCTCATTTGAATCTTGACCCCAAAGACTTCTGAACTGTATAACTATGGGAGTGTCTCTTAACCACTCTGGGCCTCTGTTTCCTCATTTGTAAAATGGGGGGTTGGAATTGATGAGCTCTAAGTTTCTTTTCAGCTCTTCATCTATGATCCCTAAAAGAGAATGGAACTTAGAGACTTCTACATAATGACCTTTGGAGAAAAAGAAAAAATTCATGGTCTTGATTTTAAATCCTCAATTTTAGAGCTGTCCTGGAATCAGAGGTCTTTAGGCATTAACAGTATCCTAGAGATGAAAAAAACAAAGTGACTTTCTTGGGGAGAAAAGAGTGACTTTTTTTTTTTTATCCACAACACTTTTAAATGAGGATAATTTTGGAACTTTTTCAAAAGAGCCTTAGCCTAGCTTTATAACCCTGAAGATTTTTCTCCCCCAAACATTTCAGACCCATTGATCTCCTCTCTCAAGAACTTCGCATTCCAAAACTCTTCTTTGTGGCTAATCCCTCTGTGGGGGGAAATCTCATTTTCTGCATCTGTAGTCCAGGGTTAACAAGAAGGCAACCTTGATCTAAAGGAAATAACAGCCACTAAATGAAAATTAAAGCTTGTTTGGGGCTTTTTTCCATGGCTTCTTCCCCACTTTTCCCTCTCAAGCATGATGTTAAAAAATAACAAGCCTCCATTCTGAGATTTCAAGGGACTAAGCCATGGCTTCCACCCTTTGGTATTCGGTCTGCATCCAAATGAAGCATATCCTTTCTATGGGAAATCTTCAGTGGGACTGGGCTGCTTTTGTTATCAGAGGCCGGGCATCTGTCAACCTGTTTGGCTCACTTAGAATCAACTTGGAACCTGGAACCTGGCAGATTTGTTTGGGGAGGGGGCTTGACTCTGATCCCCAAATACTTCCTGGTGGCTTGAACTTGGAGGAAGAAAGGCTGAGGCTGTGTCTCCCAGAAATCTTCAGCTGCATCTCCCATCAGCAATTAAGGCCGGCCTTTGATTTCCTGAAGGGTGTTAGTTCTGTTCACAGCCGCCTTCCCCTTTCACGAAAGTTCAGGAAAGAGTGTCCACATTCATACTAAGCATGCTTATTCTGACCCCCAGTGGCAGACTCTGTCATTGGATTCAACTTGTTCCCATTCTCAGATGCTCATTTTCTGGGCTGCCCAAAAGCTATCCACTGATTTCAGAGATTGCTTAGATATCAGAGGTCCATTATTGAATTCATTTAATTTCCAGTGAACATAATGCCCTGATCTCCCCTTAAAAATCAAATGAGCAAACTCTTGAAATTTCCCCATTGAAGAAATGACTGGGTTTGGATTCAGATCTCGGTTCAGATTTCAACTTTGGCATGCACAACCTATAACCAATTGATGTTGGACAAGCCACTTCGACTTTTTGGGCCTCGGTTTCCCCATCTGTAAAGAGAGTTGGCTAGACTAAGTGAATTAAAGTCTCTCCCAGCTCTATATCTGGTTATCTCATTTCCCTTGCCACCTTCTGCCATCCCTGCCACTCCCAATTTTTGTTTTGCTGAAGTCGGCATGAGAAGTAGTTTAATAATGTTTCTAGGTGTTTGTGTCTCTCTCTGTTTACCTCCAGTGTCACCATTTCTACCTCAGAATTGAATCAGTGTTCTGAAAGAAAATCGATAAAAAGAAGGTTGTGTATATGTGCTGTTATTATCCTCATTCAGTGAGCAGCAAATTTGGTACTGGTACACGTGGCTCTATACCCAGTCTGTGCATTCAATCTCTGTGTTTTATCAAGGGATGTTATTATTTTGATCAAAAAGGTCAAGGTCATTTGATCAAGTCCATTTTGGGATCCAGGGCTGAGCCCTTGCTTGGCCAGATTGCTAGAATCTGGGATGCTGAGCTCTTAAACTGCTCTCTCTCCCTGTGCAGGTTTTTAAATGGCAGACAAGAAAAGATGACTATGCCGTTCCTCTGCTCAAGAACCCTGAGTGCTTCCCTATTGCCTCTAGGAAGCAAGACAAAAAATACTCTGTCCAAAAAGATGCCTCTAGTGATCGCATATTGCTCCCCTCACACGCTCTGTGTTCCAAGCAAACTGGCTTACTTTATGGTCCCGAAATTGCAGGAATAATCTATGACTACATAGTTTATGTCTATAATACTCTCATTTTTGTTACTTAAAATCCCCGTTGTCCAGTCATTTCAGTCATGTCTGACTCTTCCTAACACTATTGAGAATTTTCTTGGCAAAGATACTGCAGTGATTTGCCATTTCCTTCTCTACTTTTTTTTACAGATGGGGAAACTGAGGCAAAAGGGTTAAGTGACTTACTCAGGATCACACAGCTAATAAGTGTGTAAGGTTACAATAGAACTCAGGTCTTCCTGACTCCACTGTATTAACCTAGATGCCCTCATAGAATCTTTAACATCCTTCAAAACACAGCTCAGATATCCTTTCTGCAGAAGCCTGTCTTTAGTCCTAGAAAAAATTCTTGACATTCATTCTGTATTTGCTTATTTCTGTATTTACCGCCCCTCCCCAAAACCTTTGAGGGCAAGGAATAATATTCGGTATCACCAGAACTGAGATTCCTAACCTTGTTTGTGTTAACGGACCTTCATGGCATCCTAGTGAAGCTCTGAACCCTTTATCTGAATAATAGTAGGTTTCTAAAAACTCATCCCAGAAGGAAATGCTAGATTTCAAGAAGTCAGTCAAAATAAAGACGTAATTTGTTCCTCATCTACGTTCATACGATCCCACCCGGTGCCTTGTATGATAAATGTTTGTTGAATGGAAATAAAATTTTAAATAGCACGCAAACAACTTGAACTGGGATCCTTAGATTCCCCTCTGGGGTTCATGGCTTCCATAATCTCATTTTACTACTCCATCTTCCCTCCTCCAACATCTCCCTACCGACCCTCCCTTGAAATTTCCTATTAAGTATTTTATTGTTCAGAGTGGAATCTGCAACAACCCTTTTCCCACATCAAGTCTCCCTGAACTTGCGATGGACGTCCTTGCAAGCAGATGTTATGGGGGGGAAATCAAGGACCAAGGTAACTATTTTGAGCGTGGTAAGAGATTCCACTCCAGCTGGGGCTTAAAGGGATTGAGACGGCTGTTTCTCTGAGTTGGCTTGTTACAGCCCCGCGAGATGTAAAAAGGGTCAGAAAAGACCAAGTTTTGAATTACTGCTATCTTCAATTAAGAAAAAGAAATGGCAATATAGCCTTGGGGATACTGCGAGTATCTGTTACTGACAATCCCTGCAAGCCACTTCGGCAAACTTGTCAGTTCGACCAAATGTTAAATGGAAAATATTTGCCGGGATTTAAAATTAGACCCACACATTACTTACAGATGTTTAAATGAAAAACACTTGAGACTGAACCACACCAAGTCATAAACCCCACAATGGTGTATTTTTTTATACCCCAAGTTAATTTTTATTATATAAGTAGCCATACGAAGAAGATATTGCATACTGCTTAAATTAAACAGGGAGGAATGAAATCAGCAGTATCCCCTTACAGCATATGGCCCAGCAAATCAAATTACAAAGCTTTCCACATCTCATTAACTGCACTGAGTACAGTGAGCTTTCTAATAAGTCACATCTTTTTCGTGAGAGTGGTGAACAGTGACTTCTGGTAAAAACCAATCCTTGCGGGATGACCCGGTGCCAAAATTGAGAACTAATCGCCAACGAACAGGGTCGTACGGGCCAGTCGGGGCCAAAGATGCCCTCGTTGTGGTGAGAGCCGGCATCGGGACCTGTATTTGGCCCGGTGTCCCTGCTGAAAAATGCCTTTGATAACGCCACTTACAGCAAATAACCCACACACGGCCATTTAATGAGGTTGGGCAGGATTAGTGGATAATAAAGAATACACTATAAATGGTGTTTTTTGTTTTTTTTTAAATTAGAACTGATTTATTTTTTAGCAACAAAAAAGAGTTGGGGGTGGGGTGGATTAAGGAAATTCAAGGCTTGCTCCTGCCCAGGTGGGTCCACCAGTAGGGAAAGGCCACCAGAGAAGGCTTGACTCACACTCCCTGTGCTTGATCCAAAACTGGTCAGTGAAATTCCCCTTTGTCAAGGGTAGAATGCAAAATCCCCAGCAGAGTCAACACTGACCCATCTGCTCAGTTCCTCTGCACCCTGAGGATAAAGTGATCAATCACACTTAGCATGAAGCTTTGGACTGAGGTGAATTTTTGATTTACAACTTCCTATTGGAGAGAAGCAGTCATGTGTCATTTCTAGTAATCCAGATTTGGACCAGAAATATTTTTTCTCACCCCTTGTATAAAGAATTCAATGGCAAAGTTTATACACTTGTGATACACAGAGCAAGATGATGCTATTTGGGGTGGTTTTGATATATTTTGATAGAAAATTGGAGTACAAGTCGAGATGATCTGTATTCAAATTCTACCTCTGACATAGAGTCAAATCCAGGAGTCCTCAAACTATCCCACAGGCCAGATGCAGCAGCTGGGGACGTTTATCCTCCTCACCCAGGGCATTGAAGTTTCTTTATTTAAAGGCCCACAAAACAAAGGTTTTGTTTTTACTATAGTCCGGCCCTCCAACAGTCTGAGGGACAGTGAACTGGCCCCCTATTTAAACAGTTTGAGGACCCCAAATCTACCCATGCTCTAGACAATTCTCTAAGACTATATAAAGAAGGCTTCTGGATTATAAAAGGAATTTTCTTCCTTGGGAAATGCCCTATTCCATAGATTCATGGATTTAGAGCTGATAAGAATCTTACAGATCACTGAATCTAAAACTCATTTTAACAGTTGAGGAAGTTAAATGACTTGCATAGGATCACACCGCTAGCACCTAAGAGTAGATTTTAACTGAGACCTTCATGGCTCCAGACCATCCACTGCACTATTTAATTCTAGGATGATTTTTCTAGATTTGGAAAAGACCCTACAGGCTATTTCATTTAACACTTTCATTTTACATGAGAAAAGTATGGCCCAGAGAAATCAAGTTATTTGCCCAAAGTCACACAGGTGATAGAGTCGGGATTTGAACTCAGACTCTGTGGGCCAAGTTTTACATTCTTTCTGCATTTTTTTTTTTTTTTTTTTTTTTTTTTTTTTGCAGTTGGTTAGAGCAATGGATGGAACACTGGGTCTGGAGGATCTGAGTTCAAATTCAGCTCAAACACCAGCTGTATCATTTTATCTCTATCTCAGTTTCCTGACATAAATTAGGAGTCATGATAGCACCTACTTCCCAAGGTTGTTGTCAAGATTTCATGAGATGGTATTAGTGAAACTCTCAGCTGGCACATAGTAGGTGCTTAATGAATGAACTTATTTCCTCCCCTTAAGCAAATAGAATTTACCATTTGGGGAGAGACATGAAATATTCCATATCCAGAGACAGCTCCCACCCTCACTTCTGAATTTTGAAATGGAAGGGACCTCTGGGCCACCTGGTCCAATTTCCTTATCTTACAAACAAGGAAACTGAGCATAGAGATGTTATATGCCTTTTCCAATGTCACATAATGGCAGATTTGAACCCAGATCCTCCAACTTCATCCAGCACTCCTTCTATTGTACTAGGAGTCAGACTAGGCATCTGAAAGGTTCCTGCCTGCACTAATTGTGCAGGTGCTAATCTCACCTGAAGTCTCCTGGTCCCTTACCCCCTGTGACACCTGAGCCTCCTGGAGAGATGGCTTTCTCCATTTCAGGTACATCGCTCAGGCTTTATTTTAACTGCCATTATCTTGGAGAACAGGGTCTTTTGTTTGTCGTCAATGGGAAAAGTCTTGGGCAAGAAGTCAGGACTTAATTCCAGATGCTTCCTACCAGTGCCCAAACCTCAGTTCCTTCATCTGTAAAATGAAGGGGATGGTTGATAAAGGCTTACAAGCCATCCACACAGGTCCCCATGTTCACACTGGGGGTTTCTTCCCTTGTGAGTCCGGAAGAGGACAAAAACAGAGGGCAAGAATCCAGGATTTGCTCATTGCAGAAATGAGAAAAACTCAGAAATAGCTAGCATAACACTATAATGGCGACTCCTCTTTCAAAAAAAAACATTCAAAACCTTCCAAAAACTCAATTTTACTTGTATTTCTAATGGCTAATTCAGCCTTCAACTTTCAGCTCAGGCAAATGGATGGTCCAGTGAGTAGAGAGCTTGTTTTCTGGGGTCAAGAACCAAGTTCAAATTCAGCCTCAGATGCCTATTAGTTGTATAACCGGCAGCCATCACCAGTCATTCTGACCTATGGCTTGCCACTGGACAAAGATGACTTCAGAGGAGAGAGTGAGACTGATGATTTAACCTCACTTAAATCTAATTCACTAAGTCATGACATCACATCCCTGATGTCTTGGTCCTCCTCAAACAACAACAAATTGTGTGACTTTGGACAAGTCACTTCACTTGATGTATAGAGAATGTAAAATGCTAGTGTTGTAGAAAAGACCTTGGAGATTATACTTCCCTCCAGTAACGCTCCCGATATCATCATCCCTCTGTCTCCCTCAGTGTTCTCAACCTTGAAAGAAGGGTAATAATAGCATTCACCTCTCAGGGTTGTTGTGAGGTTCGGTTGAGATAATATTTGTAAAGCAGTGCTTGACACAGAATAGACACTCAATAAATGCTCATTGCCTTCCCTTTCACTCTGGTCAAGTCTATCTGCTTGCTTCTAAATTTCATCTCCAGGCTTTTGTTCAACCTTCCTATTCCTATTTCCCTCTTATTTGTCACACTGCAGTCATCCCTTTTAACATTCATCTCAGAAACAGATGGCTCCAAGAAGTTTTCCTTGAGTAATTCCTCCTATTGTTTTCTCTAACCAGTTGATCAAATCCCCAACTCATATTTTGCTTTTAATAATTAGACCTGTAATAATAACAATAATTATTAAATATAGTTTATAGCTAATAACAAAAGTTAATAGTATGTATAAAGCATTTTGAGGTTTGGAAAACATTTTACATATTTTATCTCATTTGAGTCTCTGAACAGCCCTAGGAAGCAGCTGCTCTCACTATTTGCATTTTAGAGATAAGGAAATTGATATTGAAAATAGTTATACGATTTATATATCTGAGGCAGGATTTGAATTCAAGACTTCCTGATTCCAAAGTCAGTCCACTATACTCTGCACTAATTGTCTCATTGATTTATTGAAGAAATTATTTTAGAGATCATTCTAATTCAATCCTATCATTTTATAGACGAGGAAATGATGACCCAGGAATGGTTTGAATAACTTGCCCAAAATCACATAAGGGCGAGGCAGGTAGTGAGTGATCACACTGGGGCTCAAAGTCAGACATTATAACTTCAAAAATCCCCTGAGCTTTCCACTAAGCTTTTTTTTTTTCTTTTACTGTAGATCTCTATGTGCAAGAAATAGATAAGCGAAAAAAAACACTTAAAATCATAGGTTTCAATTGGGAGGGATCTTAAAGGCCATCTAATCCAACTTTTTTCTTCCCATTTTACAGATAAGGAAATTGAAGTCCACAAGAGTAGACTTGCACACATGTGATTTGTCCAAGGTCTCAGAGCTAGGCAGATCCAGGATTCAAATCTGTTTTCCTTATGATTATACCCCATTCCCTTCCACGTTTCAAACCTTAAAGCCCCTGATGTCTTTATTTCACAAATGAGTAAACTGAGCCCCAGAGAAACATGTGTGGCTCATCTAATAGTCTGCAGATGATAGCCGTTGGCAGAGCTGGGACTAGACCCCATATCTCCTGTTACTCTCCCTCTCCAACCACTCCATTGTGTTGTTATGTCTGTGGATGATCCCAGAATCACAGAAAATCAATGTTAAAAAGGTGGCCATGGATCTAATCCATCCCTGTTAGAGAACATCTTAACAACTGGCTATTTAGCCTGATCATTTAATGAGGAGCTCATTAACCTCACTTAGGGTTACAAGAGCTAAACTGGTCCTCCTTCTACCAAACTTCCTCTTCTCCAGGCAATCCTGTGCCGTGGTACCACATTTACCTTCCTAAAGTCTCACCTTAATTATGAAACAATAATATACCCCCATTGTCTAATGTAATAAATATAAAACTCAAGTTTAGAAAGCTTTTTCCCCAAAAGTTATTAGCTCTACCCTCTCTTCAACTTCCATCCTGTTCTCCTAAAAACAATATTTTTATAGTGCTTTACATACATTTTCTCATTTGAGCTTCACTGAGAGCTCAGTGTAATTATCATTTTCACCTGACAGATGAGGAAACTAAGAATCAGTGATCGCCTGAGAGTCACACAGCCAATAATTGTCTGAGGTGACATTTGAACCCAGGAATTTTTGACCCTTAAGTCTACTACTTCTCTAGTTACTGTGCCTAGTTCCTACCCCCAGTTCTGTCTTCTGAAGCCAAGCAAAGTGATTCCTCACTTACATACTCCTCCCCTTCTAATTCCTGCTGAGTCCTCACATTCCCCCTAAATCTTCTCCTCTCCAGGCTTCTTCTGCCTTGTCTTGATTCCCCTATTTAGACTGAGTCTCTTTGGGATCAGGGGCCATTGCTGACCTTTTATCCCACCACAGAGTTAAAAGATTAATACTGTGAAGACTATTCATTCACCCTGTGAGGAACAAGGGGAAGGAAAGTTAACAGGTTATGTTTATGTAAAGGTAAGTTAGCCAATAGTCTGTAGCTGAACAGGAAATTCCATAGCTTTTGGGCACTATAGACACATTCTCTGGTTCTCATTTGCACAAATTACATTTACGAATAGTTACAATGCCATTCCCTGCCTGAGCAAGGACAGGGCAGGGAGCTGAGAGGGATCAAGAGGCACAAATTAAATTCTATAAAGTTGCCCAGCTTAGGGAAATGAGTTGTGATCCATGTAGGAAATCCAGAGGGTGGAGATAGTGTCTACAGAATAGGAAAAATATGAAGGTTAAGTCAAGATGTTTTATGTATATATTAACCTACCATCTGAACTAGAAATGGAAGAGGGGAGGGAAAGAGACAGACAGAGACAGAGAGAGGAAGAAAGAGATAAAGAGAAGGAAAAGGAAAAAAAGAGAAGAGAAGAATCTAGTCAATTCACATTATTTTAGAAACTAAGAAACTTAGGCAAGCATGGTATAATGGAAAGAGTAGAAGGCTTGGATTGAAATCCTGCCTCGATATATATAGATATAGATATAGATATAGATATAGATATATAGATATAGATATAGATATATAGATAGATATATATAGATATAGATCTATTTATCTATATATGAAAGAGAGAGATTTAAATTTAAAAAACAATGCTCATTCTCCCTGTTGGTTTCTCATTGTTTTCCCTCTTTTTTCAGATCTCCTTCAAAGGACTTGGCCTGTGGAACATGATCCCAACTTTTCCCTTCATTATAACTCTTTACTGCTAACAGAGCACAGCCTTTCTTTAGGGTGGGAGACAATCAGCAACTAATCATTACAGGGATTTTAATAAGCATCAAGAGCACCCTTGGATGTTGGATGTCAACTCTGGCTGCTTTGGGAGGAACAAGTATCTTGGAACTTGGGGTTACTAAATTCCATCTTTCTCACCCTCAGTGACCAATATTTTTAGTGAATCTCCACTCACTAGTAACTCATTAATGTTAAATTAGATTTTCATGACAAGGCTGAAAGGCAAAAGGAATTAAATATAATTATCTCCAAATCACTAATATGGGAAGTGAAGTTCAGATGAGTGGCTTGCTTAAGAGTATGTGGTTAATAAGTGATATAGGTGGAACTAAACCCCAGGTCCTCTGATTTCATGTCCAACACAGCACACTGAGCTCTTGGTTTTTTCCTTTGCTGGGCTCAGAAGTATTATGTATTTTGTAGCACAAAGAATATTGCCATAGATATCAGAAAAGACCTCGGCTTCTGTGTTAATCAGTCAATAGGCGCCTACTATGTGTTAATACTGAATGTTGATTCTGACACTGTTATTTTCCTGTGAGAAAATCATTCAATTTCTTTGAACCGCAGTTTTCTCATCACTATAATGACCCCTATGGTCCCATCTTTCTAGAGCTCTTGTGAGGTCCAAAGGAAATGTTATTTGTAAACCACTATGTAGATAATAGCTATTACTTAAATCAAGGTTACTGGCTGATGATAACTCCTTGGACTTTAACTTAGTTGAATTTTGGCTTTCTCCACTCGGTACCCTGTTTTTCTGGGTCTTTACTCCTTTCTATAGTTCAGAGGCAATGGCCATGACCCTGGATCTCTTTGACACTTCCTCTCACCCCCAGTCTTCATCTTATCCACACCCCAACTTTATGCCAAATTAGTTTTTGTTTTAAATTTTCACAATTGGCAGGTTCATCTTGGGTTCCCATCTTGTTTCTATTTCTAGGATATTTCTGATTTCTCACTTATCTGGAGGGACTGAGATCACAAATGATCCATCTGAGACTAATGAATATATCTCATCTTTCAAGATGCAATTTTTCCTTCTGTGCTTTCCCACTGTGCCAGTCCCCTCCCAACAGAAGTTTTGTTGAATCCAGGTTCCCAGTAGAGAAAAAAGTACTTTTAAATATGTAGTCATCAACAATGGACAAACTTTTAGCCCTTTGTACCATCACATCAAAATATGGGAATTGTGAGCCATAGAACCATTAGAATGAGAGAGTTTAGCCTAGAGTGTTATGACAAGACTTGCAGAGGGAGAAGGAAATAACCATTCAGTATCATTTCCAAGAAAACCCCAAATAGGTAATGAAGAGTTCAACACAACTGAAATAACTTAACAATTCAAATAACTGGAAACAACTGAACAACAAAAAAAGTACCAAACACTGTGCTAAGCACTCATTTTGATAATACTATTTTCCTAAATTGTAGTGTCTTACAGAATTGACCATAATACTACAGATGTGGTCTGAGCCTGGGAGAGCTGGACAGGATGATTATCGCTTTCTTTGTCTTGTACACTAGATCTTTCTCAATGCTTAGTACATGGCATAAACGTAATACATGCTTATAGATTAACGCTACCCAAATTCTATTTGCTTTTTAGGTCGCCACATCATGCTGTTGTCTCATTTTGCCTTTGTAGTAATATCCTGATGTGTTTTCTGATCATTTCTCTTCAGGCTGTGTTCCAGACCTTCTCTACCATGTCCGCATGCAGGATATTTTACACATCCTCCACTCCCCCGTTCTTTTCAGCTTTTTCTATATGTCCTCTTACTCCATTAGAATATGTGCTTTTTGAGGGTAAGGACTAACTTTCTGCTTTTATTTGTATTCCTAATGTTCAATACAGTATCTGACATATGGTAATCACTTCAATTAATGCTTATTGACTGACCTGCTGTCTAACCCTTTTTCCCTAATCTTGTACTCATGAAACTTAATTTTTTGAACCCAACATTCAGCCTCTATTAAATGTCATTTTATTTATTTTGTCTGAATGTTCTTTTTTGAATCTGCCCTGTCCTTCAGTGAATTCCTAGTTTTGTATGTGTTATCTAAAAATTTGATTAATTAGGCTATTGGTTTTATTTGTCATTAATAATACTGATTAAAAAGCCAAACACAGACCCCTAGTGCCCTCCACTGAAGACCTTCCCTGTTGCTTTTGAACCATTTATTATTAAACATATGGGTCTGACCATTCAACCAGCCCTGAATCTACCCAACTGCAGTGTTATCCATCTGCTTCTATCTCTTTTTTTCCATAAGACTGTGAGGATAGGTCTTATCAAATGTTTAGCCTACAGTATAGGTAAACTTTGTAGGATTTTCCAGATCTAACAGTCTGATATCTATATCATAAAAATGAGTTTTACTTGGCATAATTTATTCTTGAGAAAGCCCTACTGACTCTTTGAGATCATGTTTTCCTTGTGAGAAGTTTGTCAACCATCCCTTTAGTAACAGATTCTCAAATTTTTTCAAAGATTGGAGCCAAGCTCCCCAGCTTCCAGTTTTTACACTTCATCCTCTTCCCTTTTGGGACATTTACCATTCTCTAAATTCCTCTAGTTCTCCACAAGATTTTGAAGAGTGCTAACAGTGACTCTGCAATCTTATTTCTTCCAGCCCCACTAAGAGAATGGATATAATATTCCTAGTAATATGAATTCAATAAGAATAGCTACCAGCTCTCTTACTATTATTACTCTGAGAATTTAAAAACCTGTTACATTTTGCCCAAAATTCATGGATCTAGTCCAATATTTATATAGAAATTTTGCATATCCATTTGAATAATATTTTGTTAAATAACTGATCCCCTCTTCTCCTTACTAAGCTATAGGATCCATAAGAGAAGGAACCATGTCTTAGCTAAATTCTTTATCTTCTCAGAAAGACACACACAAAAAGTTTAAGGACCTCTGTCCTAGAGACAATAAGAAAGCATTGAAATTTCCTGAGAAAAGTGTGTCATAGTCAACTCCAACAGAGAGGGCTCTAAATCAAACCCAGATTATGTTCTTCCAGGATTGTTCATGAAAAGGAGGCAAAGGATAGACTCAGGAAGCACAAGTTCTATTATTAATCTCACTGTTTTCTCCTTGATTGACCTTGGTGGAAGTCCCAGCCAGTCCAAATCATCTGTTCCCATTTCTGTTTTTTAAAAAGATCTTTTTCAATAAAAAAAATGTAAAACAACCCAGAGTGCAGTGTCTAGCCAAAAGCATGAAAGGTTTTATGTTCTTTGGGGACAAGGGATGATGTGGGTGAGAAGCCGTGTGCTTGAAAGGTCTGATGGAACACATTCCGTTTGAATGCCCGGCAGTTACTAGTCTTTCTAGGCCAGTGGGAGACCAATAGAAGAGTCTTCACAAACACCCAGCCAGCCATGACATATTTGGAGAAACACTTGAGCTCTAGGGGTGATGGTGTGAACGCTATGAAAGGTTCTGTCACTATGGAGAAGGACAAGAATAGGGAGATCCACAGTTACCCAAAGGAATCTGGTGAAGGACCACAATTCACCAGGAATTAGAAAACAAGAGTAGGGAATCATTGGACAATAAATCGACACCTAGAAGGGACATTAGCAATCATAGACTCCAATCCTCTCATTTTGTGGGGTCCCACAAGGGTCAACTGATTGAATTTAAACTCAGTTCATCTTAGCTCCAAATCCAGCGCCTTATTCATTACATGCATGCTAAGTCTTGCCCAAGCTAATTGTCTAGGCTATTATTATTATACCAAGGTGGATCTAGAGCTAGACTTCTTGTGCCAGCCTAAAGTTGACCATGACCATACCTAGCTGCTGTATTGCAGACCAGCTCCCTGATGACCTTCATCCCTGAAATAGGGCTACCTGGCCCAGATCCAGCCTTTGTAAGGTACATATAGGCTACCTCTGAGCATGAACTGTTTGGTGATGTGCCATTAGCTTCCCTGGTACATTATGGAGCCGTCGTAACTTTGGACAATTGCCCGTGGAGAAAGTGGTCTCAGTTCTGGCCGGCTGCCCCTCTCTGTGTTCTGGATTAGTCTTAAGACAGTTTCTCACCAAAGGCACGCACTGTGTTCTCTGTAAAGCCCTTGGATCTCTGCTGCTTCTGACTGGATCACCCCTACCTCCTTGGGCTCAGCACAGAGCTGGCAGCTTGCTCCAGGAAGGACTCACAACCAAAGGGAGAAAACAGGTTCATCATTAGACCCACTGGCCACCTGCCTCCCTGTTCCCATCCTCCAGCAAGGGGCTAGCCAGCCATAGGGGTGTTGCTAAGTCATTGCTCAATTAAGCACCTTCCTGACCTGTCCTGCTTAGTCATTTGAGCAGTATTTAAAGACCATTCCTGTTGGCTCAGCAGCAATTTGATACTTGGTACATTTCCCCTCCTTAGTGGTATCCAATCTCTGAGACTTGGGTTTATAAGTTACTTGAAATAGGAAAAGGAAAGGGAGAAGTACAATAATAGAAAATAATAATTACTTGTCCAGAAAACAGGCTTCTGGGATAAAGATCCATTAACCCAGGCGGAAGAGATGCTCTCTGGAGGGTTTGTGCTTTGGATTAGCAACAGGTTAGAGGAAAGAGGTGGAAGAAAGGAGGCAGAATTCACTTCAAGTGTTTGCTAAGTGCCTGCTAAATCCTCAAGGACTATAAGGTCACAGGCTTCCAGTTGAAAGGGACCATCTCGTCCAGGCCCCTAACTTTACTGAAGAATAAACTAAAAGCCCAGAGAAATTAAATAAGATTAAGTGACCTTTAAGCCAAACCCCTCCATTTTATAAAAGAGGAAACCTAGGGAGATTAGTGACTTCTAGGCTAATTTTCTGGTTTTCTAGAGAAGGAAATGGCATTTTGTAGTAGTAAAATGACTTGCTTAAAGTCACACAACCGAGCCCAGTCTGACTCTAAGCTCACCATCCCATCTTGTCTTAGACCTTCCATTAACTGAACTTCATGAGGATTAGATCTTATAAAATAGGATTCAGTTCTGCTCACTGAGTGCCTATTGAATGCTCACATTATACAAAGCCCTGTTGTGGGTGCTAGGAATACAAAGACAAAAAGGAAGTCATTGGAGATTTTGATGTACACCAGCACCTATCACATCCAGGCTATACGGAGTAAATATAAAACATTTTTATGTAAGGAAGAATGTAACAGGAGAAGAAGGGGGTAATCAATAAAGACTGACTTTGTAACAAGAGTAGTAATAATAATAATAATATATATGATATACACATATAAAATATGATATAAATTATCTTAAATATGTATAACATTATACATATAATAAATATATAATGTAATATGATATGCTATAATATATACATAGAATCAATATATATAATATAATGTATGTAATATATATTATATGTGATATAATATATAATATATGAAATGATATAATACAATAATCTGTAGTAACAATAATAATAACAAATTAATCACTGGCATTTATAGAGAGTTTGTGAGCAAAATACCATACATGTGATCTCATTTTATCCTCACAATCCTTATTCCCATTTTGTAGGTAAGGAAACGGGTTCAAAAGGTAAAGTGACTCCCAGGATCACTCATCTTGTAAGTGTCTGAGGCAGGATTTGCATTCAAATCTTCCCAACTCTTAAATCTAGCGCTCAGACCCATTTTGCCACCTCAGGGTTCCCAGAGACAGAGATGAAGAGGAAAAGCATTCCAAGAACAGCAAGCAGCCTGAACAAGGGCAAAAAAATGGGATATGAGGCTTGGGAAACAGCGGGTGGGCTGATTTGGTTGGAACATACAATATTTGAGAGGAAACCATGTGAAATCAACCTAAATGGATTGGATCCAGTTTGTGAAGGGTGTTAAAATGCGAAAAAGGAAGTGGTATGATGGTAAATGTTTAACAGCCAGTTGAGGGTGGATGGGGGAGGGAGGGAAAAGATTGTACCCCATGACACGCTTTTCATTTTAAATTGTATTATTAACATTTTTTTCCATCATTTTCTTAAGTCTAGAAATCAACAAATAATAAATGCAATCCAAATTTATTAATTTGCCAATTTTCAAGGTATAAATGCCTGAAAATTTAACAATCAACTCACCTGGTGGGCTTAGCTCCAGCATAGTCTTGCTTTGAAACAGGGGAGTTGATAATTTGTTTCCCCCGAGGTAACAGGGAGCCACTGCAGATGTTTTGAAGAAGGACTGACCCATTGGGTGTGCTTCAGTAATATTAACATGGCATCTTTGTGGGAAATGGATTGGATTGGGGAGAAGCTGGAGGCGGGAAATCCTATTAGGAAACTGCTGCCATAGGCCAGGGGTTGGGATGTGACCACCTGGGTATGGAGAAGAGGAAAGGTATGAATAATAGAACTCTGGGTCTTTGATAATATACAGGGAGAATAGCCAACCTTATTAACCAATTAGGAATGGGAATCTGGAAGGGTGATTTGTATATTTGATTGATCAAAGTTTACCTGAAGGAAGCAGAGAAAAAAGCATTTATTGATCATTTTCCTCATTCTACTCCATCTCTACCACCTGAGCTAGTCCTGAGTGATGGATTTTGAATTAAAGGCCCTCAGTTCATATATGTTCTTTGCTGCTTGGGGCTGTGAGCAGGTTTTAGGACCTCTATGTAATTCTGTTTCCTCATCAATAAAATGAAGTCAAAATTCCTTCCAGTTGAGTCTACGATGCAATGAGCCTACAATAACATTTTTAAAAGGATTGGTCCTTCTGAGAATGCCTTCTATTTACACCATGTATAATATCTAGTTTTGTGGTTATTTATATATTGTCTGCCCCATTAGAAATCAAACTTTGGGGAGCTTAACTGTCCCTGGCAGATAAAAAAAACCCTGTTAATGAAGGTTTGTTTGTAATAATAGTAGCTGCTCGACTATATAAGTGCTTTAAGGTTTACTTAGTACTTTGCAAATGTTATCTCTTTTAGTCATTACAATAATCCTGCAATATAGGCAGCTTTTATTATCTCCATTTTACAGATGAGGAAGGTAGTTATATAGTGCCATAGTGCATAAAGCATTAGCCCTGGAGTCAGGAAGATTCCTCTCCCTGAGTTCAAATTTAGCCTCAGACACTTACTGGTTGGGTGATCTTGGGCAAGTGATTTAACCTCTGTCTGCCTGTTTCCTCAACTATAAAAATGAGGATATAATATCATCCACATCCCAGAATTGTCATGAGAGTCAAGTGAGATAATGTTAATAAAGTTTTTAGCACAGTGCTTCCCACATGGAAAATGAGAAATAAATGTTTGTTTCCTTCCTTCCCTTCCAGGGAAACTTCTCTGTCTCTATCCATTTCTAGGAGATTCCCCCATACCTCTCTAGACTGTTACCTTGTTCATAGACTATAAATAAAAATTTTGAAAGACTGGATGGCACTCCTCAGAACATTAGCTTCTTTCCTAGGTATCATGTGTATTTTCATAGGGCTGTCCAGGAAGAAAGACAGGAAGGGGAATTAGCATTTATTTAGCACCTACTATGCGCCAGGAACAGTGCCAAATGTTATACAAATGAGATTTAATTTGATTCTGACAGTAATCCCCAAAGGCAAGTGTTATTATAATCCCCATTTTATAGCTGAGAAACTGGGGCAAGCAGAGTCATTTAAAATGACTTGTTCAATATCATACTAGTAGTATCTAAAACTGAATTTAAACTCCAGTCTTTCTGTATTTTATCCATCAAGCCATCTAACTGCCTCAAAGAAAGAAATATCCTCACCTTTGTAGGTTGGGCCATAGGAATCATTCTAATCAAAACTGATCAGTGGAGAAGAGAGTTTTCTATTTTTTCCAATTTTTCTATTTCTATAGAAAATAAGTTCCTGAGGGCAAAGCTATATATATTTTTTTCATTTTTATCTTTGCAACCCTAGAATTTTGCACAGTGTGTAGTTTGGAATAGATATTTTAAAAATACTTATTAGAGATAGAGAATATTATGAAATATAAAATGGATAATTTTGATTATATAATTATATTTAAAAGATTTTGTACAAACAAAACCAATGCAGCCGAGATTAGAAGAAAAACAGAAACGGGGAAACAATCTTTACACAAGTGTCTCCGATAAAGGCCTCATTTCTCAAATATATAGAGAACTGAGTCAAATTTGTAAGACTACAAGTCATTCTCCCCAGGTGATAAATGGTCAAAAGATATGAACAGGCAGTTTTCAGAAGAAAAAATCAAACCTATCTATAGTCATATGAAAAATGCTCTAGGTCTCCACTGATTAGAGAAATGCAAATTAAAACCGCTTTGAGGTACCACCCCACACCTATTAGATTGCCTAATATGATAGAGAAGAAAAATTTTAGATGTTGAAAGGAATATGGAAAAACTGGAACATCAATGCACTATTGGTGGAGTTGTGAACTGATTCAACCTTTCTGGAGACCAATTTGGAACTATGTTCAAAGGGTAATAAAATTGTGCATACCCTGTGATCCAGCAATACCACTACTAGGTCTGAATCTCAAAGAGATTTTTTTAAAAGAAAATAACCTATTTGTACTAAAATATTTATAGCAGTTTTTGTGGTGAATAAAAATTGGAAGTTGAGGAGATGCTCGTCAATTGGGGAATGGCTGACAAAGCTGTGGTATATGATTGTAATGGAATTCTACATCTATAAAAAATGACAAGTGGGCTGACTTCAGAAAAACTCAGAAAAACTTACATGAACTGATGCAAAGTGAAATGAGCAGTACCCATAGAACATTGTACGTAGTAACAGCAATATTGTACCATGAACAATTGTGAATGATTTAGCTCTTCTCAGCAACCCAATCTCAAAGGATTCAAGATGAAAAATGCTATCCATCTCCAAAGAAAGAACTGGTGACATTTGAATATAGACTGAAACAGCATATTATTTCGCACTTTTTCTTCTTCCTTCCTTTTTTTTGTTTTGTTAAAGTTTTCTTCCACAAACTAATATGGAAATGCTTCACATGGTTGCACATATATAACTTATATCAGATTGCTTACTGTTTGGAAGAGCAGGACAGGAGGAAGGGATGTTATTTGGAACTCAAAATTTCAAAACAACAAATGTTAAAATTATTTTTACATATAGTTGGGAAAAAATAAAATATTAAATATGAAAAACAAATACTTCTTGTTGTTGGCTCTGTAGACATGGATCATCTCATTAATACACATGCTGGTTGGTTCTTTCAGTCCATTCTCTTTAGCAATATTGCTCATATTATATTAATTAGTTGTGTTAATGATGTACAAAAGCATATTGATTTTTTAATGATTCACATTTAGCAAATTCTGACCCAAAGATTTTGGAGGGACTAGAACTGTGATTTCATTGGCATAAGGAACTTCTTGTTGAGAAAATGTCTTCACACCTTGCAATTTATGGTCTCAGTTGCTTAAGATACCGAGAGTATTAGTAACTTGTCTAGAATCATACAGCTAATACATATAGACACATGAACACAGGTCTTCTTGATTTCAAAGTTAACTATTACTCCAATTACAGAATTTAGAGATGAAAAAATGCCCATTAAAAATCTAACCCATTTTCTTTAAGGAAGAGATTGTCATTCCATATAGCTTTCTTGTAAGTCCTAATAGTCTTGTTTTTTGACTGTCTTGAATGATAACAATTCTGCTCACCATTTTTTCTGTCATGGCACCTAGTATTATGGAGCCCATGACCAGAGACACAACAGCACCAGGGGGAATGTTTTATTTCCTCCATTTACAATGCTACTCTCTTGATTTGTTGTGATGATTACCCTTCTCTCAATTCTTAGCCAACCTGACTTCTATGGGAATCCTTCCACAATCCTCAATCTGATTTCCCTCTGTTAATTATTTCCTCTTGATCCTGTATATAGTTTGCTTTGCACATACTTGCTTGCATGCATCTCCCCCAAGTAGATTGTAAACTTCTTAAGGGAAGGGACTGTCTTTTACCTCATTTTGTATCCCCAGTGCTTAGCAAGGTACCTGCACATGGTGGGCGCTTAAGAAATATTACTTGATTCTTCCCTTAGGGAAATAACTGAGGAGCATTCAAAAAATAGTCCAGAAGCTATCCGAGCCAGGAGGGACTTTAGAAAGTCTCTGGTCCAGTCTTCTCATTTTCCAGACCAGTGATGTCACTGAAGTTGGAACTGCCTTTGTGAGTAATCTCCATCCACCAGTGATGGTCGGAGCCTCCTCTGCAATCTGTAGACTTGAACGCTAAGAATTTAAATGGCCTGAACAGGGTCACCTACCCAGAATGTATCAGAGCTAGAATTCAAACTCAGATCAGTCTGGTCTCTACATTATGCCATGTGGTCTCAGAGTCCTGGGGATACAAAGGCAAAAAAAAAGAAAAATAATAATAATAATCAGGATTTGAACTCAAGCCCGTTCATTCTCAATCATCTCATCTTTCCACTAAATCAGAAGAAAATGAACTAAACGAAAGAATCCACTGCAGCAAGTCTTAATCCCTATCAGGCTTTCCTTAATGGGGACCAAGGATGAAAATGGCCAGTGTGGATGTCTGGCACTGACACAGTGTCATGGCAGTCACCCAAATTGCACTCCTATTTCTGAACTAGCTATTCTCTTTTTCCTGTGTCATCCTCATCGACACTTCCATTACTGTGCATTTACGGGCTCCTCCGCGCTCCATCAACCCTGCTGGTTCAGACCATAAACTGGGAGGTTACTAGGCTGGCCAGGGACCCAAGGAGGCTTTCAGAGTAAACCCTCTGATGGCAAATAGCCCCCTATTTCTTGTCTCTTTATCGACAGCCACTTTGCTTCCAGCCCTCGACTTTCAGAGCCGGCATTAGTATTATTCACTCCTACATCTGGTCTCCTTCCCCTACTTCTCTCCCCCCCACCCCCCCCTCCCGCACCCCACCCCACTGGACTAGAAGTCATTCAGCCAGCAGCGAGCTTCTACCCTCCTATGATGCAATACAGCCTGCTCAACTTTTGCATAACAATTCAGCCAACACAGTTTTAAGCATTCAATTCTCCTTCCCCAGCTTCTTAAAATTCCCTGCAATATAATTATACTGATGGGAATGCAGAAAGATAATTGCTTTTAGAGGAAAGTTTTTCCTTTGTTTCATGTTCATCTGCCTCCCAGAAATGGAACGAGAGAGCCCTTGAACAGCAGAAATACACATCCATGTGTCTAGAGTTATCATTTATTTACAAAGATAGACCTTGACAAATGTAATTTGTTCAATAAAATTAAAAGGAGGCACGATAATTCACTTAGACAAAAGAGACTTGAAAGGGGACGTCATCGGCAGTGGCTCACTCCATCAGCCCGGAAGATCAGCTGACTAAAGAAATGGCAGGTGTCCCCTTTTGGAATGCGGCATTGAAATAGTATTGGGGTTGGGGAGGCGGGGAGGGATGAAGCTGAGGAAGAAAGCTAGGAATTGGAGCAATTCTTTATTCAGGCAATAATTATACAAATTAGATCTATGAAAGCCAGAGAATGACTGTGCCTTGAACCCTGTCTGTGTGCATAGAACAATGGGGAAATTAATAATTAAATCTATTACATATGCTCATAACTCAACACAAAAGATACCTCAGTAGTTCAAACACTTCTGTATTTTCATTTGAATAAAGCTTTCACACATTTCCCTCATTATATATGTATTATATTTTAAATTTAACAGCTTATTTTGTTGCCTTTATGTTTGAATTAATAAGGCCACACTTTAATGCACTAATGTGGAATAGCATTAGCCTGCTTTGCAGACGAGAACTTTGGAAGGAAAAAAAAAAAAAAAAAAAGCTCCAGTTTCCCAGGGGTGAAATCAATTTGCCCCATAACATGTTGTCTCACAAGCACATCTGGAATCTTGGAAGCCCTTGCTCACTTCCCCCCTTCACGAGCTTCTGATTTCTTTGCTCTTTACTTGAAGGAGGGGGAGGGACCCCAGAGTGGAAGTCTACACTGAATTCTATAGACCCTTCAGGACACAGCTTCTGGATTTTGCAATCACTTAAGCGGCTAACAAGGTTCCGATCCCTAACCGGCGTTAATTTTCCAGATGGCCAAAAATAAATAAATAAATAAATAAAGACTCAGAAAAACAGGGCTGTGGGTTGGTTCGGAAGCCAAGCCCTGTCTCTCTCATTCTTTTGGTCTAGAACAGACAGAGGTTCCTAGTTTCTGTGATGATGAGTGCCACCAGACAGAAATAAGTAAATCCAGGTTTCCTCTGGTTGCCACTTGCGCTGCGGATTAATGAGAAGAAGAAAAAACAAAAAAACAAAGACAAAGGGTGGAGGAAGACACGACAGAATGGCATGAGTGCTGGCCTTGGAGTAGGGGACCCAAGTTCCAATCTCTTGTCAGACTTTATCTGCGCATCTTCCGTCGTGTGATGAAACTTCCCTGATTCTGAGATTCTTAATCTATAGAATAGGAATTCTTGACCTTTTTTGCACTGTAGACCCATTAGGAGTTTGGTGAAACTGAGGGAGCCCTTCTTGAAATAATGTGTTTTATTTTTTTTTAAATAATGGAAGAAAAAAAATGACATCCATGTTACTTTTATATGAAAATGATCCAAATCACTAATGTTAATAAAAACTGAAAGTAAAACAGCTCTGAAGTTTTATTTCACACATCCAGTGATATTTGTAAACATTTAAAAAAATTAAGGGAAAAGGAATCATTGTTGGAGGAGGAATTGTCAAAAGTCTAATGCAAGGTTTTTGAGATCTCTAAATAAATAATGCCTTTTGATTGATTGATTGATTAAATAATAAAAAATAATTGAAGAAAAAATACATCCAAATTACCAATATTTATATGAAAATGATCCAAGTCATTAATGTTAATAAAAACTGAAAGTAAAACAGTTCTGAAGTTTTATCTCACAACCAGTGATATTTGTAAAAAAAAATTTTAAAAGATTAAGAAAGGGAAAAGGATCATTGTTGGAAGAACTGTCAAAAGTCTAATACAATGTTTTGAGATCTCTAAATAAATAAATGAATAATGCCTTTTGATTGATTAAATCATAATAAAAAATAACTGAAGGAAAAAGACATCTAAGTTATCAATATTTATATTAAAATGACCCAAATCACGAATGTTAATAGAAACTGAAAGTAAACAGGTCTGAAGTTTTAGCTTACATCCAATGAAATTTGTAAAAGTTTTAAAAAAAATTAAGAAAGAGGAAAGGATCATTGTTAGAGGAACTATCAAAAGTTTAATACAATGTTTTTGAGATCTCAAAAAAATAAAGAACAAAAAAATGCCTTCTGATGGATCAAATAATAATAAATAATTGAAGAAAAAGACGTCCAAGTTATCAATATTTATATTAAAAAGATCCAAATTAGTAATTTTAATAGAAACTGAAAGTAAAACAGTTCTGAAGTTTTATCTCACATCCATGATATTTATAAATATTTTTTAAAATTTTAAAAAGGGAGAAGTCAAAAGAATAAAATTTTTTAAAATACCTTTTGATTGATTGATTTAATAATAATAATAAAATAATTGAAAGAAATGCTCAACCTCAGTTAATGAAGACAGAAAAGAAAGGTGTCTCTTTTTCCCACCCCAATTCATGGACCAACTAACTGAAACCTAACCAGAGACTCCCTCTGGGCCTCCAAGAATCTCTACTAAAAGAGAGGGGCTTGAACTACATGGACTGAGAGTCTTGCTAGCTCTAGGAAATCGGAGGAGGCATATGGAGAGGGATATATTGAGTGGGAGTTAGTGGTCTAAAAGGTCAAGTAGAAGCCAATTAAATCTACACACTTCTGGCTGTCCATTTTTTTTTTTTTTTGAAGTGCTACCATATACCCCTTGGGCTGCCAAGAGCCTCAAAGAGGATGGACGTGACCTTCTGCTAGAAACTGAGGAAGTGACCCAGGAACCAAAGCACCCAAGTGAACGGGAGAGAAGAGGAACAAGGAGGAGCCAGCAGCAGCCGCCGCCGCATCTGAGCAAGAAAGCAGGCCAAAGCCTGCTTACTTAAATATGATCCCGAGCAGCTGCGGGCTCAGGTTGTGCAGACTGAGGCTGCGTGGAGGCCCTGGCGGGCACCGAGGAGTTTCTCGCCTTCCGAGGAGTGCCAAATCCAGGGATGCTAATTGCATTGCAAATTTCTAACATCATTTGCAATTCTTGAAATTACATTTACTCCTATTAAGTTGTCTCTTTGCGGCTGGGTGGAAGGAGGAAGGCAGGTCCCGGAAAGGGGATTTGGGTTACAGAGGGACTCAGCCAGACCCTTTGGCTTCAGGTGTTCGGCTGGGGGAGGGAGGGAAGGATCGGCAGGGATTCAAAGAGCAGGAAAAAAATGCTTGTTTGTCTTCTTTTAAACGCTGATTGCCGGGAGAATAAACAAAACCTGCAGCTAAATGGGCCTTAAAGGAACATTGGGTAATTTTGAAAGAAAAAACTCACCAAATAACTGTTCAAAGTAGTCCTGTGGGCCCTATGGTGACAAGCAGCATCCAATCACCCAGAGGGGTAGATGATAACTTGCTTTGGAAATAGTTGGTGCAGAAATAACCACTTTTCACCTCTTCCCTTTAAAGAAAAACTAAAGTAAAATTAAATCAAATCCAGATAAACTTGATGCGTTTTGCTTAAGGAGAGCACATTTGCTTATCAGAAAAGCTGGGCAGCCCGATTTATAATCAAGGCCCAAAGACCAGACCTCTCTGGCCAATTCAATTTAGAGCACTTCGATTCAGTAAACATTTATCAAATATCTCTTTTGGAGCAGCCACTGGGCTCGGCAATGGGCTAACGAAGAGAAAAAGCTTACTTTCTACTGGGAAGAACCAACATGGAACAGTTGAGTAGATAGGGACCATAGCCAAATTAAGTCACTGTAAGTGAAGGAGCTGAAGAAGATTGTGTTGAAAGTGGTACTTGCATTGGAGGGGGTTGGGGTTTTCATTTCATCAAACAAAAGAGGCTTAAAGAGATATTCAAGTTTGACATCTGACAATAGCACAGTGATTGGTATGGTCAGAGCTGCCCACTGCTGGGAGCCCGAAGGAAGCCACCAATTTCTGCCCCTCCACGCTCACTGCGGATGACCCAATTTTAGAATGCAGCAATGGAAAGTTCCTTAGTGTTTTTCTGAAGTAAATTATTTATTCCATGTAATTAAATTGCTAAGCACATGCATATATATGGATATATGCATAAAGACATACATAGAAGAAGCATATAGCTTTTAATTGGGCCGTCTTTTAAAAATAATTAAACCAGTTTTAAATGAAATACTATTTAAGGTTGCCTTGCAAGTAAAGAACCATCTTTAGTAGTGCCTTAATAAACCGAGTCACTCACACTGGGGCTGACTAGATGTGTCACTAACACTGCTTTTCATTAATAAGGAGTCCGGTTTTCCCCCTAAGAACCACAATCCTCCAAACACAGGGAGAAGAAAAGCCTGCTCAAAGTCATTTAATATCCTGCTGGAGTCTTTGCTCATATCTGAATCCAAACTGGAAGGCTATTTGACTCCTGTCACGAATCTTTCTTTGATTGCGAGACCAGCGAATTTCTATTTTGATCTATTATGATTTCTATTCAAGGCCGACTTCTAGAATACATCAGTTAAAGGGTAGCTTATGTGCTTTTAGAAAGGGAAGCAGTGATTACTAAAAATCAGCACGGCTTCATCAGGCTAGACTAATTTCATTTCCTGCTTTAGCAGAGTTACTAGCTGGGAAGATTGGCAGGTGGGGTGAAGGCAATGCTGGGGACATTGGATTTCAGCAAAACAATTCACATTCTCTCATAATATAATCTTGAATAAGATGGAGAGTTTGGGGCCAGCAGGTAATAGAGCTAAACTGATATAGATCTGATTGAATGGTCGGACCGAGACTATATCAATGAAATGATAACAACAGGAAGGCCCCAAGGGAATAATCCTATGCTATTAAATAATTGCCAGTGACTTGGTTAAAACCATACCAGTGATGCTCCGTAAGTTTTCAGATAACACTTAGCTGGAGGAATGGCAAAAACAGTGAAGGACAGAATCACAATCCAAAAAGATCTCAACAGATTAAAACATTAGGCTTAATTTTAACATCAGGATAGATCTTTGGTGCTAAAATGCAATGAAGTTAAATGTAAGGTTCTGTGGTGAGCTGGAATACTCAGCATTTCAAGTACAGAATAAGAGAAGTATGGCTAGAAGGTCATCCTTGGGAAAAATGATCTCAAGATTTGGATGAACTGCAAGCCCAGTGTGAGTGATCATTGTGTGACAGAGTCCAGCTTAGGCTGCAGTGAGAGATATATTGTCCAGAATTATGCAGTAGAGCCAAGGTACCCATCCCACATTTTAGTAAACAAGTAGACAGGCTGGAAATCTCTCTAGAGAAGAGCAATCTGGTTGGTGAGAGGACTGGAGCATATGCCAAACAACAATTGGTTGAAAGAACTGGGAATGTTTGTCCAGAAGATGAAAAGACTTGGAGGAGGGGAGGGAAATATGACTATAATGTTTAAATATTTGAAGTGTTATCTTGTGGACAAAGGATTAGACTTGTTTTGTTTCATCCCAAAGAGTGGAAAAAAGGGTGATCTTGAGTAGAATTTACAGAAAAATAGATCTAAACAATATAAGAAAAACATTTTCTAATAATTCTAGGGCCTTTTGAAAGGGAAATGTTTGTCCTGGGAGGTGATGGGCCTTCAATGAACATCTCTAAGCAGAAAGTGGCTCATTATCTGTCATATATGATTTTTGATTCAGGTCAAGGTTAAATTAGATGGTCCTGAGAGTTGATAGTCCTGGGAAGCTTCAAGGCAAGTACTTAAAGACAATGACACCATCTTTGGAGGTCACCATGCAGAGCTCCCTTGCAGTAGGAATTTTAGGATTTGGTGGCACCCAAAAATACATTATAGTGTGGAGGAAAGAACACTTACTTGATAAGTGCTTAAGAGACTCAGATCTGGCACGATCAATGGATGTCTTTAAGAAAGTCATCCAACTCCTCTCTATTTCTGTTTCCTTATCTATAAAAGGAAGAGAGATAGACTAGATGATCTTTGAGGTTTCTTTCAGTTTTAACAGCTGAGGAGTCTGTGAGTAACCTCATTGATAAAATGAAGATAATAATAACTGCTTGTTCTCTTTGTCTCTGTCTCTCTCTGTCTCTGTCTTTCTGTCTGTCTGTCTCTCTCTGTGTGTCTGTCTCTGTCTCTCTGTATCTTTCTCTGTTTCTACTTCTCTTTCTGTCTCTCTGCCTCTCCTCTCTCTGTCTCTCTGTCTGTCTCTATCACTGTCTGTGTGTCTCTTTCTGTTTCTCTCTCTCTCTCTCTCTCTCTCTCTCTCTCTCTCTCTCTCTGTTTCTCTGTCTCTCTGTCTCTGTTTTTGTCTCTGTCTGTCTCTGTTTCTCTGTCTCTCTCTCTGGAATTGCATGAGGTAATGTAGATGAAAGTACATAGAGATCACTCCAGCACTCTTATAGAGTGCTAAGGGCATTAAGGGTCATTATAAACGGAGAGGTTGAGGACTGCCACTGTTTAACCACTCCATTGGAGGCTTATACAGAATAAAAGGAGGAATTTCCATTGGACCATTTTTGGAAAGTTCCCTGATCTATTTGCCAGCAGAACTTAGTTGGGATAAAAGGAAGAATGTCATACCCTGGTTACTAGACTTTCAGAGTTGTTTACCAAGAGAAATGCTTCATCATGCTCTTTGTAGGAAGGATTTTTTAAACAACCCTAGCTTCTCATCAAAGGCAATTCAATTCAATTCACTGATTCAATTCAACAAAGATTGATTGCCAGTCAGCCAGTCAACAAGCCTTTATTAAGAGTCTATCATATGCCAGACAATGTGCTAAGTACTGGGGATACTAAGAAAAACAAAATATAGCCCCATACATCAAGGAGCTCACATCAAGGAGCTTGACATCATACAAGCAACCAAGTACATACAAAATGTATTTAAAAGGAACCATCAGAGGAGATGGAGGGATGGGAGGGGGTGATGTAGAAAAAGGAAAAGATCTACTGCAGAAGTCAGGATTTGAGCTATCTTGAAGGAAGTTTTGGAAGCAAAAGCCTTCCTGCATTGTGCTTAGGGAAGGCAAGGACAGGGAAAATAAAAGCACTTGACCATAAGAAGCTTACATTCTACTGAGAAAAAAAGAAAGCAACACAAATAGGGAAATAAATTTTGAAATGTATATGAAATAAAAGTAATTTTAAAACATAATTTTATAATTTAAAAATGTGAAATTTTAATTTTAAATTAAAAAATTTAAGGGAAGGGAAGACTTCATGTAGGGAAAGGCATTTAAGCTCAATCTTTAATGAAGGTAGGAATTCTCATCGGGCAGAAATGAGAAGAAAGAATATTCCAAATATAAGGGTTCAGCGGACCTGAGTTCAAATTGTACCTCAGACACTTATTTCTTTGGATTTCAATTTTTTTTCTCCTTTCTCCTTTCCTTTCCCCCTCCCGAAGACAGTATGTTCAATCATTTTAACATATCAGAACCTCTGTTTACAGATATAGAAGCCAAAGTCTGGAGGTATTAAAAAGCTTACCCATGACCACAAAAGGTTGTAAGAAAGCATAATAGGGTTTGAATTCAGCTTCCCTGGTTATCAACCCAGTACTCTTTCCCTTGGAGCAAATGGAGCATTTGCCTTGGAGGGCAATGTTTTTTATCTATGTGTGGATGGTTTTGTTAAAGGGAAAAGGTAGAAGTAATGTGACTTATACTGTGGTCATTCAGTTGTTTTTCATTTGAGTCCAACTCTTCATGGCCCCATTTGGGATTTTGTTGGCAGTGACACTGGAGTGATTTACCATTTCCTTCTCCAGTTCATTTGACAAATGAGGAAACTGAGGCAGAGTTGGTGACTTGCTCAGGTTCACACAGTTAGTAGGCATCTGAGACCAGATTTGAACTTGGGATGGGAGTCTTCTGACTCTATGCACTATGGAGCCACGTAGTTGCCCATAAGTTGTGATTTTTCTGATCATCACATAACTCCATGGCCAGCCAGATGGAAGGTATCGGAGGTAGGATTAGAATTTTCTGACTTAATTCAGGCAGTCTCACACCTAGTACATGGCTCACTGAATGTCTCACAAGGTAATGAGGGAGTGAAACAGAAAAGGAGAAGAAAGACCTGGCCACCAAAAACCATGGGACAATCAAAAGACCAATCCAGCCTTTCACTGGTGGCCATAAAATGTGTGAAGAACATTTTTTCAACAATGCATCTCCTGCATCTCCAGAAAAATGGACAGGTTTGTGGTGAATTTGTGGAAAAACTAGGGTGAGAGCTGCTTTGCTGGAGGGAAAAAGGGAAAGAGCAATGTCTCCACTGTTAGAGGATCTGAATTTGAATCCCCACTCCCTTTGTGCAAGCACAAGATGCACAACCTCCCTGCATCTTGGGTTCTTCATCTGTAAAATGAGGGGTTTGAGCCCGATGGTGTCTGAGGTCCTTCTCTTGACAAGATTCTGATGTTGAGATCAAAACATCAGTGGAATAAAATGAGCTGTCCTTGCCTTAAATATGGTGGTGAGGATGGAGAGATGACAAAGAAAAGAGTTATTCTTCAGTAATAAGGTCCATTTGTTTCCTGGAAATAAGAAAACCCATTTTCATTCTCTTCTTAAGTCTACTTTTCATTTGAGCAGTAGTTGAGTTGCTGAGGTGTTAGGTCCTAGAATGAAACTGGGAAATTTGGAGAAGGCTCTCTGGAGTATGGCAATGCAAGCCATCTCAGAGACAAAATAGTATAAGATATGTAACAATACCTGTCAACGGAGCCCCAATTTCTAAAGAAAGGAAGGTGGAGTTTCAGCAGGGAGGGACAGAAAGTCCAGGAAGGGTTCTCAGAGGCCAGATGGTCCTTTAAGAGGAAACAGAGACCCAGAGAGATGGTCACCCAAGTGATGTATTTCGGAGATGGGATTTGAACTCGGGACTTCTGGCTCTCAAAGTTGAATTCTTTCTACTCTTCTAGGTTGCTTTGTCTCAGGCGAGGTACAACCCAAGAAAGGGCATGGAAACAGGAACCCGGACCTGAGCGAGGGCCAGGACGGGGCTTTGCTTGGCGCTGACTCCTGCTATCTGGCAGTCTAAGGTGTAGAAGGTGAAGAGAAAGTTAGGTGAGAAGAGGGAGACTTTGAAGCCCGCAGTCGGGGAGATTTATTATGATGCGAGAAGAAATTGGGAAGCCCGGCAGGGATCTAAAGAAGGGAAATAACATCTGCCAGAAAAGCAGAGCTGAACAGAAACCCCCATCAAAAGCCTCACATGGCTAATGCATACCATAATACTCCAGTTGACTGAATGAACTGCAGTGAAATGTAGCATTTGGCACAGGCTCCTTGCCTTTCATGGGGCTTCAGCAGAGCTGACGAGTTATTCTGCCCAATCCTCGGGACCGATGGGGCATCCTCAGCTGGGATAGAGCTAACCAGAGGGGCAGGAAGGGCTGGCAGCAGCCAGGGCAGAAGCAAAAGCAGCAATTACTTACCAGGTGAAACATCATTCACTCAGACTGACCAGGCGTCCAGCCCCAAAGGTTAAATATCATCCACTGAGAGAAGATGCAGGCCCAGGGTCTCCCTCCTGATCGATCACCAGCCCTTGGAGAACGCCATCATCTACTTTGTCAGAAAGGTCAACCTTTTAATCCTCCACTCCAGCCTCACTTTGTGTGTGATTTCTTTATTTAAGGGAAGCTTTAAAAATACAAATAATGAGGTTAATCTGTCCTGAAAGAAAGAGAGGGGAGGGAGGGAGGGAGGGAGAGAGAGAGAGAGAGAGAGAGAGAGAGAGAGAAGGAGAAGGATGGAGAGAGGGAAGGGAGACAGACAGAGAAAGACAGAGAGAGACAGAGAGAGATGGAGGAAGAAGGATGAAGAGAAAGAAGGGAGACAGAGAGAGACAGACAGAAAGACAGAAGGGGAGGAAGAGAAAAGAGAGACAGACAGAGACAGAGAGACAGAGAGAGATGGAGGAAGAAGGATGAAGAGAAAGAAGGGAGACAGAGAGAGACAGACAGAAAGACAGAAGGGGAGGAAGAGAAAAGAGAGACAGACAGAGACAGAGAGAAATACAAATAGAGAGACAGAGAGAAAAAAAGAGAAGAGAGAGAGACAGAGAGAGACAGAAACAGAGAGAGACAGAGACATAGAGAGAGAGACAGAGAGAGAGAAAGGGAAGGAAGCAGGGAGGGAGGGAAGGAGGGATGAAGAGAAAGGAAGGTAGCAAGGGAAATGTCTTCTTCTGGAAGACAGAAGACAGAGAGATAGAAGGAGAGACAGAGAAACAGGCAGACAGAGGGAGGGGAGGAGAGAGGGAGAGAAAGGGAGGGAAACAGAGACAGACAGACAGAGACAGAGACAGACAGAGACAGAGAGACAGAGGACAGAGACAGAGACAGCGAGACAGACAGACAGAAGGAGGGAGAGAAGGAAGGAGGAAGGGAGAGAAAGAGAGGGGGAGGAGGGGGAGAGAGACAGACAGACAGAGAAAAGAAAGATGCTCTAAATTGTGTCACCAGAAGCAGGCGAACTTTCCCAACCCAAGGGAGATGCAGCCCAGAAGGGGGATAAACCCTACTCTTTGGGGCTTGGCTTGAAAATGTTGCTGGGTTTTCTGTGCATCCTAAACCCCCCAAAGTTAGGAAACTTGCAAAACCCTGCCATCCCCCGCAGAGCTGCAGGCTTTATGGAAAGTCAAGTTGGGGGGTCCCCAGTGGACATCTTGACCCTGCAAGGAGCCCTGCGGGTAGCCGAGGCCCCCACGGGCAGCAGAGGTCCCCCATGGGCAGCCGAGGCCCCCGCGGGCAGCAGAGGCCCCGCAGCAGAGACCCCCGCGGGCAGCCGGCCTGCAGAATTCTCCCCAGCTCCACGAGGCGCGCTCTCCGAGGTCCCTGGGCCTCTTGCACCACCTAGTGTCGGCAGTGCCGACTCGGCCAAGGAAGAGATGCCCTTATTTCCAGTGGTTTCGGAGGCTCCGCCAGAAAGAGCCTGGAGAGCCCTAGGGAGCCAGTGGTTGGGTCGGAGCCGGACCCCAGGCCGGGGCTTCCTCCAGGGTCAGGGTGGCCGAGTCCGTGGGGTCCTGGGCAGAAAGATCTGGGTTCATCTACGGCCTCAGCCCCTAAACTTGCTGTGTGACTCCGACAGAGCGTTTGTTCCTGGTCTGCCTTCATTTCCTCAGCTATAGAGTGGAGTCCATAATAGCACTTCCCTTCTGGGGTCATTGTGAGGACCCGCACTTAGTTCAGTGTCTGGCATGTAGTAGGTGCCTAATAAATGCTTATGCCTCCCTTTCCCTCCCCCACAAGAGAATGCACCAGAATTCATAGAAGGGATGAAGCTACTTTGTATTTTCTTTTCTTTTTGGTTCTGGCTTATGATACTGCCATAAAAGCACAGGACTGTCCATTCAGAGGTGGGAAGGCATCTCAGGGACCACCAGATACAGCCTTTTCCTTTTACAGATGAGGAAAATGACATCCAGAGAAATTAAATCCAAGATCACAAGGGGAGCAAGTGGCAGAGGCAAGACTGAAGACCAGGTCTTTTGAATCCCAGTCCCACTTCCAATCCAAGCTTTGGGGAACCTGCCCCAATCCCAAATCTGAGGTATAATCCTGGACAAGTCCCAACCTCCAAGGGTGTCAGTTTCCTTCAAAATGAGGGTGACGGGTCTTCCCACCACAGATCTGTCATCCTGGGATCAGGGTAGAAAACTCCCCTCACCAGCACCCATCCATCACGTGCTCTTCCTGGGCACCGAGAAGTCAGATTCATCCAGCGTCCTATAGCTAAAATACATCAGAGGCAAGACATGGAATTTCTACCCGCTATATCCCACTGCCCCTCTTTTTCTGAATAGCTCCAGTAAATTATTAATTCACTCAGTAATGTGTAGATTATGTTAATTTATGAACAGGAATCCCACAAGTCACGGGGCCTCAGATCCTCTGGAAGCCCCTCGTGGTTGATTCACACTTTGAAAACTGCTCTAGTCTATGTCTTTGCTAGAAAATCAGGCATGTATGACTACTATTCATTTCTTATAAAACCTCCAGAGGATTCTCTTTAACAAGCATTCATTATACACTTAGCAATCAGTCAGTCAATAATAAATGCTTAATGACTGACTAACTGACTTACCATATGGTAGGCCAGTGCTAGGTATTAGGGGTACAGAGACAAGAAGGGGAAAAAAATCTGGCCTTAAAGAGTTTTCATGAGCTGTAAGGGGAAGGGGAAAGGGAGAAAACACACATATAGATCAGTAAATACAAAGTGATTTCAGGAAAGTAATGCTGACATCTGAAAGGGAAGATCCAGAAGTGCTTTTTTATGGGGATGAAAGTTGAGTTAGACCTAAAAGGTGGCCAAGGAATCCAAGAGTAAATCCATTCCAGTCCTGGATAACAAGAGATGGAAATGGCGTGGCCTACCAGTAGTCCAGTTTGTCTGAAACATTGGAGAGTGATATGAAATCAGACCATAAAAAATAAATTGGAACCAGATTGGGAAGGATTTTAAAACCTAAAAGAGTTTGTTACTTATCTTAGGAGAAATAGGGGAGTCACTGAAAATGCTTGAGCAGTCTCGGGGGGCACATATTCAAACTGTGCATCAGAAATTTAAATCTCAAACTGGATGCAGAATAATTGCATGAGAGAAGAGACCAGAGGCAAGAAGGTCTGTTAAGAGTTTGATCCAGGAAAGAGGCAACGATGGTGGATAGAGAAAGAGCATCGGCCTGGGAGACAATAAAACTGGATTCTGCTCCTCTGTTTATCATTAATAATAGCTAAACCTTCTCTGGTTTTCTTTTTCCTTATATACTAAATGAGAATAGTACTAGGACCTCAAAGTTCTCATTTTGCTTTAAAGTTCAAGCTTCTTGAACTAATATTCACTAGTTTCCTTATTCTCTGGATGTAGTGCTAGCAAACATCCCTGGAATGTTCAAGGAACTTCTGGGATAATTTATCCAAACCCCCTGGGATTTCATTTTTGGATATCAGCAGGACAGGAGAAGGAGGAAGGGAAAAAGGGAGGGAGACAGAAACAGAGACAGAGTTAAACAGAGAAAGAGAGAGAGAGAGAGAGAGAGAGAGAGAGAGAGAGAGAGAGAGAGAGAGAGGATCCTTTCATACTGGGCCATTGGATCTTAAAGTTTAAGCTGGGGCAGGGAAGAGATTGCCTTTTTAGGGGTAGCGACAAACAGCTTCAGAGCTGAAAGCCTTTTGTTATCTCTTGTGTCCACCAGCCTTGTAGTGGGATAATTGCCCCTGATAATTATTTAGAACTTGATAAACTAAAATTGGGCATCCAGCAGTTTATCTGGCTGCAAGTTCAGATCTGGGCAGGAGTAGATTACAGCCCCAGACACATTGGCAATAGCTCAGTGATAACGGCTCCCATCTGAGATATGGTTTATCTCTCTCCCCATGGGCAATGTCACCCAATAACTGCCATCTCCAAAAAAGGCAGTGGGGAGAAGAATCACAGCGTAAGAGCTGGAGAATTAGTGGGGCCTGGTTTCATTTTTATGGGGCTTGGTCACAAGCTCACCCTGACCACTTAAGCTGGTCCATGAGTCACAATCGCTTAACAAGAGAGCTTAGGGAAAGCAGAGGAACCCGGAGGAGCTTAGGATCATTAGTTTAGAGCTTCTTATGGAAGGAACCTTAGAGGTTTCCCCTTCCCTCCTCTTCCCCAGATTTTTGCCACTACCCTCAGTTTTACTCTCTCTGCATAGACACCCTCAGACTCTAGTCTATTTTTTTAGGATCATTATAGTCTCCTAATTCTCTAACTCCAGTCCTCCCAATTAGCTTCCTAACTGTCTCTCACACCTGCCCTCCCATCTTATTTCTCACATCTGTGACATTGTATAGACCAGGCTCCATATCTGGAAGGTGTTTCATACTTAGCTCTGACTGTGCTTTAAAACTGTTTCAAAAAAGAGAGAGAGAGAGAGAGACCCATCCTGATTTCTCCTCATGGCTACTGCTGCTCTCCCAGCCCCTACCCCATCACTTTGTATTTATTTATTTTGTATAGATTTTGTTTTAACTTATCAGGGCAAGTGGTTTTCCCCAAGAGAATATAAGCTCCATGAAGTCAGAGACTGTTTTGTAACGGAGTACCTGGAACATAGGAACTTCATAGCTTATTTTATGGATAAATCAATAAATCAGTGAAGGAATACCCAAAGACCTGATTTCTCACCCAATTTTCTCTTTGAGAGCTCCTGGGCACTTCATCTTCTTTCTAACCAAATGATTCCTGGCAGATATTAATGAGCAAACAGCATCTTCCAATTCTTTCAACCATTCCTCTTATCTTTACAGGATTCTTAAGTGATATCTGCAGACTTATTTGGGTGATGTCTTGCTAGCAAATTGCTGTCAATTTGCCACATTCCTTGAGCTCTGAATTTAATAGAAATAAAGACTAAACAAATGTACAAGTCTTGACACACACTAAAGGCATATGGCTGTGTGAATAGCCATCAAGAACTACAGGAAACCAATAAGCATAAACAAAATAATTTTGTGATTGTTCAGCCATGTCTGACTTTTCATGATCCCATTTGGGGTTGTTTTTGCTGTGTTCTGCCATTTCCTTCTCCAGCTCATTTTACAGATGAGGAAATTGAGGTAAACAGGGTTAAGTGACCTGCCCAGGGTCACACAGCTACTAAGGATCTGAGGTTGGATTTAAAGTCAGAAAAATGAGTCTTCTCGATTCTAGATCGGTCACTCTATCCATTGCTTCAAACAAGGCAACCACAACTTCTAATAACAAAGCTCCATTCCTTGTTGGGGACAAAGCCTACCTACGTACTATGTGAATGAGGAGAAAGGGTTAATAACTGGGAGCCATGGTACCTTTCAATAGTTGGAGAGTCAGAGTCATCCCTTTTATTTTTGATGGATCCATGTCAACTGAACCCAGAGCAAATGGTTTTATTTTGATGCATCTAGTTTCTAAGAATGACTGCCCACAGCAGAATGCAGAAGGGATTAATGGCAAGTCAATAGGTTGATAGTTTAGGGCATAAAGTTTGCAACCTACTTGCGTGAAATACGTCTTTTAAAAAAATCCACTAATATTTCAAATATGGTTTGGAAAATCTAGATAATAAGAGATCTGGCAAGCCATAGCAGCATCCGTCCCTGGGTAGGAACTTTACTTCTTCAGCCTTTGCACATTTTACATGTACTTGTCATGGTCTATTTTTTCATTCTAGCTTTTTTGCATAAGTGCAGTTTCCTCTGCTAAGAAGGTAACATCCACAGGAGCCGGGGCTTTATGGTTGTTGACATTTGTTATTTCCCTTCGTGCCCAGCACTGTTTTTATTCCTCAGTTGATCTGTCAACAAACATTGATTATTGAAGGCCATGGGCCAGGTTATGAGGACTGGCCCTATTACTTGACCCTAATTGACTCCAGTGACTCCATGGTTGACCATTGACTCACCTCTATATTGGGAAGCTTTTAATGGACCAGTGATGATCCTGGTCATTTCCGTCATCCACTCCATGAATGGAGAGTTAGTAACTTTACTAATCATAGTGTGCCTGTGGTTGATAAGGGTGATTGGAGTTGGGGAGGGGGAGCAGTATAAATCACCAACTGATTGATCGCCCCAAGGTCTCCTTCCTGCTTAGTTCCTGTGAATCTGTCCAGTTATAACAGTCAGATAGAAAAGCAAAGACCAGGAGAACAGGGCTCTTGATTGGGTTATCCATCCCACTAACTGCCCAAGTCCTTTTCATTGTGTGTCTGTGGGACTGGAGCCTCCCACAATTGCATGTTTGTGAGCAATAAGCGGCCGGACTTTTGATGCTTGGAATATTTATGTTTATTATCATCTCACCCACAATTCCCTCTCCAAGGTACAATGCTAAGCTCTGGGAATACCAAAAAAAAGTGTACTGTATTTGCTCTACAGAATTCCCATTCTAATGAGGGAGAAAATATACAGGATGCATCACATATACAGGAATGTTCAGAGCAAGGGTTCTTTATCTAGGATCCACAGACTCCCCCAAGGGGTCTGTCCATAGATTTCAGGGGGCCAGGAACTTGGATAGAAGAAAAAATTACATCTTTATTTAAATATAATCATAGTGAAGGTGATCTCCACTGAAAGGGGGAGGACTGGGGAAGGCTTCTTGCAGCAGTCAGTGTTGATCTGGGACTTGAAACAAAAAGGAGGAATAAGGTAGCATCCAGGGCACAGAAGCAACTGGTGCAAGAGTTAGTGAAGCACCTACTGTGTGCTAGACACCAAACTAAGCATTTTACATATAGGATCTCATTTAATCCTCACAACAATCCTGGGAGGTAAGTGCTATTATAATTCCCATTTTGAAGAAACTGAGGCTAGACAGAAGGTAAGCTACTTGCCTAAGATCCTGAGCTCTCCAGTCCCAGTGCCTTACCTACTGTGCCAATGAACTACCTCTTAAAAGTCCTGAAGGCAGAAGATGGATTGGTGGATACAAGGAAGAACCTAATACAGTAGACACTCAACATGATCATATCTTAAAACAATCTTCTCAATATGACTGATTCAAATCGAGACAATACTTGGTCTCTGGGAGTCAGCAGTCACTGCCATGGATCCAAAGGTATATCGGGGAATGCTGCATATTTGGGGGCTTTGGACTGAAGATGAGACTGATGATCAGAGTGCTATTCGATGCTGATGTTCCCTAAAACATTCTCGTAATCCTGAAGAAGAAGAGAGTTGGAGAAGCTAGACGTGGAAGAACATGAAAGTGAGAGGGAACCAAGAGGAAAACCGGCTCTCAGATCCAAGATGGTGCTCGACTTGGGCAGCTGTGGGAAAGCATCAAGAAAGACTCTTCCTCAGGGACACTGTATCCCCTCTGGCTCTATGGAGCTCCACACAGAACATGATCTTCACATAATAAATCTCTGTTGATGAGATGATAATTGTGTGTGCATGCATGCACCTATGTATGTCTAATGGTAGCCATCTCTAGAGCAAAAAAAAGGGAGGGAAAAGAAGAAAAGAAAAGAAAAAAAAATTTATGTGATAATTTTATTATCTATTTAAATAAGGGCAATCATCTCTTTTAGTATACTACATTATAGAAATGGTTGTTTTATTCCCCAAATTAAAATAAATGTGAAATTAAAAAAAAATAAATTTGCTTTTCCCCTACTCAAATTATCTTGCATTTACTTATCTATATGCATATCATACTCTTTTCATAAAACAGAAGTTCCTTGAAGACAAAAATAGTTTTTCATTATTCTCTTTACATCCCTGGTATCTAACCTAGTGCCTAAAACTCAATAGCGTTTTTAATAAACTCTTACTTAAATTGCATTAAATTGCTTGAATCTTTGTGGATCTGATTAACTCAGTAACAGAGGGCTAGTGATCAACCATGTTCCACATGTCCTGACATAGGGGTGATAGACCCAGAGTAGAGGATAAGATATATAGTTTTTGGACATGACCAAGGCAAAATTTTGTTTATTTGATATGTTTTTATGTATGTGTATGTATATATGTTTATATATGTGTATAAATACACATATATGTATTTATATTATTTTTTCTTAAAGGTCTTTTTAATGCAGAGGATAGGAAGGAAAGAATATACATTTTTGTTCATCAAAATTTTTAGTTTTAAAAAAGAAAATAAAAATATTTCAATGTTTGTCAAATTCAAATTCATTCATTCAACAGACTCTTTGTTAAATATCTATTCTAGCTATGCTTGGTGCTGAGGGTACAGAGACAATAAAGAAGAGGGATATATTATGAAATAAAGGAGATGTCAAAATAAAAGATATTAAGAAAAATGGTAAAGGTATGTGCTCAGAGGGTCTGACTAGGAGCAATGGGCGGGGGTTACAAAGAGGCAAATTAGTCTTGATTTCAGGAAAAACTTTATAATGAGAGCTTTCCCAAAGTGAAATGGAATGCTTTGGGAGGTAGCTGGCATCCCTTCATTGGAGGCCTTCTAGCAGAGGCAGGCCGGCCACCTCTTGGGCCTAAGTCTTTGATAACTGTAATTGTCTTGTAGTACATTTTACTGTTGAATTGCAAATTCAGAGAGGCAGAAGAACAGTCAGCTTGATTTGAAAGATTAAAGAATTTAGCCTAATTAGAATGTTTCAGAGCAAGGGTTCTGAACCTAGGATCCACACACTCCCCCAAGGGGTCTGTACATAGATTTCAGAGGGCCATGAACTTGGGTAGAGGGAAAAAATTACATCTTTATTTAAATATAATGTTTTCTTCTTAATTCTAATATCTTATTCATTTAAAAACACTATTCTGAGGAGTCCACAGTTTCACTGAGATGCCAGAAGATTCTATCACAAAGAGAGACAGAGACAGAAAGAGGGGAGGAGGAGGAGGAGGAGGAGGAGGAGTTGAGAGAGAGAGAGAGAGAGAGAGAGAGAGAGACAAAGACAGAGACAGAGACAGAGACAGATAGAGACAGAGACAGAGACAGACAGAGAGAAGGAGGAGGAAGAAGAAAAAGAAGATAAAGAAGAAGAAAAGAAGAAGAAGAAGAAGAAGAAGAAGAAGAAGAAGAAGAAGAAGAAGAAATGCTTTGTTGGTAAGGGAATTTTTTTGTGAAGATTATAGGTTGGACTAAATGATCCCTTCAGTTCCTTCCAAATGTAGCATTCTGTGATTCTGTTAAAATAGTCCCTATCAAAATTACATTAATTTTTCATTTAAAAAAACTGTCTTCGAGGTTCTTATATTCCATTGGGGAAAGCAACAAGTAAAATAATCATTAAAGACAAAAATTGAATGAATAAATAATTTGTCACCATGCCACCAAACAATTTGCAGGGGCATTACCAGCACTGTCAGTCTCTCTCTCCCTCCTCGCCTTAGGCTAGGGGTTCTCAACCTGAGGTATATAGGCTTAATTATTAAAATAATATTTTGATCATTGCTTTTCAATATAATTGGTTTCCTTTGTAATTTTTATTTAAGAACATTATTCTTAGAAGGAATTTTTAGGGTTGGGTTTTTTTTTAACTGACTGTTGGGTTTCTTTACAACTTTACTGCCATGTACAGGGTACATGTGAGAAAGCAAGTTAAGGACCTCTACCCTGGTCCTTCTTTTCTCCCGGATGAGTTCAGGTTTTTCCGAAACCCCCAGACACGTTTGCCCCATGGGCTAGCTCCCACATTCCTTCTGATTTTACCTTTCGCTTCCCCTCCCCAGGTCCCCAAACATCTCCTCCAGCAGAGAGACCACAGCTTCTTCCTCGGAAAGGCCAGCTTCCCACGGGAACCAGACAGAGAGATCCCCGAAAGGAGGGGCGGGGATGTACATTGTCTCATTGGCCCACTGCTGGATTTGTATTAAGCTTGGCCCAGACACATGGGTTCGTTTTCATGGCTAGCCTGGAGCATCCAACAGAGAAAAATGCCCTGATTGTTCTCTCCGTGTTGGTCATCATTAAGCCTCCCCTTCAGTCGTCCTCACCTTGGGTTTGCATCTCAATTTGGAGTCTATTTCATCTGGGGTTCATTTAGCCCTCTGCATTTCCTTAGTTTAATTAATAATGCACAATAAAAATTTAATCAAGGCATCAGTATTTGTAGAAGGTTATAAAACACTTTTTATTTACCCAAGAGATCAGAATAACCACTTTCCAAATCCATGAAATGATTTCTTTTTCCAAATGAGGAAATTTTACCCTCAGCTGTAAATTTCAGCTGTTTGCCATATGTAACCACAGAGAATCTGTTTATTGACTTGGTATATTTGAAGTAGTTAGGCAGGAAGAAAAATAAATCCAAATTCCAGATGAGAGAAAGTGAGGAATGAAGGGATCTAGTTAGTCAAGCAAAATTTTCTCCATTCACAATGACAGAGAGGAGTGAAATGATGGAGCTTCTCTCTTAAAGGGGGATATGACGATGGTGGGAGTGAGAGGCAAACTGAGAAGATTGAAGTCATCAGTCACTCAGAAAATGTGGGAAGGAAAAAAGTAGAGGAGGAGGAGGAGCAGGAGGAGGAAGGGGAGGAGAAAAAGGAGGAGGAAGAAAAGGATAAAAAGGAAGGAGAGGAGGAAGAAAAGGAGGAGAAAGAACAGGCTATAGAAAAGAAAGAGGAGGAAGAGGGAGAAAGGAGGAGCAGAAGGAGAAGGAAGAGAAAGATGAGGAGGAGAAGGATGAAGAGAAGGAAAAAGAAGAAGAGCAAAAGGAGCAAGAAGAGGACAAGAAGGAAGAGAAAAGAAGAGAAGGAAAAAGAGGAGGAGGAGGAGAAAAAGAAGAAGAAAAGGAGAAGGAAAAAGAAGATGAAGAAGAAGAGGAGGAGGAAGAGAAAAAAGAGGAAGAAGAGGAGGAGGAGAAAAGGGAAGAGGAGAAGGAGGAGAAAGGGGAGGAAGAAGAAGAGGAGGAAGAGAAAGAGGAGGAGGATAAGGAGAAGACATACTATTTTCTTTTGGTTTCTATGATGATAATTTCTCAAAATTTCCCATGACTTACCTTCCCATTCCCCTTCCCTGCTAATCCCTTTATTCATTTACTTTCCAGTCAGATGGAATCACGTACTGTTCTGTGAACATAGCACTTTGTCCTAGACTTCCACATCTCCTCAGAAGCTATCTCCCAGCCTAAAAGCATCTCCTTCCTCATGGTCACTCTTGCAAACTTCAGCTTTCCTAAAGACTCAGCTTACATAAGGACTTTCCTGAGGTTCTCAGCTGCTAGGGCTCTCTCTCTACATGTTTTGTATTTAACTCTGCGTGTATATGTCATTTCCCCAGTAGAATGCAAGCTCTCTGAAGGTGGGTCCTGTTTTGTTTTTTTATCATTAGACCACCTACTGGACATCTCATAGTGGTCGTCCCACAGGTACCTTAAACTCAGCATGTCACAACTAAAACCATCTTTCCCTCCAAACCTTCCCCTTTCCCCGAGTTTCCTATTAATGCAAGGATGCCATCCTCTTCCTAGTCTCCCAAATTTACCACCTAGCTGTCATTCTCAACTCCTCATTCTCCAGGAAGTTCAGTTGGCAATCAGGAAGACCCAAGTTCAGATGAGACTTTCCTTGCCATATATGCCTTGGTGAGTTACTTAACCTCAATTTCCTCAGCTACAAGATGGGAATAATAATAATAATAATAACACCTACTTCATAGGGTCACTGCAGGTCTCAAATGAGATATTTGTAAAGCCCTTAGCACAATGCTTGATACATGGCAGGTGCTTAATAAATGCTTATTTCCTTCCTTCCCTCATTCTCCATGACCAAAGAGTTGCCAAGTCCTGTAGATACTCTCTCTCATACATTCCCCAGCTTCTCCTCTGAGATCGCCACCAGCCTGGTGCAGGTTCTCATTCCCTCAAACCTGGATTATTGCAATGGCCTGATGTTGACTCTCCCTACTTCCAATTTCCCTCCATACCAGTCCATCCCTCACTTAACTCTCAAATCGATGGTTCTAAAGTAGAGATCTGACTCCGTCACTCCCATTGTTGAATAAACCCCAGTGTTTCTCTTTTATCTCCAGGAGCAAAATATAAAATCCTGTTCATCTTTTAAAGCCTTTTACAAGCTGAACTCTTTCCTACTTTTCCAGTCATCTGGAAAGGTCTACACTTGACTCCTGTCCACATACTCTGTGACTCAGTGCTACTGGGCTTCTGGTGTTCCTCACACAAAAAATCCAATTTCTCTACTCCCAGGCAATGCTCCAGGACTGGAAATCTCTCCCCCTTCATTTTTATCTTTGGGTTCCCCAATGCCCCTAATATTCCACCTTTTACAAGATTTCTATACTGGTTTTCCTTAATGATAGACTCTTCCCTCTTGTCTATTCTCAATTCTCAACCTGCAAATAGTTATTTGTACATTGTCTTTCCCAGGACGCTGCTAGCTTCTTAAAAGCCCAAATGATCTTTTACCTTTTTTTACCCTTCTTTTACTTTTACCTTGATTAACATAGAGTAATTTTCTAATAAATTAATAAATGCTTATTGAATGAATTAATGAGCAAATAATATCAATACTCCAAGAAAAGCAGAAAAACTGCTTTTGACCTATCCTACCATCTGACTCTTTCCAATCAAGCTTAAGTCATTTAGATCTCATTGAAGAAAATTAATATCTAGGATGTTTGCCAGATGAGCAAAAAGCCAACATTTTCAAGTTCATGGACAATCAAATGTAAATTTCTTACTTTGTACCAGGCACTGTGCAAAGTCCCACACATTCAGGGGAAGAAGGGCAAAAATATGGTCCCTGCCCACAAGGAGCTTATGGTTTTAATGGTGAGGGGGGGAAAAAAGAGGATACTGCTAGAAAAACTGTCCCAGAATTGTTATCCAGGCTAGAGAATTATTGGATGCTAGAATCCTGTCTCCTGATATAATCCACCATAGCCCATCCCTCCAGGGATGCTTTTAGCTCCATCACTGGCTAGTGACATATGGAAGCCAGTGTGCAGTCAAGCCCAAAGTTCACAGCAGCTTCCTGAGAGCTGAATTTTAGCTCCATCTCTAACCTGTAGGGGTTCAAATTAGTTTACTTTTAGCAAAACAGAGTTCCTTAACTTGAAGAAAAAAGGCCTAGGCAGACATAAACAAGCTCTGAAGACTCTTTGGATTTCAAATCAAGCGAGCAAAACAACATTTAGAAGAGTTAAGTGTAAATCAATCAGGAACATGTGGATTATATTTCCCTGAAAATACACAGGGGTTTACAAATTACAGGGAGAGGAGTTTGGCAAAACACGTGTCAGGTTTTGCCAAACCTAAAAGGTTTGGAAAAGATTTAGGGGGGGGGGTTGACTGACCCAAAATGCCTCCTATTTGCCCATCCCTAACACCGGATAATAGCCCACAGTACCACAAAGTTTTAAATAGGTGGATGTTAAGAGCTTTCTATGCTAAATAAACCAGGCTACTCACAAACAAAGATAGACCATGTTCCAGAGGAACGTTCATAGAAAGTTGTAAAAGATGCCAAATGACCACATGTCCAACGCAGGGAAAATATATGAATCCCAAGTTGGACTGAGGACAAATGCTTCAATATGTTCTGGAATGAAATCTTCTAAACTTAAACATTTTAATAGGTGGACAGCTGATTTGGTGTGAGTTGGTTTTTTTTTTTGTTGTTTTCATTTTGCGCTTTTTAAAAAAAATTTATATAGCATCTTTTCTTCTGGGCAGTGGAAAGTAACCAACACTGAGTCTGCAGACCTATGTTTGAGAATTCTGCCTTTGGTTTTTACCACCTCAATGTCATTGGGCAAATTACTTTATCTCTCTGAGCTATAATAATAATAATAATAATAATAGCAGCATATAGATAATTCTTTAAAGATGGCAGAATGCTTTGCACATGTTATTTCATGTGATACTAAACAACTTTGAGAGAGAAGTACTATTACTATCCCTAATACTCCTACTGCCACTATTACTGCTGTTGCTACTACTGCTACTACTACTACTACCATTATTACTTCTACTACTACTACTGCTACTACTTTACTATTACTACTATTAGCACTACTACTACTACTACTACTTTACTATTACTACTATTAGCACTATTACTACTACTACTACTACTACTATCACTACTATTATGACTACTTCTACTACTATTATTACTACTACTATTACTGCTATTACCACTATTACTATTACCACTACCACCACCACTACTACTACTACCACTATTACTATTTCTACTACTACCACTATTACTGCTTCTACTATTATCACTACTACTATTACTATTACTATTACTACTACTACCACCATTGCTACTACTACTCTTACTATTACAACTACTTCTACTACTATTATTACTATTCCTACTACTACTGTTACTATTACTACTACTACTACTATTACCACTACTACTACTACAACTACTATTACTATGACTACTACTACTATCACTACTACCATTATTACTACTTCTACTATTATTACTACTACTACTATTACAACTACTTCTACTACTATTCCTACTACTACTGTTACTATTACTACTACTACTGTTACTACTACTACTACTACTACCACTACTATTACTACTACCAGTACTATTACTGCTACTACAATTATTACTACTACTACTACTACTACTATTACTATTGCTACTACTATTATTATTACTTCTACTACTGTTATTACTATTGCTATTACTATTACTACTGCTATAACTACTATTACTACTGCTACAACTACTACTACTACTACTGCTGTTGCTAATATTACTATTTCTGCATGACTTTTTGCTCCATAAGAAGTGAGCCCAATAGCTGGGTCTTCCTTTGGGCCTTCGGGCACTTCATGAACAATGGAAGAGCACAAAGGCTCTCTCAAAGCTGACTACCAAGTATCCCTCATTCTCTCTCAACAACCAGGTGACAAAGTGTTGTGACTGGAAACAAGAAGGTCTGAGTCCCATTCTAGCCTCAGATATGTAATCTGTGTCTTAGGCAAATCACTTGACCTCTGTATATCTCAGTTTCCTCATGTGTAAAATAGGGATAATAAAAATTATGTCCCAGGTTTGTGATAAAGAACAAATGAGATATTTGTAAATTTGTATTTTTGTACAATTTTTGTACCACATTTGTAAATTTTGTAAAGTTGCACACCTTGAAGCACTATAGAAATGCTGTACGGGAATATGATGATGCTAATGGTGATTATGGTAACTGTCCCACTTCTTTTCCCATTCAACCAATATTTATTCAACATTTATTTCCAGACACCATGCTAATCACAAAGGGTTCAAAGATAAAAATGGAAGCAGTGCCTGCCCTAAAGCAGCTTGCATTTTAGTATTTTATCTCTCTGATGACATCTCCTCTTCAGTTCTTCATAGCTAATAGAGTCCTGCAGCCTATGCTTGCTTACCTATAATTTGGATCTCTTAGAGACCATGGTGTTCGATGACTTAAAATCCTATATCACTGGAAGAATATTTGTATTTTTCCCTTTCAAAAATGAACTTTATTGGAATTTTTTTGGTCACCTAATTATTCCCAGTATTACTTCTCCCAGAGTCCTCCCATAGAACAGAAAAAATTTTATTTGCAAAAAAAAATCAATAAAACTGATCAATCCATAGAAAAAAATCTAAAAATATATGCAATAATGTTCCAGGCCTATGAACTTCCCATCTCCACAAAAGAGTGCAGGAAGATATCTTCTCCTACCTCTTCTTTGAGGTCATAGTTATTCTTTGTAATTCAAAAATATTTCTTTTATATTATTTTGTGCTTGCTGGTTTTTACGATTTTCATTATGATCATTATCATTTGAATCTGTTCATGTAAATCTTCCATACTTTTCTGTATTCATCTTCTTCATTCGTTTATAGCACAATATGATTCTATAACATTCATGTACCCACATTAGCCATTTCCCAATCATTGTGAATATTGGTATTTAATAAATAGACATTTGTTTCAGGGAGAAGCTTTGGGTCATAAGAGAACTGTGTGATTTCCCAAAAGCAATTCAGCACACTCAACTCTTTTTGTCCAATTCTGACACTGACTCTTTATTATTTGTCCTAATGGATGTATGTCTCAATGGACCCATTCTATGAGTTGTCTTTCCAATTGAATGTCATGGTCTGGGCAGTGGACACTTTCTTTTTTTCTTAAAAAAAAAAAAAAAAAAAAACTTTGCCATATTGCGTGGCCCTCTGGGAAATCATAGGAGAAATACTGAACCTTGAGTATTCTTCAAGAATTGTAAGAAGATCAAGAGAAAATCATAGGAAATAGATCTGTAACCCTTTCTCACATGGATGAAATTGGAGGCAGAGGAGTTTAAACCAGAGGTTACATGTTTAATTCAATTGTGCTCTGAAACATTCCTGAGTGGCCCCAACTGGATTAAAATGTAATTGAAAAATATTTACTGAAATAAATAAAAATACAATAGAACAGATATTGACACATAATTTTCTAAATCAATATGCCCCACGGGCACCTCTTTATATATTTTAGTAGCCCCATTTCTATATGAGTTTGACACTAATCTAATGATTTGCCCAAAGTTAAAAACTGACAGTGATGGATGATGTTTCTTCTAGATCAAAGCTTCTTAAACTGTAGATTGCAACAACATATAGGGTTACATAACTGAATGTGGGAAGTGGTTAATGAAGAATTTGGCAGCAGTAAAACATATCAAATATTCCACCAAAATTTAATTTTTTATGTAAAAATAACCAAGCACATCCATCTCAGTATACAAATTCATTTTTGTCTTTAATAAATGGTAAAATTATATGTTTACAAGAAAATTGTTTTAAAATGAATTTATTTATGATTTATTATCAATACATATTTGATTTGTATACTTATATCTTCAGGGTCATATAAAAATTCCTTGGGTGAAAAGGAATTGTGAGTGAAAAAAGTTTTTAAAGTTCTGTTCTAGATCAAGAAGATTTTATGCTTTTTTTGTATCCTGGACCACTTTGGAAGTCAGGAGAAAGCCATGAATCCTTTTACAGAATAATATTTCTAAATGCATAAAATAAAATACACAGGATTACCAAGGAAACCAATTTTATTGAAATACAGTTATCATTTCCCCCCCAGTTCTTGAGCCTTGGGTTAAAAACTCTTGGAACAAAAACTTTTTCCTTCTACTCCTCACTTTAGCCTGTGAAAATAATGATTTCCAGCTTCTTTTTTTTTCTTAATCAAAATTACTTGCAAAATGGCCCACAGAATGGCAACCATAATGGTAAGGATCTAAAACTTATGTGAGCCAAGGAATAATTGAAAGAGATGAAAAGATTCAAGGGAGACATAATCATTATCTTCAAGAATCTGAAGGATTGTCATGGAAAGAGAATTAGATGCACTTGAGATTAAATATTGTCTAGTTGCCATCTTTCTTCTCATACTAATGATTCATTACTTCTCACACACTTTATGCCATAGTCAGGTCAGCCTGGTTGTTGTTCACTAGCCAGAATATTTCCTTTTTTAGTCTCATGTCTCTGTACAAGCCGTCATTCATGTCTGGAATACTCTCTCTCTTCACCCTAACTTCTTGGAATCTCCAGCTTCATTCACAATCCAGGTCAATAGCCATCCCCAAAGAAAGCTTGTGGCGATCCCTAGTTTTTAGTGATCTCACCACACCCTGAAATCATTACACATATTTTATATTTACTTTTCTGAATACATTTTGATCCTACCTTACAAAATCTGGAGTCCTTGCAGAGAGGAACTGCTTCGTTTTTGTCTTCAGTTCTGAGTATATAGTAGCCACTTAATGAGTGTTTATTTAATTGTTCTCCTGGATCCCAGAAGGAAAAATTAGCAATGGTGAGTGGATATTGTTGAGAGATAGATTTAACTCCTATCAGGAAACCCCTGCCTCTGTCACCTGCCTCTGTCACCTGCCTGGCGTGAGTTTGGTTAAATCATTTTTATTTCACTGGGTCTGTGTTTGTTGTTCTTGCTCAGTCCTTTCAGTCACGTCCAATCTTTGGTGACCTTATTTGGGGTTTTCCTGGCAGAGATACTAAAGTGGTTCACCATTTCCTTCTCCAGCTCATTTTACAGATGGGGAAAATTGAGGCAAACAGGGTCAGTGACTTGCTCAGATGAGTCTTCCTAATTCCAAGTCCAGCTCTCTGTGTGTTAATTGGTGCTACTGAGTTGCCATTTTCTTCATCTGTAAAATAAGGGAGTTGGACTACATGAAATCTAAACTCTTTTCTGCATAAATCTATGATCTTGTTCTGATCATTAGAACTGCCCCAAAGTGCCTTATTTTGTAGGCATTTTATATCTCTGTAAGGATCAGGAAGCTGAAGCAATTTAGCAAATCAAATAGGTACTGTCAGAACCACGATTCAGAAACTGCAATTCCAAGTTGTGTACTCTCAAGTTTGGAGGAAGTGACCCAGCATGCCATTACTGGGTCTGTATCCCATGGAAATCATAAAGGAGGGAAATGGACCCACATGTGCAAAAGATGTTTGTAGCAGCCCTTTTTGTAGTAACAAAGAATCACAAAATGAATAGATACCCATCAACTGGGGAATGGCCGAGCAAGCTGTGGTACATGTAAGTAATGGAATATTATTGTTTTATTTAAAAATGATGAACAAGCTGATTTTAGAAAGGCCTGGAGAGATTTACATGAACTGATGCTGAGTGAAATAAGCAGAACCAGGAATACATTGTACATGGAAATAGCAACATTGTGCGATGATCAGTTATGAAAGACTTGATTCTTCTCAGTGGTTCAATGATCCAAGGCAATTCCAATAGACTTTGGACAGAAAATGCCATCTGCATCCAGAAAAAAATAAAGGAGATTGAATGTAAATCAACACATCCAATGTTCACTTCTTTTTTGTTTTTGTTTTTTAATCTCTCTCATGGTTTTTCCCATTTGCCCTGATTTTTCTCTCCCAACATAATTCACAAAATAATGTGTATTAAAAATAAAAAAAACCCTAAAAAATATAAAATAAAAGTCTGGAGAGAGACAACCTCTTGTTTAAGGAATGGTGAAGAGGAATAAAGGGTCCTTCTTCACAATCACTCCCTTACTCCAGCTTTCCCCAGGATTTTACCCCCTCTCAATGACAACTGGTACAGTTGTAGTCACACAAATGCACAGATTTTGTGTACATTCTCATGATAATGATTCCCAGTCTTTCTCCCTTCCACCCTTCAGAAGGGAAAGACACAAGAATGAATTCAGCTCACTCATTCCCAGAGGTGCTTACATCTGTTCTATGTGGTTCCTTTTCTAAATAGAGCTAACTATTGCCAGTGCAAACATCAGAGATTCACTCCATGTTGATTTTATTTTTCATTTCGTGTTGACTATGAAGTTCCTTAAATCAATTAGGAACATGTTGCCTTCAGATGTGAGCTCAAACAACTTTCTTTTATTATTTTTCAATCAGCAGATCAGGCGTTGGCTATGAGCTTCTTTGGTGGCAACACAGGATTGGAGGTCAAGACATGATATCTGGAGCCACATCTGGAGTAAACTCTTATTCAGGCTTCTTTGTCAGCAGTGGAATTGTTCACTTTGAGACTAAAAATAATTATAAGACACTTTCCAATTATAAGTAGTGATGATGAAGGCAGATGTGTTTTCATTTAGGTGATAGCTAGATCTGTTCTTTAATATGTAATTATAAACAAGAAGTCTTGGCCATTTAGGAGAAGGGATAAAAAAGTACCCTCCTTCCTCTTTTGCAGAGTTGAGGGATTGTGAAAATGTAGAATATTGCAAAAACTGTCTTTTTTCTTTCTTTTTCCTTTTTTTTGTCACTAGTTTTTCTCATTTCATTCAGGTTGGAAGGGCAGCAGCTCTTGGAACTGACTCCCACATTAATCCCATGGAAGCTTTAACCTGCTATTTTTCCAAACTGGGCTGATTTGCTCTTTCTTGGGCAACCTAGTGGCCCTTCACTCCTGGAGGTATACCCCATCAATGCTAGATTTAACAGGGATATTTGATAGGCAGCTCAGAACTCTCAGAGTCAAGTTATCACCCAGTCTCAGCCTCCCAAGCAATAAGTAGCATAGGATGTGTTACTATCATGAATATTGAATATATTATCAAATGCAACGCATATTTTATTGCTTATTACTGTATTGCTTTTTCTTCTCTTTTTTCTTTCATTCTTTGTTACAGGAAAGAATTCATTGGGCAAAGAGCTTAAGGGACATTTTTCGAAATGAATATGACATGAAATCAACAGATATTAATAAAAATAGTTAAAAAGACATTACATCTATGTCAGGGAAAAGATATGTACCTGATCAGTTCTGTGTAAATCAGTTTTTTACCAACAGAATCATATTTTAAATGTACTAACAAAACTACCCATTGAATTCCTCTAAGTTGTGGTTGGTCACGCTACTTTCCAATTCTGTAAATTCTATGATTCTATGAGAAAAAATCTGGCTATGAATTTTGTAAGGTACAGATTATCCTAAGCCACTCTCATTTCCTAATTTATTTGTACCCTAATTTACTTATTTATTTGTAAAATTCTAAAATTAAAAAAAAATATTGGATTCACTTGAACTTTATGGACAATTGAAATTTACAAAATTGATGTCCTAAGGTAATCATGAATTGGGGTTGGTCACACATGAATGGAATAGAATTTTCTTGCTCCAAAAGAAATAAAAAGAAGGAAGAGAGATTGAGAGGGTAAGAGTAAAAACATTGGTCAGTGAGCCAGGAGAAGAGGCCTGTTTGGTTTACCTTAAAAAAGAAGCTCTGAATGCAAATCAATGCATACTTCTTTCTTAATTTTTTTCATTTTCCCCTTGTGATCTATTTATTCTTTCACAACAAGATAAACATGGAAATGCGTTTTACATGATTGCACATACATAACCTACATTAAATTGCTTATTACTTTAGAGAGGGAGTAGGGAAGAAGGGAGAGAGAAAAATTTAGAACTCAAAAACATTTTAAAATTAATTTTTAAAATTGTCTTTACATATAATTGGAAAAAATAAAATGCTATTTAAAACAAAAGGTTTTACATTCTCCTTATGCCAATAACTTGATTCCTGATAATTGTCTCAATTATCAGATCACAATGAGCCAAGGAAACTATAGTTTTGCTTTTGACTTTCTTTCAAAGTTGTTAATTTAGCAATCTTAAATTGTAAAGCTGTTAGGATCTCATAAAACACTTTCTTCACAACAGCACATTAAGTTGGATAGAATAAGTAGAGCACTCCAGTCTTACAGGTGAGCAAATTAAGGTGCAATAAGGTTCAATGGCTTCTCCAAACTCTCCCAGTTAGTTAAAAAAAAAATGGAGCCAAGTCTCCTAAGTCCCAACCCAGTCAATCAAACAATAAGCCTTTTATTAAATATCTACCATGAGCCAGTCATTGTGCTAAGCACTGGGAATAGAATAGAATAGAACCAAAAGACAATCCCTGCCCATAAGGCAGTCAGAATCCAATGGAGAGAGAACAAATAAATATGCACAAATAAGCTATATACAGGATAAATAGGAAATAAAAGAGGGAAAGCACCAGAATAGGGATATATAAAGTAACACTTGTGTTGGGACTTGAAGAAATCCGGAAAGTGGAAATGAAGATGAAGAGCATTCCAGGCATGGGGGACAGCCAGAGAAAATACCCAGAAAATCTTAGAGGATAGAGTATCTTATCCATGGAACAGGATGGAGGCCATGATTTTAGAACAAAGGGGTATTTGGCAGAGATTAAGGCTTTAGAAGACTGGAAAAGGAGAGTCCATAATTCCTTTCTCTAGTATCTAGAATGAGATCTTCAGCACCTTGCCCACAGTACCTGAAGAATCATTATAGACAGTTGATAAATGCTTGTTAGTTGATGAGTTAATTGATTTACCATAGTATACTAGTGTAATGTTCAGGCTAACTTTCTGGAGGACCTCGGGACCAGCCTTGATCTTAGTGCAGGAGGCAGGAGAGCCACCAGGAAGATGATCAAAAATGGAATGTCTCTCTTCCAGTCCTTCTTAGCCCTTATATACCCTATTATAATTATATCATTACAGGATACTGATTATGTATGAACTAGAGAACCATTACATCACCATACTAAGTACTAAGTATATATGTGAACTAGAGGACTATTATCTCATCAATTCCACTAAGTTAACACCTTGTTTCAAGTATACTTCTCCAGAGTTCCATCCCTCTACATACTAATGATCTTGTAGCCCTTTGCAGCTCTAATCCAAGGAAAGAGAAGTTAGGGGAATAGGTTGGGTTTTGAGAATTAAGGAAAGCCTAGGTGTTCATAAAAAGCTTTTAGAAGTATTTACAGATTTCTTCCATAAAGTAAAAACTTTCAAAACTAAGAAGAATAAAATTGAAACATAATTTTATTTTCTCCTACAGTTCTGCTCTTTTTTTTGGACCTTCAATATAATTTTTGCATTTGCTAAATACTTTGGTTCCTAGAAGAAAGGAACTCAAGTATAAAAGTTCTCATTATTATTGGCTGTAGTAGTAATAGGAGAAGAAGAAGAAGAAGAAGAAGAAAAAGAAGAAGAAGAAGAAGAAATAGTAGGAATAGGAATAAGGAAGAGGAATAGTAGTAGTAGTAATAGAAGTAGCTCTAGCAGTAGCAATAGAAATAATAGTAACAGAAGTAGCAATAGCAGTAGTAATAAAAATAATAGTAATAGAAGTAGCAATAGCAGCAGTTATAGTAGTAATAGTAGAAGTAGTACTAATAGAAGTAGCAGTAGCAGTAGCAATAGTAATGGTAGAAGCAGTAGTAGAAGTAGAATAATAGCAATGCAGCAGTAATGGTAATGGTAGTAAAAATAGTAGTAGTAGTAGTAGAAGTGGTAAAAATAGAAGTAGCAGTAGAAGTAATAGGAATAAAAATAGGAATATAGTAGAAGTAGAAATAGTAGAAGCAGCAGCATTAATAGTAGTAGAAGTAATAGTAATAAAAATAGTAGTAGTAGAAGCAGTAGCAGCAGCAACAGTAGTAGTAGTAGTAGTAGTAGTAGTAGTAGTAGTAATAGTAGTAGTAGTAGTAATAGTAGTAAAAGTAGTAGGCCTGAATAATTCTACAATTATTTGCATAGGGGTTATAGATTTAGGGCTAGAAGGAACTTTTGAAGTCTTTTTAGAGTGAGGAACTTGAAGCCTGAAAAGTGATTTGCTCAAAATCTTATGACCACTAAGTAACCAAGTCAGGATTGAGATTCGTATTACATGGCTCTGAGGATTTGGAAGTTTACTAAGAGTTTCTAAGGCTACTTCCCTATTCCTTTGTTGAATTCCTCTCCCTAAAGATTTCATAATATAGCAAGAGCTCAAGCTCCAAGATGGCATATAGCAGATCAAAGAAACTGGAGAAGTTAAGATAAAGATTTACAAAGCATAAGAGACAAATGAAACTACACCGAGGATGGAGATTAGCCCTTGGGTTTTCCATGTATCCAGCCATAAGTATTCATCTAGTCTAGAGATCAATCAGTGGTATGATTGAAACAATAAAATGGATTAGAAGAAAGGAAGAAAGACCCTTTAGAACTCAGAATCATAGAGGTCATTGAGTATATCCTCGTCACTTTACAGATGAGGAAACTGAGTCTCAGAAATATCATCTCTGACAGGATTTGAAACAAAGGCTTCTTCGGGCTAAATCCAGTATTCTTTCCGGCATTGCCTCCCTTGAAGGATGATTGAGATTTTTCTCTCCCTTCAACTCTGTCCTCGGCTTCTTGACTTAGAGGGGTCCTAGAGGTTCAGTTATAGCAGAATCATTCAGTAGAAAGAAAAGGTTAGTTTCTCTCTCCTGTTTGAGACATATTCACAGCCTTACTTCCTTCTCAGAGAATAGCCCAGAAAGCAGAGCTAGGGCTCAAAGAATCACCATCTCATGTGCCAAGGATGGAAGCATCTCTCCTATGGCAAAACAAAGCCTGATTATAAAGCTTCTCTAATATAAGACATTGATATTTCAAGCCTGGGTGACCAGGCTTTCCTTCTTTGCTTCTAATCCACTTTATTATTTAAATCATTTTATTATCGAGCTCTACAATGCTTAATGTGGAACCAACCATTGACCCTGATAAGGGGAAAAAGGTCTCTGCTTCTGCTTTGCTCTTGGCACTGCTCAGCCCCCGAGTATGACTTTCTGACAAAATGAATAGTGCGCTCATTCCCAGAGAGTGCAATCTAATCTCATCTCGTCCACTCCGAAGATATGCATCAAGTCCCACAGACTGTCTGACTGCAGGACCTCAACAGGACCGGGCATCTAATTCCATCTGGATTTGGATCAGTGTTTAAATTATCGAGCAGGGAGCCATTAGCAAGGAAGTGATGGAAGGCAATACACCAACTGTCCTGCTTTTAAAGGAAAGCTCATTCCTGGATTGTTTTTCTCCCAAGATTTTTATTTGAAGGGTTCCCACACAACCCAGAGCGGATCAGGGGGTAGGGAGGAGTGGTGGGGGAAGCTTTAATGTTCAGAGTCATCTATAAAAACAGGCAAAAACACGTATGAATGAATGTCTCCACATCCTGTATTTTCACTGTTAATGGGCAAGACGGTCTCATCAGATAACCAAACAATGCCAGGAGACCTAATTACTAATCCTCTGGTGAATTTTAAATTATTTTTAAGAGGAAAAAATGAGTCTCTGGTTACTCTCAGTTGAATAAAATGTCATTTATTTACAGCCTGCCTTTTAAAGAGAGAATCATAACCCCCCACCCCTTCAAATGGAGCTCTCTGATGACATCAGGCATCCAGACATGGCAAATGGCAATAGATCAGTTTTCATAGAATGTTAAAATTATAATGCCTTGGGAGATATTTTTTAACCTTTCCAAGGCAGTTGAAACTTGGGTATTGTTTCAAATAGCCTGTATGATGGGTATGGCATCAGGATGGGGCTTAGAGAAGACAAAAATTGCTCGATGGCCCCTTTTCCACTATTGAACGATGCTGCTGTTGCCTACGGGATGGTATCCACAAGTCTTGTCTTTTGATTGAAAGCTCTCCAAAAGTGGCCTCCCATCTCCCAATCCTCCCTCCTCTCCCATGAATTCCACTTGATTTGTGTGTCTCTGTAAACATCCTGTACTGGATTGCACCCGTGCCTTTACTTATAAAATTGCCGGCACGTGGAACAGAAGGAGAACATTGCATCTCCAAAGTTGGAGTCATTCTCATCTTGTAGAATCCACTCTAGTGGGATCTTCTCCATGGAACTGTCTTATAATGCTCTCAGAAATAATATATTCTCCCTTTAGCCTTATACTTTATTCTAGTCTTAGACATTTCAGAAATAAAAATACAACAAAAAATCCAATAAATTTGGGAGAGAATTTTTAAATCATCCAATCCAACCCCTGACTAAATAAGAGCACCCTTTACAACATGATTTTATGGTCATCTGGCCCAAGGGTTAGCATGACTACATATAAATGTATTATCTTTTCTCTATAAGATACTAAGCTTTATCATCATAGGGTCATAGATTGAGAGATGAAAGGGTCTCCAGAATCCATTTGATCCATCCCCCACTCCTTCATTTTACAGGCAAAAAGAATTGAGCTCCTTAGGGGTGAAGTGAATAGCTAGTGTTGGGCTTGAGGTTGGAAATAGAGCCTCAAACACTTACCAATTCTATGATCCTGTGGAAGTCACTTAACTGTTCCTCACCTTCCTCATCTCTAAAAATGGAGATAACAATAGCAACTCCCTTTCAGGACTTTTATGAGGATAAACATGAAATAATATCTATAAAGTGCTCTGAAAACTCTGTAAATCCTAGATGTTATTATTAGCTATTATTGCCCAAGGTTACATAGACAGTTATTGACAGAAAGTAGATATACAGCCAGATTCTCTGACTCCCTGGTCACTATTCTCATCCATCCCCTTTAACATATTGACTGGACTTTGTCTTAAATAGCTTTGTATCTCTCACTTTTGCCAAGCACTGGAGTTTCTGAACATTGTAGTCACTTGATACTCATTTGGGGGTATTAAGTCACTTAAACTCTATTTATCTCAGTTTTCTCAACTGTAAAATGGAAATAATAACAGTAATCTACTTCAAATGTTGTTTTGAAGATCAAATAAGATAATATTTGTAAAGTACTCATACCTAACAAATGCTTAGTCCCTTCCCTTATAAACATGTGACTAAAAGTAGCTCTATGGAACAGAATAAAGAACACTAAATTTGGAGTCAAAGAATTTAAGGTATAGACGAGGATAATGTCTGGCCTTGAACAGGTTACTCTATCCCTGTGGCACAGTGGATAAGCACAGGACTTGACATCAGAAAAAAACTGAGTCCAAAGACTGCCTTAGATATTTATTAGTTGTGTGATCCCAGGCAAGTTCCTTATTTTTTTTCCTCAACCTCAGTGTCTCCATCTTTTAAATGTTAATAGAATCTATCACCCCAAGTTGTTATGAAGATATGATAAGATATTATTTGTAAAGCACTTTGCAAGACTTAAAATATGTAATATAATAAAATATATAATGCCAGTCACTGGATCATATAGTTCCTAAAAGGAAATCAATTTTAAGAGGTCTAGAAAGGTAGCAATGAACTAAGTTGTGAAGGGTTTTAAAAGCCAAATAAAAAGAAAAAATACTAAATTAACTTATTGATTAGGTTTTTTGCTTTTGTTCTAAGTAAAAAGGGGGGGGGGAAAGGGGCTTGCTATTCTAATGATTCTAATTGTTTCTATCCTTCATTTGAATTTTAAATCTGGAGCTATTGGTAAGAATTAGAGTCTGCACTAACTGGTTTATTTCAAGATCTATTTCTATCATGAAATTATCCAGGGGAAAAAATGGCAGGGAGTCATTTCTGTGGGCATCCAAGCCAGACCCTGATTGGCTAGCCCAAACACAACAATTTATCAGTGGTCAGCTGGAAGACTCGGTGAACCCCAGTTCTGTAATTCTAAGCTCCCTCAGCCAACCCACACAGTGCACTGCGCCTTGGTATAAGCTTTCATCCACAAAATAACCATCATTATGTAGTTTGGAAAGAAAGCAGGGTGGGTGGTAAGGTTTATACGGCTCAAGTGTGCTGGGAAAGCCCAAAGGATCACAATTGCTGATAGCCACATTCTAACAAAGCTGAACATAGTCTTCTCACAAAAAAATAAATCAAGCTTTTTGATGTTAACTTAGACCCAAAAATGGAGGGATAGAGCTTTTTTCCAGTGTGCACTCTAAAAGAGAGCCTTTCTTTTAAAAACTAATGGTTAAAACATTGGTAGAAGGAAGTTCAAGGAAGAGACCAAAAGATTGGAAGAAAGGGGAAATTATTGAAATTTTTTATCTAGGGAAATTTCTTACCTATTTCATATTTTTAGACCTATAATTTTAAGTCTGCATGGCAGTTGGAAGGGTTAAAATAATATTACATCTGCTTTTTGTCCATACCTACCTTGATAATTGCATCCCTTACCACATGGGGATACATCAAGACTCCTTGATTAGTTGCCTGTATCTTCTTATGGGGCTGGTTATTTTTCCTCCAGCTATCTGCTCTGCCCAGTATAGATGCCATGAACTGAACTGAGAGAGAAGGGAATGTATCCACTATGCTACCCAGCTGCCCAAACAGATGTACCACAAAACCATCTTAGACAAATCACTTTCCTTTGGTGTACTTCAGCTGTAAAAAGGGTAATTTCTGCTTATAAAAGTTCCACTGGCTTGAAATTTAAACATGTTGTCAAGTTTATTTATCCGCTTGCTTTTAATGATAACCTTATGTCTTCTTGATTATGAATAAGATGCATATTTCTTGGAAAATTATTCTCAATATCTAGAAATACCCTCTCATTCCAAGGGCATAAGGACTTTAAAAAAAATCTCAACTAGATTCTACTGTCATGTTGGTCAAGAACTTAAAAACAAAAAGGAAAGGTATTGTATGAATCTTTTATATTATTCCATGCAATTTTCCCTAATAGGGGATGACCATCCTTAGCCTTCTAGTGTATCCCTTGAATTTGTAAAATATTTTGTATGCTCCAAAGTACTTCAATCTATATGATCTCATTTCATCATACCATTTTTGCGAGGGAGTGAGACAATGGCTAGTGTCTTTCTTGGACATGGAATCAGGAAAATTCTGGGAATCAAAAGCTGTCAGTGGGTTTACAAAGTGCTTTACAAATATAGTTTCAATTGGCCCTCACAACTCTAGAAGGTTATTCATTCGTGTTTGGCTCTGTGACTCTATTTGGTGTTTCTTGGCAGAGATACTGGGGTTATTTGCTATTTCCTTCTTCAGCTCAATTTCAGATGAAGAAACTGAAGCAGATGGTGTTAAGTGACCTGTCCAGGTCCTATAGTTAGAAAGTGTCTGCTGCCAGATTTGAACTCAGGAAGATAATCTTGATGATGAAAAATGAGACATTTTTCATTGATGGGAGATGAGAGATTTCTCAATGATGAGAGATGAGAAAACTGAGGTTGTGAGGGAGGTTTAGTGATTTTCCTAGCATCATCCAGCTAATAAGGATCTGAAGTTACATTCAAACTTATGTCTTTCTAGTACCATAGTCATTTTTCTTTCCACCGCTTTATGATGTCTCTCTTCTTCAGAAGTGTTTGCTATTCTTATCTCCATTTATTATCTCTTTGATTGTAAAGATCATTATTATTATCTCCATTTTGTCAGTGATGGTGCTTATAGGTAGAAGGAACCTTAGAGATCATGTATTCTAATTCCTTCATTTTACAGATAAGGAAAGTGAGAACCAGAGATTAAATGACTTGGCCAAGTTTTGGTAGCCAAATTGGAACTGGAACTAGAAGCTAAGTGCTAGTACATTTTCTGCTATATCATAATGACCTTTCAGGGAAAACACCCAAACTCTTGTACAGGCAACGGTGCTCTCCATGGTGGTTCCCAAAGATGGGATTATGAAGCCTACATCCCTGTTTTGTGTTATGTGTACTTCATGGAACCACAGAAGCTCAAAGGTGGAAGAGACCTCAGGCCATTCATTCCAAACTTCCCTGATATAATCCCTTTTATAAAATATCTAACAATTGGTCACAGTGTCTCTGCTTGAAAACCTCCAGGGAAGAAGCACCCACCGACTACTAACCTCTTCTTACAGCTTAATATTTTTCTCTAAAATAAAGTGCTGAGTTCTTCCTTTGGCATTTATAGCTTTTCCCTACCTGGACTCTTCTCACTCTTCCAGCGCCTCCTTCCCCTTTATACACCCTAAGATCCAGCCACACTGACCTCTTGACAACTTCATGTTACCTGGTTCTTCCAGGTGACTCTATCCTGGAGCAGTGGTCCCCAAACAATTTTAATCATATATTCCCACTAGTAAAAATATTTAGAATTCTTTCTCTCTTTATATATATATATATATATATATATATATATATATATGTATATATGTATATATGTAGGTATACATATGTACATATTCTGTAACATATGCACATATCTATGTATATACATATACATCATATATATAAATATTTCAAACACATGTATCAATTTGCATGTTATATTTATATACACACATACATAAATAAATATATATATTATCATACTAATGTAATATCTGCTTCAGGACATATATGAAACTCAAATTTTAAGAGGTATTAATAAAAAGTTATTTTTTAAATTATAGGATTGCAATATGAAAGCAATGTTTTTGAATAGAATTTATCATTTAAAAAACCTGTATATTGGGGGCAGCTAGGTGGGGTAATGGATAGAGTACCAGCCCTGAAGTCAGGAGGACTTGAGTTCAAATTTGATCTCAAACATTTGAACACTTCCTAGCTGTGTGATCTTGAGCAAATCACTTAACCCCAATTGCCTCAGTAAAAAACAAACAAATAAAAACCAAAACAAAAATTGTATGTCTTGGGCAATAGGATAAGACTTCTAAATAATTATGACATTGTAGTAATTAATATTGAGGTAACTTAATGTAGCTAGACAACTAGGTGAACTTTTTGAAAGGTGTTTTTTACTTGAAGATACACAATACAACAATCAAATAATAAGCTCTAACAATCAATAATTGCAAGTTTTTCTGCACTAGCTATGTTTCTCTATTAACCATGTCGCCATATAAAATATAAAAAACAGTAAGTTAAAGTGAATTAAATTTTATTTCAAGTCAACCAAGTTTTAAAAAGTAATTTATTCCTTCTTCTTCATAGAGTTTTGCTTAATGGATAATATTATGCCTTAATTTTCTATTCAGATTTGGATATTTTCATTGTTTTTGTCTGATGATGTGGAAACCAGTTTGGTTGAAATATATATATAGTGAAGGAAGGAGAGAAAGGAAATGGAACTGCACCTATGATTTCATTGGTATAGGGAAGTTCCAGCTGAACTGGAAGGGAGCAAGCTTCTGCCCTTCAGCTTACAGAACACTGCCCAGAGCACTGATGGCTCAATGACTTCCCTTGGGTCATCTAGCCAGTGGGTCATAGGTAGGACTTGAAATCACATCTTCCCAGTTTCCAGACTATCTCTCTATTCACCATTCCATGCTGTCTTTCAATCCTCAGTAAGGGGAGTAATGAGCAGTAAGGCTGGAAAACTTCACTAGGGTCAGATGATAAAGACCTTTAAATGTCAAACCAATCCTAGAGTCAACAGGGACTTATTAGAGTTTATTGAGTCAGGATTATGTTTGACATAGTCCTTTACTTTTATGAAAATCACTCTGGCAGTTGTGTGAAGAATGGATTAAAGTGGAGGAGCCATTTAAGGCAAAATCATTTCAACAGTTCACGTAGAGGCAATGAGACCATAGATAAAGGTGGTGGCTGTCAATGGAGAAATGGGAAGGGACAGATATTGTTAGAAAAAAAAATTTCTAACTTACAAAAAATAAAAGAAGGTGGAACCTTTACACTATAAGGCAATGGCTACTGAAGGCTCCTTGAGGGTTTTAATTGCATTCCCAACGCCTAAGCACTAAATTTTATACCTAAGTGCTTGTTGGATTGGACTGGATTCTTGGCAACATTCTAGAACAGGGGCCAGCTGTGATCCGTGAGTCAATCCAGTCCGTCTCCCAGTGCCTATTTTTATATGGCCTACAATCTAAGAGCTAATCATTCTTAGCTCCTGGGCTGTAGAAAACAAGGTGGAGGGACCATAGTTTGCCAACTCCAGTATAGTACACATTATTGAAAGGATGTTGAATGAGCTTTTAAAAAAGGAAGTGGTGATTACAGAGCAAGAATGGGTCCTGCTACACTAACTGAAATGAAGCTTGGATTGGTAGTTTGGGGAGATACAGCAAATATGTCAAAAAATTTACTCAGATTTTAGCAGAGTAGTTGAGATCTCTCATGCTATTTTTGTTGAGAAGATGGAGAGATGTTGATTAAGAAGTGGTTAAAAGACTAGATCAAAAGTATAGTAACTAACAGTTTGATATTCACAAACAAACAGGAGTCCAGGAATGTCTTAGATATTTGTGATTGGCCCTGTGCTGTTTAATAATTGTATTAATGACTTAGATATAGGCATTTGCAGGTGACACAATCCAGGGAAGGATAAGCAAAACATTAGATATCAGTCAAACTCAAAAAAAAAAAAAAATCCTGACACATCAGAACACTGGGCTACATTAGAGAGGAAATGTAAGAGATAAATATAAAAAGCTTTGGGGGGTTCAAAAACCCAACTTCCCAAGATGGGAAAGATATAGCTAAATGAGTTCAACCAAAAAAGATCTTGGGGTCATAGAAGATTATAAATTCGATATGCGCCAATAGTATGATGTCAGTTCAGAAAGTTAATGGAATACTTGGGGGAAGGGTCAACCTAACAGTTGTTTTAAAGGTGATAATAAATGATGAGGATGAAGTGTGCCTCGTGGCTTAAGAAGAGATTCACTTATTTTTACATTTGATGTGCACAATGGTTCAGTGATCTAGGGGCTACAGGTTTTATCCCCATTTTATTAAATGAGAAAACTGAGGCTATAAAGTGACTGGCCCATGATTGCCACTTAGCAATGCCAGCGGCTGGATTCAAAGAAAGGTCTTTTGTGGCTCCAAATCCAACATTCTTCCCCCTCTCCTCAGACTACCAAGTGGAAGGGCTTCCTGCTGAAAACAAAATTAAGAGAACTCGTTCCCAGAAGACAAAACCAAGAGCAAAAACATATTTCAGAGACATGTTCAGGCTTGATGAAGAAGAACCTTTTTAACAATTAAGAAATCTGTAAAAGTTCTTCGGGGAGGTCTTTGGCCAGATGACCGCGTGTTGGGGATAGAAGAGGAATTTTTGTTCAAGTGCCAGGGAATACTCATTGGCTCAAGTGCTCTCTGACCTGGAGAGCCTATGACTGAGTCTAATGCAGAGCAAAGAATGGATTGAAGGAAAATACCTAAGAACCTTAGATCTAGGGCTAAAAGTGAAGTGTCCAAAGTCACACATGGAATGGGGAGCAGAAGGAGATTCCAACCCAACTTCCTTGGATCCAGATCCAGAACCTTTTCCACTGCATCAGCTCTTGGCCCTCTTCCACATTACTAAGAAGACCTTGGTGAAGACATCCATGATGTATTAGCCAGATCTTTGGATGAGGAGCTGGAGGAGATAGGGACTGTGCTGTATGACAATATGTATTCAAGATCTTGACAAATTAGAACGCTAGGCTGAATTTGTTAACAAAAATGAAATTAAGTAGGATACATGTTTATCTGGGTTTTAAAAAATCAACTACAAAAAGTGCCAACTGAGGGAAGTACTAAAGACCTAAGGACTTAAGGGGAAAAAAATAAATTGATCAAGCATTTATAAACAAAAAACATTTACCAACAATGCAACATAAAAGCAAACTGTCAACAAAAAAACTAGCTTGTTTTTAGGCTGCATTAATGGATTTATTGTTCAGAATATGAGGAGTTAAGAACCCCACCCTAACTAGAACACATTGGGAGTATTAAGTTCAATAACATTTTAGGAAGGACATCTAAACTGGGAAAAAAAGGGATTGGAGACCATGACAACCTAAGGATTGGGTTTTAAAAACAAACAAAAACCCCAAACCACTAAAGATGTTCAGCCTGGGATTTAGGATGGCTGTTGTCATAGAACTAGATTTGACCAGAATGACAAGGAGGAAGCTCATATTAAAGCAAAACAAATACCACCACCCTATTCCCATTGAGGCTGAAATCCCAAACTAGGAATCAGAGATTGAGGGTTTGAAGTAGCTAGCTACTTCCCTAAATAACTAAGTAATAAGTGACCTGTGCTGAATTTAATTTATTTGGCTAGGAAAGGTAACAATTTGGGTGGCAAGTTTCTTCCTGTGAAAATAATTAAAGAAAAAAAACCTACCTCTTGCCTTGATCATTATTATTACTATTTTAATTGTGTTTTGGGGTCTACATGTACATTGTTCAGCAGGCATTAATATTCAAATAAACCTAAAATACTTAATTAGATGAAGGTCACTTCCTGATCTGGGTCTCATTTCATTAAATGAAAAAAATGGAGGGATTGAATTAATAGTCTCTGAGGTGCCTCCCAGCTCTAAATTCTATAATAAAAATCTTTTTTTTTTTTTAAACCTAGTCTCACTTCCAACTCATTTTAAAATTAATGTATCTGCTAAATCCCATGCTGCAGGATAAGGATTGCATCAATTAATTACTATTACCTACCTCTCTTATGATATCTGTGCTACTTATTTCTTTATTTGTCATTATTATGGCTATTTCCTCCCTCTACTAGACTGCAAGTGCCTTGAGGGCAGGAACTATTCATGTCTGTATCAGACTCTTTGCATATATTAGGTACTGATGGTCAGGAAAGAGAACAGTGACTTCATTTTATTTTTCCTAGTTTTCTTTGTTACTGAAGTTATTATTATTGGAGTTAAAAGGCCCTTAAATCTCCATTTTTTATGCCATCTTCTTTTCCAGTAACTTCATGAAAAAAGACGACTAGACTTTTAAATGAGCTTATTTCAAGTCTTTTCTAGGCAGTAATGAAAGCAGAACAGGTCTATAAAAAAGACAAGAGTGGCTGGGACTTCAAGCAGAGAAGAAAACAAGTAGGCAGTGCATGGGGATTTGACATGGGACAGTGCTATAGACAGAGCCCCTCCTTTCTTCTCTTCCTCCAAATGGCTGTGTAAGAGCACAATCTTATTGGTAGGTTTAAGCATTGACTGCTTCACACTGTTTATTTTCCAAAGAACAAAGGCCTGGGATCATAACAGGAACAGTTAAATTAATTATAAGACAAGGGCCTTCTTTAACTATTTATATGCTATTTGGCACTGAAGGGTAACAACAGGAAAAATCATTTCACCACACTTTAAAGGTGTCCTGGGGTCCACGCATACCTCGTTCAGCAACCATTGCTGTTTCAATAGAACATAAAATATTTTATTAGAGGCGGCAATGTCTGGGGGAAGCAATTCTGAACTCCTTTAGCAGGACAAACAGCATTTTGTTAAGAGATTTTAAAAATTAGGATACTTGTTGAGGGTAAATTTTAATATCTATTTGTTGCATGGACTTATTGAGTTTGTGTGTATGCATGTGTGTCTGTGGGGGATTATCATCCAGACCTGAGATGTCATGGGGATAAGAACCTCACTTTAATGAAGGCCTATTTACAATTGTTCTGCAATTCTAGAGTCTTTTGAGAGTTGCCTGGAGCACTAAGAGGTCATACAACAAGACTGAGGTCAAAACATTCACTCAAGCATTGAACTGAGTCTATGCATTAAGCCCCATAGATTCTCTTAATGTACTTAATTAAAAAGTTTAAATAGAGGTTCTTAACTCTGCTTAATTACTGTGATGTATAAATATAAATGGAACATACTACCATTCAAAGATCTAGGTAGTTCACAGCCAACATGGTAGAAAATGAAGTATTTATGAATCAGTTCATCAAGAAATGTTACAACTGGCATTCAGCAGAGTTGGCAACTTCACGAAGTTATTTCAATATAGTGTACATGGGTACAAGACAAATCTTATCACAAATAACCTTCAAAGGGAGGTATCTATTAGGCCATCATTGTACTGATAATTAAAATATGATAGCACTTGGATAGGGCATATCATCTCAATAGTAATGCAAAGAATACCAAGTTTGAAGTCAGCCTAGTTTCAAATCCTAGCTGTGCTACTTATGATCTGTATGGCCTTAAGTAAACTTCATTGGGCCCCCTGGAAAATCAGGGGTTAGAAGATATAATCTCTAACATCCCTTTAAATTCAGTTTATCCATTATAGAAAGTTCCATTGTAATATGATGTATTTTCTCCAGCATTTTGTAATCAATAAAATTGCTCATCTGATATTTATCTGTGTGTGTATACTATATATGTGTATTTTTATATATATAATTTTTTTGTGCTAATTTGATAATGCTTTTCATCTAGTCCTTTATCTCCTGCATCATTCCATGTTGCCAATGGTGAAGTCTGATGGAGTCCTGGACAAAGAGGAAAGACCGTCTACTCTGAATAAATTAATGGCACAAATAAGACAAAATGATCATGGGCCAATAATGGAAGCTCTTCTACCAGCTGACGACGTAAGGGTGAAGATGCTTCCATTGTCTCCTGAAACCTGCTGGGAGAATGTCAGTCAGGGTGAAGGCTATGGAAGGAGATATTAAAACAGGACACCAAAGAGCTTTTCCCTTCCCAGTGATTGTTTATTTTAATAGCATTTGCATCAGGAAATCAACTGAAACACTTCAACAACAGAAAGCTGGCAGCAGGTTAAAGAGAACAAGTGATTATCTTTCCAACAGATGCGACAGAATGGTTTCAAGTTGGAATCGTATTGCACAAATGAATCCATGGTGAGGGAGGGAACAAGGGAGTGAGAAAGGGGGAGACAGAAAGGGGAGAGGGCATCTTACAACATGGATTGTGAGGAAAAAAGGCACTATTCAGCTTCCATGTAGTTTTAAAATAAAAGTCATGAAGCACAATCTATGTTTCTCAAAGTTACATTCGATGCTGCTAAAAAGTCGCTCCCTCACCTGACTCGCCACAAAAGGCAGAGGAATAGTACCATTATGACGTTCCCAACAGGCCTCTTGATCAAGAGGACCCGGTTTATAAACGTGCTGCAGCCGTTGGGCCCGTGGGCCCTCGTCAGCACCTCTCCACGCCGCTCGGCAGTATCGCGGGCTCCCCTCTGGAGGAGCTAAGTTGGCAGTGCATTGGAAACAGGCCATTTCTGCAGACCGTGTGAGCTTTATCGTAGCCAGCATCACACAAACCATTTATTAATACCAAGGAAATGAATGCAAAAACCCCCACAATCCTAGCAAGTGCCCTGACAGAGACAGCACTACTGACTGCAGGGGCAAACTTTTATAACATAAAATAGGGGCATCTCAACCTCTCGAGGGTGAGCCTCAAGAAATGGGCCTATGAGATGCTTTCTACAAGCTGTGGATTGGGAGCCCACAGAATCTTCATTCTGAAAACATTAAATGATGAAATCTAGCCAAGTCTTAGAAATTTCATTAATGCAAAGTTTGATTGTAAGTTCAAATAACAGGAATACATTATTTATTCAATTTCTCTCATGTCTAAAGCTATTTGGCAAAAAAGAGGGAGACAGAGTTCGATAGAGCAATAGAGAGAATGTTACATCTACAGAACAGAGTTCTTCCTAATTATGCAAAGAGAAAATCATCTGCAATGTAAAAATGCAGTTTATCACAAAAAAATACTAACAAGTTTAGTGATTTTGTCAATGTCATTTATGTGACAAAGCAATTATGGATTTCAAATGACAAGACTGGAAAAAAAAATAAATGAAAACAACTAAAATGTATAAAGCTGATCCTTTTTAAAATACTCTAATTTTTTTTTTCATTAGATTAAATCTGATTACTCAGAGTTCCGAGGCATCCAAAATTCTGCAAATTGTATTAATACATACAGGTGATATAAAAGTAATTCCCTGTTCATTTTCTTTTATTTTTACTATCAGGTAAAGGGATATTTTACACATTAAAGCTAGGCAAAATCCATATAACTCCCCATTAGAGTTGAAAACAGTCACATAAATTTATTAATGGGTGTCATTTTTGGAGCAATTAGAAAATAGAAGTTAAAACAATTTGAACAAAAAGGTATCTTTTCCTCTCCTAGGAAATAAACATATATATACATATATACATATATATATATATATATATGTATATATATATATATGTATATAGATATATATACACACACATATACATATAACATATAACATTGTCTTTTAAAATGCAAAGTGGTTAATTCATTTTTATATATTAAAAAAAGTATTTCCCTATGGTCAAAAATACTGACAAAGAGCAGAGGCTGGAAAACACCCACATTTGCCACTTTAAAAAAATACATTATTGTTTCAGCAGTTGAGGGTACGAATTTATTACAAATCTCGGTCCCCTGCTTTGGAATCATAAGGAATCTGCAGCATTTGCAGAAATGGGCTGGGTTGGACCATGAGATGTCACTGGGTCCACTCCCCCAACTCCTGGCAGGACCACGCCTAAGTCACCCCAGACATATGATGCTGTCAATGTCACCACTTTGAAAATTGTGTGTTTAATCAGGGAAAGGAAAGAACTTACTTGGATGTACCCAATCATCAACATTTGTCAGGCTGGTGGAAACTTTTGGGTCCTAGGTTGCCCTTTAGATGGGAGTTAGGGGCTCTTGAGAGTAGGAAATAAACTCTCTGAGGCCACAGAACAGAAGTTCATAATGATGTTTCCAGTGCCCCCGGGGGCTATATTTATAGGAAAGAGCTTCCCCTGCAAGTCCTCAGCTTGCACTTGGGTCATGAGCTGCCCAGCCAAAAGCTGTGAGCTCGCACTGATGTAAACTTTATGACAGATCCACCTGAGATCTGCTCCTATTTAGAAGTGAGGGGCTTTTGGGGAGACTATTTTTTTTTTGTCGGTTACCAAATAAACAATTTATTCCAATAAATAAATGGAAGATGAGATTAGTCAAAAACCGCCAGGTACCCAGCAAGGTCTTCTCAGCATTCAGATGTGATTCAGATTTTTTAAGTGTTTCTTTTCAATATCCCTCTTGCATTTTTCTTCAAATACCTTTAGAAGTTTTGTCCTGATCCCAGTGCCCTTTTTTTGACAGGTAAAAATATTCTTTAGGGCGACATTCAAAATGCTTTCATATGATGGAGTGAGGCATTCCTTGGCCATGTTTACTTAAAATTTTATCAGAAGGTTCCTTTTCTAAGTCAGGGGGGAGATCGAGAGGGGAACAGGAAAGTCAAACTCAGCAATACATATTTTAGAAATGGTAAATAGAAAAATATGCATTGATTATGACTGTACAATGAAAACTGGGAAATCTTTCACATTCTGGGTGACAAAGTTTGTTCTATTCCCCCTACCTCTCCCACAATCAGCTAATCATATTTCTGGGTACCTCCGGAATCCAAACAGCTGTTTGTGAATCTTAATAGGTTTATAAGTTCACCAGGTGATTTCACATTTAAATAGCTGCCAAAACATGACGCTGAAAGAAGAATTCTATCCAACATGAATCAGGATCGAGTTTGGTGTATTTTTTCCAAACGATTTACAGGTGGAATCTTTTCCCTCTTTCCCCCCATGCAATGGAGGATGAATGGTAAAATATTTCATGGTACAAATGTTGGTTTTTTAAAAATATCTTTTATAATGACTTATGGTTTCACAATGCTTTACCAGTTCCAAAGCGCTCTCACCAATTTTGCTGGATGCTTATGACAGCCCTATGAGGTAAGTAGGGAAGATATTATTATCCACATTTTATGGATGAGAAAATGGAGGCCCTAGAGCTAAGTGACTCGCCTTCTAGTCACTCAGCCAGTATTTTTGAGCCAGGATCATAACTCATGTCTCCTGACTCGAGTCCAGGGCTTTTTCCACTATGACCTTTTGCTTCCACCTGGCCTGCCTGGTGCTTTCTGTATTAACATTCAAAATTGTTGAAGTACATTTCAGTTATGTCCAGCCGTTAGTTGACCCGAATGAGAAACAGAACAGTAGATGGAGTGGTGATTTCACTCGACATAACAAAATTGGTGCAAAACCACTTTAAACTAGATACTTATAGCCTTTTGGTCCAAATACATAAAATATGCAATATTTACAGCATTTGAGTCCTTTGTAAATGCAATGCTTTAAAACACATTAAAAAGCACCTTAGTAAAAATATTCTACAGGTAAAAGTATAGAAGTAGTAGGAAAATCCCAACCATACCACAGCTCACCAATGGAGTTATAATATGGAATCATCAATATATCCATTACAAATCATTTTGGAAGGAATAGATAATGAAGTCACTTTTAATATCAATGTGTTAAATCTGAACTAAAACAACATCTTTCTTTGATGATTTTCCAAACCACAGTTGGTAAGGAAGTAGGGGGTAGGGGGGAGAAATACTGCTTTGATTTTTCTATCTGTTTACATTATTGGGTTTAGTTCCTTCTTAACACTCACAACTGGATATTCTCTTTTTATTAAAACCTATATAAATATGGGTGAATCCAACAGCAGCAACCACATTTCTCAGCAAACATTATTGGACATTCTAAGTTGACGGTATTCACAATAACAAAGTAGGAGAGGCCAACCGGTCGTTAACACTATTCAACAAAGACCATAGAGCCCGAATCTCCATGGGAAGATGAGGGAGACAGATGGTTTCTTCTTTATGGATGTCTTGGGTAAAGACAGCTGCTCTAAAAATCAAAAACAGAGGAGAGGATGCTTCTCCGAAATCTCATCATCAACTAGAGCTGTGCTGCATGTGAATTTTGGTAAACAAATGTGTAGTTTTCTTTAGACAAGAGGCTATTAACCCGACCCAAAGCCTGGGCTGAAAGAAAGACCTGAAGCTTACGCTTCTCAGAAGACTGATATTTCCAGGAGTTGTCCACTTGTTGATTGCTCAATGTCCTTCACAGCCCAAATCTCAGCTCAACAGTCAATCATCTCACAGGCTTGCCAGCAATCTGGATCTTGGAGCTGAGAACCAAGGAGGAGATGTGGTCAAACTCTGAATCCATGGATCTAGTAGGAACGTGGTGTTCTTAGTTCGATTTGGGGTAAATTTTTTCATAAAAAAAGTTCTGTGAAAGAATATACAAGTCCCCATCTTTTTCCCGAACAGCATGGGCTCGGATGAACTGGAATTGCTCCAATGCAAATTCATAGAACTCATTCTCCATTTTCCAGATGTCAGACTGTTGCAACTTTGCAATGGTTTGTTTGGTGGGGAGCTTCTTCTCTGTGGTTTTCCTAAGATGAGATTTCTTTCCTACTTGCAAAAGCAAACAAAATTTTTTTAAAATTAACTTATTTTTTCAACAGAAAATAGGTTTCCCCTTCTCCCGCCCAATATCTCAAATGCTTTCACTCTTCTTCCTTTTATTCCTTCAAGCCTAGCTCAACTATCACCTCCTACATGAATTTGTTTGCTCGCCTTCTCTCCCAAATTACTTTGTATTTATTTTTTGTTTGTGTGTTTGCATGTATATAAGTAAAATACACATGCTCTTTCTGAAAGTATAAGCTCCAGGAAGGCAGCAACTGTTTTATTTTTGCCTTGGTATATCCAGTGCTTGGTAAAAGTGTTTTGCACAGGTACTCAGTAAATGCTTATTAATGGATTGAAAAGACAAAAAATGTTCCCATGCTTGGAGATAAAGAAATAATTTAAGAAAATAGAACATACGGTTAAAGGACCCAGGGTCACAGGTCTAGTGCTGAGAGGCCTACATGGAGAGCCATCCAATCTAAGTCCCTCAATTTAAAATAATGAAGCTGAGGCTTTCATTTAACCACTTGGCTGCCACTAGCCTGGAAGCTTCTTGAGGGCACAAACTGCCATTTTGCCATTTGCTTCTTTTTGCATCTGTAGCACTTAGCATAATACCTGGCACATAGAAGGCACTTAATCCATTTTTGCTGAACTGAGGATGATGATTCTGGGCTAAATGGAGCTCTGATCTTTGCAGGCTGGATTTTTAACATGAAGTCTGAGAAGTTTTAGCCTGAGAAGGAATTTCTGAGCTTGTAAGTAGGCGTCAGAACCGGCATTCTGTGGACCTCATTTGCTGTATAAATCATGTAGCTCAGGCTTCTTTGCATTTCCGAAGAATCTCTGATAACAGGACTGCTTTATAAACTTAACTCTAATCGCCAGCAATCTTCTCTGGAGATGGTGGAAGCCCTGGCAAAAATGCACCTTGGGAAATGAAGTCCTAGCATACACTGCCATGGGAAAGTGATGCAGCAGGAGTGGGCCCTTAGAGTCACCATTACATTGTGAGCTCCTCAAGGGTAACGAGCTGTCCTTGTTCTTTTTTGTAATCCCTGTGGTGAGTTTAGTGCCTGGCACATAATGAGTGCTTAATAATTATCTAACTGACCACAGTTTGCAAAGCAGTAGCTTAGCAAGTAGTAGGCACTTACTATTTCCTGACTATAGTTTGCAAATAAAGTAGCAGTTTGGTACATAATAGGTGCTTAATAATAGGTTTACTGAGCATAGTTTGTAAACAAAATAGTAGCTCAGCATGTAGTAGGTACTTACTACTTGCTGACCAGAGTTTGTATATAAAGTAGCAGTTTGGCGCACAGTAGGAATTTTAATACTGGCTTACTGACCACAGTTCGTAAAGTGCAAAGTATCTATCTGGCACACAGTAGGTGCTTCATAGTGGCTTCATATTGACTGTAGTTTGTATATGAGGTTCTAGGGGCCGGGGCATGAACCACGGCCTCCTCGGCGGCTGCCCTTGCCTAAGGCTGGATTAGTGCTAACACTGAGAATGGTTTTCAGCAGGATTTGTAGGAGAGGTTGCCAGCTAACATTTTCTCCAACCTTTTGCTGTGTCTGTTAAGGTGGGATTTGGTATGAAGGCAATGTGTGTGTGTAAGGTGGGCTTTGGAAAGCCTTCTCCTGCTCAGGGGGCTGAAAGTGTCTGCTTTGGAGAATCCAGGCAACGTTTTAGGAAATGGCACTTTCCTAGACAGGTGATTATCTACAATACCAAAGGCTTGAAAAGCTCTCAATATAGACAGGCTTTGTTTTTCTTCCCTTTGATTCCTTCTTTTTTATAGTACTAATTTTCACATTTCAAATATATCAAAGTCAGCATATGGAATGGCTTAAAAGGTTCCATACACCCTTATCTGACTCAGGCAAAAATCAATAAGGGATTCTAGGCCTTTGATACACAACAGGTATCATTTCTTGATTTTTTTTGCATTGTAGGTCATAGAATCCACGTGTTATGTTTTGTCCCCCTACAGAATTGTACCCTTTAGGAGGGAAGGAACAGTTTCTTTCCTACAAACATAGTGATCTATACCCAGAAATGCTTAAAAAGTATTTGTCCAACCAAGTGGAAGAGTGAAAATTTCATCTTAACTTTTGAGATTCTTCAGCAATACAAGGAAAATGACATTTTAGAAAGATTTCCTTTTTTTTAAACAACTACAGAAATACCTGTCCGATAGAGTTCTGTGGCCCCTCTGAAGAAACGGGGCAGGGCTGCCTCCAGTAGCATGATAAAGTCTTCGAGCTCTTCAGTGACTCCCACTAAAAAGTATTCGTTAATCAGATTATATTTGGCTTGATCCATGGCCCATCTGCTGCCCACATTCCTAAAACCAGAGAAAGAGAATTAGTGCACGCTTGTGAAACCGGCATATTTTTGATACTCTGCCACAGTAAACCATCGAGAAGAAACCCCTGATGGCACAAGAAAACTCATTTCAAGGCACACCTGTATTTAATTTTTCTTACCTAACTTTCTCATCTCCCATTCTGCCTCACCTGTGTCAATACTAAACCAGATGTCTAGGAAAGAACTCTTAAGATTTCTCCTCAAACTCGCTGAGAATAGTCAGTGAGGTTCAGGAGCTTGTATGTGTTCCTCAAAATAATTCCATTTCTAAATCAGTTTTCCTACTATTTCCTAAGAAAAAAGGAGATCGATCTCTGTATCACAGTCACTGACTCTCCCAATACTTGGCAAATGAGCACCAGCAGAGATGGGTTGGGACGAGGACCACAGTCGGGAAGAGGTGGTTCTGCCATGAACTGGGCCCAGGTTCTTGGGAGAACAAGCCGAATTCTTTATCTGTAAGGGGGGGAGTTCTCTTCTGGCTCTAGTGTACGGATATCCCATATTCTTCCAGAAAACAGATAATACTGGGAAGGTCTCACTCCCCACACCTTAATGCATTTTAAAAATTATTATTACAGTGCTTTGGCGCAAAGGCAGTGGATGACTTTAATTAGCAAAGCACATTTAATAGCCTCTCATTAAGGACTACGAGAAGCAGTGAGGATTTTCACCAGGACTTCTGGCTTTTGTGATGGTAATTCTAAGTGGTTCTAAGAAAGACATTAACTGGGAATGTGTTACTATTGTTTCTTCTGCGTCCCATAAAAATGAATCTTCCAAGTTCTGGCCCACTGAGTCTTTATTAGATGCACCTATCCTGGGGAATCTCCTCATCCTTTTATTAGCATCCTGAAGACGATGTATTTTGCTTCTGTGGCAGTCACACAGACTTCCATAGACAAACCAGGCCGCGAGCATGCTGGGGGCCGGGGGCCAGCTTGGCTAGGCCAGCTGACCACCTGCACCAACAGGGAGAACAGTAGCTCACGTCTACGTGGGGCGCTTTGTGCCCGGCGCTTGATGATCTCCTCACAGCATCCCTGGGAAGTGGGCACTGGTATCATTATTCCCATTTGACAGCTGAGGAAGCTGAGCCTTTCCTCTGGTCATTCAGCTAGGGGTGGATCTCAGACCCCGAACTCCAGCCGCCACATTAGTCAGTGCAAGTCCCTCTCCTGCCGTCCTTACCTCAGATGAGATAATGTCAAGGACACTGATCTAAATAAGCAAATCAAATGAGCGAGAACTGACCCTCATCATTATTAGCATTGTTACTATTGTCCAGGAGGCCTCAAGATGGCTCTAATTAGAATATGGCGGGCAGGGTGCAAAACCTATGGACAAACAGCACTCAGGCCAAGCTGCCTGGGGGACATTGCGGGGGAAAAAACCTGGACAAGCCCGCTAAGCACAATCTCTGACTCAATCCCGCGTTCCTCTCCTCCCTCCGCTCTTCCACTATCTGCAGATCAGGGAGTATTACTGACTGCCTGGCGTCGACCAGGAGCTACGGAGCTAACTCCATCTTCCTACCAGCATTCCGAGCTGTGGCCACAGAAGAAGGGGATTTGAAGCCAGAGTTTTTCTGGAGCACAGTCTGAGCCTCCCTCGGCCACACATTCGTCAAAAGTCTGGAACAAAACAAAGAGGAACAAATGAACCACATATCTGAGGCTGTCAAACACCGCAACATGAGGGGCGACTGCATGGATCTGGGGGAGAGGGAGAGGGAGGAGAGGCAAAAAGGCAAAGCAAAGATTAACAAAGACATGTGGTGAGCGATCCCGTTTTTAAGAACTATTATTAAAAATGTCTTGGGTGGCAATTAGTCCTTGGAATCACAGAACCTAGGGATATTGTTCTGTATTTTCAAACTCATGATTAAGAAAGAGAGTTAAAAAAATGTTGCTAATGCACATCCGTTTTTAAAGAAGATTGTTTGGGATTAAAACAAATTCATACTTTAGTTTGCTTATTTGTAAAATCAGAGATTGAGATGAGATTGACCTCAAAACTCTTTCAGAATGTTATTTTTTAAAATGTTATTTGAAATTTAACATTTAAATTGTTATATGAAATGAATTCTCCATCTTTGCTGATGTGGTGTCAAAGGAGAGGTATGTTCTCATCCTATTGACCCTGCCCAGACTTTATCTGCTGACTGACTCTTCAAAGAAGCTTTCTTTGCCTCTCTTCAGCTGAAAATGATTGTCTAGTCCTCAGACCACCTACAGAGTTTTCAACAAATGAATATTTGACGCAGAGAAAGCACTGGGTGTCTCAAGTTATTTTTTTGATCTCTTCCAGTTGTAACTTGTCATTTCTTTCAGATACCGTCCAAAGGCAATTGTTCTGGAGTGTCTGTCCCTTCTCCATGGCATGTCTAGCCACCCTTTTTAGCACTGGTTGTGCTTGTTCCCACACCTCTGGACATATGGTTCTGGGATGTGTTGGGGAGCAGGGGAGGGGGATGCACTGGGGCTACTTCTTGTAGCCCCCCGGCGCCTCTCTGAAACTCTTCCTCTACTACCATTCATTCCTCAGCAACACTTTCTTCTTAAGAGTTCTGCTGCATTTAAATCCCACTCAGTCCAAATCCTAATGGCCATTACCTACTGAGCCCCAAGTCACTCTCCTTTCTTTCTCAGTGAGTTCTGTACCTGACTTGCTCTAGCTCTTATAATAAGTGGACTGCACCATACCTGCTGCTGCCTCCTTAGGTCTCATGAGCTACTCTTTCACTCTACATCAGCCACACGCAGAGAATATGATCAAACCTTATCTGACCACTGGTGACAACTGTACCACTTTAACAATCAAAAACGCCAAAGTCTTTTCATCAAATAATTCCATCTTTCCCTAAACCACGATTGGTCCTAAATCTATTCTTTGACCTCAGTAGGTCATCCGAACAACCACAAGTATTTTATTTGTTGTTTCTATGTTCCACACACTGTGCTGGGAATACAAATATAAGGAATGAAACAATTTCTTCTCAGATTCACCCTTCCTTTAGTACTCTCCCAAGCTATCCCCCTTTACTCTAATCTAATTTTCTTCTCTCGTCAGCCTTTTTCTATTATCTCTCTACCCCCTTTCAGTCAGAGACCTCTTCAGCTCTCTCTCATGGGTTGAATTATCATTTCTATTCATTTCTCCCAGGCTCTAGTCATGTATCTACAATTCCCTACTAATTTGAAATGGATATTCCATAGATATCTTAAATTCTTTATGTCTCAAACTGAACTCATTCTCTTTTAAAACCCACCCTATTCTGTTAAGGGTATCACCATCCTCGGCACTACTTTTGAGTCTGTACTCATCTTCATTACCCATATCCAATTAGTTGCTAAGTCATGTCATTTATAAATTTCTCCGATCCATCCTTTTCTCTTTACTCACACGGCCACAAACTTAGTTCAGGTCCTAATTGCCTCTCACCTGGACGACTGCATTATTTTCCTGATGGTTTCCTTACCTCTGAGCTCTCTAATATATAGTCCATTCTTCTGCCAAAGTGATTCCTTTCAAATATAGGTTCAATCACATCACTTCTTCATTCAATAAACTCAGTGGTTATTACTTCAAGGTTCAAATAAAAACTCCCTCTTTAAAATTTCAAATCTTTTTAGATTCCTTTTTTCATACTCTATTGCAACCCTGCCTTTTTTACCTTTGCTCTGACTGTCCCTCATGCATGGAAGAGTTCTTCCTCCTAATCTCTACCTTTTAGAAAGAATATAATTCTTTAAGTAACATCTTCCACACAAAGCTTTTCTTGGATCTCCAAATACTAATGCCCTCCCCAAAATGTCTTATGCATATTATGTGTGTACTTATACATATATATAGATGTTCTCTTCCTGAGAAAATTCAACTTCTGTTTTATTTTTAGTTTTGTACCTTCAGCATCTAGCAAATAGTAGGTATACTTAATAAATGAGGGCTGCCTAACTGTGCTGAATTTTTCTATTTTTTTTCTTGGATGCCTTCATCACTTAGGTTATCCTTACCAGAAAACTCTCTCCACAAGTAAGAGCCTTGTGGTACCATATCTACCTAAACTGTTTCTCCTTATTAGTCCCTCCCTTTTGTTAATAGTATCATCACATTTGTAGCCCATTAATATCACTCTGGTTCAAGTTCTTAGTACTTCATGCTTGGAGTACTATAACAGCCTCCTAATTCCTTTTAAGCCTTTTCTACTCTGTAGCCAGATTCATCTTACTAAAATGAGGCTTTTATAATGCCATTCCCCTACTCAAGATTTTCAAAAACTTGCATTCACAGCTTTAGATGAACTTTGATTTCCAGCCACCCACAATTTGCTTCCAACACATTTTTTCCAATTTTTCTCCTAATCTATATAGAAGCATTCCTCACTCTAGAAAGACTGGCTTGCTTAATAGCTCCCCAAACATGGAATAGCCATTATGTTCTCTGTATTTTTGCTCACACCATTCTTCTCTCCCTTGTCAAGAACTTACTTGTGGAGTCCTCCTATCAGTGAGAATTTCCACTGCCTAATTTATCCTTCAGGGATGTCCCTTCCTTCTCTGTCCCTCCCCCCAAATATGCATTTATCTTTTGTTATACTGCTTCCTGCTGTTTTATCATTGTCATTGATTGTTATTTAAGTTGTGGATATTGTAAAAGCAAAATAAATATTTGGTGAATGAATCAATAAATTTGAATAAAAATATATTATACACATGAGTATATAGTAAGATCTTTGCATGAGCAGTGATTATGTTTAAGATATGTTTAAGGTTATAAGAATCTATAAAATGAAGGAACAACTCCAAATCACAGAGGTATAAAATAATATTACTCCTTAAGGATTTTAATAATGCCCCTTTCAAAATTATCCTAAATTCTCTAAGCCCATATAAAAAGTAAAGAAATTCTAGTCTTTTTTTTTTTTTTTTAAGATGAAACAAACATTTTCATTAGAATCTGATTTATGTATTTCACTAGTTGGATCTGACTTTGGCTGCAGGCCCTTTAAAAAGGGGTTTTATTATCCTCTATGTTTAGACGTGTCTGATAAAATAAAAAACATATCTATCTATCTACATACCATGTTCCAATTTCCATGAAGTCTTTGGCCCACTGAACTGAGAAGTTGATAAACTTGAAGGTTTTTTATTCCAGACCTATCCAATTTCAACCAGTCTCTAGATTATCCCATTTGCCTCTGAAGCTCAGAAGATGGGCTCTGCTTCCTTTATCTGATTGGAGTCTTATAGAAGGTAATAAATAATAATAATAAAAAAAAGCAATGTCAAGGGAACTCATTTCTAAGATCTCCATTTTTTTTGATTGATTCAAAGAAATTTTAAAAATTTCCTCCAAATATAGGAAGGCATGCTATTAAAAGAGGCAAAAGCAATGGAGGTTCACACCAGAGATTTTACACTATTAAGAAGAAGGCAATTTGGAAAGTTAAAGTATTTTCTGCTGGTGTCAAAGATGTCATTAAGCAGAAATGATAGATATTTTGTTTTCTTTCTTAAAATAACCTATTTTTATGCTACTGAAATACTACAGCTGATGAATAAAAACCCATAAATAATTTCCCAAATGATTTTTTTTAGTCAATAATTTCAAAACGTTGAATCTACTAAATGCTATGTTAAATAACAGGGCAAAATGAATTTATTGGTTTGGGTTTTACTTCCTTTCTTGGTTCCTTATCATTTTTGAGAAAAGGGACACTTTCCTAACTTCCCTAGAAAATGTATGACAGCCTTCCCCAACTTCCCCATTATTAAGGTTCCTATCATCTTACATTTACTTACCTTAGTACATGTTCTATTATTCCCATTCCCCACAGAACGTATGTATGGACAGAAGCTGCGTATTTTTTTTGTTGTTTGTTTTCATTTGCTCTACAACTAGCACAGTGTTTTGCACACTGTGCTATTTTTTTTTTTTTTTTGTTATTAATTAGACAATGGCAAAGAGTGCAAGTCAAAGTAAAATAAGAATAATTAAGGGCTACTAATTGAGTGTATCTGAAAATATCAGACTATATTTATACAACCCAGGTCTTATCTACAATATATTCACAGTTGATAAATAAAATGAAACTAGTATATCTAAAACCAACTGTGTATACTACCATCTTTAACCACTAGAATTTGGCTTAGCTACTCATTCACCAAGATGACATGCTTTGAATCTAATCTGAACATCTATCACTTTGGATACTTATTCTTCTCTAAATGTGCCACAAGAGGAGAATGCTACTCAAATGGTTATCTACCCAAAATCATCTGTTTCCTTTAGGCTTCACTAAAAAGATTAGTTACTTCAGAGAAAGAAATTTTTCTGAGTAGTTTTCCCCTCAAAATCTTGAAATGTTAAAAAGAAACAAACCCAACAACATAAAGACTCTCTTTCCTCTTGTAGATCTACAGTAACCAGCTGACTGAACCAGGGAAAAGAAAGGGCTAAAATCAAAAAATGTAATCAGTTTTTTCAGCTAGTAAATCTGGCTTTTTTTTTTTTTAACAGAGAAATTCCTTCCAAGCAATTTTTAAAGTTGTATGAACTGTGATATTCAATAAATGAAAAGTACAACTGATAAGCAAGAAAATTTAAAAAACCTTTGGCATTTTATGAGGTGAGATCAAGTCTATTGTTTACCATGTGGGCAGTGAAGAGCATGTTGGGAGGATGGGAGATCACTGATTGGGGGGGTGGGGTGGGGAAAGGACGCCTAATAGGGACTGTTGGGAGATGAATGGATAAAAGAAGCTGCAGAGAATTCAGACAATGGTCCAGCCCAGAGGGAAATGCCTGCAAAGGAGCATAGGGATCAGATATATAATTAAAGGCAAAGACCTGAGGACACAGAGCTAAGGAATGCATAAAAACATAATACACAGTAATCTATAACCCTATTTCTAGTCTTACGTTGGGTGCAAAATTAGGCTAAGGAGGATAATTGAGAATGGGTCTTTCTTCCCTTTCAATATTAGCCCTAGTGTGTTCTTCCTTTTTTCTCTCATGTTCTTACTTCCTTTATAGGCCAGTCCCCCAGGGTATTAATTGCACTGTTTCTATCAGCTCATTTCTCTCTTAAAATGTGTTTCCACAGTATATTTCCAGCCAAGTCTTGCTTTGATGGGAAGGGCATCTGGGCGGGGAAATGCTGGGAGGTTCAGCCCAAGTTGTAAAGTCTTTCAGTATGGGTCCAATGGCAGGCTACAGGGCTGAGGTCCAGCCTTGCTAAGTTTCCCATGGGGCTGGGGAGAGGGCAACAGATGTTTGTTTTTTGTTGTTGTTTCCTTGGTTACAGCTGGGAAAGGTGGCGGTCTGTATACTGGATGAGGTATCCACAAAAGTCCAGACAGATCCATGCAATAGAAGTATGTTAACTCCACGCCATCGGACTCTTGGATTTAATGACTGATTCAAAGTGATTGGAGGGCAGGGCCAAGAACTCCAAAACCTCCATTTAAGGAGGGATCTCAGCACAAATGTCCATCCACTGCAAGCCTGGCTAGACCTCTTTGGGACTTCTTGATTTATTGCTATTGCGGTGGTGGGCCCTGATCAGAAATGAATTAACCAAATTGGAGCGTTCTAACACGATCGAAAAGCTGGAGATCTGAGGGACCGACCTGAGAGAAGAAGTCGGGACATGGCCAGGGCGGCTTTCCCAAGTGAATCAAACTGTACTTTAGGATTAAAGGGCATGGCTTCCTAAAAGAAAGTCTAATAACTATTACAGACAGAGAGCTATTCAGCAGCTGGTCACTCAAAAATACATGAGATGATCAGGGTAACGAGCACCACCAATGATATTTTTTACAAAGAGGTTCAGATAGTCTATGAGAAAATATATGACATGAAATATGCTAGTATATATATCCAGATTTACAGAAACCTAGGAGTCGCTTAAGATATTAGGCACCTACAAAAAAGGGGGTCCTAAATTCATCTACTATGGTAAAATGGAGTCTTTTGTTCAGTCATTTGTTATGTCCGTCTCTTCATAATCCTATCTGACAATTTCTTGACAAAGATATTGGAGCAGTTGGCCATTTCCTTTTCCAGCTTGTTTTGTAGATCAGGAAACTGATACAGTTAAGCGACTTGCTCAGGGTCACACAGTGAGAAAGTGTCTGTGGTTTGATTTGAATTCATGAAGATGAGTCCTTCTGACTCCAAGCTTGGGGCTCTGACCACTCACTGTGCTATCTCACTGTCCAAAACTGAGTCTGGGTCCTTGAAAATAACGCTGCTTTTCCAATCCCTCTCGTAGTTGCACGTTTTCAAGTTATCACGTTTTGGTCTGATTACTATTAAATCTTTAAAGAAGTTTGGAGAGAAAAAACTTCAAAGTTAGAGAATTTCAGATAGATAGACCTAGTAATCAGCAAGCAAGGAACTTGTAGCATGCATTAGATGCTCAAACATTTTCAATGGGTGATTTTAAAAAGCATTGATCACTGAAATCCTAATGAAGACAAAGGCTTGATTTTTTTTTTTAAATACAAAAAGCTCTAGTGTGGGTCTTTTGGAGAACAAATAAGGTGCTCAGGGTCATGCTAAAATTAGTATGGCCTTCTGTCAGACCTCAGAGAAAAAGAATTTCACCTGGGATCCTTCAAAGAGTTCTAACTGGTCTAATAAATTATAGGCAAGAAACTTAATACCTTAGGTAAGCAAAATTAGATAAAAGCGAAAAATAAAATTCTAATTTTTCATCTAGACAAATCACATGAGTGAGGGTAAGGGGAATACGTGTGGTTGTCCCCGAGTACTGTGACCTACCAAACCTCAGAACAGAAGGGTGGATTTTAGGGAAGATGTATGCAAAGAGACCAAAATCCCAGATGATAGGAAGGTGTGAAAGGGCATCCCAGTAAGGTGAAGCCGCTTTAGCTGATAATTCACAGTCAGAGGGACTGGGGTAGGTTTTACAGACACTGATGCTTTTGTGAGGCGAATCCTAGAATCCTGCTGCAAAGGAAACAGCAGCCGGGGGTCAAGTGAATTACTCAGTGTGGCAATCTTTGGAAGCAACTGCTGATTCCAATGTCACTAACTTTGGATTCCCTAAAACCTCATGGCTTCCACTTGCCACGGACACGTTCCAAAGCAAAGGCTTCTCAATTCGGGATGATTCTTGCTGTTGCTGACAAATGAAATGTTAAGCAATAGGAAGAGGGAATCAGAGATAGGGATCAGGGTCTTTTGAGTGCCTCTGATCACATTACAGGTTGACGCCATCTGATTATAACCTAATACACAGAGACCAATACCTTTTTGCCAAAATAATTAACTATCCCGTATCACATTAAGAAACTATTCAAAGGTAAAGTATCTAATACAATTTGTGGTGCAAAGTAGGAGTTTAATAAATGCTTGTCCACTCTTCTCCCCTATTCAAAACATTTAACAATAAAGGCAGTGCAAACTATAAGTCAATATCTGAAATTCATGAAATATGTACATCATGAGAACCATTAAAAGATTCCATTTTTAAGCAGCAGTATCTGGATTTTCCAAAAAGTGAGGTTTGGTTAAGTCTCTCATTTTAAGTGTTTTGAATGATTTGTTCATGAAATACTTTGGGTCTACAAAAATATAGGATTATAGAATAGATATATGGTTTAAAGGAGACCCTGGAGAAATCTTAGAACAAAATAGAGGGCACTACAGTTTGGGGAGCTAGATGGCACAATGGATGCAGTCAGGAAGGAACATCTTCCTGTGTTCAAATCTGGCCTTGGATACATAGTAGCTGTGTGTCCTGAGCCAGTCACTTCACTCTGCCTCAGTTTCCTCATCTGTAAAATGAGTTGGAAAAGGAAATGATAAACCATTCCAGTAAGAAAATTCCAAATGGGGTCATAAAGAGTCAGACACTATTGGAAAAGGACTATGTAACAGTAATACTTGGTTTAAAGCTTTTTAATATAAAAATAATATAACATAAAAATTGTTTTATGTAATAAATGATCTTATATAAAAACAAAAATGTATAGTATAAATTTGGGTAACATAAAAATAAATAATATAAAATATGTAATATGTTCTTGTAATACGTTATATTTCAATACATCAAAACAGAAGCAGATCACAATTCTTCAATACTTTAGAAGGAGAGTCTCATGAGTTGATATAGCCAAAAAGATTCTTCACCTGGTGGCTAGCTAGCTTGGGGATGTGCCTTTATAATCTTAATCAGGCTGACTTTTAAGACAATAGATCCACAGTTAGTTGCCAGGTCTGAATTAAATTTGTTTTTTGCTAAGGATTGAGTTCTACTGACATTGCCTTTTAAGAATGTTAAGAGTGTTACTGCTCATAGATTGGAAAAATAGCCATAGATAAGAATATTCAGTGTTGGAGGGCTTGTAGAAAGCTGAGCACACTGTTGGTAGAGCTCTAGCATTAATTCAACCAATCTTAATAATTTGGAATTAGGCTAAGAAAGTGACTCAAATTGTCCAGTGGTCTCACTGCTACGGACACACCACAAGGATAAAGTCAGAAAGGTCTCAAACAACAATATTTGCAATAGCAGGATTTTTTGTTTGGTTGGTTGATTTTTAAATCAGAGAACTTGAAATAAGTAAAATGTCCAATAATTATAGTGGGCAAACTGTGGGCATGTGTGTGAGATGAGAAGGGATTGTATTCTAAGAGATAATAAACTGAAGGACTATTGAGCACAAGACTCACAGCCTAATGAAAACTGAGAAGCTCTAAGCAAAATCCAGAAGATGACACACAAAACAAACACAATCGTGTGAACTGATAAAAAACAATTAAAATTAAACTGGACATGTTAGAATTGTAAATATTAATCTAGGTCTAAAAAAGATAGGAGGGGATAAACCTGCCATCTCCTCTGTGGGGAGGTGGGGGACTATGGGTAGAGAGCTGACTTTAAACCACTGAATGGTATGGTCTTAGTTAAACTTAGGCCTGTTAGAGACTTTAGCTTAAAAAAGTCCCTGGACCCAGCTGGCTCCAGAGAAAACGAGGTTGATGTCTCAATCTTCTTCAAGAAAGAAGGACAAACAACAACAACAACAAATGATAATAACAACAGATAAGTATGAGAATGATATATTTGGAAATAAAGTTGATGTAGAAACAAAAGTAATTTTAAACTTTTCCCAACTCCCTGCAATTCTAGACTACTCCCAACCACATTAATGCACCAAAGCAGGCCTTCTGATCTAAGTAGAATTGCATAACGTTTGATTGTATGGAATATCACAGCTTCATATATCACAATTTGGAAAATACTAATTTACATTTTGTTTCTATTATTTCCATGTTATATAAGTTTATCACCAGATTGTTTCAGTTTTTAGGAAGAAATTATATAAATTTGCTAAGACTCAAAAAAACCCAACAAAATAACTCCAACCCCTTAGTTTCCTGATGGCCAAGAATGTCATATTTTATGTTTGTATCAACAAAACCTTGTACACTTGAATTAAAGATAATCTAGTTCTCCAACACCAATTTCAGACTAGTCTTTGTCAACTGAATTAAGCCGCTGATCTATGGCACAAGGAAGCCAAAGGCTCACATTGATTGAAAAGCAGTCACTGTGACCTCTGAAAGGTAACAATTGTCAGCACAGTAGACCAGAGAGCTTTGTCCCTGACAGAACCAATAGGACAAAAAAGGATGAAATCATGGATCGCCCCACAATTAAATAATGACCTCTAGTAATTTTCAAGCCTGATGTTTGCACTGGATGCTCAAGTATCTATTATTCATCACCCACAAAGGAAGGGACTGAAATGGCAGGTTCCTAAGGTCCCTTTTCTAGCTCAATCTTTCTTTTCTTCTTTTGAAGAACCCCACTAAGAAAACCATTGCTGGCTCCTACAAGAGGGTTCCAATAAGCTCTTCTCCTATATGAGAAAGCTCCTTAGTCAGAAAGGCCCCTCTGCGGACCTTCACAACCCCAAGCCCCATCAACATTACCTTGATGAGGGCAAGTAAGACATTGGCAGGTAAGACTGATAGAATTTACCCAAAATAAAAGAAAAGATGCATCATTAATTAGGAGGCCCATGTAAACCGAATAAGTATAAAACTAAGAGAAATCTGTGTCTCAAAAATTAGTCAAGTTTAAGAGCCAATCTAGGTTACTAAACCAGAAACTAGATTTCCAAAGCTAAGAATTTCTATGCACACTATCACAAAACTAAAAAAATCCCTTTTAAAGTTCCTTACATGGGAATAGCATTTATAAAAAGTCTGATGTTTCTTTTCATTGCACTTATATTTCAAGAGGCACCAGGTGGCACCATGGTAGATTTGAAGTCAGGAAGGCCTGAATTTAAATCCAAGATAGTAGCTCTATGGTCTTGAACATGTCACTTAACCTCTCTCTGCCTCAGTTTTCTCAGATGTAAAACAGAAACAATAATAGCATTCCTGGGATTTGGGGAGAACAAAAAGAGATAATATTTGTAAAGTGCTTCATGATGATGAAAAAGAATACCAAGAATTTTTGCTTATTCCTTTTTGGGGGAAGAGAGACACAAAGGAGGTTTGGTGACCTAGATCTAAAATCATCATAGTTTCTGGTAAGAAAACTTTTTAACCATGCAGATTAGGGCCAACTTTATAGTCTCAGAGCTTCTAGAGACACTTGCCTATGATCATATGGTCAGTATGGATGAGAGCTAGGAATTGAATCCGGTCCATCCTGACTTAAAGGCCAGAGCTCTATACATTATATTGTGTGTCTACTCTCACGGGACCCTCACAGAGTGAAACAAAAACAAAAATGAAAACTTCCACAAAGAAACTTTAAAAAGTAAGTCACAAGCTCCAGAAGTAACTTCCTAGAAAACGGATGCAATTCTATGTCCCCAAACCTGAGACTGGAAGAGAAAGTGTGACCTAAGAGTTGTCCAGTCTAGTCTACCTCTGCCATGGATCAGGTTTTCTACCTTTCCTTGTCTTTCAGAGTGAGACTGGGGGAGTGTCAATATCCTGAAATCTATGAGACTGACTAAGAGATCCCAGAGCAAAGTAGCCCTATTTGAGTTTAGGACGGCGAATTGTTAATAAGAACTATTACTGAGATAAAGAGTAGTGAATTCTCAACTTTTATAAAAGCAGAATTTTATTCTTGAAAATATATTAAAGTGTTATCTGGCATCAAACCATTTTAAAAGGCAGTGAATTGAAAGTGTACTAAAGTAGACAGGGGTTGCAATTTGCAGTGATAAAAAGATTAGCCCCCCTGAAGAAAGCACAGATCCTTCAAATGTTGCGCATGCATTAAAAGGCCAGTGATTTGAAGAATAATTTTAATATTTTAGTAATTAAATGGTATTAGATCTTTGTAACAGTGACATATGCAGTCAGAACTTGTAGCCACGGGTTAAGGAAAGATTTTTAATCAATTTTTTTTTTGCTTTTTTTTTTTAAATAGAATTTTATTTTTTTACTTTGGTAAAACTTTTGTTCCAAATTTTTCTCTCTCCCTCCCTTATTTCCCCATTTCCCAAGACAGCATGTGATCTGATATAGATTAAATATGTGTGATTCTTTTAAACATATTCCATATTTGTTATGCTATATAAGAAAAATCGGAACAAAAAGGAAAAAACCACGAGAAAGAAAATAAAACCAAGCAAACAAACAACAGAAAGATGAAACTACTATGTTCGATCCACATTCAGTCTCCACAGTTCTCTTTCTGAATGCAGATGGCAGAAGCAAGATGATTCTTCCTTCCTTCTTTCTTTCTTTCTTGCCAGGCAATTGGGATTAAGTGACTTGCCCAGGGTCACACAGCTAAGACATCTTAAGTGTCTGAAATTGGGTCCTCCTGACGCCATGGCCAATATTCATTCTATTCACGGTGCCATCTAGCTGTTGTTCATATTTTGTTTTTAAAAGTAAACACTGTAATGTTGCTCACCAAATTCAATTCAACAAATAGCTTTAAAATCAAAACAGTCACTTTTGCATTTTAAAAAAAATCCTTAAAATTAAATATTACCTTTTTGTCTCCTTGTTTCCTTCTCCGTAAGCCTGGTCTGTAATCATCTCCAAATCGTAGGAAGTAATAGTAAGAAACCAGCCTTTCTATGGGATCTCTTATGACATTAATGTAAATTGGCTTCTTTTTAACACCAAACCTGAAAGAGAACAAAACCAAAAAAAGTTTTGTCAAATTCGGGATCTTCAGAGGTTTTTGTGCAAATGAAGCAGTGCTGACTTAGGTATATTTGGGGCATGACCAAAAAAATGGATGAGAACAGGAAAAAAAAAAAAAAGCTGAGAAACAGAAGAAGAAGAAGTATTTTAAAAAATCACGCAGCTTTAACTTCTAATGGAAAAGATAGCTTCTGTTTTTCTGTTTAATAATGTCCCTTCGTTAGGTTTTAAACTGGGGAGAAAAATTATTTCCCAAATGAGAACAAATAGATTTTTAGGTAGAACCTTAATGTTTGTAATTTTAAAAGCATGCAAGTTCTTTATTACATTTCAGAATGACTTGCTTGCAGCAGATAAGGCAGCAAAATCTTATTCAACACTAAATATGTTTCTAAAATTGTTTGCCTCGCTAAACAAAAGAAATGTTATCAACGAATACAGCAAAAGTCCAGGAACAAGGCTATTATGAGTCGGCCTTTTTGGGAGAGCTAGAAAATGGCTCTGGGTATTTCACAAGATTCTGCTTTGACTATTGTTAGTGATAGACTGATGCTGGGTCAAATTTGAATCAATGTGTAAACTGTAGGAAAGGAATGAACTTCCTTTTTTTTCCCACTGATAATTTTTTGTCTGCCCCCAAAGCAATCATTCTTCCCAATTTTCCTTTTTCTTTTAATGGTTCAACCACAACTCTTTGTTTGAGACGCCATTTTTATTTTTTAGTTTTTCTCCTAAGTTTTAAATTTTTTTTTTAATCCAATGTTAAATCAGGGAATGAGTCCTTTTCTTCTTATTATTGTTTCCACCCTAAATCCAGGCTGCTGTATCACCTCTTGGGAAAAATTTCTATCTGTAGTCCTCGTTTTCAGTCTCTCTCCAGTCAATGCTCACTTTGCCATTCACTTTTCTAAACATATCACTCTTAGGTCATTTATTAAGACTCTGTCTCAAACACCAACCAAACTCCTCTGCCTGACTTTCAAGGCTTCCCATCAACTAGTCCCCACTCTATCTCTGCAACCTCATCTCCCAGGAATTACAAATCCCGAACATCTCCCAGGAGGACTGCCTCTGACCATCTCCCTAACAACACATCACACTCACTTCTGTCCCTCTGGTCTGAAATAGGTCTTGTGAGCTTCTTTAAGCTTATTCAACAAACAATAAACACTGATAATGGGAAAGCAATATTATCTAAAATACCACTTATATTTCAAAATTCTGTACCAGTTCAACTTCCTTGTTGAAGTTTTTCTGGTAACATAATGGGTTTCCCCCCCTTCTCTTCTAAATTACTGTATTCATTGTTAGTGATAATTTAGCATTATAATGTACTGTGTCTCAGTGATTAAATGACCAAAAGGAAAATTGCACACAGGGCCTGGGTGTAGGCAAACTGTCCAGTCAGCCACTTTTAACTAAAAATTGACGAGACACAGCTTTTCAACTTTCAAATATTCATACATCAGAGGCAGTAGGGATTCTGGAGTTAGTTGTTTTAGAAATCAGGATATGGTTTCCTAGATGGTGGATAGAACCCAAAGTAGTTATGACAAAATATTACATTATATGTATGGATATATATTCACAATGAAAAAATTATAAAAGATTCTCGCATATAGACCACATCCACATGAAAGGGAGAGAAGGGAGAAAGGAAAACAGAGATTGCATGTGAGTGAGTGTATGTGTGTATGAGCCGGAGATGGGAAGACAGAAAGGGTAGAAAGAGAGAGAGGAAGAAGAAAAAGGAGGAGGAGGAGGAGAAAGGCAGAGAAAGAAGAACAGATGTGGGGGGGAGTGTATGTAAGAGTGACAAAGAGAGACAGAGAGAAAGGAGTCAGAAAGTATTTCAGCTACATTATGGGACAAAGAGCCATTTATGGGTCACCATCATTTATAATGTTGTTTCTAGGAGAGAAAGCTTTTCCCAGGACTCAATAATTAACATGTAAGTGCCAGGATCACATATCACGCCTGGCTGCCGGCATCACAGAGAGGGGACCGAAGGGGGATGTGCGAGCTTGGAGAACACATCTCCACCTCCAGTTTATCCTTGTTACTGCACTAATAGATTACTTTGCAGGGCTCCGGAGGAAGCCTGCTCCTGGCTTAGGCCATTTATATGAATGGGCCTTTCATTAGCTGGGGACTATCCATACAGGCATCTCAAGGCAATGAAATGCCTAACTTTAGATGTAAAACAGAGGAATGCTAAGCTAATAAAAATGTATCTGTGATATTTGGCTTAATTAATTACAGCTTGGTTTCTAATTATAAAGATAATCTTTTAAAGTAATAGTTTGTACAGAGAATAAAACAGTTCTGTGGTTTGTAGAGAATAAAACAGTTCTGTGGTCATAACCTCTGTCCTTAATTCCTGGTTAACAATTTAATCTGATATAACAAACATTCAATTAGAAGCTGCTACGTGCAGGGCCCTCCACAGAAATAAAACGGTTTCTATGCTGTAACATGGAAGTGACCCTGAATTCTTGAAGCTGTTATCACAAGTTCTGGGTGGTTCTACCCTGCAGGAAACGGCTTGGAATACAGGCTCCTCATTTGTGGGTGGAGGTCTAGGTGAGGATTTTTTTGACCATATGAAATATGGATAAATAAAAAACGAATTCTTATTCCTGTGTGACTTCACAGCCCTTCCTTCAGAGAGGAGAACATTCCAAAAGAGAAGGAAAAAAATCATAGATGGCACTTTCAACATACAGAATCACTGACGGTGTCCCAGGGAGCTCCCCTCTGCCTAGTTTTTCCATTGCTATAAGCTATCATGAGAAGGATCCGCTTGTGCAACAAGGGCATCCCTGACAAAACCGCGGGAAGGGGCCAGAATGGGCGGGTTTGGGCAGAGGTTGCCGTCCTTTGTGCTCGAGGAGGACTAAAATGTCACCCCGAGGCTGCGGTCAAGGTCCAGCATGCCCGACTCTGTGGATCACATCTTCCCCATGCCGCAGGGCAAAGCGCAGAGACTTGATCCATCCAGTACTTTCTGGAGTCTCCAAAACGCCACCGGACACAGTTGAAAAACCAAAAAGCAAAAACCCTTGAAGGCTTTTAAAGGAGTCCCTCAAGTGAGGGCTTTCCATTCACATGTAAAAAATCACGCAAGTACGGGAGGTGGAACCAGAGAAACCACACTAAGTGGAGCATGAAACTGCAAGGCTTTTCTTCAAGGGGATGGGGAGAGGACAAGCATGTGTCCAGCACCTACTACATGCCAGACACTGTGCTACACACTTTACGAATATCAGCTCATTTATGGAAGACAGGTGGGAAGTGGGTACTATTATTATCCCCATTTTACAAACAAGGAAACTGAGACAGAGAACAATTAGGTGATTTGCCCAGGGTCACATAAGAAGTGTCTGAGAAAAGCTCTGAAATCAGATCTTCCTGAGTCGGAGCCCAGCACGCCGTCTAGCTGGCCACAGTTCACTCCCATCCCAGCCCACAGACTACTCACAGCCTAGGCAGGACCCAGCTGGATGCAACACAGGGACCATGTCCTGACCACCTCTGGCCATCATCCCCAACTCTGTGGGAACAACCAGACACTCTCTTCCATACCCTGGTCCAGTCCCTCTGCCCCTGCCATGTTGGTTCTTTATGATCGCAATTTCCTTTTCTGGGGACATTCATCTATCACTGCCTTAATAAATTATGCTGTAAAACAATCTCACCGGCATACAGCAGATTCCATTCTCTTTCTAGTTGAAAAAACTGGCAAAACATTTCGTCTCCTTCAGCCACGTGACGCCTTGCCGGTCCTCACTGACCCTTACATTAAGAATGTCACCGGCTCAGCCAGTCCCAAGTAGCCTTGGTCTAAGCAACCTGAACTCACCGAGGGCAGTACGAGAATACCTGCAGTTGGCCCAACCCTCCACAGGCCCAGCATCTTGGCAGAGTAATAGGTACTGATTTTGACCAACTCCCTCAACCTCATTGGCATCTAAACCAAGAGAGGAATGACAAGAAGCGCCATGGGTGCTTGAACGCTGCGAACATCTGGCCGCCGGACCGCTGCTCCTCGTACTGACCCCGGATAAGAGCACAGTGGAGAGCATCACCATTGGGGCCATTTTTGATTCAGAGCAGCGTCAAGTGCAGATAGGAAATAATAAGGGAACCAGTGCTAGTCCAGCCCAGAGGGACAAGTCAATAGAGATGCATTCCACACAATTCTGTTTATGAAAAGAAAGTCTTGGGGTCTATAATTCTTTGACTTGATTTTTCTCTATGTTTTTTGTCTTTCAAGACTTACTGAAGCATTCAGGGAGGCATTCCTGTTGCTGACATTTCTGCATTTACTGGCCTTGCTACAGGAGCTGAGAACAGCTACTGAAGTAATAGAGGGAAGAGAAAAGAACCTACTTAAAAAAAAAACCAAAAAAAACCAAAGCTGATATACATTTCTAAGGCACCAGAGGCATACTCCAACAATGTTATGAATAAAATGGAAATTTTAGTAGGAATTTATGGCAAAATAGACTTACAAAAATGAGATATATCTTTCAAAGACAGCTGCTGCTCAAACTATCATACTTGAACCCTGTTAGTGACTAGGACCATGGACCATGTGACCTTGTGGTAGTTGTAAGATAAAAATCTCAGTAGAGACTAATTGAAACTACAACATAATTAAGGCCAATTGCCTTCTAGACAAGCTGGTCTAATTAAAAATTTTTTTCAACTTTTTTTATTTTGGCTGGTCATTTTTTCATTTCATTTCAATGTCTTCTGGAGGGTCAATTTCTTTTAAATGTTTTTCTTTTATTGGTTTTTAGAAAATTAAAGCAGTGAAAATAATTAGTGATGACACCTCAGTACTCTTATTAAGATAGGGTAAGCAATCTATTAAAAAATTTTCACTAAGTAATAATTTTCACTACAAAAAAAGAAAAGAAATTTGGGTGAGTAAAAATTCCCTATTTTCTTCTTATCTTGTGAAAAGTATTTTAAAAAATCCTTTAAATAGCCTTAAATGTAAAATGTCCTTTAGATCTGTGACATTTATCACACTTACTTTGAAATTTTTTTCCTTCATTTGTTTCCTATTAAGAAAAAAATATATATCTGTGTATGTGTGTGTATGTATGTATGCATATTTACTTATACACACACATATAATTAAGTAGAAACAAGAAGGAAGAACTAGAAAAAGAGAGGATGAAAAAATGACCCAAAATAAGATAACAGATTTACTTACATTTCTTTGCAGCTAAAATCTGAAAATATAGGCTAAGTGGAGAAAACAACTTTCAGATAAAAGAAATGTTTCTCAGTGATCCAAATGAAAATTGAAGGGAGTAGCCTTGTTATTTCCTTGTCTTGATGTCTATTAATATAATTTCCTGGTCATACACTAGACTTAAGAATCTAACAAAGCTATTTCTAAACACACCTAATTATCTCATCAAAGTATCCCCTTTTCTTCTAGAGGAGCAGGCATTTTGCCTTTGTTGTACCCATAAAGCATTGAATCAAAGAGAGAGAAGGATTTCAGATGAAAAGGAAATGATTTTTAAAAATAAAAATTGGCATAGAAAAACTAGGTATCATAGTGAATCTAGCGCTGGGCCTGGAGTCAAATCCAATCTTAAATATGTTCTGGCTGTGTGATTCTGGGCAAGTCACATCTTCCTGTTTGCCTCAAGGTTTCCTAATCTACAGAACTAGCGGGAAAAGGAAATGGCAAACCACTCTGGTATCTTTGTCAAGAAAACCCCAACCAGAGTCACAAAGGGTTGGACATGACTGAACAACAAGAGGATAAAACCTTCTCCTTCCGGTCCATTGGCAACTTGTATTGATAACAAAGTTTTTACACAAGATTTTGGCAACGACTTTGATTAAGAGCTACTTTAAAAAGAAGAAAAGACAATCTGGGGGAAAGTTGGGCTTCCACAATTTTTTTGGACTAAACAGATTGAGCAGAGGTTTGGAAGTATCATTATTAAATGTCAGAAGGCTAATAAAGAGAAATTTCATAGCAATTTTTTAAACCTCCACTATAACACGGAAATCACTCATGTTGAAATATTCTTATACAACAAAGTTTTCTTACAGTATTTAATAAACAGGATAATTTTTTTCCAAAATGCTTTTATACTTTAAACTACAAGAACACCAGAAAATATTTCAGATCTTCTTTCTAACTACAAGTCTTTTGCCAAAAGCAAAAAAACATTCAATATATATTTTAATAATAAAAACTTCAAGTATTAGAAATCAAGCTGCATGTGGAAAAAATAAATCATTTAGGTGAAAGGGTAACAAACATCTCCTTCAAGGATAATGCAGCCCTGAGGGAAAATATGCATATGAATGAAGTGTATGAAATTGGTTAGGTGCCTTTCCAAAAGAAAAATAATTAGTTTATTTTAAAGCTGCCTGTAAAATGTTTTCAATACTACCATATGAATTATTTATAGAGAAAGGTATACCTAACTTTACAGAAAAACAACTATTTCACCGAGTGGGTTCCAAAAACTGAAGGAAACATTGGAAAGAAGAATGATGTAATTTTATATTCATGATCTTTGGGGAAAGATTCATTTTTAATTACACGATTTCCAAAAAGTTAAGGCTTCTTAGGCTTCATGTTAATGGGTGCTCCTATTAAAACTTTTGGTGAAAACCAAAAGATTTCTTTATACTCTTTTTGTCTTTTAATCCTTCAAAGTAGGAAAAGCTAAATTGAGAGTTTGATATCAATGCAGTTTTCTAGTTTAAGCCCCTTTAATTAAAGTTGGCACATGCCTGGGGAAGAATTACTTTGAAGTCATGACCACCAATGGAAAGCTCTGAGAGAGATGTCATAAACTGAAATAATACAAGTCGTAATTGTACTTTGTGATGAGTGGCGATCTCAATTCTTCTTTAATGGTGCTTTTGAAGTTAATGCCTGGTGTTCTATGGGATAGGATTTCAATTTCAGGTCTCAATCCCCTTTCAAAGGCTACAAATATGCATCATCTTATGTTACCAGGGAGACTTGAATGAACTTCCAAATGAGCCCAAGTGGAGTGTGTTAGACTATTCACTGCCAACAATTTCCTGGTTAATTCTTATTGTGGCACAAACGGGCTCTAGAGGGAGCCACAGACAGCCTTCAGTCCCTGTCCGCCGGGCTGTAACTTCATAGAGCTTTTTTCAGATGGCAGGGACAGATTCTGGTCATTACACCTTGAACTCCCAAATAAAAACCAGGACGATAAAAAGGAATCATTCATTTCCAAAACAGAGCTAATCGAAAACGGGAACAAAAGAGCGGCCCTTTGTCGGACAACTTCTCAATCTGTCAGGATGCTAAGACTAAAACAATTTAGACCAGGAGATGGTGTCCCATCAGCCCCAAGGTGACCGAGCTGAGCAGCTGAAGCACTCTACCAGGGCCCGATTATTGAGTGACTGGGGAGAGCAGGTTTGCTTCCCCATTCTTTCAGTCAATGAGGCATGTCCCTGAGATGATCTGCTCAGTCTCTAGGAGGAAAAGCAAGAGCAGCTTTCCAGCCATGCAAGGGGAAGAGCTGGTCGCCATCGTGGCTGCAACTACCTACCATCCTGCAAGAGCGATTAGGATGAATAACTGAAAAAAAATTCAAATCAAAAGAAAATTCAAGGCCTGTTAATTTTAATAGCTATGAGAATTGTTGATTTAGGAACACTAGAGGGCAGTAATATATAAGAAGGTACAGCATCACTGACTAGAATTACAGGTTTAAAACTGGCAGCTCAGTCCCTCTTTACATTTTATTTTGGAAAATTAAGATACAAAAATGTAACCACCAATTCAAGGCATTTCTGATCGCTAAAGGACAACATATTTTAAAAGATGTATTTTTTTGGTAACTTACTTTGCAAAATCCAAGTAAGATACATGTCCATGATAAAACCCTGGTTTCATTTCTTTCCAGGAAGTTATGTTCTTCACAAAGCGCACCTGAAAAATAGAAATGTGCAAATCGTTTAGGTATCATTTAAATTTGTAAAATCAACTAACATTTCAATACGGTCCCTTAAAGTCTTAAAAACATCACCCACATACTTGGAACACTCATGTAGATTCAAATCCAGGGCTAAAATCTTAGTACTGAGAGAAGTGTGCTCCTTTTAAAAGTATGTAGCTGCTGATTTGAAACTATAATGTGGTATTAAAAAAAAAAAAAAACAGAAGGAAGGACAGTGCAGAAAAAAATTGTGATAGAAATCAGACACCCATACTGCAGCAGTATGGGCAAGAATCACACCTACCTTCGCTTCGCCACACCCCCCCCCCAATCCAGATGACTGGACCAGGCAGTAGATCACACCGCAGCAAAGATATGCTTTATGCATATTAAGTAAAGTTCTTCTGGGGACTTGTTATCATGGCCAATATACTTAAGCACAAAGACTTAAAATGGTAGCCTAAATCCATGTGAAACAAAATGCATAATAAGTGCTTTAACAAAACTTGATTAAGGCATAAATGGATAGTAAGGAATTTAAAATACTGAAGAACAGAGGTCAAAGGCCTCTGATGATGATGATGGTAAAATGGATAAGTTCAATTTATTTTTAAATTCATTTATTCAGGACTTAATATATGCAAAGCACACAGATTTAAATATTCAACTACTGTTCATTTGGCTATAATAGAACTAAAAACACAGTGTAGCTTGGTCCATATTTACTGGATTAAAAATGGGAAATGGATTTTAAAGTTGGTGGGCTGATTAATACTGAGAATTTGAAAAATCTCAGTCTCTCCAGCTGCAGGAAGGTGATACGCAATTTCTGAAATGGAAAACTGAATTGATTTCCAAGGGGGTAAATCACTCACATAAAAAAAAGCAAATGGTTAAGAATACCTCCAAGGGATTGGACACAGTGGCAGAAACAAGCCCAGGACCTCCCTGAGACAGTCTAGAAGATAGGAACTCAGTCACTAAGCCCAGAACTGAAAAATTCTGACAACTTATCAAATAATCTTAAGTGCAAGACATCCTTGGGTAGCTCTGGTCACATGGCCATATCGCAGATAACAGGAAGCCCAGGCTGAGCGTAAACTCTGTGAGCTACAACCGAGATAAGGCCTCCAGATGTGGCAAGGCAAGGTGAAGATGGAAAGATTAAGGAGAAAGTCACATTTCAGAGAACCTGAACTGGGGAAAACCAAGAGGGTTTGCGGGAGAGGAATGAATTACCATATCAAGCCCACTTTAGGTCTCTCACTATTTCCCCAAATCAGGATTATATAAAATCCAATGATGGCCAGAAATTAATTTTCAGTCTATATGTGTATTTTCAGTCTATATGTGTATATTCTCTTCTTTTCTAGGAAATCTTACTTTAAGGCTGGTGCCCCTTTTTTGGGATCAATATGTTCTTGGGAAAAAACATTAAGTTTCATAAACTTAAAGAACTAGTGGGCTTCCGATATATCAGATATATCGTATCAGGATATGAGCTCGATGTTCATATAAAAGATTTTTTTTTTCTCCATGAAACAAAACCTTAAGAGCAGAGATATGGTGAACTCAATCCTCTATGATAATGATAAAATGCACAGATAATTCCCAGACTGAGTCCTTTTATCTTCCTTTTCATTTCCAAAAGTTATTACTAAAATGGACTTATCTGCCATTTTCAGGGCTTTCTCTTTCTTGTTGTTTCCTTGTGTGAGCTCTAGCAAGAATGGGAAAAAAGTTAAGTGAAAAAAAATGAGAGGGAGAAAAAGCAAAAGCAACATGGAATCTGGAGAATATTTCCCCAAAATTTTGTTGTTGTTTAGTTGTGTTAACTTGTATCTGACTCTTACTGGCCCCATTTGGGGTTTACCTAGCAGAGATACTACAGATGTTTGCCATTTCCCTCTCCAGCTCACTTTATAGATGAGGAAACTGAGGCAAACAGAGTTCAGTGACCTGTCCAAGATCACCCAGCTTAATAATGTCTGATGTCATATTTGAACTCAGGGAGATGAGTCTCCCCGGCTCCCAGCCTGGTGCTCTACCCACTGCCACTTTGGTGACTGTCAGCCATGGGAAGTCACATGCAAGTTTTGGGTTCTAAGAAAAGAGGCTGAATGCTGTTCTAGCTTCAAGGAGGGGAGCGCAGGGGCAGCCCCACAACAGACGGTCAATGTGCTTTCTGGGCGCCAAGAAGGGAACGGGGCCAAGAAGAGGAACAAAAAGGGGAGGAAACGAGGGCAGACGCTGCTACTGAGGGTGCTTAAGGGCGGCAGTGTCAGGCCCCACGCGGGGAGGGTCCCTGACCAGAGACCAAGTCTCATTTCTGGCAGTGCTGCACACGGCACAAGATGAGCTGGGAAGAACACTACATCTGGAGAGACGGGTTTGGACCGGTCCCATGGCACAGAAAGTTCTGCCTCTCCCCCCAGCCCCGTTTCCTCATTTGCTCTAATGTGGAGATGGCACCATTCCTGGGACGCAGAGTCTGGACACTGGTTAACTCCCTGTTTCAGAGATGAGGACACTGGCCTAGAGAACTTAATTATAAGATGAGTAAGTGAAAGTCAGAAGTGGCTTTGGAAGCCCAGAATCAGGGATGGGGACGCGGAGCCCCTTCTCCAACGCTCCTCCCTGGGACTGCTTTAAGAAAAATGCTTTATTGTTTCCTTCTACAGGGAGGCTCTGGGCAGCTCAAGAGCTCTCTCAGTCCTCGTCTGCCCAGGAGGGCAGCTGACATCTCGCTTGTCAGGAGGCCAGGGGGCTGGGTATGGGACTCCAAAGGCCATTCCGGGTGGGGGTGGGGGGAAGTCATCGTTTTGATGACTTTGAAATATCTGGGTGACTCTGGAACTGGAATATAAAGTCTATAGCAAGAGTATTCATATGCCCATTAGTTTATTTCTGTCATACAGACAGGGTTTGTAGCAACAAGGAAAAGGTATCCCTTCAAAGAGTGACAGAATCTGAAAGTTAAAAGAGGTCTTAGATTCAGGCTGATCCCTGCTTTGTCAAAGACCCTAACAAGTTATGTATCTCAGGTGGCATGGGCACAGTGGGAGGCACGGCGGGCACAGCAGGGCATATGCCTTTCTAAGGTGACACAGGCATGGCAGGATATGTGGGTACTCAGTCTAGCATTCTTTCTCATTAATATTCTTCTATCCTAATTCATGAACATTTTGCATAAATAAAGGAAAGGGACAGCAGAGTCTTAAAGGAAAAGGATACGGACATTCCTAAGGGCAAATAGGGGCTCAGTGGATAGTGTTGGGTCTATAGTCAGGGGTCCTCAGATACTTCCCCACTGTGTGATCCTGGGCAGATCATTAATCCCCTTTGCCTCAGTTTCCTCATCTGTACAATGATCTGGAGAAGGAAATGGTCAAACGGGGTCACACAGAGTCAGACAGGACTGAAATGGCTGAACAACAACCAATATCACTGTGTTCATGCCGTCCACAAGCAGGATTTCGGGTCTGGAGAATGCACTTGCTTTTGCCTTTCACCAAGAGGTGTTGAAAGGTCACAGATTCAGAGAAGGAAAGGCTTTTGGACAACCTCTGGTTATCAAGTGCATCAGAAAAAGAGCAGATGATAGAATTTGGGCTAATGGACGCCATTTTGAATTGATAAGAATAGTCAAAGCTTTATAGCTTCTTTTCATTATAACCAGTCTACCGATTGCAGAATATTTTGAAGGGAAAGAATCTTAATACTTTGGATAACACAATGACTCCTATCGGGCCAATCAAGGTTGGCAGATAAAGGTACATGTCCTTGGGGCAGAATTGCACAGGATGGAAATGGATGGATAAGTGAGGATCAGCACCAGTGGTGGGGAGAGTGGATTGATGAGATTCTGGATAAACCCAAGTATTGAAATGATGAGAAAGAGGTTGGCTAACTAAAGTCTGTTTTACATTTCTGTGCACTCCTGGCACTTGGCACGGTGCCTAGCACAAAGTAAGGGCTTAATAAATGTTTGTTGACTGACTGATTGGGTTGGGAGGGAAAGGAGAAGTAGCCCACAGAGAAAAATGCCCAATTCTGGGAAAACGAGAATGAAATAAAAGCCAGTGGAGAAATAGAGGACTGGCTCTTTCATCACCATTTGTTACTATCTCAACATTTCATATCTTCTATCCCCATTTTCTCCACCTATGTCCAGCCATGCTTCTATTTCATTTAATGGCTATTACTTTCTTTTTGGCAATAGATGCAATATCTATTCCTTTTCTCTCAAATATGCATTCTCACTGCCACAACTCCTCCAATACCTTACATTTGCCTCCTCTTTTAATCCTACCTCATTATGCAACTCCTGGGGCTCACAGGTGAAATAAGATAGAAATTAGAGGAAAGCATGTAGTAAGATTACCAGGATTACCGGCTAAGCATATCCATGGGCCTTCATTTTCTTATCTATAAAATGGGGGAGGTGATACTTACCCTATCTACATAACAGAACTCACTGTGAGAATCAACTGAGAAAATACGTATAAAAATGCTCATTTTATTCCATAAATTAAAAATGAAATTTCAAAAAGTTCCTGTTATCTTAGGGTTTAGTAAAAATAAACTACTATTGTATCTTTAGCCACCCCTTTATTTCTTTCTATGCTTCTTATCGTTTTCCAAATACTAAACATTCTACCTTTCATCAATTAAAGATAAGGTGGTCTGAGTACACAAAACACAGAGATCAATGACCCAAAGACTCCAGCTTCTGGGATAAGAGCTCATTATTTCATTAAAATTATTGGTAAAATTAAAAAAATAGAATGGCAGAAACTAGGAATAGAACATCTCACATCCTTTATCAAGATAAAGTCAAATTAAGTTCATGATTTGGATATAAAGGGTGATATTATAAGTAAATTTGGAGAGTAAGGAATAGTCTAATTGTCAGATCTGTGGAGAAGGGAGGTATTTGTGGCCGAAGAAGAACTAGAAAACATAAGGAAATGCAAAGTGGATAATTTTGATTATATTGAATTAAAAAGCTTTTGCACAAACAAAATCAATATAGCCATTGATACTAGAAAGGAAGCAGAAAGCTGAGAAACAAATTTTACAGTCAGTCTAAAATATATAAAGAACTGGCTTAAATTTATAAGAATACAAGTCATTCCTCAATTGATAAATGGCCAAAGGATATGAACAATCTTCAGAGGAAGAAATTAAAGCCATTTATACTCACTTGAAAAAATGCTCTAAATCACTACTAATTAGAGATATGTTAATTAAGACAACTTTGAAGTACCACTTCAGACTCAGATTGGCTAAGAAGATAAGAAAAGATAATGATAACTGTTAGAAGGGAAAACTGGGGCACTAATGCATTCTTGATGGAGTTGTGAACTGATCTAACCATTTTGGAGAGTAATTTGGAACTATGCCCAAAAGGCTATAAAATTATGCATACCCTCTTGATTTAGTTGTATCTCTACTGGGCCTTTATCTCAAAGAGATAATAAAAGACGGAAAAGAAGACACATGTGCAAAAATGTTTATAGCAGCCCTTTTTGTAGTGGTAAGGAACTAGAAATTGAGTGTATGCCCATCACTTGGGGAATGGCTAAAAAATTATGATATATGAATATAATGGAATATTATTGTTTCATAAGGAATGATGAATAGGTTGATTTTAGAAAAGCCTGAAAAAACTAACATGAATTGATGCTGAAAGAAGTAAGCAGAACCAGCAGCAAGATTATATGATGATTAACTGTGATGGACTTGGTTCTTCTCAGCAATGCAGTGATTGAAGACAATTACAATAGACTTGAGATGGAAAATCCCATCTGCATCCAGAGAAAGAATAGGGAGACAAAGTGTGGAATGAAGCGTAGTATTTTCACCTTTATTTTGTTTGCCTTTTCTTTCTCATGGTTTTTTTTTCCCTTTTGATCTATTTTTCTTGCACAGCATGACAAATATGGAAATACAATTAAAGGGATTGCACACTTGCAGTCCATATCAAACTGTTTGCTGTTTGGGGGAGGGGAAAGGAAGGGAGATAAATTTGGAACACAAAGTCTTACAAAAATGAATGTTGAAAACTATTTTTACATGTGTTTGGAAAGATGATAAAGCTAAGATGGTAAAGCAGCAGGAAGAAGTATAGCTCAGCTCTTCCAACACACATTCTCCACAATGATCCAGAAAATGTAGTAGAGAAAATTCTAATTAGAAAATGCAGAAAAAAACTATTAGTCATTTCCCAGACAAACTTGCCTTCATAAGACAGAAAGGTCTGTGGAAGGGAAAAGTTCATGACCAAACAAAACAGAGCCATAATCACACAAGTTAAAGAGAACAATTCTGACCGTGTATAATTTTAAAATTTTTGCACAAACCTAATATAGCTAAAATCAGAAGAAAAGCAAGTAAATAGGGAGAAAAAAATCTTTTCAGTTAAGTTTCTCTGATAAAGATCTATTTTCAAAGCTATATGGCAAACTGATTCAAATTTTAATAAAAACCATTCCCCAATTGATAAATGGTCAAAGATATTAAGAGGCAAATTTCATAGAAATGCAAATTAAAACAACCCTGAGGTTCTATCTCATACTGATGAGCTTGGTAAAGTTGACAAAAATGGTAAATGACAAAAAACTGAAGAAACTGTGAAGCGATCTGGCTATAAGTAATTTGGAATTATGACCATAAATCTATTATATACTTTTGACCCACTGTTAGGTCAATAAACAAAAGAGATCAAAGAAAGACAAAAAGACCACATATGGACAAAATAATTGGAAATGGAAGGATTATCACCAGGGAATGGTTGAAAAAGTTATAGTACATGTATATAATTTAATACTATTGTGCTATAAGAAATGATGGAGGCAAGGGTTTCAAAGAAATTTAGGGAGACTTCTATGAATTGATGCAAGTGAAGTAAGTAAAACTAGAAGGATATATACAAAAAACTCCAATATTTTAAAGAAACAATTTTGAAAGACTTTATAATCATAATCGAAATGATGACTAACTATAGTGACAGGACTCAAGAATGCTCCAGCACTCTTGAGAGTGAAATGATAGACTCAAAGTAAAAACTTAGTAACTTGGGATGCAGCCGATAGGGAAATTTGCTTCGCTTGACTATATGTGTTTCTAACAAAGATTTTGCTTTTCTTGCTTTCTTAATTGGAAAAAACTGATCTAAAAACAGAATAAATTTAATTAGGGAGGGAAAAAAAGAAAGCCAAAGGTGCAGGCAGCAGATAACAAAATTTAGCTCAATACCCCTGCTGGTTGGTCTCCCTGCCTTAAGGTTCCCCCTACCTCTCATTCTATCCTCCAATGAGTTGCCAAAGAGACTTTCCTAAAATCACAGGTTTGAGTATATAACCTTTATTAGTCAATAAACTCCAGAAACTCCCTATTGCTTCTAGATCTGAATATAAAATCCTATGCTTGGCTTTGAACGCCCTTCCTAAATTGACCTTTTCCTACCTTTCCAGTCTTCTATGTCTTCCTCTCCTCTATACTCTTCAATTCAATGACAATGGCCTCCTGACTGCTCCTAACGTAAGATACTTGATCTTCTAAGTTTGAGAAATTTCAAAGCCTAAATAAATCCCATGGCTGGAATTCTCCCCCTTCTCATCTCTTTATCCTGGTTTCCTTAATGTTTTGAGTGTCAGCTAAAATCCCACCTTTTACCAGAAGCTTTCCCATATCATCCATAATGTTAAATGTTTTCCCTCTGATAATCTCCAATTAATTCTGCCCATGGCTACTTGCATGTATGGAGTCTCTCTTCTGAGATTGTGAGGTTCTTGGAAACATGGGTTAGCTTTTACTCTGGTTTCTCCCAAAACAGCACAGCACAAGGCACATAGTAGGTACTTAATTAAGTGTTGGTTGCCTGACTAGATGAAGTCAGGGATAACACTGGAAATACTGGCTTGAGGAGAAGAAATTTAACAATGCTCTGATTCAAAGGGAACTTTCCTGCTATGACTGAGATAGGCTGTAAAGAAAGATGTTCCAGAAGGGGTCGTTAGCCAAGGTCCATGAAAAGAGATGTTTTTTATGGCCAGCCTAGAGCAGAACCAGTGTATAAGTGGTGATTTTGTCAGATTTTATAACTAGAGCTGAGCCAGATCAGCAAGTAATCAGGCAGGAGACTTTTAGAGAAACCAGGCAATGAAGGAGGAGTCACTTAAAATTTTGGTACTAGCTGAATCAGTAAAACCAAGACTAGAAAACAACTAGTGTTGTTCCACTAAGAACCTAGAACGCTTTATTTCAATGACATCAAACTCAAAATTCTGATGACTTGTTAGAAACAAACAAATAAAAAAGCTTTTTTTCTGACCACCTAAAAGGGTGGGAATATCAGCTTGACTACCCTTCTGGCCAAATTCCAATTGGCTAATTGCTATCTATTAAATGAGTACTACTATTAACTTGGGTAATTACTATCTACATTATTCCACTCACTCCTACTCTTTCATTTCCTTAAAATAAACATCCCTTATGTGGCTTGTTATAAAACTGCTTTATAGGATAAGAGTAAGTAAGAAAGGATAGTTCCCCGCTGTAAGGAGGAAAAATGAGCAAAATTTGAATGAAAGGCTAGAAGATTTGGGAGAAGACAACTCCTTACTTCGTGAATGTCTGAACAGATGCCGCTAAAAGGAAATGTTTACAATGAATAGGAAACATTGTACTTTCGTCCAAATCTCTGAGTGAAAGCTGGGTAGGGGATATTAAAAAGGAAATTAAAACAAAAGAATACACTGTTCCAACCACCCCTCGTGCCCAACACAAAGGCTACAAAGACAAACCTATTCCCTCTACTTTCGCAGATAAGGGCCAAGTACAGATAAGTTCAGAGGGAAACAAATGACAAGAGAGAAACTCCTGCTGTTGAATCCCACTAGGAGGGCACAGAAGCCATTTTTCTGGGCTGATTGACCATTGTGAAACGGTCAAGAGAAAGCGGCGGTACTCTTTCTCCACCACTGAGAATCCATTTTTATTTGAGGCCAGAACAAACTCCATTCCCTCCCTGCACAAGAAGACTGGGCTCCAATCTGCTTCCCTCTGGAAACCTGTCTGATAAGCAAGTTTCATCAAGCAAACCGTTCCCCTCCTTAATTCAATGTCACACACAGGAGAGAACCAGACAACGTGGGAAGTCTGTAAGAGACCGAGGCTTCTGGTTCTGGCCCCACATTCATTCCCTGTATGCTCAGAGCTACTTCTCCTCAGACTTGCCCAACCTTGCTCTCCACCCACATCTCCCACAGTGATTGTGGACTAAGCACTCTGTCAACTAAAGGGGCTAAGAGATGACTTAGGATAACAGAAAGATGAACTTGTCCCATCTACAAAGCCCACTTCCTTTCTCCCCTACCTCCTCCTGCCCAGATGGCGAGTTCTCTTAAGGCAAGGATAATGGACTTCATTTCTATCCCTCCCTCTCCAAACACAGCAGGCGCCAAAAAAGGTCTGTCTAAAAGAACTGACCTGAAAAGTCTCAGAGGACGGTCGCCTCCTTGACCATCCCACACCTCCCCACCCATTTTGAGGCAGAGCATACAATCATACTATGTTATCTAGAAAAATGCTTTCTTGCTTATTTGTCAACTCTTATTGTACAGTTATGATTTGACTCCAAGAACTTTCATGGCAAAGATCCTGGAGTAACTTACCATTTCCTTTTCTGGGTAATTGTATAAATAAGGAACTGAAGCAAACAGGGTGAAGTGATTTGCCCAGATTCACCCAGCTTTTGCAAATTTGAGGCCAGATTTGTACTCAGAGAGATGAGTCTTGCAGATTCCCAGCCCAGTCTATCTACTCACTGCACTACCAAGCTGCCCCCTTATTCATATATTAACTGAGCTTTCACTTCCTCAGATGAACTACAAAGTAAAGTCCATAAATTCTTCTGCTATAAGGAAGCTGGCAGCTATGCTGCTCTTCAAGGCACATTGGTTAAGCCTATCCCCATAATATGGTGGAATTAATAGCTAAATGTGGAAATGCGTGAGACTGTGCTCCAAACACCTGATGGAACAGAAATCAGAGCTGAACCAATCTAATCTTTTACAGATGAGGAAGCTGAGGATTAGGGAGCCTGAATGACCTGCCCATGGCCAGGCAAGTAGCAACTGATTGCTTGTTTTCTTTTCTGACCTTTAAGGCATTTTGGATCAAACTTCACAATAATTAAAAAAAAAAATTTCCATTAAATATGGCAGAGTAAGTTAGCCAGTTCTGTACTTCTAAACTTTTTCTTTCAGTTTCTAAACAATTTGTTCTGAGAAATCTGACATTTAGAAAAGGATTCTTCTGTGCCAGCCCATTGCTTTGGAGTTTATTTGCCTCCATCCTTTGCTCTCACCCAACTTTCCAACAAAGTTGTTTCAGTGAGACAAGGGGGAACTCATAAGTTTTGAGTGCTGGCAACAACTAGGTGATTGGCATCTGTGTGCTACATGATACATGTAATGACTTTGAATCCTTAGATCCTGACCCAGCTCTTTGAAAAGAATCTAGCTGCTAACTGGCAAGACTTGCTATAAGTGTTCCAGCTCTCCTATTCATATACATTCTTATTTTTGAGATGTCACGAATTAATCTGACATGCTTCTGAGCTTTCGATTTAGCTATTTAAATAAACAAAAAAGGCCAGAGAAGGCATTTTTCTTTAGGAAACTCAAATAGCCCTGGGCTGCTTTCTTGTTTGGTTAATAAAAATATGACTAAATTAAGTTTGGTAAGAAATGCTGAAATCTTAAATTGTATATAGAAGACCTTAGAGAGTGCTAGGTAAATTCTGGACAGTAAAGGACCCTATAGGTTAGACAAAGAAAGCAAAATATCCTAAGACTGGGAGTAAAATCATCATGGATTTGAAAAAGCAAGAGAAATAAGCTTCTTCACAACATTTCCCTGACCAATGTCATTTCACAGAAATGTCTTTAATAAATTAAGACCAATCAAATCAAATCTAATCTCCTCTACTTTTATTGTAGTCAACTCTCCGAGGTACAAATTACACCGTCTGCCAGAGAACTAATCTCTAATAATGTTTCACCTAAAACTTTGCCCCCAGAACGAAATGATATTTGGTGAAGCGTCCTTGGGAAAGTGAGAATCAGGCCTGCAATCAGGAAGACTCATCTTTGTGATTTCAAATGTGTCCTCAGACACTCGGCTAGCTGTGTGACCCTGGGCAAATCACTTCACCCTGCCTGCCTCAGTTTTCCTCGTCTGTAAAATGAGCTGGAGAAGGAAATGGCCAACCACTGCTGTATCTCTTCCTGGCACTCATGTAGCAAGTACTTGGAGGTTTGCAGAGCATTCTCCTCACGACAATCCTGCTCAGCAAACAATGGCCATATCCTGCTACTTCTCTTGCCAAAAAGGGGACCAAGACACTGGAAATCCAGTGAATCATTATCCATGGGCACACAGAAGACCCAGGCCAGAGACAGGCTTCCTGACTAAGTCCAACATACCATACAGCCATTTAAAACAGGGAAAACTCCAAAAGGCTCCACCCCCTTTCCGTGCCACATATTCTTTCCTAAAACTAAGAATGACCAACAAAAATCAAACTGATATTCCTTCACGTTTAATGAGAGGTCATATTGACAGAGGAAAATAACTTCATGAAGAACAACCATTATTTATAGAGCACTTTTCCACTGAAGGCACTATGCTAGGTGATGGGGATAGAAAGCATGGACGCAACTTTCTCTCTCAAGATAGTGATGCATGTGTGTGTGTATTTATATATGCATACTTAATATCACACTGTTATATTAATAATTATTAGTTTGTGATCCCACTCTTGAAACCCAGCTCCTAAAGAGATCAGTCAGCCCCTGAAGGGCATGGCCTGAGTAAGCTTTGCTCCTAGGAAGGACCTCACATAACTGGGAGACCTACCCAAAGTGCTGGAAGCAGCTGAGTTTCCTGATCAGGCCAGTTCTCAGCAGGAGGAGCTGAAAACTTTAGCCCACCTCCTCATTAAATATCCACTCCTCAGGGTTGTTTTCAGTTGCTAGGGGAGCTCCCTTTCAGAAAGAATTTAAAGGCAGTTCAAGGTCTCACAAGGTGCCTTTGGTTATCAAGAAAAACCACTTTATTGATTGCTGACTAGTCTAATTAATAAATTGATTACTAATTAGCAAGAAACTCTGTCTTGGGGCTTTAACTGGTCAGACACACACACACACACACACACCAATTACTAGTAAAGACAAGAAGAGACTCATGAGGCTGGCAATAAATTGGCTCATCATCACTGTCTACAAAGTGTACACATTTAATTCCACTCAATAAACATTTATTGGGCACTTACTATGTGCATGGTCCCAGGCGAGGTGCTAGGGGGGATGCGAAGGAGAATAAGTCACTCTAATCACTTGACAACATTAGCCTTGCTGCCATCTAAGAGACTGTTTGAAAACGTGTGGCCTTAATAACGGCTCTAAGTTTATGGGCCTTCCCTGACTGACAGGCATCCTCCCCTTAAGGAGTATCTTTGGGACTTGCTGCATCTTGCCCAGAGCTAGGAGTATGAGCCACTAGGTATACACAAGGAGGTTCCAGTCTGATTTGCTGGTTTCCTAAAAGGCGTTATAATGGAGGGCAGGAGGTTTGTTTTATTGGGGAATGCTGACAGCAGAACTAATGGCAAGAGGCAATTCAAAATAAGGCTGGTGTATAAGAAAGGAGCTTGTCACCAGTCCCATCGCCTGAAGCACATTTTTGTGATGTATTTCAACAACTGTCATCCTTCAGGAAGATCCATTATGGGGAAAAAATTCTTGAAATAACCTTTTCTAAATAAATATATGAACATCCATGAACTTTTGCTTTGTTTAGCAATAACAAGAATTAATATTTACATGGTGTTTTAAGATTTTCAAAAAGGCTTTATATGTAATCTCATTTGATCATTTAGGAAAATAACACATAAATGGTATTAGAGCAAGACTAATTTCCCAATAGATCAATTCTCATTACAACTGAGCATGAGAGAAGATTTTGGTTGTAATCACAATGATGTACAGGAATGGACAATTATGAAACTTGTTCTCATGGAGAGACTGAGGGATAATATAAACACTTAATGATTTGGAGCAGGAGGCTGAGATCATTCTCTCACAGTGAATCCTCAGAAAGACACTGGCAAATTGAAACTGGGAGTGATTTATGAATACCAGAAGAGCAAAAATCATACTATGTAATAATCCTAATAATAGCTGGTGTATTAAGTAGATAAATGTGACAGTGTCAAAGACGCAGTAAAAGCAAAAGGTCTTATGACATTTCATGTTGTTGCTTTGTTTTTTAAAAGAAATTCAGCGAAAGCAAAGCCAACTCGATTAATCCTTAATCAGCTTAAGACACACTACTTCCCTTCTTTTAACAAATGATAAGTTACAAATGGATATGGTTACATAAAGAACCAACTACAATCAAAATTTTCCATTGCTGTTTTCTTTTCATTTTGAGGCAAATAATTGATTTTTGTTTGTTCTGCTAAAACAAAATTTACCAATTAAATGTATGAGTAAGGTTAAGAGAAAGTAATTTTCAAATAATGAGACATCGATCTGAAGGAAGAAGAGGTAATGTTATCAATACATAACTCATTTGGCATATGAATTACTGTATCTGCCACAGCCTTGATGATCTGCCTGAATTCATTCTCAGGCTATCATGTGCACCATAGTGGTTCTGTGCCACCTGCATGCTTGTATGTATATCACATCCAAAAGGGCCTAATCACCAGCCATTTGTGGAATTGAATTAAAGACTAGCTCAGTGGAGAGACCAATCAGGAAGCTATTTACAAGTTGTTATTTATTCATTTCAGTTCACTTCTCACTCTTGGTTGACCGCATTTGGGATTTTCGTGGCAAAGATACTGGGGTGATTTGCCCCCTCCTTCACCAGCTCATTTTACAGATGAGGAAACTGAGGCAAACAGAATCAAATGACTTGCCCAGGATCACACAGCAAGCATCTGAGGCAGCATTTGAATTTAGGTCTTTTTGACTCCAGGCTCTACACTCTCCCCAGCTTTCTCTATTTATTTAAATTTATTAAATTTCCCAATATATTTATTGATAATAAAGATCTGGAGAAAAATGCACATGGAGAATAATGCAAAAATTGCTGTGAGCCAGAGGTATTCAATGCAAAGTTCATGGGTGCTGGGTTGCCCATCTCTGCCATTATAATCTAACTGAGAAATATTTAACAAAATAAAAATATAAGGAAATACAGATTGACTTCTATCTGTGGTCTTCAGGGATCCTTTGGTATGGTTCAAGGGCCCTTATTTTTGTTTGACTTTGACACAAATGACCAGGAACTGAAAGGATTTCTTGGGCCACTGACTAACCTGGATGATGAAGAGAGGGATGATTTCAGGACAATTCTGAAGAAATTAACAGAAAGAGAGAAGTATCGCCTAAGATCAGGTTTGAAGAGAAAGAGAATTTGCTTAAGACCAAGAGGAGTCAAAATTTGGAGCTGCCAGCCAGGGGCTAACTGTAGGTGACTGACTTCAACTCTTCCAACCTTTAAAATGAGCTGTAATAACTCCTCTCATTAGGGAAGGATTGTTTGGAGGTAAAAAATAAGGGATATAAAATGAGGTAAGTACAAAAGCTTTTCAAACTTTTGAGGGCAGGATAAGTGAAAAGATTCAGAGAACCTGTGTTCAAATTCAGCCTTGTCCACTTACTACTGGTGTGAGTGTGGAGAGGTCACTTCATTCTCTCACAGTTAGACAGAGTTGAAATGATTGAATGACAATATATAGGTTAACAACCCTCCTTTTACTAACAATCTCAAATTACCTGCATCCTGGGGTGAATAAAGTCACCACTGGACACAGGTTGGAAACCTAGGTCTTAACAATTCAGAAAACATTGGCTTAATTAAATATATCTCATTTTCTTTAATGTCATTTTGAGAGAGAGAGAGAGAGAGAGAGAGAGAGAGAGAGAGAGAGAGAGAGAGAGAGAGAGAGAGAGAGAGATGGACAGCTTGAAGGATTGTTTTTTTTTTTTTTTTTTTTTAATAGTAAAGTTAAGTCCTTAAATAATGTATTTGGTCTTTGTATGGACAAATCTGAGCCTTCCCTGTTTCTGTTGCTAAAGTAATTTCTTAATTTAAGATTAGCTCTTGTATCTATAGCTCTTAACAACATAAAAAGCATGTCTTGAAGTCATCTGTACTAATGTTTCCCCCAGCTGCCCCACAAAGCTATATTCTAAGTGTTATTCTGTATTCAGTTCGATTGCTTTTATGCTTCTTTCCTACTGCTTGATTTTATTTTTTTCTACAACTAACAAGCTATTGAGAGAAAAACAGAAGCTTCTTTTCAACCAAACGAAATTAGGAAAATGTATGAGCATAGGATACCTATAAATGTCATATTTAGGCTTTTCTGTCAATTTATGCTTTTGAGATAAAATGGTTGATGCCATTGCCAGCCAATCAACTCCAACACTGGACAAAAAGGAAGTCCTTACAAAGGGATAATGGAGCTAAGGGGGTGATGCTAAACAACGGAATGGAGGGAATCTCCAAATGGTTATATGCAGGCATTAGGAGAGAGCTCCTTTAGAAACAAGGACTCAGAGAATCAGTAATGCAAATGGATTGAAAACCTGCTGAACACCATATAAAAATCAGATCCTTGGTGCACTTACCCTTGAGATATGTGACATTACATAATGTATAGTTTTTATGACCCACTTAGCTAAATAAGCTCGTGTTTCTTTTCATTTAGCAGATTTATTTGGTTTGGCGGAGGGCGGTAGATTTTGGTGACGGGAACGGGAGTGACTGAGAGCGCAGTTTGCAGCAGCCAAGAATAACAGGGACAGATGACACGCCATAGACGACCAGGCTTGGCAAACCGCTCCCTGCCAAAGCAGGTCTCTCTTCCCCTTCTGGGCCACTGCTATTCCAATCTTCCGCCTCAGCATGGAGAGTGTACTTGGGCCAAATTGTGTGATAAGCGTTCATTCTGTTATAATGAAACAACTGCAACTCTCTTTTCAAACAGAGAAAATGTCGTCCTAATTATGGGACTGTTATCAACAGTTTCTTAATAAGACCACTGTTAGAAGGCACCTGGCTCCAAAGGAGTCCATTCAAACAGGACGTTTCAAAGTTTGGGTCCGTCTCTTTTCATTCTCTTATATAAATGCTTAAGAGTATTGAAGGAAAGAGGGAGCAGCTAGGTGGTATAGTGGATGGAGCATTGGAGTCAAGAGCACTGGTGTTAAAATCCAGCCTCAGACACTTAAGGAGTATGTGACCTGATTGTCTCCTGCCACATCCCCCATCCACGTCCTCTCCCAAAAAATGTATTGCCAGAAAGGAAAGGCAGTGTGAAAGAGTTCTAGTCCAATTGTGTGAAACTCAAATAGAAATGGGGGCTACGAAATCATAAGTAAGGATCTCTGTGGGCTGCAAAATGAATTAGTTTTAAAATATGGTATTATCAGCATTTTATTGTATTCTTTTTTTATTCTGTTAAAATATTTCCCAACTCCATTTTAATCTGGATCAGGGGCACCTGGGAGTATGGAGGACTAGTGGTGCTTGGGGAAACGTTAAATTCTAAGAATGTTTGATTGCAGAGAGGCCACTGACCTGCAGGGCAGAGAGGTCTCAGATCCAAGTCACTGTCTCTTTATTTGGGGCACCATTCTCAAATGGAATTGTCCAAAAAAAGGGCAAAGATATTTGCACAACTTTTGGTTCCATCAAGTCAGATCATAACACAGGAGGAATTAACTTGACCAACAATGTTAAGTGTATGTTTTTACTAACATCCTATTTATCACTGGAATGGATAATTTATATTTAATTTGCCAGTTTGATAGGGATAACGTGATAATTCAATGTCATTTTCATTCTAATTGAATTTATTGCTAAAAAGGCTATCTGAATTTTCTGAGGTGGTTTACCACATGCATTTTTTTATTTGAAAACATGACACTTTATTAAACATTTTCCTACCTTTCTTAAAATCAAACCATTTCATCATTCAACAATACTTACTGAATTAAATGCTTTGGAAGACAAAGGGTTTCCCATAATTCAATTAATTCAGGGTCTGGATGACCATCTGTTAGGGATGATGAAGACAGAAATGGCTCCATTTTTTAGCTACAAAGATTACAACACTAACTAAGTTGTAAAGGAGTTGAAATGTTTAGGGTAGAAGAAGTGAATTCATTCCTACTACAGTATGGCTTGAACTCCATTAAAATTCCCTTGAAATCTGAGATTTTATGATTACATAGACACAAAAGATTAAAAAGATATAATTTCTGACCTCCTAAAGTCATTCACAGAAATCAGTAGAAGTTGAGCTGAAATGGATGAAGACAGTTACAAATCAAGTCACAATTACTGCCCAGAATCTTCCATATATGCATTTTGTAGATGTATTCTACAAATAAAAACTATTTACATCATTAATTAATTCACAGTGACTTGTATTACATTCTATCAGGTAGGAACCTGGTGATAAACTACCTGTCTGAGGACCAGTTAAATTTCTAAATTTGAGACGCTCATCACTAGATTAAATGGCAAACCAGTCCAGTATCAAAGGAATATTTATTAAATGAATATTTTATTTTATATATATTAGCAGAGTACATTTCCCAATTAAATATCCTTCAGCAAAGCTGCATGTTATTTCACAGCACCAAAATGGAGGTTACATAACTGGTTCTAGTCCACAAACATGATAGCTAGACCCACCTGAAATGACTGAACAACAAGACCAGCAAGCCAACCCAGCATAGTTATAGACCCTTAATAAAAGACTTATTATTATTATGTAATGATAAAGATGACAATAATGTTAACATAATGTGACTATGATACCTATGCAACTAAATAATAAAAATAACTGAAATTAAGCAGGGGCAGGATAGGTAGCATTTCTATGCTTCTTGTGTTTGCAAAGATCTGCAAAGTGGTTTACATGGGTTGTCTCATTAGTCCAAAACCTCCTGGAAGTCAAAGGCCAGGTCTTCTTTCCACCTTTCTATCCTCAATGCCTGGCACGATGCCTTGTACCCAACGTGGCTAAATAATGCTTGTGGACTAGAATCGATTTATTATATAACCTCTGTTTTGGTGCTGTGAAATAGTATGCAGCTTTGTTGAAGGGCACTTAATTAGGGAGTTTACTCTGCTATTATACTTAGAAAACAACACATTCAGTCCACAAATACTTTTATTGTGCTGTTCAGTCCACTCAGTGGTGTCTGATTCTGCGATGCTTCTTGGCAAGGACACTGGAGCGATTAGCCACTCCCTTCTCCAGCTCATTTTACAGATGAGCAAAGTGAGGGGAGAGAGACTCGCTGAGGGTCACACAGCTAACAAGCGTCTCTCAAGCAGACGAGTCTTCCCGATTGCCTGCCCAGTGCTCTAACGACTGGGACACCATTTGACAAAACTCCTACTAGGTGCAAGACATAATCATGGGTGCAGCCCAGGCCACAAAATTGTACAAGTAACAGTAATTGTCCCGAGAGCCAGAAGAGAGAAAGAATGTACATTTCTTCCAAATGAGATGCTCCTTGAGAGCAGGGCTGGGAACAAAATCCTCAGGAACACACACATCAATGGGCAGTGTACTCGGAGCTTACCTGATCTTGCAGGGACATCACTGGATTATTTTTGGTGGTGTTAATGTGGAGGACGTGGTACTTATTCTTTGCACAGAGGTCATAGGCAATGTTGGTAAATGAAGTGCTTGCAGTTTTAGGGACTCTGTTATAAATGATCACCATGTCTTCCTCCTCATCCAGAGCTGCATCCGGCCGAGGACCATCCATCGTATGCCTCTGTTCGATTTCACGCACTTCATGTCTTGCAATAGCCCTTTCTGTAACAGAAAACAGACATGGGATAAGATTTTACATCTCTGGACAAAAAGACAAAACAGAGAATGCTGGGAACAACAAAAGGGAAGGTGGCTGCACAGAGGAGGTCAGAACAATTAAACATTCGATCTTCTTTATCAAAATTCTCTCAAGTAGAAAGATGCTCTAAGCATGACTTTTGATTTTGTATCTCTTTAAAAATCTCAAACAAATCACCTAATTAAAAAGGCTTTAAATTGAAAAGAATGAGACAAATCACTAGATATTAATAAACCAAAGTAGATAACAACATGGAGTGACCGGAGTTTAGCAAAAATAGAAGAAGATACCAACAAGTTCAAAGTAAACAAAAATCAAGAAAATTGGGAATTCTAAGGAATAAAACCTATGGCTTAAAGCGTTTAGAGACAAATGAATAAAACATGCATCTGACAGAAGATGAATCTGAAATAGTAACATGAGGAGGCAAATTTTACTTTACAAGCCAAGATTGAATAGGATAAGACCCACAATTTAAATATGACATTGAAAAGATGAACCTTTTCAAAAGAAAGAGTGAAAAGGTAGATGGGATGATGATGTGCCTTGAATCACCTCATTATTGAAAAGGGCCACATCTATCAGAACTGATCATTGTATAATCTTGCTGTTGCTGTGTACAATGATCTCTTGGTTCTGCTCACTTCACTTAGTATCAGTTTATGTAAGTCGCTCTAAGCGTCTCTGAAATCAGCCTACTCATCATTTTTAATAGAACAATAATTTAATATTCATATCCCATAATTTGTTCAGCCATTCTCAAACTGATGGGCATCCACTCAGTTTCCAGTTCCTTGCCACTACAAAAAGAACTTCTACAAATATTTTTGCACATGTGAGTCCTTTTCCCTTTTTTATGATCTCTTTGTGATACAGGCCCAGTAAAGTCACTGCTGGATCAAAGAGCATGCACAGCTTGATAGCCCTTTGGGCATAGTTCCGAATTTCTCTCCAGAATGTTTGGCTCAGTTAACAACTCCACCAACAATGCATTAGCAGGACAATAATTTCTTAAACTGACTTAAGAGTAATTTCATCTTTCAAAATTTAGAGGAGTATCAAGGGAAATTTGTAATCTGGAGGTGCCACATGATAAAGTAAAGATTTCACTGAAACTAGAGCCAGAAAGATGTGGGTTTGAATCCCTTCCTCTCCATAGATTCTTAATAGCTGCATGATCGTGGGCAAGTCCTTCAACCTCTCTGTGCCTAACCTTTCACGCTTGTAAAACATTGGTGTTGGAATCAGTGCCTTTTAAGGCCTCTTCTATTTCTAATTGCCTAGAACTAATTGTCTGCTTTGGATGGAAATAATGGGAACTTCAGGAAGAAGTAACCAAGTCATCTAAAATCATGTAATGAAAAAGGAGAGAAAAGTCTGGAATAATGTCCAGGAAATTTTTCTTTTCCTGTTTTGCTATATGTATAGAAATGCTTGTTTTATTCAGAAATTGTTAAATTCAGAATAAAATAAATTCTTTTCTTAAAGAGGAAAAATATGAGTAGGCAGTAGCATAATTTAAGTGAATTTAGAGTTAGTTGAATAGCCAGATTTAAAGAGTAACCAACCATTAATGATTTGATAGCTTACCATCATAGAATAACACGTTTAATGTTCAGAAGAAGCCTTGTGAAACCCAATCAAGTAATTTTGCAAATGGGAAAATTGAGAACCAGTGAGGTTAAGTGATAGAATCATGATATATTACAGATTTAGAGCAGAAATGGATCTCAAAGACCTTATAGCTCAACCCACTCATTTTAGAAGTAAGAAAACTATGGTCCCCACTGGTCAAATGATTCAACAGGGTCATAACAGAAGTATAGAAGAGTGGAGGGGACAATAGAACCTAGATTATCGATTCTGAAATTTGCTCTACTTTAGTAGAACAGCCCAGTTTTCTGGGCTTCATTCTGTACTGAACAAGATTTTTATCAGTTGATTTGACGAAAAACACATATGGGACTCTTGCATGGCAAAGAGAATCAATATGGTTCAGTACTGGTAACATTAATTGTGTAGGACACATAGCACAGAGCTTATTAAGTGGTTGGGATGTTTCATGATCTTAGAAAGTTGCATAAAGACAGAATGCTGTGTTGACTTGAATAGTTCTGCCTTATTTTAGTAGATATTTTATTGGAGGGGAAAATAAGAAAAGAAAGAGGGGAAACATAAGGAAATTGTTCTGGTTAGTAAAAGAGTAAATCTTCCAGACATTAAGACAGGGGTAGCCTGGGGCACAATTTCCCTCTACCAAAACTGAGAAGAGCAATTAAAGAGGTGTCAATAGTTATTTCTGCATGTTTACTTGCAGCTTGCAGCATTTGGGCCTTTTTCAATGTTCCCTAGTATTCTAAGAATCTTATACAGCTCCTGTTCATGTATCTAAAGCCCAAGCTTCAGCATCAACTTTGCAGATAGATGTGCAAACGCCAATTTAGACTTCAAGTGGAATGTTAAGTAAAGTAGACTCAGAAAACCCTCTTAGGCTCCCACAAGCCACTTCACATGAACAAACAATTTCTCAAACTTGAAATTGTTCTCTAACACAGAAGGGCAACCAGCCAGCATAGAACACAAGTGCAAAAATGACCTGTGAATTTTGAAAACAGAAACTAGGATAGGGTTAAAAGGGTTTTAGGGTTTGCCATTAACTACAATTTTTTTTTGGGGGGGGGGGCAGAAGCGGGGGAGAACATGGAAAGGCACAGTAAGGACAGCCAGGATTGTCATCTGCAGGCTGGAGGGAGCAACCACATCCATGAGGTCTCAGATCCCCTAAAGAGAGTACGGGAACAAAGATGTCAAGTTGACTGATTAAAATTTAACTGTCCTTCAGTTTGATGACAAATGTAAATGTGCCCTTCAAGTTCTAAGAGAAGAAACCAAATCCTCACTTTAACCAGCAGTTCTGGATGTCAACAAATATTTACTAAGAATCTACAAAGAACCAGGCCCTGGACTCAGCTGTGAAGAAAGAAAGAAACAATTGCTTTGCCCAGAGAGCTTACTTTCTCTGAGGGGAATGAGACCCATTACGTACATATATGTATATAAAGGATACAACAAGGTAAGGAGCAGAGTGCTTTGTTCCTTCAACCTCAGTCTTCTCATTCCAAGTGCTACCTGTCTATATGTGTTTGATTATGATGAGGATCTCACATTTTTCAATTGTCCCAATTCAGTCAAATTAGTATTCTCCAATGCCTAAGTGTTGTCCCACTAACAGAGGTGTAAGAGGCTTGAGGGCAATTCATCTATCTTTCCGATAAGGCCTAAAGGAATAGAAATACACTAAATTGCCCTAGAGCTAGGGTATCTGCAGCCACATGGTACAGTAGATGAAGTAATGAGCCTGAAATCAAAAGACCTGCGTTCAAATGCACTTACTGGCTGTGTGACACTGGGCATATCACTTAACCTCTGCCTCTGTTTCTCAAACTGTAAAATGGGAATAATAGCACCTCCCTCCTTAAGGTTATTGTGAGAATCAAAAGAGATAATGATGAAATGCTTAGCTGCTTGTTCCTCTTCATGGATTTGCAAGGACTTTGGGGATCATTTCAGCTAAACAGTTCATTCCACACATGATGAAACTGAGTCCCAGAGAAATAAAGTGATTGCTCATAGACTAATTATTGTTAGAAATGGGGATAAAATACAGGTCAGAATAAGAAGTCTTCTACTTAAAATGACAATTGCCTATATCAATACAAGTATTTTTTAAATGTCTCTCATAAACAAACTAGGGAACTAGCTACATAGCTAAGCCTACATGAAAAGGCTGTAAAACCCATTCTCAGTTTAATTTCCCAAGAAAATTCCCTCCACCAACTACTGAACTAGTTTCTTCAATTTCCACTTTGAACAGAAGCAGCTACTGATTCATGGGCTGAATAAATATCTTCCAGTGGTACTGAAATGCAGTACCCTACCTGGAGTTCAGGAGACAGATTTCTGAAGACTAGACCATTACCTATTACTTCACAAGGTTTAGATTGACTCTTCAAGATAAAACACTGGGATATTATAACCATCTATCTATGTCTTGGAACTGGTGCCATAATGATTTAATTCACCATGCATTGAGGATGCCAAAGGACAGTGGATATAGAATTTTAAAAACTTCTTTCCTAAACTCTTCCAGATATTTATAGCATGAAATAGTTCTGGTGTTATAGCAAAACATACTGCTTTTCTACCAAAGGGACAAAACAATGTTGGTGGCAGCTGACAGACAGGAACCTCTCCTAGAGCAGCCCAGATGGGCGTGAAATTGCCTTTAAACGATTCATGTAACTCTCAATTGACGATTCAGAATCTAGTCTTGCCCATTTGTCTGAAAAGAGGGATTGAAAAAAAAAATTATGTGGGGTTTCATAAGTGACTTAACCAATTTAGATTTCAGGGGACGTGACTAAAGGTCAAATACAATTTAAATCATTTTTTATAATTACTTCATCAGCTTGTAAAACTGCACATGCTCTAATAAATATTTTCAGAATGATGATTTAAGAACTACACCCAATGCATGAAATAAAAGTATTAAATAAGCAGGAAGTCTCCAGTTTCTGTCTGTTAAGAACTTGTGGCAACTAATATGATTAAAAAAAAAAATCTGGTCCACAAAATATTACATGTTAGAACTGATCAGTATCCTTAGTTTATTATACACTTTAATAAACTGTTTGCTCTGTTGTAGAATTTGGATCTTTTCCTTAAATAACACAATAAATTCTGGATAATTATTAAATCCTCACTAGTGAAGTGCCTTTAACTGTTGCCTTTTCACTTATATTAAATAAGTATATGGATTATCATTATTATGTAATGAGGAAGGTTAGAAATGTCAGTTAAGAGAAGGTAGCAAATGCTCTTTTTAGTCAAGAACTGGATAAAAATTTTATTTAATTTCCTCTGTGAAAAAAAGACAATGAATAAAAACCCTTGACTGATGTAATAAAGGATTTGGTGCAAATGAACTCATTGTTGGGCTCTAAATCTCTGACCCTACTACCATCTTTAGCTAGTCCATCAGACTTCATGGTAAATAGAAAAATGAGGACACATATGAAAAATTCATTGCTTTTTTTTTTTTTTTTTTTTGGGAAAACAGTGATGGTGTTTTCCACATACACATATACTTGGGTCAGTATTTTATTGGTTCTAATTCTTTTGATTCAATCTGGTATGTATTCTTTGACTAGAATTGCTTTGGAGTTTCTTGAAGTTTTGGAGATTATATTACTTATCAACTTTACTGAAAGCATTATCAAAATTGGAATATAGGCAAATGATTCTTGATACTTCAAATTTCGAAATTAACTTTTCTTCATGATGAAACCATAAACAAAACATAGTTCATGCTCATTCTGAATTATTCCTTATTTTTTAAATGTGTAGATTATAAGTGCTCTGAGTGAGAAGGTACTCTAGGATTTATGAACTGAAGAATATTTGTAAATGTACTTGAAGGAGCAGGGGATGGCTCTTGGACACAACAGTGGGGCTGAAGGACAGGCCTGGGGGCCTGAAATACAGGTCAACCACTACCAAGCTTGTTTTCTTCTGAATCTCCAGGGCAACAAGATGGTACCAAACTGCACAGAACACTGGGCCTGAATCAGAAGACTCATCTCCCTGAGTTCAAATCTAACTTCAGACACTTACTAGCTGGGTGATTTTGGAAAAGTCATTTCACCTGTTAGCTTCAGTTTTCCTGATCTGTTAGATGATCTGGAGATGGAGATACACTCCAGTACATTTGCCAAGGAAACACTAAATGAGGTCACAAAAAAGTCAGACACATTTCCACAGCAACAACAATAAATTTAGCCCTACAGATCCTATGCCATTGGCTTTCTATGACTATTTCTTTATAAGAATGGAAAAATAATTGTGGCATCTCCCAAATCTGACAGACATATACTTGCAATGTTTCATCTCTTCAGTAGCTTTACACTAAAGCTATTTTATGCATAAAAATTGATGATGTTTCATAAGGATATCAAGATTACCACAGCCTTTGAAAATACCTTTGACAAAAGCAATCTTCACTATCAAAGGTGCTTTGTTGAGACATAAAATTTATATTTCTATACAGGATAAAGTAAAATGAATAGAGGTATAAAAGAATATGTCATTCAGTGTCTTTGGATATTAATAGGTGCATTAACTATTCACTATAAAATGTGGAAAAAGTGATGCTAGATGGCGGAGTGGGAGGTATGACCTCTTTGGGAGCTTCAGAATCATGATGTGAATGCACTCTGCAGCCAGTGTCAACACTTCCCCTCCTACTCCAAATGGTAGGGGTTCATCATATTCTGCTCATGTTGGATGAAGGGTTGAAACACTGCTATTATGAAAAATACTATACAAAAGAAAATTATTCTTATTTGCTCTTCAACGTACAGTCGCTATAACCTAAAGAAAAGTCTAAGCATGTATTGAAGTTTAATATTTCACTGCTTTTAATGACAGATACACATTCATTATCAATTCATTCAACTGAACAGTTCAACAAGCACTTATTAACTGCCTACTGTGAGCAATACACTGTGCTGAGTATAGATTCTAGTAATAAAGTTCAATGGAAGCACAATATTCATCTCAAGGAATTTCCATAGTGTCAAACATGGGATTTGTGGGATGTGAAAAGTTGAAAAGTGTCAATTAGGGGGGAAAGGGAAAGGCTTTCCATAGATAGCAACACCTAAGCATGCAATATGAAGGAAGCTAAAGATTTAAAAACTGGAGGTGAGAGGGTAGGGCAGCCAGGAATAGAGAGGAAGTCTGTGTATAAAGGCACAGAGATGACGGTAGCAAGTATTTAGTAAACACCTACAATGTACCAGGTATCATGGTAAGTGTCAGGAAGACAAGCAGAGAACTCACAGAAAAACTCTAGAAAGAGGAAGGATAAAGTAAAAGTACCCAGCATGGATCTGAGAGGAACCATATAATCAGAACTATATCAATAATAAGGCTTCAGTGAATTCCAGAGCTGAAGTAGATATAAGAGATGGAAAAGGATCTAGGATAAAGGGGATGGAAGGAATAACAAGGAGAATGTGGCTCAAACACAGAGTGTGTGAAGGAGAATAATGTGAAACAAATCTGTATAAGCTCAAGGAAGATTGTGATTGCTATTTTAGAGGCCATAAAGACCCAATGCAGGTTGAACAGGAGAGTAAGACTTGTGTATTGTGTGTGTATGTAAGTAAGGAAATTATTTTGTAGATGATGGCTTAGGGAGAGAAGTGAAAGGGAATGGAAGCAGGAAGACAAATGAGGAGGAATTGAAATTCGAGGAGAGCTGGGTCATCACCAGTCATCTTATCTCTTGTCTTGTCATTGGACTGTGAGGATTTTGGAGGACAGAGTGAGGACCTTGCAAAGATCTGCCTCACTTTAAATCCAATTCCCTCAAAAGTCAAGATATCGCCTCCGTGATGTCATGGGTCCTCTTCAAGAACAAAAAACATACAACATACAAGTGATGGCTTTGTGAAGAGAAGGGGTCAGAGGGAAGATCTGTTGTGAAGGTCACGTCATTCATTAAGATTTGGCAACTGGTTGGTTCAGGGGATGAGAGAGAGGCAAGTCCTGAGGATCCTACCAAGGTGGTAAGTCTGGGTAGGCAGAAGCATAGTGTCACCCTCACCAGGAATGAAGGAAACATGTCATAACATGAATGAAGTGGTGAACTTGGCCTAGGAAGCTATATCTGGATCCTGTCTCTGCCATTTACTAGCTGGGTGAGCACAGAGAAGTTGTTTATAACTCCCCTGAAGCTCAATTTTCCCATCTTACAGATGGGGATGAATACCTATCATACCTATAGGCAGCTAGGTACCATAGTGCAAAGAACTAGACCTGGAATTTGTTAGGAAAGCTTGAATTCAAATTTAGACACAAATATTTTCTAGTTGTATGACTCTGGGCAAGTCATTTAATATCAATTTCCTCATGTATAAAATGGGGATAATAGCACCTACCTCCCAGGGTTAATCTGGAACTTGAAAGAGATATTTCTAAAGTGCTTTGCAATTTTAAAAAAGTGTTATATAAATGTTAAATGTTATATTATCATTATATAAATGTTAGAGTGCTACATAAATGTTCATTGGTTTATATGTATGAGTTAAAGTGTTATATAAATGCTCATTGGCCGCTATCATCATGATAATTGTTGTCATCATCATTGTCTATTATAGCTAGTTCCCAATCAGTTCGAGTAATGATTTCCTTGGAGTGGTTGAAGTATTTGCATTCATACTATTTGAAGTTATAATATTGTAAACTATGATCATTGGTTCCAGTCCAATGGAAATACTCAGTGCCAGTAATGGAATGATGGAATCTCTTCAGGGAACTCATCATTCAAAAGCTAATACTTTAACTGTCCTCACAAGATAATAATCAGACTCAAATGTGATAATGTATTTTTTCTAAGTTTTTTGTAAACTCTCAAAGTACATATATACATGCAAGCTCCATTATTAGTAGAAAGTTTGGAGAGGGTTTGTTTATGGGAGAAGAAAGTTCTGTTTTGGACATGTTGACTTTGAGATGCCCATTTTTGGATGGAGATATTGGGGCTCAAAAAAGAGATTAAGATTTGAAATATACCAGACACAAATACATTTGAGAATCATCTTCATGATTTGAATCTTTAGTCTATAGAAATAATAAAATTTAGAACTAGCTTGTGGGCTGTTTTTATTTCAAAAGGGTTACTGAGAATGTGAAAAACAAGAGGATTCTGGGAAGATGGTGAAGTAAGTCAGAAAATTTTCAGCTTTGCACAAAAATTTTTTTAAAAAGACAGAACGTGGCCTCAAAGCAGAAGAAATAAACTTGGGGTAAAGCAGTTGTCCTAAGACAAGCTAAAAAGACCCCAAGAAGGACCAGATCTCTAGGATTTCTCCAGAAGGAAGTGCAAAAACTTCTCGAGGTCCACTATGCAGAACCAACAAATAACAAACCCTGGGGGCAGCTGGGGTACGGAAGCAGCTTTAGTCTTAAAAACTTTCAAATTCAAGACAATGTGGTAGTCTAGTGGCTAAGTAGGAAACGATTGAGGAACTTTCCACTACTGAGGAATGCCAAGCTCGGATGTGCTGACCAAATCTGCCCCAGCTGTGGCTCTAGGGAAAAGGAGCTAGCTAGCACATACTTAGTGAATACCCAGTTCCAAGACAGAGAGGGCAGCTATAGTTTGTAGGCACTGGAGGGATCCCAGGGAGCAAAATCAATTGAGAGACAACTGTAGTTTAAGAGTGGAGAGCAGAGCCCAAGATTGGGCCCCAAGACAGACCTCAGCAAATAATAGTAAGATGGACCTAAGATTTGAAGCATTACCCCTCATACCCCACACTTGTAACTAATAAAAGCAAAATAAAACAAAAAGTAAATAAGTAAAAAATGAGTAAGCAAAGGAGAAGAACCCAACCATGGATAGTTACTATGGGGATATAGTCAGAGAAAAATAATGGAGTTTAAAAAGCAACTCCTTTTTTAAAGAAAAGCATCAAATGGCCCCAACCAGAGCTTAATAAACTTTTAAAAGGATCTTGATAAACAGATAAGAAGAGACTGAGGAAAAATTAGGGGAAAAAAAGATCTAAGAAAACCAAAAAAAATATGAAAAGAAAGCCAACTAACTAGAAACAGAAAATCAAAAACTTAAGAAAAAAATTCCTTGAAAACTAAAATTGGGCAAGGGAAGTTACTGAAGTTCTCAGACATGAAGAAATCATAAAACAAAATTGAAAGAATTAAAAATAGAAGGGGAAAAACTCATCTGGAGAACAAATTCAGGAGAAATAACATAAGAATAGTTGGACTACCTGAAAATTGATTAAAAGGAGAGAGAATGTGAAAAATTGGCAATCTAACTTTAAAGAGTGAAAATGTTCAAATCTGCTAAAAGGCCACATTTTTTATTGATTAGACTTTTAAACTCACTTCAACAAAAATAATGCCAAGTCAATTAAATTTAAAACCTTTGAATTACTTTAGTCCCTAAAAGAGAGCCAGGAAGGCAGAAAAAAGAGTTCTGCAAGGATATCTTCTCCTTGATAATTTGAACCCTAATAAACTATTGGCTACTAGTGAATAGTCAAAAGTACTTAACAGGCATTTTCCCCAAATTCAGAAACCATATAAGAATCTTCTTGGGATTTAAATATACCTGTTCCTATTTTTATCTCCCTCTCCAGCACTTGTAACTTAGCTATACAAATATCTTTTCCTACATATTCATACTTCACCAGAAGTTGAGTACATTTGAATCAACAAGCATTTATTAACTGTCTATTGTATGCTAAGCATTGATACATATATAAAAGTGAAATAAGACTTTGCTTTTAATGGGCTTACATCATGACAGAAAACAAAAAACTTAAAATAAATGATAGCTTATGAGGAATCCACTATTAATTTGAATCCAATCCTAAAACAAACAAAATTTCTTTTTTAGCTTTGTCTCACTGGTGAAATGTTTTGAAATATAGTTTAAAACTGCTATGTTACTTGTTAAGAAGGTGATTATAATCATAATATAGCAACCCAATATGAACTGATACACTTTTAATACTTCTGATACATCTACAATGAAAGAATAAAAGTTATATCTTACCTACTATCAAACAAGTTATGATTTTATTGATAAGCATTTTAGAATATGAAGTTTTTAAATAAGATATACTTTCAAGATTTTATCAATCTCAACAGCCCTCATTCTATAAGATACTCAGTCTGTTGTTACTTGCTTGAGTAAAACAAAGAGAGCAGGCTAATAGCTAAATATAGCTATTAGCTCTACAGAGAATACAAAGCAAAAAATAAGAATATTCATTCTTCTATTGAATGAGAATATTTAAAATTTTAAGTACAAAATTTGATGAAAATACTTCAGGTAAAATGACATGCAACATAACCCGAGGATAAACAATTTAGTCCAAATCTTGAAGGAATTATAATCTTGTAGAAGAGATGAGATCCATACAGTTAGAACAGACCTTTGAATATATGCATAGATGGCAACCTGGTATGAGAGATTTCAGAATGTGGGAGGGCTTCAAGGAAGGAGAACAGACCATAGAGAAAGTAATCCCTGAGCTTTGCCTTCAGGAGGGACAGAATTTCAGCAGAAATCTGAATCAGAGGAATCCTCTGATTGCTCTCCTCTCTCCCCTCTGCAGAATTCAATATCATTCTGCCCCAAACTTACCACATCTCAGTTTGAACTTCTCTATTCTCAGGAGAGTGGCAAACTCCTAATCATTACTACTCATAATCTATGTCTTGATCCTCACTCTCACTTCTGCTTTCCATTTCCAATCTGCCATAGTATGTCCAATATAAGTTCCCTTTTCTTTTCTGAACTGCCACTCTTATCCCCTCATACTGCAGTAGCCTCGTGGTTGGCCTTCCTGATTAAGGAAGGACTCTCCCTAGTCCATTCACCACACAGCTCTTAAATTGGTTTTCCTAAAGTACAAGGTTGATGATTTCACTCCTGCTGTCCCCAAGTCAATAAACTCCAGTGGCTTCCTATCACTTCCAGGATATAACCTGGTCCTCTCTTACTTTTCCAATCTTCTTAAATCTTTCTCATTCTCGCATACTCTGTGTATTTCTTACAAGATGCTCTATCTCGCCACTGTGGGAATTTTCCCTGGCCATCTCCCATGCCTGGAATTTGTTCCCTTCTCATTTTCTTCTTTGGCTTCCTTCAAGTCTCAGCTGAAATTCCACCATCTACAAGACTTTGTCTATTTCCCTTTAATGCTAATGCCTTTTCTGTTGATTATGACAAATTTATCCCATTAAATGTCATTTGTACGTAATTGTTGATGTTGTTTCGTACGAACTCCTTCCAAATGGGGACAATTTTTATCTTTCCTTGTATCCCCAATGCTTGACACACAGTAGAAGTTTAATAAATGCTTGCTGACTCAAACTCGTGGTGTAGTGGGATGTGCAAGTGATGATAGATAGCACTTGAAAATATAGAATTGGAATATGGAAAGGAGGTAGAGAAGTGGAGATAGAGGTTTGAAAATTATTTGCATATAGGTGAAAGTCGAAGCCATAAAAATGGATGATATGGCTAAAAGAGCTTGTGTCAAGAGTGAAGAGAAGATACAGTCCCAGACATTGGGGGTCCGCCTAACAAAGGAGATCAAGAGAGTGGTACTGAGACCATGCAATATTTTACCAAAAGAAGATAATTATATTGCCACAATTTATCTAAGTCTATTGCTCAGTGACTTAAATCTAATCAAATACTTTTTCTTCATTCCTATCTTTAATTCTTAGCAGTTACTGTCCTCCCTAAAATTCCTTTCCCTTCATAGAGCTAATTTCCTGCTATTTTTTTGACTGGCACCACCATTAGCTTAGCCCTGCAACATGATCGCATCTGCCTCACTATACTTGGCACAAAGTAGGCTTTTACAAGATGTCCCATATTCAGGGTTCAAGCCCTGTCTCTGATACATGCCACCCATGTGACTATGGAAAAATAATTTAGCCACTCAAGCTCTGGGCATTTTTCCAAGACAATAAGTTATACTTAAATTGTTGGTCTACATTTGTAAAGGGAGTTTCCACATGAGAATATATTCTACACCCATTAAGTCATAGGTTTTATGAAAAATATGAATATGATTGTTTAAAAAAAAGTAGGCACTTTATTAATGTTGTTGACTAGGTGCCATATCATGCTAGTTCTGCCTTAGTGAAATGAGGACATTGGATGAGGTGAAGTCTAAGATCCATTTCTATAATAGATCCCATGATTTTTACCCTTTATCTATGTCTACCCAAATACACAAATACTGTTGCTCAGAAAGGGAAACACCAAGAAAAGGAAGTCACTATATACTCTGCTGACAATTATTAGATCACTTATCACTTCAATGGAAAACCATAACAATAACAATAATAGTTAAAATTTGTACAGCACTTATATCCTAGGTACTCATTTAATTCTCATAACAACTCTGAACTATAGGTGCTATCCCTATTTTGCTGATAAAGAAACTGGGCTGGATAGAAGGTTAAATAACTGACTCAAGGTCACAAAACTAGTAAGTACCTGAGGTCGAATTTGAACTCAGTTTTCCTGGCTCATTTCATTTCAGCTAATGGCCTAGCTGAAAACGATCCAGGTGAATTTGTGATTTGTGAACTTGTCCATAGTTATTTGCCTATTTTCTATTGCATCAGAATGTAAGCTCTTTGAGGGCAGAGGCTGTTTTTATTTTTCTTTGTAACCATGGTGTTTAACCTAAGTTATTAGCAATGATGACTGATCAAGTAAAGGAACTTAAAGATCTCTGATCAGCTTTTGTTTAAAGAAAGCAAAAAAAAAAAAAAAAAAACAAACTGCATTTCAACTTTCTGGCCACACTCTTATCAGTGCCAAAAGCCCAGCTCAGGGCAGGCAAGGGAAAACTAAGGTACGTCCACTACCTAGGAAGCAGTCAAGAGAAGAGGAGCAGTGTGTAAAGGACCAAAAACCCTGGGGACTGGCCATGGCAGCTTCCTTTATTATTTAATACAGCCATTACCTCCTTGAGTCCTAGAATAATTTCTCACTCTCTGCAATTCATGCCCATGTAGAAAGTCACAAGACTTCTGCAACCGTGCTATTCCATATACAAGCAAACCTGTAAATGAACCATTCCTATCTGAATCATCACACTACATACCTCTCATCTCTTTGCCAAAAGACAATTATGTGTTGATTCCATGAGATTAAAAGCATTACATAAACATAAGAAAATATATTTACATATGTGTCATTTATGGTAGGATGCAAGAATTTTGCCAGCAAGGATTAAGAGAGAGACCTTCCTGTGATTGTCACTGAACAATCCATTCCCTTTACCTTTATAAAATGGAGGCAACTTTGAATTCTTGAGGCATAACCTCCTCTTTCCATATAATCTGACAGTATCTGGAGTCCTTTCTCAAACTACACTGCCAAGCATTTAAACTCTACTGCAGAGAGCACAATTCCTCTGGTGTGGCCATGCTAGACAAATGCCAAATGTACACTTGCCAAAAAGATTATTTTATGGAGAACTTACACAGGGTAAGCACTCACTTGGTGATCAGAAGAAGCAACAAGGATACTCTCAAAGTCTCTCTTAAGAGGTTAAGAATTGATTGAATAACATGGGAGACATTGGCATGGGATTGCCCAACATGGTGTGCCCTCATCAGAGAAGGTGCTCTATGACCAAAGCAGAATTGAATTAGCTCAGAAGAAACACAAGATACAAAGTTAGAAAAGTCATCCCAAATGTTCTTTGTGTCTGACCTGTGGCAGAGCATTCTGAGCTCATGATGGTCTGATCAGCCACGGTCGTAACTTGATTCTAAGATACTTATGTCACTTGGACCCTCTTTGAGAATGAGAGACAACAGCCAATCATATAGAATAACAACAAAGAATAATAGAAATAGAAATAGCTGACATCTATGTGGTTTTAGGATTGGCAAAGTGCTTTTTGCACATGAATTTGTTCAGTCCTCACCATATGAAGTAACTACCGTAGTGCTATCCTCAACTTACAAATGAGGAAGCAGACAACACAGAGAGAATATAACTCACTCTTTGCCACACAGAAAGTGCTGGACACGTCTTCAAACTCCAGTTTCTCCTAACCTTCAGCTCGTGTTTTCATTTCTACCATACTGTATCCTAACGACACAAGTTCTCTTTGAGACAAATCTAGATTTATTGCATGGAGGGAACTTCTGGGCTAGAAACTCCTCCAGTGGAGACTGATACCTCATCCATAGCCAAGAGTCACAGATTCATCCTTGGTACATAGCAACAAAAGAATAATGAAGTCAATAAACATCAGTAAGAGTTTAATAATTGCTAATATTTGTATCTTAGTGTGCAAAGTGTACCACGTTATCTCCCTGAGATCTTCACAACCAGCATGGGAGGTGGATGCCGGACAATGAGAGACATCAAGACCCTTGCCCAGGGGTCCACTGCCACTTTATGTCTTTTTGCAGCTTAAAGCCTGGCATATAGTAGGCACTTAATAAATGTTTATAGACTGGCTGATTTGTGAAATAAAGCTAACATCAAGGATTTGTCAAAGTCTTTCAGCCCTAACCGACTTTCTTTAAGAATGTTAGTACAGCTACAGCACATCAAAAACAAGATGTAACTGTATTTGATGTAACCAAATAAAAATTTGCTTTGTGAACTAATCAAAAAGCTCTAACTTCTAAACTTCTAACTGTGCCAAACAGAAGCACAAAGATCCATGTAAGATAGTTCTTTGATAAAAGAAACCTGTCCACATATAACAGAAAACCGAAGTATAGGGTGGCATATTTTCAAATTAAAGCAGAAACATATAATTTTATGGATTGTTTAACCAGCATAAGTCTTTTATTTGGGTCAAGAGCATTCAAAACAACTTTTAACTAGTAATTTGAAGAAAAGTGTTCACTAGCTGGATGACCTTGGGCAAGACATTTAACTGCTTTCCCCCCTTTTCCCCAGTACTCAGTCTTACTACTTAACTTTGAGCCCCCGATAATCTTGTGATAAAATAATTTTCGGTCTTTGTGAGATTATTCTTCAACTCAAACTTATGATCAGAGGGAGGAAACTGAACATTTTGAAGATTTGCTAAGTCCATATTTTCCCTTTTCAGAGCTGGCACTGAGAACAGATTGCTACTAAATCTAATGAAATGAAGTTTTAGATTGTCTTATTCATATATTAAGTATCACACCAGGAGGTCCTGTTCTTTCCTGATACTGTTTTTTGCAAATGATACACTAAGTGTGAGAAGACCAAGATAATGGGACTATTTTTGTTTGTGGAGAAAGTTATCACAGTGTTTCCAAATACAAATGTACTTTTAAGTATGCCAGCAAAATCTAATTTCAAAAGAAGGAAAGAAACAATAATGACTAGACTTCAGCCTTGACTTCATCTAGGTAACAATACTGAACTAACGTCCATTTGGGGCAGACATGAGGTTTTTCCTATTTAAGTAGCAATCTTTTTTGTTTGTTTGTTTTAGGAAGGAATTGGGGTTGAGCGACGCATCCAGTGCCATTTAGTTAGTAAATGTCTGAGGCTGGATTTGAACTCTGGTCCTCTTGACTCCAGAGCTGATGCTCCATCCACACCATCCACCTCACTATGGGCACCACTCTTGGAAAAAAAAAATCAGGGAAAGAAATTGACATCGCTACTTTAGACAACACGTTCCCCAGACAATATTAAAATATGTTCCCAATAATAACCTTCCCAACAAGCACAATGGAAATACACAAACTCCTCCCCACTTGATACATTTATTGCTGTGATACTCTGTTACAGAGCTATAAAACACAAGCCCTCTTCCCCTTTGGGAAATTAATTTGCTATGGAAAAACATGACCTACTTGTTTTGGCATGCTTGATAGGCAACACTAGAAACAGCTCGGGGTTGTACGAAGGCCCAGGAGAAAAGCATGGAAAAGAAAAGTCTTTTTCAGGCTCCAAGACCTGAGCAGTAGTGGGTTAGATGTCTTTGCTATGTCCTTTGGTGTTCCTAACTGGGATTTGCCACTGGAGGAAAGAGCAGAGTACTCAGCATGCATCTATTAAAACTGTTTATGGAATAGTTGAAGTAAGAAACAAAGAAGTGCTCTAGAGGTGAGAATGAATGGCACTATTATCTCTACAGGTATATTCTGTTTAAGGAATTGTTAACTGATAAAAATCAGAGCTAGTTTTTATGTTTCTCAATCCCTGATTTATAGGAGGTAATATTGGAGCCCATATCTTGACCACAATTGATTCTGCAATTCTTCTTATCTTCCTCGTTGTAACAGAAGGTGAGATGAGGGATTGTAGGTGATTAAGGATTTGGAGCTGATGGTCACTGAAGAAGAAAATAGTGGTAACAAAGGAGGGTTATCAATTGTTTTTTCCCAGTCTTCTCTACAGTGTAGACTAAAGGGGTCCTCAAACTTTTTAACTAGGGGGCCAGTTCACTGACCCTTAGACTGTTGGAGGGCCAGACTATAGTAAAAACAAACTTTGTTTTGTGGGCCTTTAAAATAAAGAAATTTCATACCCCTGGGTGAGGGGAATAAACATCCTCAGCTGCCACATCTGGCCCACAGGCCGTAGTTTGAGGACCCCTGGACTGTAGAGTCTCAATGTCTAATTTCCTATTCTCCATGCAGTATCATTTATATAGACAGGATGTGCCTGTTTTGTTTTCCAATAAAATGGGAGATGTTTTCTAGTGATAAGGAATTTCAGAATGGTAATCAACTGGAAATGGAGTGTAAAACATGGAATTTCACTTTACAGTAGATATGCCTAAACTATAAACCTTCTTGTATAATTTTCCTCATTTGTAAAATAAGATTTTAGATTATCGAATCCTAAAGTTCATTCAAATTTAAAAATTACATAATTCTATGATCAAAATATTTTGTCCTGAATTTTGAGACATTTTTTCTGCCATGATCAGGCTTTGTTTTCCTACCTTTTAGTTAATTTAATTCAAATCCTTCAGTCTTTAATACTTAGCTTTGACAATTTTTTGGTGATGACAGAAAGATCTTACACTTATATTAGTCAGTGATTTGGCTATCTATAGGACTATTTCTTGTAATAAGATGGCTATTCAAACTAAAATGAGATGTGCTGATTCTTATCATCATCATCAAATATGATTAGGTGCGTTAAATGTATCTTCTAATAGTAGTGGATGATTTTAAGCTGATCACTTTTCATCCACAATAGCCAATACTACCTTATTACCAAGTAGATTTATAATTCCTAATCCTTGATTTATGGAAGGAAATATTGGAGTTCATGCCATAATCATAATCAGTTCTGCAATTCTTCCACCTCCCTCACCATAAGAGTAGGTGATAGAAGGGGATATAGGTAAAAAAAGATTTGCAGCTAGTTTTGAAGAAAGAATTTCTGAATTTTCTGAAGAAAAAAAACTCTTAAATCTGACCCTTAAGATTCTCTTTAATCAGACTCCAGCTCACCTTTCTAACCCTGTTTCACAGAACTTGTCCTTACACACTCTAGATTTCAAAAAAACTGGCCTGTGGTGGCTTCCTTAATTGGATTAAATTTCCCTCCACTATGTATTTGAGCATGTCATTCCCCAAATGTGGGATGAATTCTCTATTCACCTTTACCTCTCAAAATGCTTCTTTGCCTTCAGTCTCTATGAAGCCTTTCCCAGTTCCTCCAACTGAAAACACTCATCAAATACAAGACTGTCCTAAATCATTTTGTCACTCTCCCATAATTATCTGGCATTTTTTTCTTCTTCTTGGAATACAAACTCGTTGAGATCAGGGACTATGGGATTTGACTTCTTGGTATCATTAGCATTAAGAATAGTGCCTTGACTATAGTGGGGTTGGTTGAATTGAATACGCCACATCAAGAGAGAGATAGCTGACAGGGAACTATGGACATGGTACATGCCCATGGAACACAGCAAAGTGAACTGGCCATTCAAAGCATCGACCCCAAGATGACAGCCTGACCTTTTGAGAATGGAGGATTTGCTCAAAGTGTGCTTAAAAAATACAACAGCAAAAGCCTCCCAGCCTCCCACAAAACAACAGTTTTGTGATACAGCAATCCTATATATGCTAGTTTTAATAAAGGTATCAGAAACTGAGATTCTGTTTTCATACAGTTTATCTGTACTTAGAAAGTGGATGGGTAGAAAAGAAAGGCATTTTCCACATTACTTTAATTATCACAACTGCATATGGAGGTGATTTCTGCAACGCTGGAGAAACCTTTGTCCTTTTAGATACCTCTGAAAATGGTAAAGTGGCCAACTGATAGGGTCAAGAAGATAAATTTAGGTCTTTATCAAGCAATGTTTAATGAAGAAACTGGAAAATGTGACAGAGAGCCAAATCAGGCTCTGTGTATAATAACATGTTCTGGGCTAGAGGGGTTTGCACCCATTTTCTAATGCAATCTTACAAACACATCTCCTATGGTATATGAGGATGGTGGAAAATATTCAAATTTGTGCCTCTGCAGCATGTTGCCAAATAACAATAAAGCTAACGGGCTCCTAATCCAACCTGGGAAGCATTTGCGTTCATATCCCACTGTTTTTCACCTCTGGGGCGGGACTAAAAACCATTAACTGAGAAAAGGAGGACACACAGTCATCTAAAGGATACAATCAAGGGATGGTACAAAAAGAACAAACAGGAGGCTACAACTTTTGCCAGCACAGAGAGGGATAAACATGTTAGGATTTCATTACAGTGAAAAATAACAGCAGGGATGGAGCAGTGAAGGAAACTGTCAAGTTTTAACATCTCCTAGAACATGACAGATGATAATAAAAAAAAAATCTGAGAAATTAAGAAAGAAATATATAATGATCATTCTACTGGATTAAAAAAAAAAAAAGTCTAGGTTTTTGTAACTGAAAAAAAAAAAGAAATCCAATTCCACTAACATGTCCTTTATTCAGGAGAGGAATAATGTGGCCAGAACAAGTGGAGGTGCCAGACAACTGATTTGCAATGGTGAAGCAGTAGCATTTTAAAAGAATTTAACCATTTCTGATAGAGATCTTTCTAAAGTCTATCATACACGTTCTAGTTGATCCAGATGGGAGGCAGGGTCCATGATGGGAAGCCAGGACTTCCTATTCCCCTGAATATTATCTCAGACTTAAAATAATGGATTCAATTTATTTTATATATTTTATCTTTTTTGTTTTGTATGGTTCTACTTCAATGTGAAGTATTTGCATCAGTTGATATCCGAATGAATGTCAGCCTCGGAAGTACAAAATCCAAGGTATGGCTAAGGGCTGAATAATGAATGTATATGTCTGTTACATAAATAGAACAAGGCAACAGCAGCAGTGGGAAAGAACCAGCTACAAGAGTAAGGTCTATAATTTGTTGACTTGTTGACTACACACAAATAGACATAATATCTCCGTTTACTTGAAAGCTCACATATTTATTATACCTCCCAATGGTTAAAAAAAAATACATAAATACATAAACACACACTGAACACAAAATTTGCTTGATGTTTCAGGATTATAAACTTCATTATAACACATTATACTGATATTTCCAATTTCTAATGAGCTATAAAGTATTATTTCTCCCATTTTCCCTCTAAAGCAGGATTAATCAGTTTTTGTGAATCATGAATCATCACAAAGACCAAGCTTCTTGACTGGATGGTGAGATATTGAAAATATTAGAAGTACTGCTTTAAGTATTATTATTCTAGACAAACTTCTTATAACCCAATAATGTAGTCAATTTATTGGAAATACATTTTGCAAAACAAAATCAAGTGCTTTGGGGTGCCTATGGTGAACCTGCCTGGATGGGGCATTTCAGGCTCTCTCTGCAGTTGCTCTGAAAAATCACTTTTCAAGGACATTAAAGCAACTCCCCATTTCCTGTCAGTACTAATTCTTCATCAACTATTACTTTTCTGGGTGTAACCAATGGGGTTCTCAGATGGCACCCAATCTAATTAACTCTATGTATTTCAAGTACACACTGGAGGAAACAAGAGGAACCCTCTCAAGAGCTAGAGGATCATTTTAGTTTCCCCATCTTTTAAACATAAAAACAGGAGTATTTTCTGCTGTTGTTTCTTAAAGTGGGTCCTAATCTGGTGGAGGGAGTGAGATTCTATATGCTTCACATGTAGAGGGACAAATGAAGACAAGCAAAGAGCTAGATGCAGGGAAAGAAGTTGTTTGTAGAAGGGCACTGTTATTCCCAGATGGTCAGAATAAACCAGATGCTCATCTTGAGAATCTGTGGGAGTTACTCTAGCACAAAGCCAGTTTAAAACTTTTAATTACAGCAATCTTCCATGTCTGCCCAAGGCAGGCCTCAAGAGGCCTAGAAAAACCATTTATTACTCCTCCCCCCCCCCCTCTAAAAATTAGAATCAAAATAAATGAAAGGGGTAAAGAAAATCTACGTCTGGTAAAAACAGCAACTGAAGATAGGATTGATAACAATGTCTTAAACCAGAAGTGATAGACATCCCTATTACTTTGTTAACTCTAGTTGGAACTAGGTTTTCTATAGTAGGGTTTTTTTTTTTTTTTATGTATTCTTTGTGTCATGGGCATGCTGGCAATCCAAGGAAATCTACAAGCCCTTTCTCAGAAAGTTGTGGGGGGAAAAATAACTCCAGATTACAGTGGAATCAAATTATACTGAAATATAGTTAACTAAATATTTGTAAAATAAAGTTCATGGAACCCTGGCTTTAAAATTAATGATCTGTGGTAATCCAGAACAATTTTCTTCAGACCAATGTACTTATTTTTGAGGTTTCTGAAGCAATGAAATTGTAGAAAATGCCTATAACATCAGCAATAGAAGGGACAAAGGGCAAGCATTACCCAAGTCAGTCTAAGTAAGCAAGAAAGAAACTCTCCTAATTCTGACTCTGAAGCAGAACACATACATGGATCGAGCTTCAAAGAGGCTAGGGATGACCTGAAGGTTATTTAATGTGTGTTCTAACAGCCAGACACTGCTGGTGATTTGAAAACTTGCCATTTTCCATTCTGTGTAGGCAAGACAGAGAATGGATCACTCTGTAAGCAGGAAGATTGAGGGCAAACTTCAATCTGGTGTCCTAGGAAAATTTGTGGGGACACAGTGTCTCGTTCCCTGGGGATATTGTGAGTTCCAGTGGATGGCCAAGATTGTGCCTTATATCTGCGTTCCCTTGATAGAGCAGGCTCAGAGCATCCCTGGTTATTTGTCTGGAGTTCCAGAAACAGCCTGAGCAGAATCAAAGGTATTCAATCTCAGGGGGAAAACTCAGAAACTGTTTCCAGATTTAGCTGCCTCATCATCTGTACTTTAAAAGGCCATGAAATTCCTTCCACCATCCTCAAGGGCCAAACGCTAATCTAAGGTGGCTTGCATGTTCTCACAGGTAGGCTTGGGAGCAGAAATTATCAGGAAGGATTTATGCGGCAGTTAGTTTGTTTTTTGTTGATGTTGTTTTTAGTTTTTTGTTTCTTTTTAGCATTGACTGAACAGTGTTACAGAACACTTAAATAGTCAAGATACTTTAGTCACAAATTGATCAAAATCCAAAAGATGAAAAGGTTAAGGAGTCACTGAAAATAAAATTTCCTTTAAATTTAAATTTTCCTTATATAAATCTGGCTCTTTTTGTGGAGTCCATAAAAACAACTGTGCATGTATGAGGAAGCTGATACCTAGAATAAACTTCAAAATCAGTATATTTCACAATATCCTGAAGACTAACATTACTATAATATTAATAATAAATAATCTCACAGGAACCTCACTGAATTCTTACCCACACAACTGAATATTAACTCACACAGGAATAAACAATCCTAGGAACCATGAGTTATATGAAGAATAATATATATTGATTATATGATGCACTTAGAGAAATCTTTTCATATTTTTATTTTAGTTATAATTATAAAGCCATTAGCAGGTAATATTTTTCATATTTTAGCAGTATTTTTATGTTTGCAAAGTGCTTTGCAATCAGTTTTATTAGCTAATTCATGTGTAAAAAGAGGGATAATTGCAAAATGTGCTGGAGAATGCCCAACCTGATTCAATTATCACTTTTGACAAAGAAAGAATGGGGTACTGATGTGGGAGATGCTGTGCATGTCTATCATAAAATCCTAACTTTACAATCACAGAGTTAAGACACAAATGTGAGGCATTATCTTGTAGAGAGGCCACACCTAAGGTATAATAGACAGCAGAGTGATTTTCTGACACTGAGAAGCTATATTATTATTCAGCTTAGACTAAGGCGGCACTGAAGGTCAGAAATCTGCCTCAAGATCCCTCAGCTGAATCATTCCTTTTGTTTTATTGAATTAAAGGGATACAATGAATAATTCCATATTCAGGCCGATGAGGAAAATAGAGACATTTTGTTTCTAAATTCCTCCAAATCCCAACTAAAATCCTATCTTTTACAGGAAGAATCTCTGGTCCCTTTTTAATTTTAATATCTTTATTTTGTTAATTATTTCAGATTTATCTTGGTCATAGCTTGCTTTTCATATACTTATTTGCATGTTATTGCCTCCATTAGATTGTGCTTTCCTTAAAGGCAGGAATTATCTTTTTAGTGCCTGGCACAGAGTAGGTGCTTAATAAATGTTTTACTGATTAAGACCCAATGTTGTAGAAGACAATAAATTGAAAGTTTCATAAAACAGTTTTTTGTAGAGTGATCATTTGAAGGATTAATGTCTTCCTTAGAAAACATGTTCGTTTCTTCTTGTTGGATAAAATCCAAAAAGAAATGTTGCTTAATTTGAAAGGCTAATGTAGCCATTTAATAGATATTCTATAATTTCCTTAACAAAACTGTAGTTACTAATTCTGTCACAATAAGCAAAAACTAATTTTGATGATTTTAGTGACAGGCAGTAAACTGAGTAGCAGATTTTCTGCCTATTAGAAAAGATTTTATACACATTAAAAAGAATATGGATTTTTACTTCCCTTTCTCTGGACTTACTCCTCATTATAAAATATTTAAACAACATACCTCTTCATTAATTTGGTTAATCAGGGCCCTTGAGTTCCATATTCTCTCTCCAAGTCCTTGGTACAGGCAGTACATGGAAGAGTACAAGTGAATATTATTATCTGTCACTGGTGGAATATCTGCCTTCTTTACTGAAAAGATGGAAAATGCAGACCCAATGTGTTTCTATTTTTACCATAAGGCTATATTTTCCCACTGCATCTTAAGAGGCAAACCTGATTCTACATGAGAGTAATGGAAAAAAACCACAATACTGGGGATCAGGGACCTGATTTCTGGCCTCCAGCTCTACCTCTAACATCCATGTAACCTTGGATTACTCTAACATGTCTATGCCTATGTGTCAAATAGGTCCCTTCTAGCTCTCTAGTTCTTTGAATATGCTGGTCTTCAAACGAATGCAGTAACCCAGGCTAGCAAATTTCTCCCTCATTCCCCATACCCTACCCCAACCTCATCATCAAGGTGCCACAGAAGCCAAAACCAACAAGCATGAACCAGGAAATGTCCATGGTTCTGACAAAACCTAGTGCTGCCCCAGCTGCGATCAACCAAGGACTGTGGCAACGGAAAAAGGTTCTCTCCTCACCCAACTCCTTCAAGTGTCACCACAAAGTGGTGTTTTCTGATGTATAAAGACAAGCTTTCTGTTCTAATGCAATGCAGAAAATTTTACATTTCTCTTCTATGTTCTGTGTTACACTTTGGTCTGCAATTCATTCACTGACCATGTAAGAAACATTACCTCCTATGTACAGTAGCTGAAAACCAGAGTTCAAATCCTGCTCCTAGGGCTACTACTCAATGGGACCTAAGGTAATCATACAAGCTTTCTCCTAACTGGGGGAGGTGGAATAATGGCCTTCATTCTAGATCTGTAGTCCTATGGAGAGTGAAATGGGATGGTTTCAGCACTGATTCAATGAAAAGTGTTCATATTGACATATATAAATTAACCTTTCAAATTAATGGACTAGATAAGCCTATTTAAAGTACTTAGCACAGCATTACAATGATATTTTTTAGAAGTTAGACTAAATGCCAAAGATATGAAGGTATTAATTCTTTATTAGAGAAAATTCCTATTACAATTCAAGTAGACAGTAAGCTCTCTAGAGGCAGGAACTATTTTTTTTTTAAATGGCTGATCATTACTTAACTTCAATGTGGCACTTCAATTCCTGGACTTACAGTACTTTCACCTATAAAATAAGGAGTAGGATTAGATAACCACTAAGCCTTCTTGTACTTTTAAATCTAGCGCCTATGATTTTTAATAATAATAATTATATCTGTAACAATGTTATATAATTTCAAAAATTTATACAAATTGTCTGTTATATTTAATAACATTTATTTAAATTTTTGAAATAGAAATTTTATTTAAAATATATTTAATGATGCATGAACATATTTTATATAAATTTTAATTTTATATAATTAAATTTTTAAAATTATGTAAATATCTAGGTTCAATATAATAATTTAATTTCTTAGCAAATTCTTTTTTTCCCCATAGATAAAAGGATTAGTCCAACTAGATAAATAGTCATTCCATGTGTGACTCTTCCTGAAAAGGTAACAGCTAAGTCAAATTTCTATAAAGTACAATACTTTTATCATTAAAAAAAGAATTAAGTTATTTGTACACAAGTATCTACATTAAATGTATAAATATACATTCATAAACACACATATCATATATTTATATTTACAAATACACACAAAATGAGTAATTGACCAATTTAAATGAAGAATTCTACAATGATTCTGTAGCAAACAGTTAAGGGCATGAAGAATCACTGAAGACGTCATCAATGAGATGGGATTTGAACTCTGCCTTGAAATATGGATATAATTTGGATATTTGGGAAAAGAGGGAAATTCAGGTACACAAAACATGTAGCATGAAGTCTTTAAGAGACAGTGAAGTTGTTTAACCAACTAAACCAGTAGTTTAACTGGTAGAAAATGTAGTGAAAGTTGACCTGGGATGGAGTCAGACTTTGAGGTCTTTAAAAGATTGGCAGAAGAATTTCCATTCCATGTAAGCAAACACAAACAGAAAGCACCACCAGAAATTTTAGGCCAGAAAAATGGCCCAATGAAGCTGGTATATTGGCCTGGAGGTATATGGGATGGAATTGAAGAGAAAATACCCAAAGCACAAGCAATATAGATTTTGTTCTTAGTTAAATTCCTTCTTGGGAGGTTCTGGAATTCAAAGGCAGTAAGAGTGAAGAACAATTAGGCAGAGAGTAGTGGGGAAAGGGCTTGACAGGCAGGGCCCTGGGTTTTAATCTCCCTTCTGACACACTAGAAAACTTTGGGGAAGTTACTTAACTTTAAGCCTCTTTCACATCTGTAAAATGAGAATAATCCATACCAGGTTACGTGGAAACTAATGTTCAAGCGTTATATAAAAGTAAGTTATGATTATTTTTGAAGGCTAAGGCCAGTACAATAGAAGTTTTCAAAGATCCTAGAAAATTAGAAAAGTTTAGAAAATAGAAATTTGGAGACATCTATTGCTCAAGGAAAAGAGCAATTGCAGTTAGAGAGGCTCACTGTCAGAAGGTGGACCAGTACTGGGGAAATACATGGGGGAAAAGAGGGAAAATTGGGATATGTGTCAAGTGGGGTACAGTCAGGGGACTTTCCTACATAGAAGAAATCATGGCTTTTTGACGTGTTTAGAGTTAGCATTTTATATTTTTCAGTTCCTTCAGATTAGGAAGATTAGGGATATACACACTGTCAATTTCAGTAAACTGTCATTCTCTTACGAATAAGGGGGAGAGGGCAGAGGTTGAGGCGGAGGCTGGGAGGGGAAGCCCATGATTCTGGGCATATCTGCTGTTCTTAAAGCCACCAGGGAACTACAGAAGAGAGGCTACAAAAAAGGAAACAGATAAAAAATAATGCTTGCCCTAGAGTCAGGAAGACTTTAGCCACTTGACACTTATTAACTGTGTGACCCTGGGAAAGTCCCTTTAACCTCGATTGCTTCACCCTCCAACTCCCTAAAAAAGTAATATCTGTACAACTCTGGGGGTCTCCAATAATTAAAAACTCGATTCCCATTTAAAGCTGGCTGAACAAAGACATTTTTCACTTTAAATATTTGAGTCTGTACCTAAAATAGTAAAAAATACAAATAGAATTCTAGTGGTTAGAATTTCCACTGCTTTGTTTTTGAGAGAGAATGTGCACTCACAATGTTATGAAACTAATTAATATTAAACATAAAACCTCAAACCTCAAAGGAATTTTAAATTTAAATTCCATTCTTATAAATTGGTAAATGATTTTATAGATAAGATTTTGTCCTAAGTTCAGCATCCCCTTTTAAAATAAGAGGTTTTTGTGTGTGTGAATTTAACTATGATAAAGATAAAACTTTTTCAAAGTTAATTAAGGGCCTTGTTCTCACTGAACATATATTGAACTTGTTCTCACTGAACATATATTGCACACTGACTACTACTAAATCTGCTTGAAATTTCAAAGTCAACAACAATAAGACATTTACTTTGAAGAACTACTTTGTCTATGAAATTTATTTCTAATTTTTTGAACTCAAATATACAACTTAGAAAGTGAACATTTAAACAATCCAAGTTATATGGCGATTTTTATTTATAATCCTTTTTAAAAGGTTATAAGCACAAGCACGGGCTTGGCAAACTGCCTATCTGTTACCCTGGGAGCAACCTAGCTAAATTCAGAGTGATTCATCCTGACACTGGCAGGATAATGTATTTTCTGGCCACAGTAACACCTGAAGAATATGCCTTAAAGAACAGGTTGGAATTAGGCTGGAAAAAGAGTACCCTCACTTAAGAAATTACAGGTTCTTAAAGAGTTTAAATATCACCATTTCCTTCTTAAGGAAAATCGTAATTGTAATATAAAGTTTTAAAGAGATGTATGAATTGCTTAGGAGAATATTATTCCCATTCATTTAGCTTCCACAAATTCCCAGCTACTGTGTGAGACATAATCACTAGTGCTTGCCTAAAACAAAACCAAAGGTGTTTAAGAGGTACTATTTCAGCACTGTTTGCTTATGACTACTCTAGGAGGTAGCAAATTGTCCTAAACTGTAGATCAGACCGCTACACATACTATATCAGAACACATCTCAGAGGAAGCATAGAGAAGAAACTGTATCTTGACTGGGAATTATGTAATCAATAGAAATTTAATGGCTGTGTCTAATCTTAAGAGAGGTGAGAGATTTAGACACGTTTTCTGGGAACATCTGTTGTGGATACCTACATGGGGATGGGGGGGAGGAGGAGGTAGAAATCATTACTTTCTTCCTAGACAGTGAACTATCCTTCAATACATTAATCAAAAATGCACTTGCAATCTCTTGGCTTCATTGTGAAAGAGAGAATCAGAAAAAAGGAAGGTTTCTGAACTGCAGAGACAACCTTATCTCTACAAATTTGAATTAACTTTTATAAGGAAGCAAGTTCTTATTGGCATCCTCTCACTGCAGGAAACAAAACCCACACAAATGGTCTTAGTCAAGTGATAAGCTCGTGATAGGAAAATGGGAAATCTTATTTCACGTTGTTATATTCTATTAATGTGCTACTCTCTACATCTCAATTGCTGTAATAACCATGTTCATGAGGGGAATTCTCTCTGGAAATACTCAGAGCTTTAGATAAAAATTTTACCTGGGCAGAATGATACAATTTGAAAAGCAGGAAAAGTCCTTAGGGGTCATTGAGTTTAAGACCCTCCTCCTCTACAAATGAGAAATCTAAGGCCAAACAAAACAGAATAATGTACCACTTGGTTACATGGGTGGCTAGTCTCTAGACAACAATTCTGTCGTTGTTCAGTCATTTTTCAATCTTTGTGACTCCACTTGGGTTTTCTTGGGAAAGATATTGAAGCGAATTACCATTTCTTTCTCTGGCTCACTTTATAGATGAGAAAATTGAGGCAAATGGAGTGACTTGCCAAGGTCACATAGCTAGTGTTTGAGGTCAGATTTAAGCTCAGGAAAATGAGTCTTCCCGAGTCCAGGCCACGTACTCTATACACCACATGACCTGATCAGGTCAACAAATTAGCAAACATTTATTGAGTGCTTACTGTAAGCTAGACACCAAGCAAAAAACACTGGGGACACTTAAGAAGGGCAAAAATATTATACCTGCCCTCAAAGAACTTACATTCTAAAGAAAAAAACCTGCAAATGATTGTGTAAATACAAAATAAATATAAATATAAATCACAAAGGCCAAAGGTTTTGTGTGTGTGTGTGTGTGTGTGTGTGTGTGTGTGTGTGTGTATGTATGTGTGTTGGGGGTGGAGGGGCAGTCCAGAAAAGGAAAACTTCCGGTGAAAGTGGGCCATGATTAAGTGAAGAAGGAAACCCGAGAAGCATGGCCGAGGAAGTAGAGTTGATCTGACACTCCAGACACCACCACATGGGAAACTGGCAGAACGTAGGAAGAGTAATGAACTTGATGGAATTAGTTCTGGCTTAATTCGGTCGCCCATCTTGAAGGAATCATCTGCTTTTTAGATAATTAATTCTTGATATATTTACATTTTGCTGCTCGCTCTCAAAGTTCAGGCTTTCAATGTGAAGAACGCCATTTGGGTGCTAAAAATGGATAACTGATATGGAAATGTTCTGGAAATAAGCATGATGTAATGGAGGATGCTCGGCTTCTAAACCTCATTACCTTTTTCCAGTTGTGTGTAAATCAAATTCTGTCCAAAGAATCATGTGCTATCTGTGACTCTTAGATTCCCAAAATTTTTAGGGGAAGCAAAAACTCATAAAGCTCTGCATTGTTCTCTCAAGGTTGTTTTAAAGCAAGAACTTTGCCTAGAATGATGAGTTATTGTTGTTATGATTTTTATATTTTCTAAGTTTTTTTCTGTACATTAAATATGTTTTATATTAAATTTACTTATAAATTTATTTTGGTAGAGGAATAACTTACTAGGGATAAAAATTTTGTTGTTCAGTCCTGTCTGACTCTTTGGGGCACCAGTTGAGATTTTCTTAGCGATGATATTGGAGTAGCAAACTACTCATTTTAAAGATAAGGAAACTGAGGCAAATAGGGTGAAGTAAGATGTCAGGAACACCCTAGTAAGAGTCTGAGGACAGATTTTTCTCAGATCCTTCTGACTCCAGGCCCAGGACTCTAACCAGTACATAGCTGCTGATAAATAAATGATAAATGTGCTAAATTAAATTGAGTAAGATAAATGTTTTAGCACCTTGCTGGTTTAAAATCACAGAATTCCAGACCATGGAGTCTTAACCTGGACATGAATAAGAATCCCTCTTAAGCCAGGGGTGGGGAACCTTTTTCCTGCTAAGGCCATTTCAATATTTATAACATCATTTGTGAGTCATACAAAATCATCATTATTACATCCATACAAAATCATCATAGGACTCAAGCAGTAGGAGGCTGCTGGACTTTGTTTTCGGCTCATTGCCATCCATGGCTGCCCTGGCAGATAGTGACCCCAAAGACCCCAGCCCCACTCTAAGCTATGCCCAAGCTGGGGAACCCCACCCTCAACTCCTAACCCATCTCCTTTTCCCCACACAATGTCCCAATGGGCAGAAAAATCTTGCTTTCATTTGAGCCAAAATCTGCTGTCAGTGTCCCAAGACTGCCCTGCAGGACAAGGGAAAAGACTGAGCACTCTTCTACTTGGCAAGTCCCCTCAAAGCTTGGGTTACTCAACCTCCTTGGGCCTCAGTTCCCTTTTATTCATCTGCAGTGAAAGGGCTGGTCTAGACAGCTGCTCTGGCTCCCTGACCGTTCTAACTGCCTTCCTCTAGGTACTGTCTGGCTGATCAATGGTGGCGACAGGAAGAATGATGCTCCAGAAGTGCCTGGGGAGGGCGGAATACCTCTTGTCTTGGCCCCCAAGGCTTCCGACGTGGCTGCAAACTGCATTAGCTTTCTTGGCTTCTGCATCACTCCAATGACCCACAGCTAGCCCCTATCAGTCAGCCATCGTTTGGAAACCTTCAGAGAAATTGCCATGTAGCCCGGGCTTCTTTGTCTTGTGACTGGGTAGCAACTTCGCCTTTGGGAGCGGTTTCATATTCATCCCTACTCAACACCATCTTACTAAATCTGCCCAATATCCTGACCTATCAACAATGTGAATTCTGACTCTTCTCTATCATCTGAAAACATAAAAAGCAGCCATCTCTGCAGGCTTTTGCCCAAGCCATCACTAAAAATGCCACTCAGCCCACAAGTGGGCACAGAGCAAAGAGGAACAGCCCTGGGGGCCACCTTCTATGTGACATGGAACCAGTAATAACTACTGGTCTGGTCATTCAAATAGTTATGAACCCATCAAATCATCTTTTTTCCTGGCTCATAACTCTCCATGTTTTCCACAAGAACAGAGAGATCCTGGGTCACATGCTTTAGGAAAAATCTAAATAATCTACCTATAGAACTCCTAGAATCCATTTTGTCAAACTCGGAAATGAGGCTGGTCTGGCATGAGCTGTGTGATGAAGGCTTGCTGGCTTTTACCAACTCTTAATAACATACGACCACATTTTTCCAGGAATTGAAGCTAAATTCACTTCTCCCCCCACTCCCTTCCTTTTAAATTGGGGTAAATGACTTCATCCAATACCATCACGCAGCTTTTGATCTTTCAAAGATGACCAGCAGGGGGTCAGCAATCATAATACAAGGTCTCTGGTAGCCAGGGATAGTATCTTCTCGGCGCCAAGTGACACGGATGGCTGTCAAAGGCCGGCGGGTGCTCCCTTACTGTCTGGGGAGCTGAGAGGGCATGGGGCCCAGAGTTGGAGGAGCTGGCTTTAGGAATCAGCTCTGCCACTTTCCAGCTCCAAGGGCTGGTCACTTCAGCTTTTGTGGCCTCAGCTTCTAGGGTTGGAATGCCATTTCATTTAAGAGCCTGTGTCCTACACACTCTCTGTCACCCACGTCTGTCTTGTTTCTCCCAGTCAAAATCATTCCCCTGGGGATGGGAAAAACAGAAAAAGAAAAAGAGGAATTCAGCAATTCTGACTTCACGGCTGTCAGTTTTCATCACCTTCCTCTCTCCATTCCCTCCAAGTAGCCACAGGGTCTGTCCTTTCTTTGATCTTCTTCTCCCAATATCGCTGAAAAATCAAAGTCCTCCTGCTGCTCTCTGGTTTCCTCTCCTGTATCAACTGATTATCAGTTTAATGGGGGAAAAGAATCTCTGGAGAGAGACTTAAAACCTTTTGTTTATGTTTTCGCTTTCAATGAGTTTGAGAATCACTTTATCAGTGCTATGACTAAAACACAGAAAGTACTTAATAAATGTCCTTTTAAATGAAAAAATTAAATTAAATTAAATTCCAGTATTCCTTCCTTAATAGCTAAGTGGCACAGTAGACAGAATGCTGGGGCTGAAGTCAGGAGGACCTGAGTTTAAATCTAATCCCTGGAGTTTACTAGCTGTGTGACCCTCAGCAAGTCACTTAACCTCAGTTTCTCACCTGTACAATGGGCTGGACAAGGAAATAGCAAACTATTCTAATCTTTATTAATACAAATACTATATTAATACCCAAACTATATATATATATATATATATATATATATATATATGTGAGATATATTTGTGTGTTTATCTGTATGTATATATGTAACATATGTGTGATGTAACACAAATGAACAACACTCAACAACAAAATTCTCCACCTTTCTGAATCAATAATTTTAAAGTCTAAGAGTATCTTTCTTACCTTCATCCCTTCTTGGCACCTTGTATTTTATATATTATACATCATGACAGAGCTTTTCAGTTTGCTATGGAAATATAACTGAAAACCACATTTTCAACCTAACTTTCAGTTGAAATGTTGCAATATGATAGTCAGACTGTGATATCACCAACTATGGGCCCACAATGAGAACCGCTACAGAAAGCTTATCTAGTTCTTGTTTTGTGCAGATTATTAACTGAAGCATAGATTTGATAAGATCATTTTAGCAAAATGACTCAAAATTTAATTAAAAATTATTATTTTCTTGAGACAAAACTCCCAATTACTCAGATTTAATAATCAATAAATAGAAAAAAAAAACATCTCAATTGCTAGATCACTTGTAAAAAATACTCAAAATCCCAACACACAAAGGACTGTTCAAATCAACATTTTTTCCTTGGCTTCCATTACTGGTATAAACACATCAACTTCTGGTTTTATAAGCCACTAAAGCTGAGAAAGCCCTTAAGGGTCCTCTGTTTTAACCCTCTCCCCTTTTCCTGGTCTGAAAAGTGAAGTCAAAAAATGAAATCACTTAAAAGAAAGTTCTTCAACTTGACTGATGCCAACCATGTTACTGAAAGAACAGAAGTTGCCCATAAATTGTACTCCTCAGTTGCTCTGCTTTGAAACTATGCAAACAACTTGTTTAAAAAAGGTTTTCTCATTAGAATGTACAATGATCATTTTAAATTCTAGTGCAGCAATAGGACATTTCTCTCACACTACAATCTGGACTGCATCATAAACACTATTGTACATGAACAGATGGAAATCATAAAGTGATATTTAGCCACAGATTTCCTGTCATATAGTTTTGCAAACTGAAAGAGGAGAAATCAACATTTGCAACAGACCAAAAACAAAATGCTATCTAGTAAGCTCAAATGATGCTAATGTGACATAGGAAAAGAAATGCCTACCAGCTAAAGCACTATGGCATTTGTGAAAAGAAGACATTTTAACATGATCCCATATGCAGTCAATCAAGCTTGTGCTGGCCTCTTTTTTGTTGAGAACTGATTGGGATATTAAAGATGATATTCATTGAAAGATTCACAGCGCCTGAAACAAACTTTCAGTTTAACTTCAACCTGGAACAAACCACTGAGTCTTGTCTTTTCTTTTCTTTTCTTTCTTTCTTTCTTTCTTTCTATTATTGTTTATTTCTTTCTATTATGTGCATCTATTTAAGAAGCTGATATGACAATTAATGAATATTATTATTTATTTAAAGAATCATCAAAGAAATTCTTTCCCTCCTACCCATTTATCATATTGTCATTTGAACTATGGTTGTGTTCATGCCTCATCTGTAAATGCTTTGAGGATAGGTATCTTGTCATATCTACCACAGGGGCCACAAAAAGCTTAATACACATTTGTTGTTTGTTAAGATTGAATTTCCAGTACTCTATCTCATAAGTGAATCAAATTTCATTTTAGTTCATTAGAGGATTGATGTCTAATCTATAACATAATGTCAGCCTACATCTCAAATTCTGAGTTCTGAACACTGTTTTGACAACTCTACAAATCCAAACCAAAAATATCTGAATCCTAATAGCTGGTTAAACAGGCAATCCATCAAAATGAAGACTCCATTAAAATATATTTAAAGACTTATTTATACATTCCAGAATGGATAGTCTAAAGAATCATCACATTCATTAGTACTTCAATCTAAGGATTTCCCACAGCAGTTATATAAACATAGACTCTAAATGCCCCAAGAATGCTATGTATTTTTCATTTTTGTAGCTGGGAAAACTGGGTTTGAATGTTCACGGGAATCAGTCAAGAGGTATTAAACTTTCTCTAACCTCTATAAGGCTCAGTTCCACCATTTAAGGAAGTACAATGATTCCCGCTGATGTGAGGGATTCTTTAAATTGAAGGATAATTCTATATAATGCCTATGAGATGAAATATAATTTGGGGAATTTAACTATGGGTCCTTGTTATCCTCCAGAAACTCAGGCTTGGTGAAGAAAGGGCCTTACCTGCCTCCAAACTGTGCCCCTTGATCTTGCTAATTCATTTTTCCTGTAAGAGTAATTGCTTGTCTCCTGTCTGCTCAGGGAACCAAGAAAGGAGAGTAAGTTTGACCATACTGATAGACTATGTTACTTCCACAATTGTCTGTCCTGGCTAGAAATTAAGCTTATGACTAATTCCTTCTCCTTGTCCATTAACAAAGGTTCTGGTTATTACCATTAACATAATAAGATAAATTATTAATATCATAATTTTAAAATTTTCTTATTACTGCCCTAGTTCTTGAAGTTCTTGAAGTGAAAAGCACTGGATGAAGTCAGAAGAATGGATTCCATTCTTAGATAACTGATGACAGTCAAGTCTCATAATTCCTCTGGGTTCAGTCTCCTTCTCTGTAAGAAGAAGAGTTTAAATCCATTTCTGACTCTAATGTTCCATGATTCCAAAACTAACTCTTCCTTGACTTCTTTAGCTTTATGCTTTTATTTCCAATAATAGAAAACACTCGATTAGGTCAAGGTTCTCTGATTTTATCATTGGAGGGACTTCTACCATTGATGAAGACAGGGTGCTATACATAAAGCTTTGATCACCTAGCTCATGGCCAATCTTGTGATAATCCTCCCCAAACTGGGGCTGGGTTAGTCCTCTCCATGGACTCACCACATTTTCAGTTTAGTGGGACATGTCAATGTTTAGGCTCAGTCAGCACAGCTTTAGAGAGCCCAGGGTCACCTCTAGACCACAAGGAAGAAAATACCCATAGAAAAAAGTTTCATAAGGAAGGCATTGCTGACTAAGGGAGAGCTTTATAGACATCCTAAATCCTGGTTAGCAAAATGGATGTTGATGGTGATGGAAAAATCTATGACACAGACACAGTGCCAGAAGGAGAAAGTATTATTGATAGGGAAAAGGCAGTACATTCAAAAATAAGGAAAAGAGAGTGGAGAGAGTCCAAGCGTTATTGACAGTTTCTGCCTACCAAAGCACTGCAAGGTCAGAATCTCAGAGATGGATCAATTAGTAAGGAATTAACCCTTTGTAATAAGGGCTAATTTTAGGGTCACTCCATGAATGATGTTTCTAAATATGGCACCAGTATAAATGTGAGTTTTCAAGTTAGCTTTCCATGCTCTCTTAGAAAAGAGAAATTATGTTTCTTAAAACTTCAAAATCAAGTCAAAGAAAGAAAGTTAAGGCAGCATTTCTTCCAAGTACACACCTTGGACCTAAATCTGTCATTTTGACAAACTGCCTCTGGGCTTCGGGCTGCAGTTATCCAAACAAGAATTTATCTGGATCCTACCTGAGGTGCTCTCACAAGGTGCTACAATTTAAATTAGGGTAATTTAGTTAGATTAGAAGACAGATGATTGCCCCATAGATTAACAATTTGCACTGCCCTGCTGGTATTGTTGGTAAGTGATGTGGTGAAGGGGGGAAGGGGGAAGAGCAAAGGGTTCATGGAATGATGCCTTTGGGATGGTTATAATGAGAAGAGCAGAAAAACAATTCGATCAAGAAGGAAATGATAACAAATTACATGAGAAACAGAAAAGAACTCAGTCTGCTACTGGGAGATGCTCTTGATAGGAAGGGAGGTTCAGCCCTAATTTATTTTGAGAATAACTGATTGTTGATGTATTGGCCATAAAAAAGACTGAAAAGTTTGTGTCATCTCACTGTCTTCATAACTGCCGATGACTTAAGGTACTTTAGGTTGGCTAATTCGGTCTATCCTAAGGATCCACAGAATCTCCAGATTTAGAAATACTGATTCAGTAATGCCTTGGACATGCCATTCCCCTCAATTATTTACTTTCTTGACTTCTAGGAGCAGTTACTGTGGCTGAAGAAGAGAATGTACAAAATGAGGACATTTCTTTGTATGTACTATTCTTTGTGTGGCTATGAGCACACTATTATGAGTAAAAAAAAAAACACAGGCCACATTTATAAACACTTTCACACATGGTTCATAGTTATCTGTGACAGCAGGGATGTCTCTCTCACCTGTGGATGGCCTGGAGCTGGAAAGGAAAGCTCAATGTGCTACATGACAAATATCAGCTTTAAAAAGATCCACACAAGCTAGCATTCGGCTAAAATCTGAAATGGTCAACTTGGTTAGGGAGGAATGTGAACCCAGCACTCAGCTGCCAAAAAAAAAAAAAAAAAAAAAAAAAAAGTAGTTTATGTGAAAAAGACTCGGGGATTATCAGGGACTGCAAATTCAATGAAGCTCCATATGGTGATCCAGAAACAGAGCTGAAAAGGACCTCTCAGATTATTTTGATCCAAACCCCTTGCTTAACAGATGAGGAAATTGAGACCCAAAGAGAACAAATGATTCACTCAAAGTGTCAGAGACAGGATTTGAACTCAGCTCAGATTTGGAGGCTCAGGTTTCTAAATCCAGCTCTCTTTCCATTGTGCCAGCCAGCTCTCACTTCCTTGGTATTTTGAGGGATCTCAGACTTTAGCAGTGTAAAACACAAGCAAGCATCCACATCTTCTCATTTAAATATGGCTTCTCTCACCTCCAAGAGAGGGCCTAACTGATGTACCAGAGAAAGCCTCATGGGGAGCATGCTGCTCCCCTGCTCTCCTCACAAGACCAGTCCATCTGAGGCACTCATGCAGTACAAGATGGCCTCTGAGAAAGGCACTCTTAGAGTGCACCTCAGTTTTAGGCTCCATACGCTTGGAGTGGAGAAAATGTCAGCCTCTCTCTGCTCTGCCCTGAGCAGACACCTGAGCCTCTCTGACTACTTCTAGGAGGAGCTGGACTCTGTTGGGGAGCGGGATGTCCCTCAGAACCAAGTCAGGCAAGGATGAGATGCAGGAAATGAGTATGTTTAACTTAGAGAAGAGAAGACTTATGGAAGATGTGACTGTTGCCTTCAAATATTTTAAAGGCTTTAATGAAATCATGTTAGACTAATTTTACATGGACCCAGGGGGAAAAATCAGGACCAGTAGGGTGAATGTTGGAAGGAGAAAAATTTTGAGTCAATAAAGGAAGATGCTGGGGACTGAGGTCTTCCAAGTCCAGCCAACCCAGGATATAAAAAATTGTTCATCTGACTCCTGTCTTTAAAGAGCTTTTCCCATCTACCATTTGGTAGTTCCTGGGATAGTATAAGGAAATCATATATATCTTGTTTAAGTTAAAATAACTTTTGTCAAATAAATTAAATATCAGTTCAACTAGAACATGATAACTAATAAGATAGAACCTTTACTGCTTAATCAGCCTAAAGGGATAATAAATATATCCAGCTTAGAGAGTGCAGGAGGAAATCCAGCCCCAAGTTACCCTGAGGAAGAAAATCAAAGGAATCCATAAGTGCCATTGGAGATTAAGAATCCACTCAGCAACATTTTACATAGAGAAATCACAAAAATATTACATAGAAGGAACCTTTCCCTTCTCTTACCATCTCTCTTGCTTTCCATCACCCTCTGTAGAGTATCCTAGCCATATCACAAAGAGTACTAAACATAATGAACAGCAGGGGAAACAGAAGGCTTGGGGTCCTATGCTTTCAAAGTGCTAGTTAGTGTTACAGGCAAAGGTGAAATAGCCCTTGCACCCAATGCTACGTTTTATAATGCACAGTAATTTGCGAAGGAGCCCCTTTATTGCTTATAGTGTTCTTCTACTCTCTGCAGAGCTGGAAATAGGAGGGAAGTATCTATGTACCTAAATGTGGATGACACATAAACGGAACACGAAACCAAGTTTAGCTGGCTCATTCCCCAATTTAAAAATGAAGTTCTGTTTCATTATTTTACCTGTCAATCCATTGTTTGAAGCTTGGAATCAAGTAGTATTTGATTCATTACTTGATGAACACTCTGAGGTCTTCTAGTACATCTCTCTTACCTGAATTATGATCTCCCTCTCTGATATATTCAATAAATGGTTGTCTCTTCCATGTTTATAGGCCATCTGTGATGGGGAGCTCATTACTTACTAAGATCTTTCCTTTTTTGAATAACTTTTCATTGTTAAAAAGTGCATTTGTTTACTTACTTCACTCCTTCTTCCTGTCCGCAGTATTTTTCTAGCAACCTCCTAGGATAGCTGAAGAGAACGGAACTTTGAATGATTTTTTAAAAATACCTTGCTAAGGGCCCACTGTCAAGAAGAACAGCACGCTGGAGACATTAGCTAATGTTTCATGGTTCAATTATATCTAATAAGCTTTTATGATGAGCAAGGCTCAGGGTCAGGCACAAGTTCCAGGAGCAGCGAGAAGCAGTTTGGCTCGAGTGCAGAGGATATAAAGGGAGAAATGAAGTGAGAAACGCGGGCTGGAACCAGACAGAGGGTCTCCGATGCCAGATGGAGAAGTCTATGCGTTATCCTAAGGACAACAGGGAAGGTCTCTGAACGGGACTGTAGGTCACTTCACTCACGTCTGACTCTTCACGACCCCATTTGACTTTTCTTGGCCCTTTTCTTCTCTAGATATTTTACAGATGAGGAACCTGAGGCGCACAAGATTTGTGACCTATCCAGGGCCACATGGCTAGGCAGTGTCTGATGAGTTTCTCTGACTCCAGGCCCAGCACTCTGTGCACTGTGGCACCCCCTAGTGGTTCCACTTGGCATTAGTAAGATTATTCCCTTTGGAAGCTGTGGAAGGTAACTGTAAAATGCTTTTATTAATCCTCTGATGATTATTATGATTTGGGAGAGAAGAGGTTGATAAGAGGTGATGGCAGGCGAAGGGTGTGGATGAAGGAGAGAAAGCGACAAAGGTGACTCTGAACGCAGCAGACTGGGGGCTGGGGAGTGTGGCGACTCATGACAGAAATGAGGAGGGGCACATTTGGAGGGAAAAGAATATGACTATGAGGAATCAAGAGAACATTCAGGTGGGGAAAACAAGGACACTGATACATTGTTATTGGAGTTGTGAACAGATCCAGCCATTCTGGAGAGCAGTTTGGAACTATGCTCAAAAAGTTATCAAACTGTGCATACCCTTTGACATAGCAGCGCTACTACTGGGCTTATATCCCAAAGAGATACTAAAGAAGGGAAAGGGACCTGTATGTGCCAAAATGTTTGTGGCAGCCCTCTTTGTAGTGGCTAGAAACTGGAAACTGAATGGATGCCCCTCAATTGGAGAATGGTTGGGTAAATTGTGGCATATGAATGTTATGGAATATTATTGTTCTGTAAGAAATGACCAGCAGGAGGATTTCAAAGGCCTGGAGAGACTTACACGAACTGATGCTGAGTGAAACGAGCAGGACCAGGAGATCATTATACACAGCAACAAGGAGACTATACAATGATCAATTCTGACGTTCCTGGCTCTTTTCAACAGTGAGGTGATTCAGACCAGTTCCAATGATTTTGTGATAAAGAGAGCCATATGCTCTGTGGGAGGACTGTGGGAACTAAGTGTAGGTCATAATTTAGCATTTTTATCTCTGTTGTTGTTTGCTAGTGTTTTTCTCTTTTTGTTCCTTTTTGATCTGATTTTTCTTCTGCAGCAAGATGATTGTAGAAATACATATAGGAGAATTACACATATTTAACCTATATTGGATTATTTACCATATAGGGGAGAGGGGGAAGGAAAGCAGAACAATGTAGAACACAAGGTTTTGCAAAGGTGAATGTTGAAAATTATCCATGCATATGTTTTGAAAAATATAAAGCTAATATTATAAAGATAGAGAGAGACAGAGACAGAGACAGAGACAGAGAGAGAGAGAGAGAGAGAACACATTCAGGTGGAGATGGTACCCAGCAGGTAATTTAAAATGCTGCAGTGAATAGGAGCATGAACATGGGATCAGGAAGGCCTGTGTTCAAATATTACCTCAGATATTCCTGAATTTACTTCTGTCAGCCTGTTCCCTTGTCTAGGAAATGGGGATCACACTATGACCTAGCTCCCAAGTCTGCTGTGAGAGTGAATGAGGAAATATATGTAAAATACTATATAAATCTACAAATTAAGTGCAGATTTGGGAGTGACCTGCATAAAGAACAGAACCATCTGTCCTCCAAATCAAATCTTTATAGGGGCTGGGCAAGAAGGGAACACTTTCCTTGCTGCCACTTCCTGGTTCCTATTCACCTTGGCCTACCACATTCCTCCCCCTTATGTTGTACTCTTTTGGAACCACCATCCAATTGTCAACAAACTGCTTTCCATCTCAGCTCTCATCATAGGAATCTCCCTATTAGATAAAGGCATCCTGGGATACTTGGAGTCACTTTTTCTCATATACCCTTATGCATCAGCCAGGAAGAGGTTAACAAACCCAGGACTGGAGCATTTAGGAAACTTCCACCCTTCCCTTATTTTTTCTCTAAAGTTCATTCAATCCAAACGTGTCACTCTACTGGTGGTTACCCATTGGTCCCAATATTGTTATCATTTCCCTTTCTCTCCAAACCAAGAGCAGCACTTTTACTTGGGAATCCCAATATACATGTTGACATTTGGTCAACAATGGCACACTCCCATTTTTTTCCAATTCTATCCCTCAAATTCCCCCCTTATTTCCAACACTACTTTCTAATTCCAATCCTAGAGGAAGGATAGTCTTTCACCATCCAAGGAAGACCTTCCTACTTCTGCCTCTGACCTCACCTCTTCCTCTCTCTTCTGGAAGCTTTGAGTTCATCCTCTTTCATTTTATTTTCAATCTCTCCTCAAGGTTTTACGTATTGTCTATAAATATGGCCTGATTTCCCCCATCCTAAAACAAATTGCCTGACCCTCCTTTTCCCTTCAAGCTATCACATTTCATGGCTCTCCCTTTCACAGATCCCCCAACAAGGAAAAAATTAGAGCTGTCTACACTCATTATTTTCAGTTCTTCACCTCCTGCTCACCTCTGAACCTTTTGCAATCATGCTTCTGATCCAAAAACTCAACTGAAATTGCTCTTTTCAAAGTAGCCAATGACCTCTTGCTTACTAAATCCAATTGCCTTTTCTCATTCTCGACCTCTGTGCAGCACCTGACAAAGCTGAACAGTCCCTTTTCCCAAATTCTCTCTTCCCTAGGTGTTCATGACATTGTTCCTGTGGTTTTCCTCTTACTTCTATTCTAAGATGAAGTTGGAGATGGAAAGAGAGACTGAGAGAGAAAGAAATGGGATGATGGGCAGATATAGGGAGAGGCAGAACAAAGTAAATTCCATGTGTTTATGTTTCTGAGAAGAAATCTGTCCTAATGTGATCACAATGAAACCGGAGAAAATTAGTATTTGTTAGTAATTTAAATAATGACTCCACCATGGTGTAAATGAACATTTCAATAAAACATAGTTCCCCAAAATGTCAAAATGCTATTTGTGTGTATGTGTGTGAGATACATACTAGGTACTTTGGAATTTTCAACCTTCCCAAATCTCGCTGGTTTTAGCACAAATAAGTACTATAAATTTGTAAAAGATTCAAAATAAACTAAGAAATATCCAAACCAGATGCAGAAAATGAATGGTCTAACAAATAAAACACTGAAACTTTTTTTTGGTATGCTAAATATAAACACAGTCCACAAATGAAACAGTACTACTAAATATATTAATATATGCCATAAGGTATGCTTGAAGAAAAAAAAAAGGCAATAAGAATTATAATTAACCTTGACGATTTTCAGGGTACAATGATTTGTACTTCAAGCAGTTGGTTGCTAAATTTGTGACAGATACATGTACCCACTAAAAATTAAATTTAAGTACTGCCCTTTTCCAAATGCTAGGAACAAATGCTTAACATTATGTAAATATATCTCCATTTTGATCATGGCCAAGCAAAGTACTTTCATTAAGATATACATAAAATATGCAGAAATCAGTCCATTTCCCTGAAAATTATCCATCAGGTCTCAGCTACCACATTTACATCTCTATAATGACAAACTATGAAACAGAAAGGAGATTCAGGTTAACGTATGGAGCATGCAAACGAGACACATAATGCAGCGAGCTATGTCTTTATAGACAATGGTTTGTCATGAAGTCAACTACTTGATAATACAAAGAAAAATGGAAATTAAAATTTATGGAAAATTATGATGAAATTATTTTGATTTACGACCCTTTAAATTAACATAAAAATCTTAGTTTAAAAGATGTTACTATATTTCTAGCTTTTATTTAAGTGACCAAGGAAAGCAGTTTCCAGTTTGAGACGGTTTCCAACAATATGTCACCTGAGTAATAAAAATGTTTAATGTCAACTTAATATCATCTCTTTGCAATTTGCTCTCCATTTCTCTAATGGCTTGTGACTGTCAGAAAGCTGGCACATGAAGGTAGGCACATGGAAGGAAAAGTAACAACTTAAGGCCTTAACAATAGAGTCAATTCTCTTTAATGGATCAAAAGATTATAACTTAAGACTTGGGAGGAAAAGTGACTTGCCAAGTTCATGAAGATAAGGAGTGGAGCTCAGATTTTTACCCAGGATTTCCCATGTTACCTCTATTGCAGTTTCCACTGGACCAGGGAATGTAAATAATAATATCGAGCCAGATCTATTAAAGTCCTATACCAACATTCCACTGGGCCATGAAGTGACCCTGGGTTCACCCTGTAGGTATGGCAGGCCTAACTAAGATAGAAAAGCTTCTGCTATAGGATGGCAATAGGCCATGTTTCTATCACATATGGACGTGGCAAGATGAGAAGCAGACCACAAAATGTGACTGGGAATGGGGGGGGGGGACAAGTAGATGTGGGGGCTCCTAGAATGCAGAAAACCATTGGATGGAGTCCCCATACAGTGAAATAGGAAGTATGGCTGTGATTTATAAATTACCTTTTATTCTGCCCAAAAACTCACCAATAAAACTAACTTCCCTCTGGTACTTTCTCATCCAGAATGTTATATAATGTGTAGGTGGCAGTTCGGCTAGAAACCAAGAAACATGGCATTTTCAAAGATCTAACAAAAAAATTCTGTTATCCTCTGCCTTAATCAGAAACAGAATGAAAGGTAGCAATTGTTAGCCTGCTAAATTGCTGCTCTGAAACACAGCTTTATATTTAAATCAAACAGTTCTCCAAAGACCCAGGTCATTGGATATCCATATCTGCCCACCCTGTGAGACCCTAACCCACCTCATTCCATTAATCTGACACAAGGGGATTTCCTCAATGCATGGGGGAAGGGGCTAATCAACTGATCCATAAGCATCTTATGTTCTCTGCATTCTAAGGGCACAAATGGAACAGGTGGACTTTTCATTCACTCTTACCAGATAACCAGCCTATCCTTTTCTATGATCAGCTATTACTTGATGCCATACTCGTCCTTCTGTCTCTTCAAAATTCCTTGTTTGCAACATGATATAGTTGATACATGGCTCTCTGTGCCTTTTGGATAATCTTTATCTTTAATTCTTTGTAGGTTATGGTGTTCCATGACTTGTGGTCAAAGGATATTATCAGAAGAGTGTTCTAGATTGAAATGATGAAATTGTTTCAGGGAGAAATTGGGAATTCTTTCTCTTAACTCAAGTTGGCTCAATTCATTGGCAATCTGGCCTCTCTGCCCTACATTCATTCATTCACACGTATAATATTTTATGACTATTGATATAAGTAACACTCCCATTAACGTAACTAAAAGTTGTATACCTGAATGTGGGTATCAAAAATAGAGGGCACTTTGGAACCTTGAAGCAGAGACCTCAAGGACACGGCTATAACGTACCATACCCCACCCCCTCCTCTTCAATCTCAGGGTCCATTTCATTTCTTCCCCTTCCTCCCTTTTACCAAGTGTTTTTAACCTCTTTTGTGTCACAGATCCCATCTCCAGCAGTCTGGTGAAGTATATACACCATTTCTCAGGAGAACGGTTTTTTTAATTCATAAAATAAAATAATAGGATTATGAAGGAAACCAATCACATTGAAATAGTTATTAAAAGGTCATGGACCCCGCAATAAGAGTGCCTTTTTGAGAGATAGTAGGAAAATAATTTTGTAATCCTTGCATAAATCAAGCATAAAAATACTCTTACATATTAAATTCAAGAACAAAACACCAGAACAAAATTTAGGTTAAAATAGCTTGCTTTTTCATGCATATCCTCTATTTTCTTGCATCTGAATGTGCATAATTAACACATGATCAGAATTTTACATTTCTGCCACTTTTCCTTACTTGAATTTTATCTATTTTTTTTTAATTAATTCTTCACTAAAGTACCTCTTCAATACCTCCTTTGAACATGTAGGTGATTTGGGACTTTTGAAAGCTGTGTAATTTCAGGACGTCTTCACCTAGCTGAAAGAGCTTCAGATATTGGCTTGGATCAACTGATGAAGCATAAAATTAAGAGGGAGAGTCTTTGCCAGGTGGGCTATGGAGGAGTTATTCTTGGTCAACTTTCAAAGACCTCTTTTCTTGAGTTAGAGAGAGGCTGAAGTCTGGGTTGGTAGAAAAAGTACTTGATTGTGATAACTTCATGGATCGTCTAACTGTTAAAGTATATCTGGCCTAAGTCTTCTCAGATTCTAACATCTCTCTACATGCCAGTCAATAGGGGGATTTTTCCCACATACCACATGCCTTCTCCCACTTTCATGTCTTTGCACTTACTATAACCCCATTGCCCGAGATGTTTTCCTCTTCTGAGCACTCACACTCTCATTCAATAGAATATAAGCTCTTTGAGGGCAATAACTATTTTGATTTTGGGGTTGTATCTCCAGTGCCTCGCATGGTGCCTGGTACTTAGAAAGAATTTAAATCCCTGCTCAATGATGTGGATCTGTGCAAAATTAGCTTTTCCATCGTATAGCTACACTTCTTAGATTGGTTCAGAGAAGTGATTTCAGTACTGTCAAGAAGTCCAGTTTGAGGAAACTTTTGACCAATGCTTATCTGCAACTGCTAAACCTCACAATCCTAGAAATTTAGACTCAGATACTTAGAGGTTAAATAAATGACTTACCAGAGCGTTGGGGCCTGAACCTCCATCTTCCTGACACAGAGGTAAGCTATCTATTCAAAATAGTACAATGACTCTAAAAATACTTTTAGTTAAATATAAACACTCATTAATTTGCTTCCAAACACTATGAACTTCATTCTGATTTTAAGCCTATTAAATTCACCTATATATCTTCTTCAAAGAGAATGTCAAAACACTAATTTATGAGCTAGGCTAAAAGGTTATTTGTCATTGCTTTTGGGAAGTTCACTGAAGAAGTGTTTTGCAGCTTTAGGATAAGAGAGCAGTGTAAATTCAATTAAATAAGGCATTCACATGTCAACTTTGGCTCAGCTGCTATTTCAAAATATTACGTAGTATAAATGCTGTGTCAAAGTATGGCATGAGCCATCAGTCTTCATTTCTGCTTAAGTGCTGGGTACAATTTAATTTTCTCCTTCTGAAGTTGAGCCATCTACTAATGGACTCAACCTTTTAACAAGTCATGTATTTGTTTTGGTCCTGGGACATGAGGTATGACTACAAAATAATGGGACTGAACTAAATGTATGCTTTAGGGATCAGTTCTAAATATTTTATAGACATGTCACATAAGTTCTGGTTGCCCTGGGGAATACTTTGAATCAACTGTCTTGGAATTACTTGAGTTTAACATATAGTGAATTTAATTAAATCAAATTGATTTAAATCATTAGCAAGAAAGGGTCAATTTAAATAATAGTCTTCATGCAAAAATGATATTCCTTTCTGATATTACCTTATTTAAGAATCACTGTAGAATTCATTTTTAAATGTTACCATGATATATTTAAAGTACTTTCATTCTCTTTAAAAAAAAAAAAACTTTGTAATTTTATGGCCATCTCAGAAATAAACATTTATGATTTTCGACAAAATCATATATACCCTTATTCTTCAACATTCTCTCATCTTGTCTTCTCCCATCCAGCAGAAAGTAAGCACTGAGATTCCAAATGGAAAGTTAAGATGAGCTACATAGAGGAGGCAAACCCAGAAGGAACAGCCCAAAAAAGTCACTGAAAGAGACAAAACTTTGGGGCCCCAAAGTACAAGAGATAGGGGATGCTTTGACCAGATTTGATCTCTGCAAATGCATTCTATGTGTGCCCATTCTTCCCACAGATGCTGCATATATTTGTGAGAAGGTGAACAACAGATTTCTGTGGTGAATGCCTTGTTACTGCTGTTCATAACACTCATTTTAGTAAATATCTTTCCTATAAGCTTTGTTAACCATATGACTTTTAAAGGTGAAAGCACCAATGGGGACTCATGAACTCATGAATGAGTTTTAAGAGTTCATTGACCCTGGATTGTCAGCTTCTACAGAAGCTGCAAGTGTCTGTGTATTGGGGGGTGGGAAGGTAGAAGAAAGGAAAAACTACACTTTGAGAAACTGCTATATTAAAAATTGATAAGAATTAAAAAGAAGAAATATATGATTTGGTATGGATCATTCAAAATTGTTTTCCTTACAGTTATATCCTTATATTACTTACAAATATATTGTTACACAGCGAGAATCACAGGCCCATGACGTAATTTTTGGTTGTATACTCATTTTATGGTTTAAAAAAAAATCTTTTGACAATAATAAAAATCTTATTAAATAGAAAAATGTCCTTTAAATCATTACCTATTAAATACAGCACAAAAAAGGTAAAAGGTGAAATTATTAAGAATAATGATTTCCAAAATAGAGGCAAACAGCAGTATGTATAACTTCAAAGGTCAATCCACTGGAAAGTAAGGAAATGCTGTATCCTATCCTCCTCCAGAGTCAATCAAGTTGATTTGTCATCAATACGACCATATGGACCCTTAAATCCTCTACTATTTCCTCACCCTGCCATTTTCCTCTGCTATAAAGCTCCCAATAACCCCCTCCTCTATTTATCTTGGGGGTGAGCTCTGGGACAAAGGTTTTATTTTTTGTTTGGGTTGGCACAGAATGAACAGGCATGAATTACCCACGATTTCTATATGCAAGCTCATTCTATTCTCTTTCCCTTCAAGCCCACCCCCACTTCCTATTTTTACTGTTAATCTCTCGGGCATCATTGTCCTTCCAGTCACCCAGATTCACCACTTCAGGGTCATCTCTTTTACCCCCTATACCCAATCAGTTGTCAAATCTTGTCAGTTTGACCTCTACAACATCAAATATAATAACTTTTCTTTATGCCTTTGGTGCCAACTCTCTCAATCCTAGCCCTAATCATTTTTCTCCTGCAAAAAGCTTCCTAATGAGTCTCTTTTCCTAGTCTCCTCCCTTCTTAAGTTATTTTCCACAGAGATGCCAATGTGGTTATCTTAAAGCATAGGTCTGACTATGTCATTCCTTAATCCAATAAAATCCACTTGGTTCTTGGCTTCAAAGCTAAATATTAGTCTTTTAACACATCTTTTTGAAACTTCAACTTTGTGTGTTTTATAACGTGTATGGTTATTAAACATAGTGATACATTATTTTATAAATAAGCAAATATATATATGCTGAATGCATATACTCAAAAATATTTCACTGATGGCAGGCTCATTCAAATTAGCTTGAGATTATTTTAGTTGAAGATAAAAACAAAAAAATATACACCAAAATATTCAAAGAAGTAGTCTTTGTAGTTGCAAACAGAGTAAGTTCTCATGCACCAGGGAATGGATGAATGACAAAACCTATGGCAATGGACAAATAAGAGGAATTCCGAGAAACATGAAAAGACTTAAATGATCTGAGAGTGAAGCAAGCAAACCCAAGAAAACTATTTACAATGACTGCAACAGTGTAAATGAAAGTGAAAAGAGAAAAAAAAAAAAAAAAAAAGCACAATTATAAGGAAACACCAATAAAAGTCCAAGAAAAGATAATAAAACATACCCCTCCCCAACCCAATCCACTATTTGAATAAGAAGGTGGTGGGATTATTAACCATTATTATTACCCACATTGGCAAGTACAGTCACCATAACAGCTGTTTTTGCTTAACTTTTTTTTCCTTTGACACAAAGGTGGTTTCAATCTGGAAGATATGTATGAAATGACTAATGTTTTAAAAACCAAAAACATCAATAAAACATATTTTTAAAATCTCTAGCATGATAATGCTTAAAACAAAGCATCTTAATTTTCCTCCACAGCTCAACACTCCAGAGTAAACACTGTCAATTTCTATGGAGGATGATAAATGACTTGAGGGCAGTTTTTCCCTTTGGAAGGAGATGGCACACTAGAGAAAAATTCACTGATTTTATTTTCTCTCTACTACCCAGAGCTGCTTTTCAACCAACACAGTAAGCATTTGCAGATGAAACATTTGAAGGTAGGGGAAGGATGAAATATACAAAAAAAGAGTAATTGGGTTACCATAGCTTTATTAGATACAGCTATTTTTTTCTAGCAACCTAATAAATGAGGTTATAAAATATGTAGGCTTAAGTGTTTCCAGTTTCCATATTATTTAAATATCCTTATGCTTAAGGGTTTGTAACATTACAAAAAGTATCCTGTGACAAAAATTACCCATAATCCAAACTGAGCTGCAAGTAGCCTAAACCACAAGCAAAACAAAGCAAGCCACAAATTATCTAACTGGTCTCTCTTAATTGGGAGGCACTTTACACACACTGTGTGCTTCTTTCCACGTACACCTGAAAACACAGAAAAACATACAGAAAACATATAACAGTAAATCCAATCTTATGCCCTAGAATGGGGTAGGGGAAAGCCCAGTGGATTTACCAACAGAAGACAATTCCGCTGCTTGCTACTTGTACAGCCGTGGGCAAACCAATTTTCCAAAATGTTGGGTTTCCAGGTTGAGGCCACAGGATCATTTCTCAGGATTTAATCACGGCAGCACATGAGACAACAGCAGGCTGCCCGTGAATGAAGGCCTGTCCTCCCAGAGAATCCAATGCTTCCCATCAGAGCTCTGAAGATGGGAGGGCCATGGCTTCTCCATGCGAACCCTTCGAAGCCCCCCGAGGGCCTGGGCTCCGGCTCCTCTCCATAGGGGACGACTCCCAACGTTATTTCCCACCTTCATCTTACTGCACTCTGTCCCAGCTCTGCCCCAGCCCTCTGCCTGCCCCTGGGGCACCAGCCTCTGCCCTGCCTTCCCCAGAGGGGCAGCAGTGCCCTGCTCTCTCCCGAAGGTACACTGACTCTCACTCTGGGGCGCAGTCTCTGCTGCCCTCTACTGTCCCCAGCAAAACCCTCTGGCATCCGGCTGAACCTTGTAAACTTGGGCCCTGGCCAGGGTCATGACAGCCAAGATTCAGAAAATGGGGAATACAGAGATACAAATTCTAAACCCTACACAGTATCAGTTCTTTGGGTTTCAAAGGGATATTTCACAAATAAATGCAGTTTTCACTTGGAATCAATCAGCAAGTGCCAGTTTATTCAGGATCTCCAATGTGCCAGATGCTAGAACACTTAAGTACAGAAAACTTTTGATTATGAGAATAACTGGAATCTGTACTTGGTCTCAAAAAGTATTATACTGGAATACTACCATGACGTTACTTTGAGGCAATCACAATATTTCAAATTAAATAATGAAGATTCATTAAAGATCTAAACAGAAGGGAAATATTGTGCAGCTTCCCAATGGCACCAGAGTCACCAAATCTGAGGTGGAATAGAGAAAAGTGGTCTATTATATCAACCCAAATCTATATCCTCTCTACAACCTAATATCATTCTGCATCCATTTGATGACTTCCAACATAATAATACCACCATAGGTATACTACTGTTAAATACTTTCTTATTAAAAAACAAAAATAAAAACCTGCCTCTCCATTTTCACTTCTGCTACTGGTTCTGCCTTCTGGAATTAAGGAGAACATATATCTAATTTATTTTCCATGTGATGGTCCTTCAATGTCTTAAAGTTTGCTTCATGATTTTCTCACTCTATACAACTTATTAGATCTCTCTCTCTTTATCCTCTCCATCTTTCCCTCTTTCTCTCTATCTTTCTGTCCATCTTTCTCTTTCTTCCCCCTTTTCCCTCCCTCTCCCTTGTGGAAACAGTTGTTATTCAGAGACAAGATACCCTCAAAAATGCTTCATTAGTAAGGGTTTCTAGTTCTGCTTCTTTAACTATAAATTAAACTATGTTCTCTCCTTTACTGGCTTTCTAATTGTGAATTTTTTTTTTTTAATCTACGAGGTAGACTTCTTAATCTACCTGCACAATAAATATGAACAGTACTCATAACTGTCATCATACTATTGAAATAACTCAAATGAGACACCAATGAGTCACATGTCAAGGAGTTGAATGATAGAATCACTGATTTAAACTGGAAGAGGCTTTATAGTTCATCTCTTCCAACCTCCTATTTTACAAATGAAGAAAATGATTCCCAGAGAAGCTAAATGACTTACTCAAGAGGGCCTAATTAAGCCAATAATGTGAACAGCTGGCACATGGTGGGCAATTAATAAATCCTTGTTGTCTGATTGAACAGAGCCTTCAAGATCTGTAAAATGAAAGGATTGGATTATTTTAGCCCCTATTTGCTTCAAGTTCTAAATCTGGCATCTTACAATGTATTTTAGATCATTCAATATTCAATCCAGCTGAACAAATGTCGATTAAGTGCTTTGTTTGTACTAGCATTGTACTGAGGGGTGAAATATTGATAAGACATAAGTCCTGAGCTCAATGAACTCACAATCCATTGGGAAGAAGTCCAATACAAAAACAACTATGACTCCAGAGAAAGCCAGCTAAGTACAAAGTAGAAATGCAGACATAGAACTAAGAGAAATCTGAGGGGAAGGGATAGACAAGGAATTCATTCCGTGGATGGCACCAGCTTCCTGAAGTAATAGATTTCAAGAGATGGGGAATTGGTAATTGAGGTGTCCTGGGAGAGGGAGACAGGTGATGTGAACAGAAGACACAAAGAGTTTCAATTCTTAAATTTGGAATGTGAGGTATATCATGAAGGTGAACACACTGCATTATGAGTAGGAATACACATTGGATTAAGAAGTTCATTTAGGAGGAAACAAAGAACCCAAGAAAATGTCTTGAGTAGAGCACAGGTCCTTAATTTGGGATCCCTGAATAAACCTGATGAGAGGTAGAAAGATCTATGAAACTGGATGGGGAAAAAATTGTATATATTTATTTTAATGTAATTCGTTTCCTTGGTTATCCTAATCTGTTTTATTCGATGCATTTAAAAATATTATTCTGAAAAGGGCTTCCACAGGCTTCTCTAGATTGCCAAAGAGGTCCAAGACAAAATAAGTTTAAGAAATTTTGGAGTATATTAGGAAAGGACATGATTACACTCCTGTAAAAGATGGACTAGAGAGGAAATAGTAAGGCAAGGAGACCCAAGAGAGGACACTCCATCAGCCTCCAGGGGAAGAGATGAAGGAACCTGAACTAGTGCTTAGATTTGATCTCCTCGGTTCCCAAGGGAAGAATGAGGAGCAATGCATAAACATTTCAGGAAGGCAGGTTTCATGCAAGATAAGGAAAGCCTCCTATGGACAGGTTTCATGCAAGATAAGAAAAGCCTCCTATGATCCTCCTAAAAAATGAAAACTCTACAAAAGTGTGATGCAGGCTACCTCATCTTAGCTCACGACTGATACTGAGTTCACCATACTATTCAAGCAAGGGATGAATGATCATGCTACAGGAGCTTGTAGGTTTTTCTTTAGTTCTACATCTTCTGATGTCTCTGCCAACTGTGAAATTCTATGCTTTATGGCAATAGAAGGAATTAAAAGGTATGAATAGAAGGCAGGGTCTACATAGAGGCAGAAACATTGGGACTTATAAATTGGGAGGCTGCGAAGAAGGACAAAGAAAAGTCAGAGATGGCACCATGGTTTTAACTTGGAAGATTGAGAAAAGAAGGGTGATACTAAAGGAAATAAGTTAGAGAGTATTTTGGGGGAAAGATGAAGAATTCACTTTTGGACATTTTGTATTTGTGGTAGCCAATGGGAAATCCAGATGGAAGTGGGTAGAAATATGTGAAGGAAGCCCTCAGGAGAATTAAGAGTGCCAATATTCAAACACATAAATCCAGTCTCTCTCTCTTTCTCTCTCTTAGTATGTATATATGTACACCCATAAATCACTTGAATAGAAATGATAACTAAAGTCATGGGAGTGATGAAATTGCCAAAGAAAAAATGTAAAGTGTCAGTGACAAGCGTACCGAGGGGCACAACCCTAGGAGAATCAAATTTTTATGATAATCTTTGGACAAATGAAAGTTAACTATATGTGATTCTAATTTCATTTTACCTCCTGCCAACATAACTTAGCAATAATATCAGTAGAAGTAAAATGTAATGTGAATTAATAATTTCTTCATGGATCACATCAATAAAATTAAATAAAAATTTCAACTCATTCAAAATTTTTATCTTTACCTGACAACCCTAACCAACTAAGATCTATAAATTATTTGACCTGTGCCCATAATTACTGATTTGTTGTCTAGAACAAACACAACCCCACTGTAATGGATACCATCAATCAAGCAGCAGCCCATGTTTGTCTATGCAAACCAGCCCCGGTTGACTACTAAATGCTGGGCGTGCATTATTTACTTTAATGCCCTTTATTTAAGGATTCCCTGTGTACTTGAGAAGTACTGTCTTAGAGAACTAGCTCAGCAACTCACACAGCTGACAACATGGCTAGATGTCTCTTACTGAATATGTTGGCAGTAAAAATAAGCTGAGCTGGCCATGTCAATGCTAAAACCTTGCCTTAATTCACCACCATTCCCAGGAGAAAGGATTGTTGTGACTTGTTTGTGATACATTTAAAGGTAATGGAAAACACTCCAAGGAAAACAGTAAGCATTTCCCCAAACCTTCCTGGGATACTAAAAAGCTTGTCATGAAAGGCTGTCATAAGGTTTTATAAATTTCATGAAAATTTATAGCAGGACTTTTACTTTCACAATAACTGATTGGATAAGCAATTTCCTTCCATTTCTACAAGCAGCAACTTATAATTGAAATACTGAAAATTGCAGTGTTTTTCCAAACATCTCTATTAGGACTCAAAATGTTCCCCTCTCCTTACCTCCCTCATGTTCAAAAGGAGTTGGGCATATTTTGTGCTCTTTCTTATTTTGCTGCTCAATAACTCCAAACATATTAATTGGGAAGTTATCATTTCAAAAATAAATCATCCTTTTGAGTAAAAAAAAAATTTTTTTTCAAAGATTCTGTCAGGAATAGTGTCAGAGAAGAGCCAGAGAATAAAATGGCAAGTCTTTAACACTAATTCAAGTTGAGAGGGATTTCCATCTTTCCAGTCAGAAGTTCATTGGAAAGGTGCTAACAGGACAGCCTAATTATTCCCTTAAAGTGAGTAACCATTTACACTCTACAGGCTAGTGCCCTGGAAAACCTCAATGTCAGATGGACAGCATTATTTGACAAGAAAGATTTACTCTCTCTGCTTAGTTGGGTTTCGCCTGTGCTTTCTCGATCGGTCTGGGTGTCAGCACCACAGGCACAGATGCAGCAATGTTGTCAGGAATCCTTCCACTTCTGGAATCACCAGAATGTGGGTCCCAACATTCCCAGGAAGGAGCCACTTAGGGTCCGGGGACTCCACTCATGGAGCTGGGGCTGGACAGGTCCTCCTTGGTCTCCTTGTCTGGCACAGCATCCATGCGGGATGGACCCTCTTCTGTCTGGGTACCTTCCTTATGACCTCACCCTCCCCTCAGTTATGTCTAGGAAGATGACTCCAGGGTATATACTACCCACAGTTTGTCCTGGGTTCCCAAAATACATCCTTTTGATAGACATTTAAGATGTCCAAAGAACTCATGATGTTTTCTCCTTTTGAACCCATCCATTCTAACCAAGGGAAGAGAGATGGCAGCCTCACACTGTCCTCAACTCCAAACACTCCACCCCAAAACTAGTTACTTGTAATGTCTACCTGTGTACCTCTCACCTGTAGCACCTTCTCCCCATTTGCACACACAACCATCACTTTGATTCAGGTCCCAATGACTCCTCAACAAGCTATTTTAATAGCCTCTTAATTGGTTTTTCTGCCATAAAGGTCACACTCTTCCCCAATCCATCCTTCATGTAGCTGTCAAAGTGAATTTCCTTAACCAAAGGTCTAACTCCCCTATTCACTCATTACGCAATCAACTCCAGAGATTCCCTATTGCTGCTTACAATCAATTCTAAATTCTTTTATTTGACACTTGCGAAAGCCTTTTCTAACCTGTTCCCAAGTCATTGGTCATTACCACCCGACCAGCCCACTGTCTCTGCAGCTTGCTGTTCCCTTCCCATGCTTTTTCATGGGCTCTTTGTGTCTAGAACGAGCTTTCTCTCTAACTCTACCTCTTAGAATCTCTTCCTTAATTCCTTGGAGAGCAGTATGTTATAGTGGATCAAATACTGGAAACAAGACCAGGGTTCAAATACTGCCTCTGATATTATCAATGAGACACTGGAAAAGCCATTTATCCTCTCAAAGTTTCTACATCAGTAAAATGAGGGAGCTGATATTAGCAAGTAAACCTATGACCACAAGAAGATTCAGCTCCAGTATATGAGGTCTTTCCATATCCCTTCAATAACAAGTGCATGCCCTCCCATACAATTTTGATATGTAGGAAATGAAGCTCTACATATCCTGTCCTGTTAAGGACAGGAATTGTCTTATTTTTTAAAATTTCACGGTAACTAGGACAGCAGAAAGCTGCTTTGATACATATATATTTTATGTATAAATTAATTTATAATCAGATTAGTAACTGATCCAGGGGAATCTTCTGGTGACTCTTGTTGTTCAGTCATTTTCAGCTGTGACCAATTCTTTGTGCTCCCATTTAAGATTTTCTGGGGAAAGATACTAGAGTGATTTGCCATTTCCTCCTTCGATTCATTTTCGAGGAAACTAAGGCAAGAAGGGTTAAATGACTTGCCTAAAATCACACAGCTAGTAAATGTCTGAGGCCAGATTTTAATTTAGGAAGATTTTAATTCAGTCTTCTTTACATTTGGCACACTATCTACTGTTCATTCCATTAATTTGTGAATTGATCTATTTACTCTAAAGGATGATTCTCTACTGAAATGATAACTTCCCAATTAATGTGATAATGTATTTGGAATTGGTTCATCTTGAGACACAGTAAATTTTCTCTTAGCAAGTTACTGAGCAGTGAAAAAAGAAAGAGCATAAAACATGCTCAATTCATTTTGAATGTAGGATAGCAAGTAAGTTGGGAGCCACATCCTAGGAGGGATGAAGGAACCAAGGACACTGAGTCTAGAAAAGAGAACCTTCATGATATCTATCTTTAAGTATGAGAAAGCCAATGATAAGGAAGAATGTTCTTTTGCAAATCTCCAGAATGCAAAAAGAAGATGTTACAGAAGCACAACCCATTTCAAAGGAAGTTTCAAATGGAGCTGTTCATGTGTTCTAAGAACGCTCTATCAGGGAGGGAGTGGGAAAGGGTGTCTTTCATGGGGAATATTAGACTAGAGGACCTTTAAAGTCCCTTCTAATTCTAAGATTCTGATCATCAGAACACCACAAGAGTATAAACCATTCATGCAGCTCAATAAATCAATTGTTAATCTTGATTAAGAATATAAATTATTCATACAGTGTTTGTGAACCCTAAAACTGAGTAGAGAAGAGAGGAGGGGGTGTTAATTCCTTAGATACCAGTCTTCTGGCCAGAAAAGAGAGATACTTGCCAGTACCTACTCTAGTCAATGCCTCATGAGTAATCCCTAGTTTACTGAACAGACTTTTAAGAGAGAAAAGTGTACTTACTGATGCAGTGTACTTCTTGGACAATGAAGAGGAATGTATATGTGGCTCCTGAAAAGCATCCTATTAGGTGAGCAAACCTGTGAATTACTCAAGTAGAATAAGTACAGTGGAAAGAATATTGCTTGTTCAGCAGACCCAAGATATTTACCTTCTAGAAGGAGTCTCAACCATAGAATGGGACCACTAGCAGTTAGGGGAAAATCAAGATTTCAGGAAATTTAGAGATGAGTTTACCTTGAGCATTTTTGGAGATTTTCCTGGATTAACACCAGTTCTTATTGTTGATGTCATTGGTCTTCTTGGAGAATAGAAGATAAACAACAAGACCAGTTATGGACAATAAACTAAGGAGAGAAATCAGCCCATGGGGATAAGGGAAAGGGAGAAGACATTAACTCTGTGACTAAATCTCACAAGAACCCATGGGAGTCCTGCAAGCTGGAGAAGAATGTGTGAAACCACACATTCTCTAAATGCTAAATTAAATTATCTGGGCACCTGGAGCCAGGACAAGGCAGGTGTGCTCTGCAAATACAAAGGACTTTTCTTCAAAGACACTTATATTGTTCTAGCCAAACTGACCTGCTTTGCTCTTCCCTGGACACCCTATTTTCTCTTACCTCCATGTCTTTGCACTGAGTCTTCCCATGACAAGAATGTGTTTCCCTCTTCACCACAACCTCTTGGAATTCCTAACTCCCTTCAAGAGCCACATCCGGGAACACAAGGGCTCTCCTGGTCACCCTCACGCCCCAATTCCTTGGAATTTACATAAAAACAAGCCTATTTAATGATCCTAAGTGTGTTCAGTGTCATAAAAGGAGTTCAATGTCCAGGACTTGATGAACTGCCTAGTGTACTATTCTCTTAACATATCTGGAGCACAGAGTTCAGTTTAGGACACCTCAGGCAGGTGGAACATAAAAGAAATTAGAAATGTTTAGCCTAGAAAAAAAATAATTGAGGAGAAAGTATATCAAAATTGTTCTTTAAATTAAATGAGATTTGTGAGATTACAGCTTTATATTAATTGAGATCAGACAATATTTATAAAACACTTAGCACTATGTGGCAGGTTCTAGGCTTTATTTCCCCCTTAAATATTTAAAAGACTGCCATGTGGAAAAGAGAATCCACTTCCTTGGACCCCAAAGGACAGAATGAAGAACAATGACAGAAGAAAGAAGGAAATCTAGGCTTGATGGGAAAAAACATTTCCCAAAAAGAGCTTTTCAGAGCCAGAGAACTTGGGGAGTTGATGGGGATCTCCGCAGCCTTCTCATGCAATTCACCCAAGAGAGGAGACTCACTGCGTCATACCTAACAACTGGTCATTCAGCCTCTATCTCAACTTTGCTAAGGACAGAGAACCTACTACATCTCATGGCGGCACCCAGGTCAGCTTGGATCGGAGGCTGGGTGACCTCTCCTTGACTATGGAGCAGAGAATACCTTCCTTAATGGTTTCTAAGGACCATTCCAACACCAAGATTGGTTTTTCAGGAACATGTTAACATGGGAGCTTGACAGGACATTGTTGACCATGGGTGATGAGACTCTTCCTGTGGCACAGCGTTATACATGTTCTGTTCTGGGATGGCAGCTGAATTTGCTGGTTTGGAAAACATAGTCTTTCCTTCTCTGTGTCTCAGAAAGCAGAGTACCCATTTTACTGCAGGGGAATGTATACTTCAGGAGGAAAAATACTGGGCTTATAGGTGAGAGACATTTAAGTCCCAGGTTTTCAACACATTTGTGAAATGCACAGTATTTAATATTACAACTTCCTTACAGGTTGCTGAAATAGTACATAAGTGGGAGCTATTCCTGAGTCTTCGAGGGTCCTGAGCACTGGTTCTGAACTAGCTTGGTGGTATGGATAGAGCTACTTGATAGACTTTTCAAAGAAAGTGAAATTTAGAGTTGAAAGAGATTAGTCTAACCCTCATTTTAAAGATAAAGAAACTAGGGTCAAGAAAAGTGAAACAGTTAACTCAGCATCAGAGCTGGGACTGGAAGCCTGCTCTCTGGTCTATAAATCCAGCACTCACACCTTTCTATCATGCAGGCTGAGGTTAGAGCTAGGATGAGATACAGCAAGATGAGCAGGGAATTCTCACTTTCCCTACTTATCCCCAGCACAGCTCCTCCAAATTCAATTAAACATATTCCCTTAAATTGATCAAATAGTAATGGCCAATATTCATTTTAAATTAAATCTTTTCATCTGCTTCTGAATGAGAATTTCTCAATTTGTCTATACCAGTAATATTTCTGAGGTGAGTTTAGGAAGGACACCCACATTTAAGTGTACAATTTTAAGAATACATTAGCTTTTGGAAAATAGCTACTTTTTCATTATAAAAATAGTCCTTTTTCAAACTTCTTAAGATGATTTTTTTGCACCAAGATGCAATCTTTTTGACAGATATAAATCTCTACTTTGGGGCTTAAGAGTACATATGATATAAAGAAGTAGAAGCAGAGGGCTCCTAGGAATTTAAAAACTCTCTCAGAGGACATATTTGATTGCAGGGATAAATCGTTTTTTCAGATGACTACCTAGAAATAAAACACACAAAAATTGACTTTTCAATTGCATTTTTCCAACTGGTATACAGATCACATATAATATGCCACAGAATAAAACAATAAAAACCAGATATTAAAAAAGAAGAAAAAGGATTTGAGGGCATAGCCAAGATGGTGGAGTAGAGGCCAAGATCCAGCTGAAGTCTCTCAACATTTCCTTCCAAACTCTAAAATAACACTTCAAATCAAAAGGTGAAGCAGGAGAGCCAACAAGAGGCGAGAGCAAGACAGTTTCATGACCTAAAACACTTAGGAGGTACATAGGAAAGGATGGTAACAGCAGGATGGGCACAGAACCAAATAGAAGCAGCAGCTTCGGGAGTTCTCGGCCCATATACAGTAAGGGAGTCAGATAGCTAGTTACAAAGGATTCCATGGGATCCTTAGCCGGCACAGTTGAGCTAATGCTGACCAGCAACTCTGCTATCTATATGCAGTCCTGGGTCATAGTTCCAGAATGGAGAAGAGTACTCCCAGGAGTACCAGACCCTAGAGAAATACTAGTTATTGAGCCAGCAGGGGACCCTTCCTAGGTAAAGACCAAAGTTCAGACCAGGAAAACAATAACTATAACTCTTTCATGAATATGTGTTTAGAAGCACCAAAAGCCTATAGACCCTCAGAACGAGCTCTGAAAACAACACAAAAAAGCCAAAAAACTGAAACAATGGCTCCTTACTCCCAGGTAAATAGAGCTTAACTTTAACATAAAGTTCAAAGTGAAGAAATAGGCAGAAAAAAAACACTTGACCAAAAAGCTACCATGGTAGCTTTAATCTTGAAAGAAGACATCACTGTGAAAATAGTTACAAGCAAAACCTCAAAGAAAAATGCTAAATGAATCCAAGGCAGCAAGAATTTCCAGAAGCATTACAGAAAAATAAGAGTGGTAGAAGAAAAATTGGGAAAAGAAATTTGTAAAAGTAAAGTGAGCAGAACTGGAAGATCATTGTATAATACAGTAACAGCAATGTTGTAATGATGATTTACTCTGAGCAATACAATGATCCAAGACAATTCCAAAGGACTTGTGATGAAAAAAAAATGCTATCCACTTCCAGAGAAAGAAGTAATAAACTCTGAGTGTAAACTAAAGCTTAATTTTCTTTCTTCTTTTTTTCTTTCTTCCTTTTTTTTTTTGAAATATGACTAATATGGAAATGATTGGCATTATTCACATGTATAATCAACATAATTTTTCTTATTTTTCAGGGGATGAGAGTAAGAGAGAATATGGAATTCAATTTAAAAAGAAAAGAACGCTAAAATATACAAATACAAAAATATGTTAAGCCCTAAGGTGACAAAGAAAAAAAAAAAAAAGATAGTCCTTATTTCCAAGTAACTCATAGTCTAACATGGGAGACAATACACAGGAAAGGTTTCAGCTATAAGCTAAATGGAAAGGTCACACGTCCTTAGGGTGTAGTAGCAAAGCACGTGGCAAAGCCTTTTCATTCATGTCATTTCTACTGATAAATTACCAGTTTCTGATGTGGAGCCATTTGAAGATCCAAGAGTTTCTGGTGCTATGGCTATGGCTGTAACATCTGTAGGAGCAAGAGGAAGCTGCATCTCCACAAGGATGGCTTCCGGGATGATAGCTGGGGACACTGGGCCTGAAGCTGCTATCCCCAGAACTATCGAGTTTGGGGTCCTGGGCTGTATGTGTCGAGGCTTGAAAGGAGAAGGGGATCAGGGTAAAGGCTGCATGTGCTGCCTCCTGCCTCTTCCTTTGGATGCTGGCCCTATCAGCTAAGCTGGCTGGCCAGTCCTATTTGTGGCAGTTAATAGGAATAACTAGAATGGGCTGGAAAGAGGCCTGATGGTCCAGGGGAGGCGAGTTACTGCCTCTCTGAGGGCTTGTGTGACTATCTGTTTGGTGGTGGCAGTCCATCAGTGGCTGTTGCTGGTGGTGGGGAAAGTGGGCTTTCCCCCTTAATAATGGCTGTGGAGACTGAACTGAAGTCGGTCTAATGGCTTAGGGACCACTGCTACTTCCAAGGCTCTTAGGCTCCCCTGTGAGTGAGAGGAGGCAGAAGTGGTGATAGTGATGGTAGAGGTGGTTTAATGTGCCCTGGGCACATTCTGCCTTTCTCTTTCCCTTGGGATGCCTGGTTAAATCAGTGAAGCTGGCTTTGCCTTATGTTTTAAGACAGATTCATAATGTATTCCAATGGTAAATTAGCACATGATTTTACAAGGGCAATTTCACTCTGTAGTTGTCATTTAACTGGGAAAAAAAAAAAAAAAACTAAAAACAATCAAACTAGTATTTTGACCATTTACATATATCATCAGCTGTCAAATAAATGGTTAAAGATTATGGGGCACCCAAGTTAAAGAAGGAAAAGATCACTTTGAATCATTTAATTATAATGAAAAGACACAAGTCTACATTAAGGTTAAGTAAGAATAGAATCTTCTCTTTTTTGATTCTCTAATTCTAACAAAAGAATGTTTTATAGTCTTTAAGACAAAACAAACCAAAACAAACAAACAAAAAAAAAACCCCAAAAAACAAAACCTTTTGCTACTAGAAACTTCTCAATGGTATTTTCTCAAAACTGATGAAGTTCATCATCAATTTAATTCCTTAGGTGCCAACCAACGGGCCAGGCATATGCCAGCTCCTGAGAATACAAATGACAAAAGACACACAGTCCTTGTCTTCAAAAAGCTTTCACTCTAGCCAGAGGAAACAACAAATGCAGGAAAACCCAAAATAAATCCAAGGTAATTTGGGAGCAAAGCTACTACAAGTGGCAAGTGCTTTGTGTTTGTTTCTTTTTATAATGAAACCTCCCTTTGCCCATCTACCTAGAACAGCATCTCCCAAAGGGTTCCTGGAGTTAGGGTATGTGTCTTTTTAAGTAATTCCCAGAAAAAGCTCCATGGAAAAGTCACCGACCTGGAAAAGCGGTTCCTGCCTCCGAGATCCCTGAGTCCAACCTCTCATTGCAGACATGAACAAAGGGACATGGCCTTTCCAAGAGCATTGAGCCATTAAATCAAGCAGAATTTGAACATGGGCCTTCCTGCCTCCAGGGCCAGACCTTTCCCCTTACTAGAAGCCACAGACTCTAAGTTCTATGAGGACATGCATATATTCCAAATATCCAGTGGAGAATACATGGATACCTACCTGCAAAGAAGTGGAGCTGGCCTCGGATGCCACCTTACCTGAAGGTTTTGCACGGAACCCAGAGCTGCTCCCTCACTTGTGACTGCCCCTACTTTGTGTCATCTTCTGGCCTGACTGAGCTCAATTATTTAAAATTAATCACTGAAAAATTCTCCATTCAGCAACTCTACATCTTTAGAATATATTTAAAGACCTTGTCAATGTCTTCACAAGATCCTGGAATACATTACCCCATGATGCTTCCCTGACCAATTAGTGATTTTTAAAAAATCGTCCTGAATCAATACATTTTAACTATTTAAAGGCAGCCACAATATCATATACTAATTTGAGAATGAGACAGAAGAAAGCAGTTGGTAGAGGGCTCAGCTTGGACTTAGTAGGACTGATTTTAACCTGACTCAGCCCCTTTGCCATGAAGATCAAATCAGATAATATTCATCAAGTCTTTTTTTTTTTTTATGAAAAATGTTGTTATACTTTTCAAGAAAATTCAGAATCCTCAAAAAGTGCAAACTGTTTTTTAAAAAGAATCTTGAAAAGCCCATAAAAGTCATCATCACCATTAAATAACAACACTTGTGCCTTTATAGTAAAATTACTGTACATAAAACATGAAAGGAAATCCTAAGACATTAATGCAATTTGAATAACAAAAAGTTACTGTTTCATATTCAACTTCGAGTTTTGACTAGAAACTCTCTAGAGCTACAGACATAGTGACCAAGACAAGCATCTCCGAGAGGGGACTTTCTGAGTGATTCCCAGCAAGAGCTCCATGGAAAAGTCACTGACCTGTAAAAGTGCTTCCTAAGGCTGTATGTGTCTGGGCCTGTGGAATGCATTGGGTTAGGCATTAATGGTGTTGGCCCTCCCAGCATGGTTCAGTGCTTACATCATTTCAGAAGAGTCTACATTGTTCCTGGCACTTAAAAGTCTGACATATAGGAAACTATATTGAAAATCTCTAGCCAAAAATACCCCCAAACAGACAAAAAAAAAAAAAAAACACATCCCAAATAAAATAAAAACATGCCTCAAGGACTTGCATCTAACAAGTAAATGTTTAAGATATCTTGAAGGACAGTAATAGTAAATGGCATTTATGTTTATACAGAAGGAAAAGAAAAGCCTGTTTTTTATTCCTTTCAGCAGTGAGAATGTCCTGAGCTGGCCTTTCTTTAGCAATCAGGTAAAACAAGTGAAAAGACGCCATATCCACAGCTTTCCTAACTTCTTGGCAATGATGTATAAGAGACCTTAGGACCAAAAGTGTTGTTTTCTTACGTCATGATTTATGCTCTTGAATCTTTAAACAACACTGGACTAGGGACAAGGCCTTCCTCACTCTTCTATGTCACAGCTCTAAAACTCACATTCACCATCTCCGGGACGTTATAACACACTATCTCTTGTGAATCTATTCAGATCAGAGATGTAAAGAAGGCATAAAAAGCCTAAATTCCTAGATTTAGGTAGCAGCTCAAAAACATACTGGCTGCTTTTTATACTTAATGCTCTGCTTTATATTGGGGATTTTCTAAACTTGCAAAATATCTTTCTTTTTTTTTATTAAAGCTTTTTATTTTTCAAAACATATGCACGGACAATTTTTCAACATTAGCCTTTGCAAAACCCTATGTTCTAATTCCCTCCTTCCCCCACACCCTTCCCTAGATGGCAAGTAGTCCAATATATGTTAAATCATATATATATATATATATATATATATATATATATATGTATATATGTATGTATATGTACATACATACATACATAAAATATCTTTCTTAATATTGTGTGAAAAGAAACACTCAGATTTGTTCAAGTTTACCATCTCGACCCTTTCCCAAAGGAAATGCAAAACTTTTTATCATCAGGAATGTGTTTATGAAGTTCATTGCATGCACTAAGTATTGAATAAATACTTGTTGAAGTCAATTGTGCATTACAAGATGCCATGTGGTGTACAGAGAATGTAGTGTTTATCATCCAGATTTGCTCTGATGGCCCAATAAGAAAACATCAGCAAAACCATCGAGAACTACTCAAAGGCAAGTCATTGTCACTGCTGCTTCGGTTCTCTGTGGGAGGTGACAGAGAGGGAAGGCAGCTCAGAGGGGTGGACTGACCAGATGACCACTGAGGTTCCCTCTAACCCCACAGTTCTAAGGGTATTCCCAGACAATGCTGCTTGCCTTTCATCTCCCATGGTGCCATTATTAGATATATGTAACAACAACTATCAATTCTTATCATCAGTTGCTAATTTGCCGTTTCTAATTTGCTCTGTGACAGCAAAAATCAAATACTGAACTTTCTTCAAATTCTATTTTAGTGAACTACAATAGACTGAAAGGATAGGCATGTGCACTTATGAAACTCATTTTTGGTCCCTGAAAAGCCATTTTGAGGAGCCTTTAAAAAAAAAAAAATACCTCCAGACCTAGTTACAGTTCTCTGGATTTTGGAGAATACTGCTAAAAGCCCACTACCCAGGTAAATGTGCTGTTGCTACATGTGACCTTGAGCTTGAAGAATGGGGGGGTAGGAGAGAAACTTTAGAACTGAGCTCTGAAGTACTGGTAGAGATCCATTTAGGTCTGTGGTCTCATCTTCTGGGGAGGTCATCAGTCAGAAATCCAAGTTATGTCAAGCCCCTGAGGCCCACCCTCTGAGAGGTCTTGGGCAACCCTGCCTTGCCAGGTCCTGTCAAAAATCCCCTACAAATCTACTTATGACTATGCCATACTCACTGTCCTCCTTTGAGTCGGCCTGGCTATGGCACTCGGCTCCTAGTATCTTTCTCCTTACCTTTCCTTCCCCATGGCACGCGGTATCTCCCCTAAATCCACTACCCAATCCCACTTCTCCTCCTTACAGCTAACTCTTTTGAGATGCTAAGTCCCTTTCAGGATTTAGCCTAACAGCCAAGGGCATGCCCCAACCTCATAGGGTTTCCTTTCTCCTGGTAAGTGGCAAATTTCATGAAGAAACTTGTCCTTTCCAATATTAATTATTAAAACCTCTTTTTATTCTCTCCCAATCTATATCATATTTACCATTTCCAGTATCTATTGTGTTCCTTCATTTTGTCTGTAATCTATTCCCCTAAATAAATCTACCTTTTGCCAAAAAAAAAAAAAAAAAGCCATTGTGAATTCTTCACATGACCAAACCCCAACTTTTGGTATTAACCATCATCTGGTTTCTACATCAGTCACATGAAACTTATTAAACAAAGAAGTCATTAAATGGTGGCTCTTTTAGAGGTACTTTTACATTAGTCCTCTTAAATACTGTCTAAGGATAGGTTTCTGGTCTAGAAGGCAAGATTCTACAACTCATACACAACTCAAGTACAGTCATATCTTCTCTGAGTTTAAGAGTACTAGGAATCTAAAATACTTATTTGCTGGAAGCACTGATTTGGCAAAAACTCACTCAAAAATCCGTTTTAAGGTATTCAATTTCACTGTGGACATCTTAAGTACCTAACAAATTTACTATCTTGAAGGTAGCTAGATAAATTAGAAGAGTAACAATAAACCACATATGATAGATGGAGATAGAACAGGTACATGCTGATAAATGTAGCTTGAAAAATCTTAATAATAAGCAAGATTCTACAGTACAATCTAAGCTAAATAAATCCTTTAAGCTGCCAAAAGAAAATTTTAGCAGGAATATGAAGCTAAAAGCATAACGCAAATGTTCCTACTTTGGCAGTACGTTACCAAATAGTGCAGTTATCACACTGAAAAAGTGTGTAGGTGGGAATACACTGTATACACCATGAGACACTATGAGACGTTAGCAATGTAGCATCAATGTAACATTAAACTCAAATTCTACAGAATAATGCTAATGTCCAATCTAGTCATAAAGCTCTAAGATTTGTTGTATATCTTTTTAACATCCAGCTTCTGAGTTTTTTAATCATTATCAAGTATATGCTATTCTAAAGCTGTGAAGATATCAATAAAAAAACACAATGAGCTAATGTAAAAATTAGTCTTTCCTGAAACTCCATGATATGAAGTCTGAATTGTATAAAAAATACTGAAATTAATACATGAGAGAGCATTTAATAAGCACCTATGATGCATCAAGCACTGTTAGGTATTGGAGGCAGATACAAAATGTGATAGTTCTCATCCTAAAGAGTTTATTTTTCTAACAGAGGATTACTAGTGAGAAGCAGAGAAGGGAGTTTTATTTGGTCTGAGGATCACAGAAGTTGTGACTGAAGCCACAGACCGAAGCCACAGCAAGAGTCAGGAGAGAAGGTGGTGGTATATAGTGTATCTGAGAGGGTGGGGGTAAGTAAGGTTCCCAGTGGGGAGGTGGGGGAGGGAGGGAGAGAAATGGGAGGACACATGGCAAGATGCAATGAGCCTGAGTTTGCTGGTAGAGAGACCTGCTCCATGAACTGATTTAAATAAGCTTTCACTCATTCACCCAGCCACCCAACCATCCATCAAGATAGTTTAATCCCAGAGAGAACTCAAGAGTTTACTGAATGGGCTCTGAAACTGGTCTGGAGGGTTCCTGTTCCTGATGGGAAGAAGGAAAACAGCAGCAGGGAAGACCCCAAGATGCCAATGTCCTCTCCTAGGTGTAATTAGGAGGGTGTCATATTTTCAGTAAGTGTACTGATCAAAGGAAATTCAGGCTGAAGAAACTTACTAGTAAGATACACTGGGTAATTCATTATATTTGGGATTTTCTTTTTTTAAAAAAACATGGTAAAGTTATGAACTTCTATCAAGCAACAGAATTAGATTATATTTAGCAGACAGCAGTAATTGTTGATATATTTTTGAGGAATTATACTATTGTTAAGTAAAAATTTCAAATTAGATACAAAAAACAACATCACTGCTAACCACTACAAAGAGAGTATGTATGTGTACACATACACACACACACACACACACGCGCGCGCATGCGCGCACTTTTTAAAGAGTCTAAAGATTTCAAACTGGCCAAAATTTATTCATCCAGAGGAATATCTTCTTTGAATAAAAAGGAAAATAACAGGATAAAAAAATTTCCCCCTAATGAATGTTACCTTTAATTCTTTTTCTACTAATTCCTAAAAATTCATAATTGATTGAAGTCCTTAGATGTTAACAAGGATTACAAAAAAACAAATATGTTGACTACAAAACAACAAAAACCCAATGACTGCTAATTAAAATGCCCCCCTCCTCCCCTGCCCACCAACTGAAGTACAAAGTCATTAACATCAAAATAACCAGCTCTGGCCTAACTTTTTTGATCTTACAAAGTACTAAGAAAAAGGCAGGGGAGTAGAATGAATAAATTGGGGGAATACCAAATTTGTCCAAATCTTCTTCCAACGTGTAATATTATCAGCACTTATATAATACCTTTCATCTTCAAAATATTTTAAGAGCAATTTAAGAGCAATGAAACTACAGTTTCATTCTGAGGTCATGTGTGAGCCCAACTATAAATGAAGTTCTCTCAAAGCCAATGGAGAATGTTATATCCACAAGTGCCTCTTTTCTCAAGTATCTAAAGTCCCAACAGATACAGTCATCCTTCATTAGCCTATGTTCTTCCAATAACAAGCTTGCTTAGGTCACTTCAACAAGTTGGGGGAAAATGGTAACAAGATTCCAAGTAAGAGGGAGCATGGATATTACTAATATTATTTGTTTCCTTGACCAAACAGTCAAAAGCTTATTTTTGGTTTGTCTGGAGTTGCAAGGAACATAACACATTTTCCACTATGTTATAAGTGAAAAGATCTCCAAATGGCTTTTCTTGTTTAAGCATTTGGTTGAATCTCAATTAAATCTCTTAGCAATTGGTATGGGGTCTCACAGCCATTTTTCTTTTTAACAATAACTTGTCTTCTGCCCACATACACCTTTTCTTCAGCTACTGTAATTATTACTGTTCATTTACTTATAAAGAAATGAATTCCCTGAAAAACCCTTATGTTTGAAATGTCAATCTCTCATTATAGCTTTTATGTCAAATCTCACTGTGCTCCACATTTAGGCACTAGCCAATTGAGAGCTATTGTCACTGAACCACCTGGCGCTCTATGAGAAATACAACAAGCAAAGCATCTTGTAATCTAAAAAGGCATTGGAAGAAAACTGGTTCTCCTTCCAGTCTCTTAGGGATGTGTACACTAAAGAGCATTGAAGAGCCAAATGCATCAAATTGCATTACCTGTAGAACATTACTTTACAATTACACGAACTCCCGTTTACCAAATTGCATCAAGAAAAAATGTAATCACACTGAATAGATTATATGATTATGAAATGATTATATTGAGTTTTCCCTCTTGGTGCAATTTGGCAAATGTGAGTTTATGTAAATGTGAAATGATGTTTCATAGGTAAATGTAATTTACGCAGAAATATTGCACAGAAACAGGAATATGGTGTTTATTTAATGTGCTTCCTTGAACACTAAATTTATATTCTTTAAATGAATGACAATACATGTTTTCTTACTATAAGATGCAAGGACATATAGCTTAAAAACTGTTTAGGACCTAGTCAAGCAATCTACTATATCCATTCCAGGACCACACTCTTGTCACTTCATAATGAGTTTTCTAGCCAATTTTAAACATATTTAGGGATAAAGGTCCTAAAACTTGCAATGGTAATATTTTCCAGGCAGAGGAATGGCACAGAAGGGGGTTTAGATATAAAGTAATGAAAGATAGTTAGCATTGGGGCTGAGGAAAAACTCTAATTAGGTCCTTTCCACATATCTAAGTTGCTATTAGTACAAATGAATGGAAAAAAATACAGGAGAAAGTTCCCAAATCCTCTAAAGATATGAGGCCAATGTCTTTATTCACATTTCTAGGAATCCAAAAAACAAAATTAGAAGTTATAGTAGGGGCTATCTAGGTAAACCCTTATCTGAGTAATGTCCTCTACACTGGGGCTCCAAGTAGGAAACAGGTTTGCTTTCAGAGTTATATGGATCCGTGTTAAATCTGTAGGAATTCATTTTCAAGCTAATTTGTTGTGGAGTCTCACAAAAAAATGTTGGGTGGCAATCTGATGACGTAAGGCAAAGGACTGCAGGGTCAGTCATGACCTGGCAAAGGTTTCCCAGAATGGATGTTGACAAGTCTGAGAGCAGGTAAAGGCGTGCTGAAAGGGAGAAGAGGCTTCCTCCGACCTTCAAATCACCCTGAACTAAATTATACTCAAGCTTTGTCACACATAAGGCACTGTGCTAGGCCCTGGGGATGGAAAGAGAAAAACGAGGGGGGAAAGAATGAAGTAGATGTTAAGAGCCTTGGTCAAGGAGCCTGAGGGATAAATTCAGATCCACAAATGACCATGCGCACACCAAAACCTCCTGGAAGGTCAGTTTCTTTACCGATAGACTGGAAATGGAAATTACTGTCCACAATAACATAGCGTCTATGCCTTATCCCTTTGCAGAGTGAAATGTTCCATACAGGCTAGGATCCTATGGAGTAGAATCACACAAGTGAAATTGCGGAGAGAAGGGACGGGAAACTCTCCGGAATGGAATTCTGAAGAAGGAAAGGCTAGCAGTTCTGACAAGAATCACTGGGGGAAACTTTTCCCCTGGATAAAATTTGACCATAAGTTTCTACTAAAGCAAACTAAGGGGAAAAAGCCCCAACATCCCAGCATTAAATGCTAGCCCTCAAGCAAGCTAGGCAACCTTGAGCCAACGGGCAAGTGGAGGCTGCTCTGATTTGTATCTCATCACACCACTCAGTGGCTCAGGAAGTGTCAGCAAGCCCTCTACTCCTTTTAGGACAAAATAGAAACTCTTCTCTCTGACATCTGAAGCTTCCAGCTATATTTGGAGGTTGATCACATATTACTAAGATATTCTACACTGTGGTCAAAGTGGCTTCCTTCACCCCCACCTACACAAAGGCTTTGCTTAGGCCTCCAACCAATGCTCTCTCCTCATCAATTCTGCTTTTAATTGTCCTCTCTATGTTGTAATGGCTTGTCTCTAGATAGTCTTTCCCCAAGGAGAACTTCCTTCCCATCCTAGAGTTCAGGAACTGGTTTCCTCAACTTTGGATCCCTAACACCTACAACAATTGGCTGGCCCACAGTAGGATCCCAAGAAATGCCTCCTGGACTGAATGCAGGGTTGTCAGTGCTAGGTACAGTCTCTCATGCTATCCTGGTGGAAAGATGGAGAGCTAAGGGACCTGACCTATTTTGTTTGTCCCCTGGGTAGAAGCTGTGGAAGCAAACTGAGGTTTGACAGGAAAGACTTCCTAACAAGAACTATTCAAATGCAGAAGAGAGCATCAACTTCCCCAGTATGGGTAGAAGTAGATGGCTCAGGCAGTTGACACACTGTCCTGGAGGCAGGATGGCCTGATTTTAAATCTGGGGTCAAATACTTGGGAGCTGTGTGATCCTGAGCAACTCACTTAAGGTGAAGAAGGAAAGGAACAAAGGAGGGAGGAAGGAAAGGAGAGAGGAAGGGAGAAAGGAAGAGAAAGAGGGAGGAAGAGAGGAAGTAAGGGAGTATGAAAGGGAGGGAGAGAGGGAAGGAAGGAAGGAAGGAAAGAAGGAAGGAAGGAGGGAAGGAAGGAAGGAGGGAAGGAAGGAGAGAGGAAGAGGAGGAAAGAGGAAGGGAAGGAGGGAGGAAGGGAAAGAGGGAGGGAAGGAGGGAGGAAAGGAAAAAGTGAGGGAAGGAGGGAGGAAAGGAAAGAGGGAGGGAAGGAGGGAGGAAAGGAAAGAGGGAGGGAAGAGGGAGGGAAGGAAGGAGGGAGGGAAGGAAAGAGGGAGGGAAGGAGTCTCCTAACTCTAAAATTCTGGGACCCTTTGAGTCCTTGCATCTTTTTAATCAGACCATGGCATTAAAATAGCTTATAAACTCTTTATATTTAAAGACATGGTCAGTTAGAATGAATTTTAAATAAAATCTCTGAAATCTAGAACCTTTTGGGAACTGGGTAGTTCTACATACTATTTAAAAGCTAGGTACTATTAGCATATGAAAATATAAAGTAAAAAGATATATATATATATATATATATATATATGTATGTGTATATATGCATGTATGTATGTATGTATATATAGTAAATGGGAAGAAGCCATTATGGAAGAAAGTGAAGTTCCCTAAAGTTGAAGAGATCTCAGGCAGGAATGAGAAAGTCTAGGAGATGGGGAGATCTGGGTAGAGTTTTGGTGGCGTTCTAAAAAGGAGCCCGGGGGCGGGGTTGGCAGAAGGTAAGGCATCCATGTGCTAGAGCGAGCAAGGATGCCAGCGAGCAGGCAGGCAGCGGGTGGAGGAGTATTCCCTTCAGGGCAGGTAGCATTTGGGATAATGAGAAAAAAGAAAGCAAGAAGGGAAAAATGTCAGGGACCAAATGTCACCCTTCTTCCATCTTGGAAATCTCTTGTTGTACAGTGCAAGGAGGCGCTCCATCTTCTTTACACAACCCACTCCTCTCTTCCCACACTCCCAATCCTAAACGGTCGGTCTCTGAAGGGAGACTGGAAATAGGAAAAACAAGGACTTTGGCAGGGAGAGTGCAATTTTATTTGGAAGACAAGTGGAAAGTAGATCTAATGACAATCTCAAACTTCTGCATGGTAAGATAGAAAGCAGCAGGGGGCCGTGTAAGGAGCCAGTCGTCCTTGGAGCACATGGGATGTGTGATCCCTGTGCCGCGGCCTGGGTGGGGGTGGGGGGGCAGGGAGCTGGGCCTGACCCCCACCTCTGGGCTCCGCCTGCCATGGCTCCTTCCTGTAGGTCTTGGCCCCTTAGGGCCTCCTCCTCCAGAGGTCCCTGGGGCTGCTGGGTGGCCCAGGGGATAGAGTATTGGCTCCAGAGTCGGGAGGAGCTCAGACACTGGCTAGCTGGGAGACCCAGGGAGGAGGATTACATTCGCTGCCATCCCTTCTGTCTAGATCTTGTGGGAGCACAAATCACAGGCTCTCACCTCCTCTGGCCTGTAGGTTCCTTGGGGAGGAGAGACTGTCTTTTGCCTGTCTTTGAGCCTGCAGCACTTAGCCCAGTGCCTAGATCCTCACAGGAACTTAATCCAGGCTCAAGGATTGATTCATCTAATAAACACAAGGTATTCAGAGGCAGGGTGCAGTAGTGGACAGAACTCTTAAACTAAGAGTCAGAGTTCAAATTCTACCCCAGTCCTCATCTTCCTAACCATCATCCATAATAATAATTATAGTAAACAATTGTCTTTATAGAGTGCTTTTAAGGTTCACAAAGTGTGTCCCCTGTGTTAACTTCCTTGATCTTCACAACTACCTTTGGGGCAGGTACCATCATTAGCCCATCTTACAGATCAAGAAGCTGACACTGACTTACCAGGTCACACAGCTAAGTGTCTGAGGCAGCACTCGAACTCAGACCTTCCTGGCCTTCAGTCTATCCACTGTGCCTCCTCTCAATGCCCAAAACTCTGGGCCTCCGTTTTCCCCTCTGTAAAAATAAAAGTGTTGGACCTGATGGCTTCTAAGGTTCCTTCCACCTTTAAGTCTTGGATCCTTAAGTATCTATATAACCCAAACCCCAACAGTTGGGCTACCATTGGCTAGCGATTAGTTACAAAACTGAAGGGTTTCTTTTTCTTTTCAATTTCTTAGCAACGTCTTCAGTGCTACCAAGCAATGAGAAAGCCAAGAAGCAGCAACAGAAGAGAAAAAAGAGAAAGAAAGCAAGATTTGAGGAGATTCTACAGAATGGAGAACCAGCCTCTCAACAGCCAGGGCAGCTCTCGACGTGAAATGAGGGCCGGCCTTCCAGTCTTTGAGGAAATATAACCAATGGATTTTTTTTCCATATTTGTTCCCTTTCTTCTACAGAAAAATCAAAGGACTTAATTGAAATTTATATTGAAATTCGAGTTATTTTTATAGAATATATAAATAAAAATCTCTTCAAATAATAGATGAGTATATAAAATATACTGCTATTTTCAATTATAAATTTAATATTTACTTAATAGAAGTGATATTTGAAATAAAAATTGAGCAGTTTCCACTAAGAAATGACGCCATTTTATTAGACTAAAAAATTACAAATACACACACAAATACAGATAAACACATATGGAACTGCTCAAATATCCAGAGCATGAAAATACAGTCCATTTAATAATAAAATACAAATGAAATGCAGTTGCTTCAGCACAAAAGGAACAAGGAGTATTAAAGTGCTCACTTTTCATAAATAATTAGTAGGGCCTGAATTCTGTGCCATTAAACTGCGTTTGGCCCCAACAGAGAGACAAAAGGTACCTTCCTCCCCACTTCTCTACAGAGATGAGGTCTGGGCCTGTAGAACACTACATACATCAATCATCACACTTTTAGACTCAGTCAACTGTTTTTTTTTTTTCCCTTTCTTTAAACTTTTTTAAAAAATTATTATAAGTAAAGTCTCTAGAAGGAGTACATTGGGAAATGAAAGTGATATAAAAACAGAAGATTAACAAACATTTCAGAAAGTAAAATTATGCACAGGGTGGGAGAATAATCAGTTTGGCAATCTCATTCTTCCATTCAAATTTTAAGTCTCATCCTCTCTATCACTGACCTATTAAGGGCATACTGTATATAACACATTGTTCTAAGGCACTAAGAGGATACATACCCACGCATGCACACACACTCACACACATACAGAGAGAGAGAGAGAGAGAGAGACCGACCAGCATTTAATAATTAAATCATGACTTGGAATGATTGAATTTTAGCAACACAGAATTTTAAAGCTACCTTATTTTTATCCATAAGGCATGGAAAACAGAGGTAGTAAAATGTAAATGTTTATTTAAAATAAAACTAAGATATCTGCTTGTAATTATTTGTATTTAAAGTACATTTGCACAGATAGGAGAAATAGTATCAAATTAAAGAAAAATTATTTTTAAAAATTCCAACGTCAATTGACACACGTGATTCTTCAAATGGAAGAAAATGCCAAATTTCAATTAGATATCAGTGAAAATACAGCTGTGATTTCCCGCTCTCCCCCCCCCCCCCCAACACTATGAACTCTCTTCTAGTCTTTTCTAGTCTTTAGAGGGGCAAAGTAAGAATCTGGCACTGATCAAGCATTCCGGTTTTATATTTCTTAGAATGTACTTAAGTGAGTTACCTAAAAGGAGGAAAAACTTTTTAGAAAGCCTTAATTTTTTAGGATTAATATTACAACAATTTGCCCCCAAGTTCCCCAAATCAAATCACTCCAATTTGCCACAAGATGTCTTGCTCAAGCAAACTTATCAAGTTTCTGCACACATCAATCTTGAGTTTCAATGTTAATGTTGGGGTCACAACATAAAGGGAATAAAAGGGGTGGGGCACACATATATTTGATGTACCTTTCAGAGCTAAAAAGAAACAGGAGTAACACAATCTAAGGAGAACAGGGAGAATGAGAAGGTTTGTGTGGACTGAAAAACTGATGCAGAGATATTCTGAGTAAGAAGAAAAAGGAAGGATGTATTATTACAGTAATATGAAGGTTTCAACAACAAAATTCAATTCATTATCTGTGTGAATAATTATTAGGTGCAAGATATATTAGAACTAGAACAGAATTAGAATCAGAAGTAGGTAGAACAAAAAAAGTTTTTGTTTTAGATGACAGGCTCTAGCCCTAAAAAAAGTTTTATTCTAGTAAGAATAGACACGTATGCACATATAATAGAAGATACGGTATAACAGAGCAAAAAGAATCAGATGACAGACAAAATGAAGGAGAAAAAGGTCTCTTTCAGCTCAGGAGTTGAGGATAGGTGTAGGGCAGGGAGACGAGTACCTGAGCCAATATGGATGGAAAGGAAGGATTGCAACAGATGAAGATTTCCAAGATTCTTGGCCCAGAGTGGTACCAACAACAGTGGAATTCCTCACAATGAATTTACTTGCAATGTCTTGTTAACAGCTCAAGTTGGATTGTAAATAACAGCATTAAAATATTCTATCCCAGGAGTGTTTTCTCTCACACTAATAAATAGGCAGCTAATTTCTAAAATGTCAATCGATCAGCAAGCATTCTCAAGGCTTATTATGTGAAAGACATTGTGTTAAGCACTGAGGAGCCAAAGAAAAATCTTATCCTCTTGGAAGAGAGAGGTGGGGTAACATACACATAAACCAGTACATACAAGATGATTACTACTCTTAGTAATTGTAATTCCAAATGCAAAACTTTAACAAAACACCTACTACATAATGCTAAAACTGACTAACACCTATTCCTGTTAAGACAGGTTCTAGTATAAAATTTCCACTTCACTGTCTCTCCAAGAATCAAAGCAACTATGATTAGGCATCTGGTTTTAGTAATCTAAGAGTTCAAAAATAATTCACCAATAATTTTTATATTTTAATACTTTCTTTTATACATTTTTCCAATAGCTGAGTAGAAATTCTTGGAAAACTTCAAGGTTTCTTACTTCAATATTTAAGCAACCAGGATTTCGATTCCATTGGTATCCTTCCCACCACCATAAATTAAAACGTCTCTATAAGTTGATAGACTCTAAAAATTGCTATGTCTGAAAAAACTGCACTCCTATGGCCAAGTGGTAATAAGACTTTCTGGCTTACAGCTGTCCAAGTCTTGCACTCCAGCTTCTGCCCAGACTACCTTATAAGATTCTGAGATCCTTATTCCCTCCCTCACACTCAGACGAGAGAAAACTTCTTTAGAAGCTTAATGTCTTATTATACATTAAATCCTTTGACAACAAACTTCAAAGAACTGTTGAGTTATCTTCTTATAGCAGAATTTTGCTACATCATATGATCACAAATTTTGAGCCAAAAGGTAAATGCAACAGTTTATTTTACATTAATGTACAACTCCATCCAAAGTAAAGTACTCTATTGACTAAATCACAGAGCTGCCTTATGGCATTTGCTGCTTGAAATAAATGAATGATCAGTTAGGAAGTAGAATTTTTTTCTAATTTCACAAAAATTTTTTCTGTGATATGTTCTGTAACAGAATGTGACTTGCACATTTATTAACCTAAATTGAAAAAAAACAAAAAAAAAAACAAAAAACACCTAAAATCCAGCTTCAAGGTGAGAATTACCATATCCTTTTCAAGTAATATGGACTCTACAAAGTCTTAATTCAAAATATTAGAGATAACTTCTAACAGAAAACATGAATCTGATGGAAAGAACTGCTTTTAAAATTTCTAATGCTAGCATGATGACAGCCTGCCACAGTTTAAATTCCAATTCCCTCCTAGCCCTAAATCTGCTCATTTTAACTAGAAAGGAAACTTCATGAGATAAAACCAAATGCCATCACCAAATCATGTTAGTAAAATTGCAGAAAAAGAAACAGACAAATAAACAAGAAATTCTGCTTGATCTAGCTTAGCTCATTGAGCTTCAACTATCTTCATAAAAGATACTAATAAGTAACAGAAGAATCACTTCATTTTCTTTTTAGCTACTTTTTAAATCCCTTGTTGCCTCAGAGATATATAGAACAAGTCTGGTTTCTCAAAAGTAATATCAAGAGACCTTTAAGCTCTGATAACTACTTACTCAAGCCAAAAAGCCTTGAGTACAGGCCAGGCAACAGACAGGATGTATTTACCCGATATATTTATTACTGTAAGCTGAGAGAGACGCTCCCGCAAAAAGGCTGATCAACAAGGAATATGTTCTTTAGCCAGAGGACCTCACAAAGCTTATTTATTAAGGAATGGGAGAGGGGTAGGGCAGCATGCATCAGTGAGGAAGCAGCCACATAGATGAAATAAAAAAGGAAGTTGGGCCATCCTTTATAAATTGCCCTTTATTCCCCACTAAAAATTTTTACACCAAGTTTATGAGAGCAAGGAGGATTCACAGAGGACTGAATGATGGTTCCAAGTTCTACCTTGGAAGACCCAAAGTCCCCAAAAGCTCTTCAACAAAGGGGAAGAGGAATGAGGCATCTAAGAGAGCAACTCAAGAAGAACATCAAGTAAGGGTTTCCAAGGACAAAGAGAATGACTATGGCATCAAAATCCAAGTATTTATTGGGTCTTCGTGAGTGAAAAACCATTTTTAGAGCATGAGTTAAATAGTTGAAATGGGCAACAGGAAAACAGTCCAAATTATTGGGGACAATAATGGGTAGCACCACCTAGACAGCCAACCTGTAGACCCTGTTCTGCTATAGGGTAGCCTTACTTTGCTTACACTGTTAGGGTAACCAGGGTAAGACTGGCAATAAATTGAAAGCAGAGCACTTGAAGGGAGAGACAGGTGACTGCTGGTGCCAAGTAAGTCAGATCCCCGCCACCTTGACACCCCCCCCCCCACTTCCCCAGAGACAGCCCAGGATCCTGGACACAAGAGTCTTGGAAAGAGCAGCATTCTTCCACCATGAGACTCGCTTCTATCTCAGCCCCTACAGCCACCCCCGAAGGGAGAAATCATTTTGGAGAAAGGACCGCACCTTCTTCATCATCACCCCCAATTGCCACCAACAAAAAGGTTCAAAGTTCTGGAATGATGGCAACCTAGACCATTGCTTATGTTCACAGGTCTTTGAGAAAATGCTGCAAAATTCTTAAGTTATAATACTGCCACAGAGGCATGTTAATAGGAAGGTACAAAATTGATGAAATAATTTTTTTTTTTCAAAAGATCATTATATTAGTAGGTAACTAACTACACAGGTTATTTAAGAGGAGAAATGAACCTTTTAAATCAGAGAGTAAAAGCATTCAATGTAATAAGGTTATTTAAAGTTCAGTTATATTTTTAAGAGTTTCATAGGTTAAAGCTTATTTTCCTAATCAGAAATAGACATTAAGTTTGGGGGTTTGTTTTGAGATTTTTTTGCTTTTCTTGCCAACAACAGTCCCAATTCGCAAAAATTAAGCTTGCTCCCAGTATAGATTTCTTTTTCTTCTCCTAAACACAGATGGTCAAGTAATTCTGGAAATTGGCCCAAAAAAAGAAATTGGTTAAAATGTCTGCCACAGTTAAAAGAAAAATCATCTGTAGATTAGGATGAATTATAAGCAGCAATACTTTAAAAATTAATATAGAGAAGCAATTCAAATTTATAAGAATTCAAGTCATTCTCCAATTCATAAATGGTCAAAGGATACAGACAATTTTCAAATGAAGAAACTGAAACCATTTCTAATCATATGAAAAGGTGTTCTAAATCACTATTGATCAGAGAAATGCAAATTAAAACAACTCTGAAACTGTTGGTTCTCTGAGATCTCTGATCTGAGAACTCTGAGAAAACACGCCTCAGATTGGCTAAGATGAAAGGAAAAGATAATGATGAATGTTGGAGGGGATGTGAGAAAATTGAGACACTAACACATTGTTGGTGGAGTTGTGAACTGATCCATCCCATTTTGGAGAGCAATTTGGAACTATGCTCAAAGGGCTATCAAACTGTGGATACCTTTTGTTCCAGCAGTGTTTCTACTGGGCTTACATCCCAAAGAGATCTTAAAGGAGGGAAAGGGACCCAACATGTGCAAAAATGTTTGTGGCAGCCCTTTTTGTAGTGGCAAGAAGCTGGAAACTGAGTGGATGCCCATCAGAGAATGGCTGAATATGAGTTATGATATATGAATGTAAAGGAATATTATTGTTCTATAAGAAACAATTAGCAGGATGATTTCAGAAGGACTAGGAAAGACTTACATAAACTGAAGCTATGTGAAGTGAGTAGAAACAGGAGAACACTGTACACAGTAATAGCAAGATTATGGCATGCTCAACTGTGTTGGACTTGGCTCTCTTCAACAATGAGATGATTCAAGGCAATTCCAACAGATTTGTAAGGGAGAGAATCATCTGTAACCAGAGAAAGAACTATGGAGACTTAATATGGATCACAACACAGTATTTTCACTTTTGGGGTTGTTGTTTGCTTGCTTTTTCTTTCTCATTTTTTCCCTTTTTGATCTTTTTTTCCCCCTTGTTTAGCATGGTCAATGTGGAAATATATTTAGAAGAATTGCATATGCTTAAGCTATAATAGACTGCTTGCTGTCTATGAGAGAGTAGTGGGAGGAAGGGAGGGAGAAAAATTTGGAAGACAAGGTTTTTCAAGGGTGAATTTGAAAACTTATCTTTGCCTGTACTTTAAAAATAAAAAGCTATTATTTAAAAAAAAAAAGTTTTTGCATAGAAGTAGTAACTTTTATTCCAGCCCTCAGAAATAGGCACATAATATGGCCCAGTGGAAACAAACACTGGATTTGGTGCAAGTGGATGGAGGCTCTGTCACTCTTTAGCGAAAGTCACACCTTTCCAAGCCTCAATCATTCCTTCTGAAGACTAAGGAAATGCTCTAGATCTTACAACCCTAAACCAATATCATCAAAGGTTTTCATTTCTATACAAGATGTCTGATGTGCCATTAGCTAGCCTTTCACATGCCCCTTTGACCAAGGAATCATAATTCTGTATCTGCAAATATTATCATAACAGATATCTCAGGATTCAAAATTATAAATGTTATGGGTATGAGTCCTACCAAATCATACAAATCCAAAAATTAATCAAAGGCATAGCCACACCCAAACACCAAAATAATCTCAATGTGTATATTAATATTCAAAGCAGCACAAATTGAAGGTGGGTGGCAAACAGTCATTTTTCCAACAAAAGACTTCCCAAACAGAAGGGTTTAGCTTCCAAAGACATATAAAATGAACTGAGAAAATCCCCTCTTATAAATCTACATTGTTTGGTGACAGAAACAATTAGCACTAGAGACCAGGTTTTCAACCAGGATTTTATATTCAAGCTACAGATAATTATGCCTAAAAGGGATTGAATTATTATAATAACTCTTTTAAGAAGAAATCTAAATGAAAAACCCCACAAAACTCATATTTTAGTTAATCTCAAAATTGCTTAGGAGCACTAGATTATTTTTTGAGGATAACGTGGAAGAAAAAAGGACAGAGATGAGGAGAAAGTGGTGTTACATATACATAATACACATAGGTTTGTATTATTGAAATACATATATACATGCACATACACATATATTCCAAATGAAGAAAGATTTTTATAGACAAAAGATGCTCCCAGGACTCATAAAGATGGGAGGCAGAAACGAGAAATTAAATTAACTAAAGAAAGGTCCTTTTCTTGAAGTCGTTTGAAAATGTCATTCAATGAGCAATCAATGAGAAAAATAATGCAATAAATTAGCTAAAGAAAGGTCCTTTTCTTGAAATAGTTTTAAAATGTCATTCAATGAGCAATAAATGAGAAAAATAATGCAATATTAAGTTTTTTTCTCCTTTAAAAAGTTCTAACATTATCTTTCCAGGTTTTTAATTGAGGAGAGTCTATTTTAATTAAATCTATCCAGACCAAATGGTTTCAGAAAGCTTTCATCTTGTCTCTCAAATTTCCACAGTGTTAGAACATTCATCGTTATCCTAATGAAGGCTTTCCAACAAGCAGTTCATCCTCCTAACTCATGGGAATAAGCAGCCAGATAGATCACTTCAATAGCAAAGATAAAAGAGGAGATAGCAAGTCCCTTTGCCATGGTAACAACTTTTAAATTCTGAACAGATCACTTTCTCCTATTTAAATATCAATGCAGTCTAAGGCAGCTGCTACAATGACTGACATGTTCTCAATCTCCAACTATTACCAGGAGAGTTTCCAACCAAGAATGTGTAGCAATATCAGCTACTGAACAGAAGCCTGAGCTTCAAAGGTAATGAATGGTTTCAAACTGCCCCCAGCAAAAAAAAAAAAAAAAAAAAAAAAAAAAAAAAAAACAAAAACAAAAACAAGAAACAAACAAACAAAAAAAAACTTTCAATGTTAAATTCCAGTTTTAATTATTATAGGTTTAATAAATTGTACACTATCATCACTGAAAAGCTTCTAGGAAAATAAAAGTGTTAGCAGATTTACAATGTTTATCATCACTTCAGAAATTTGGCTGTATGAGAATAATAGCACTGAAGACAAAATGACTTTAAGAATCTAAGTGAAAAGAAGAAAAATGAGAAAAGTTAGCTCCCCTTCTTTTTGCAGAGGTAGAGGGCTATGGTTTGAGAACAATGAAAAAAAAACCAGCAGACTTAAATGACATGTTGCTTAATTTTTGATGAACTATTTTCCCCCTCTAGTTTTCACTCTGCCATGAGGGATGACTGGACATCTCTGGAAGTGAAGATGATATTACAAATAAAAAAAAAAAATTTTTTTTTTAACAGTTTACTTCTTCCTAAGGATCTGGTCACACACTGGAGAAAAGGTAGCACACCAAATGGAAGTTGTTTCTTCATATAACTTAATATAGTTTGGTTTCCATCAATTCCTTTAAGACTTAGCTCAATGTACTTTTTGCAAGTCCTCCAATTCCTCCCCCTTTCCTCCCTGTCCTCCAATTCTCTTATGCCCATCACACAAAGTGTGTGTGTGTGTACACTATATATGTGTGGGTACATATATGTGTGTATAATACAGACCTAGAAATAAATTAGCTCTCAAGGAGAATTATGGAAAAAGAAAGGGACACAACTTATATCCACAAAACACACACACACACACACACACACACACACACACACACACACACACAGAGTGTCTGTCTGTCTGTCTCTCCTTTCTTTTCCCATAATCTAACAGAAAGCTGTTAAATCTAATGACTAAAATTCTATTCAGTCTTTTAGCTTTTTAAAAATCTTTCGGTTAGATTTGTCTAAGTCTGAGATGGTTACATAGGATCTTGTTACTAGATAATGTGTTAGGTGATAAAGGTGAAAAAAAAAATATATATATATGTATACACACTTAAATGATGATATCTTTACTTCAAGGAATTTATGATCAAGTTCCTTCCAAGCTGGACACAGGGCCAGAACTTCTGAAAATAAGTCAAAAGCTTTTCTTCACAAGGGGCTTTTCCTCTAAGCAAAGAAGGTCCTGCTTACAACTTAATTAGACTATGGAGTCTAAGTTATCTTCTTAACTTTCACAGTCAAAGCCTGGAGCATTAAAGAACCCTACTGTTTTCAGACACCACAGTATCTTATCCTACCTGGTGGGAAGAAAGAGCTATTCCAATTCATTGCAGCCCTAGGAAGTGGATAATCAGATAATCCAAAATCAATCTGCATATAAATTACTTGGTTGTACAAGATGCTGATTTGTTTCACTTTCCTACTTGTCCTTTGATATTTAATTTAGCAGAAGTGAAAATCCATATTTGCATAGAAATTGTATGACAGGCAAGTTCCAGCTTATCTACAAATCTTTCCTAATCTGAAGATCATCAGGGGAGTTCTGGTGAGACTTTCTAGGGGATGTGGGTCCATATAAAGTAGGCCAGAGTGGCTTTGGGAGCTGAAGTACATGTATATATAGTAATGGCATCACTGCTTCTGCAAATTGTAACACTAGAAGAAATGAGTGTTATTGGAATAAATCATGTCAAGAGGAATAATGCTATCATTTGTGTCATGTTAGTTAACATAGTGTTGGCTAACAGTGTAACATTGGGACATCACCATCCTGAAGAATTTGTTGATAATATTAACAAAATTATCGTAAATGATGGTTGTTATACAAGGTAAGCCTTCTAGGAGCACTCTGTCAGTCCAGAATAGGGAGTGTGCTATATCCTGTGGAAAGAAATATGAAACAAAACACAAGCTTTGCCCTCAGACAACTTACAGCCTATTATTTGGAGACTCCAGGAACACAGATAAGTAAACTCAAGATAATGGGAAAGAGGAAAGGGATGGAGATCAGTCCAGGCTTCCTTGAAGAAAGCTTTGAAATCTATAAAGGAAGGAAGCACTCTTAAGTGCAGGGTATATTCTATATAAAAGCAGTGATACAAGGGATAGAACATTATATAGCAAGTAGACCAGGAGACTGCTTTGGTGAGAAGGCAGCACATGTGAAGGGCAGAGCAATGTATACTAAACCTAGAGAAGGAATATCAAGCCACAAGCTGATGGACTTTAACACAACCAAAGAAGACTCCATTTTATCCTACAGATAATTGTAAGCCACTGGACATGCTTGAACAGAGGAATAAGTGATTTGGTCAGAAATGTGCTTAAGAACATCAATTTGGCAGCTCAATGAAGGATGGATCAGAGAGGAGACAGATGCAGGCAGGGAAACCAATCTGGACACTTGTCATAGTCCAAGAGAAAGGTATTCAAGTCTCCACTTGGCAAGCACAGAGAAGTGAACAGACGAAAGGTGAGAAAGCAAAACATCCCGAAGGCAAACTAGACCTACACAAAGCATGGCCAGCATCAGAAGTCATTCAAAGGAAGGAAGGACAAATGAAAGACAAACTCCTAATTGCAGTGCTGTTTTTTCTACATGCTTTCCCCACCAACACTTGTATAAATTCCCTTAGATACATTTCGCCTGGACACAAGGCAGTCTCATTTAACTTCTAGTTATCTGCATTAATGGAAGGCCGATGTTCACGAATAATGTACGTTTCACAGGCCACCGACACTTAGCCCAAACCCATGTTCATTATTTAATGGGAAGTTTTAACTATTAGGGTTAAAGCCAAAGAATATTCTCTAGCTGGCTTCCAAGTTGTGATAGTCTCTGTCCAAGAGAGCTATTCAGAGAAGTGATATGGGAAGAGGCCCTAGACTACAACTGAATAGTGAGTGTGGCCACAACCCAGAAACAGAAGACTTCTTCCAGATGGCAAAGGTTTCCCAAAGGAATTGGATAATCAGATAATCCAAAATCAATCTGCATACAAATTATATAGCTGTACAAGATGTGGATTAGTTGCACATAGTACTTTCCTACTTGTCCTTTGATATTTAATTTAGCAAATATGAAAATCCATATTTGCATAGAAATGGCATGACTCATGAGATAAAAAGTAGAAAAGCGTATGTTAATCTTAATATAATTGTGAATATTTTGAAATTTAAAAAAAATCGAAGAAAAATAACTCTTATTATATTAAATTCTTATTAATTTTCAAAGTAAAAAACTGTCTTTTAATTCTCCTGTCGATCCACAAGTATTTATAGCTATGGTCTTGATTAGTACAAACAATTAATCCCCTTGAAGCTATCTCCTGTATTTGGATTTCCAAGTATTCATTTATAATTATGGAAACTGTGGCCACTGGTCCTGGCTTAGTAGAAATATGCAGTGACTGTTGCCACTTCCCAGGATATGTTATTCCCACTTTGCTACTCAAACTAATCAGGGTTTGCCTGCTGAGTACCAACACTTAATGAAAAAAGGTACTACTAGAGGATTTTATATCGAGACTGGGCAGACAAGATGTCCAATTCAGGAACAATTCAGTAACATTCAGTTTAATAGACAGTACCTTTACTTACAGCCTCCAATATCCAAAGAACAAGAAAAACAAAGTCAAGAATAAAAGAGAGGCCACCTTTGAGATAGCAGTATGTAATAAATAAATTTTTAGGAAATAAATTTTAAAAAAAGAGATAGCAGTATGAAAAGAGTTAAGAAGAAATGAATACAGAAATAAGGAACGAGAGCTTACACAAATATACAAAAGCAGAAGAAGATGGAGTATCTAGGTTAGTTGAAATGTGGAGTTCATGAATGGAACTGGTATGAAGCCAGACTGATAAAGTACTTCTCTTCCCAGCCTGTAAAGGCCATAAGCATCAGGCTAAAAAGTTTGTTTTTAAATTGGAACAGCTGAGAACCACTGCAAGTTTTGGGGTGAGGAAGTGACATGGTCAGACATGATTAAAATGGATTAGAGAGAAGACAGACTGAAAGCAGGGAGACAAATGATGAGGGTTACTTCACTCTTCCAAAAGGCAGGTAAGGAGGGCCTACCCTCCTGAAGTAGTTCATGAGGAAAGGAGGTGGAATATATGCTTATGGAGGCAGAACTGTCAGGACTTAACAACTGACTGAAGGTGAGGGAAGAGCCAAGAGTCAGGAACGACTTACAAAACTTGGTGATTGGGATTATGATTCTAAGGATACCAAAAAGTACAGTGGTGTCTTCAATGTGGGGGGAAAGAGGAAGATAATGAATTGTTTTGGAAGTACTGCATTGGTGAGGATACCTACGAGGCAGACCATGAACACAAATATTGACTAGGTAATTAACTAAATTACATAACTGACTATATACTAAGCTCAGAAGACAAATCTCTTTCAGAGAGAAAAAGGAAATCTGAAAGGCTTATATGAGTAACACTGGTGAATGGAGAATTTGTAACAACCACCGAGGGAGGCGAATCCATTAAGACAAAATGTGTTACCACACAGCACTGAAGAACTAATCTAGATTAAATATCATAAATTTCTAGTGGACCTAACGTGTGACATCTTAAGAGTTTTCAGCAGGCTAAGAGTAGAGAGAAGAAAGGAACTGGTAGTGATTCTGGAACTGAAGACTAGAAGGATATAACCAGAGTAAAAGATAGTGTTGGAAAATCGTGTATAGCTAGTTAAATTAGTTTCAAGGCTATGAAGGGAGAGTCAAAACAGGTGTGACAGCAGGAGAACAGGAAGAGATGGACAGACTTGAAGTTGCTAGTAAGAAATATTCAAAATAAGTTTTAGGAGAAATGAAATTGATTTGTAAAAGATTTTATTTTTATTACTTATTTAATTTAATTTTTTAAAATTAAAATATTTAAAATTTTAAAAAAATAATTTTCAGAGAAGGGCTATGTTTAGACTTCAAAATCATCTTCTAAGTCATGAGACCTGAGGTATGACCATCCTTGTGGGCAAATGAAATAGAAAGAAGATGTTGCTCATGGAAATTGAAGGGGGTGCTGAGAAAATATCAATGTCCATATAAGAATATTCACATATAGAAGAAGAGTAGAGGAAGAAGAGAAAGGAATACAGGGAAATACATAATTAGATGGAGAATGAGATAGAATGTCGTCTATTAGAAGTAACATATCAGATGGAGAGAAGAAGGCAATTTTTACTGATGACAAACTTTTTCATTCAAAAAAAAAAAATCAACCTAAAAAAATATTTGAGGATATCTTACTTCCATTGAGCCTGGAAGTCTTGTTCCTATTTAGGGAAATCTAAGAGGTAATATCTAAGAAAGATATTAATATACCCAGAAACAAAACTATTCTACAATTGTAAACATTCTCAAATGGTGACAGACAACCCTACACCATATATGTCACCAAAGATTAAAGTATTTATCTAAGAGATGATGAGAAAAACAAACTCTATTAAAAACTTAGCGGCTAAGCTTGGAAAAATAAACAATTTGTCAAAGGTTTGTTTAGTATCCAAATAATACCCTACAATGTTTTCTTGAAGAATTAAAAATGTGCCCCAAATCTTAAGTTTAATGTGAAATCTTATAAAATAACTGTTTGCAGGAAAGATATATTTTATATTAAAAAATTTAAAAGACATAAAAAAGTCATGTATATGTCAATAAACTTAATTATCATGCTTTGTCCCAGTTAATTTACACACCACTATATTTTTTGGACAGAATATGAATGTGAAGTTAGATTTGAATTTGTTCATTTTGCTATATTTATATGCATTTCCTTCTTAACTGAATTTTAAAAGGACAACAATGAATTGCAATTACAAAATCACTACAAAAACAGGACCAATCAGATCAGTGGTTTGGGATCAGTAATTCAAGGAACAAAATTGCCTTCAGAGTAGGTTCATTTCTACAGACATAAAAACTTCATCAGTAACTTGAGATTTCCTTTCCAGATTATGCAATTTTACCATCTCTCAATTTTACATCAATATAGCATAAAAGAACAGCATGCAAAACTAAAATTCCACTATTTCTTCTAACATTATGAAAAAAATTAGTGTAATTTAAGCTGCTCTGAGAGAGCAAAGCCACAGAAATTTTGAAATGAAAATTACTCATTTTGAAATAATGAGAAAAAAAATTTTTAATCTAGATAGTGCCTGGAAACAATGCTTTTCAAAGCCTCTGAGACCACAGGACCCTTCTGCATACATTACAATCCATAATAGAGTTCTGTTAGGGTTTCAATGTGTTCACAGTGATGTTGTTCCTCATTCAGAATTTCTATATAACACTGATGGAACTGAGGCAAAATGGAATCCAGTTTCAAAACCACAGCCATAAATGAGCTATTTAAGCAACCAAGGGCCTTGGGTTAATTCCATATAAAGTTCAACCAATGCAATGGAAAGGTTAGATTTAGAATAAAGCAGACTTATGTTCCAATCTTGGTTCAGACATGCAATATCTAAATGGCCTTGGAGAAACCAATCTCAGGATCTCAGTTTGTTCAGGTATAAAATCTAGACCAATATGAGATGACATCTAAGTCTAGGATCCTATTACTTGTTCTAGGATCTTATCACAGAGAAAACACATACATTTCAGTAAACTGAAGTACTGTCATGTACAAAGTAAGTGTTCTGCCTCACACCAAAGGGTTGAAAACCAGGAATAACTGGTGGAAGTTGCAAAGGGTAAGATTTAGGTTGGATTGAAGGAAAATTTTCCCAATGATCTCTTTAGAACTGGAATGGGGCTGCCACCAAGAATAGAGAGATCACCCTCACTAGAGATCTTCTAGCAAAAACCAGATGGCATTTTGTCTTGGATGTTGCAAAGGAAATTCTTGTTCAGCTCTGAACTGAGGAGACAATCTCTGAGTATTCTTCCAACTCTGTAATTCTATAATTAGTCAATTATACACTCATACATGCTTTAAATCTACAATGTCTATAATTTCATCAATGTGGGTGCTCACTTCAATAATACAACCTAATCTCAACATCCCAGTAACTTAGAATATAATCTCCCATCTTCACTCTACCACACTATACACAGACTTCTTTCCTGTAACAAATCTGTAACAAGTCCCAGCTCACATTTATAAAGCACTTGTCAGTTTACAAAGGGTCTTCTTAACAATAAGTCTAGAGGGTGGGTGGTCCCAACTTAAATTCTTTAAACAAGTCTGCTATAATACAGTTACTAATCTATCCTCCAAGTGGATACACTTTGGTATATTTTCAGTTAGAAGTACCAAATTTTCATTTTTCTCTTCTCTTATCATTACTTTTTCTTCAAATCAGGCTTTGCAGGATAGACACAATCTATGAGAAATTTCCATATTGGTCTTTGGGAGTTGCTTCAGCTAAAAAAAAACAAAAAAAACTCATCACTCTGGAGCAAGCCAAAGTGCCATCACTTAGCTCATATTTCAAATTCTTTCTTGCTTGTTGACCAACTAGCCTAATAGAGCTCAGACTCCACTGAATCTGTAAACTTTAAAGATCTATAAGATTTAAAGAATCCAGAGCTCTCTTTGCCACAGCAACTGCTGGTAGAGCAAACTATTCAATCATAGGGTTGGATTCATGTCCCAGGTTGTTACACACTACTTTATTTGAGAGGCAACATACAGGAAGGGAGATTATGATCAGAAAGGAGAATCTGGAGCTCAGAATCAAAGGTGATGATGAGAACTAAGGTATGACTTCACATAGGATATTTAAGATAGATTGAAAAATTATTCAAGAGAGATGAAAGAATTGATGAGCTGGGAGACCAGGTGACAATCACCAAATATTAAAACACTTCAAAAGTCATACTTGTAAATAAACCAAAAGGTATTATAAAGTTATTCATAAACCACAGTATGTTACCAACAATGACAAGTGTGGAAAAAAATATTAAAGACATGTATAATAATGAGAAATAACAGAAATAACAGAGAGTTTGAGTGCTCCATTGCTTCTTGAATTTTTTTGGTCCCTATCATATTTGTAGTATATATGTAGTTTTTATGTTTTGTTTTTGTTTAAACTTCTACCCTTCAATAAGATCCTAAAGAAAGGTTATGGTCTATTTTTAAAAAGCAAAGGAAGTAAATGGGAGAAACATACACTCATACATATATACACACTCTTGTACACACATTTTCTTCTGTAATCAATATGGTGCTGAAAGATCCAGCTGAAACGATTGGGGGTGTTCACAACAATTAGTTGTCAAGACTTTGAATTTTCTGGTGAAAGAAGTAATGATTAAGGCAGAATGCTCCCATTCATCCCTTTCCCCCAAGTGCACTGATCATGGACACAGGAAAGGCATAATTGAGTCTAGAACTCCAGCAGTGACAATGATCATTAAAAGGAGTGAATGGAAATATAACATTGCAGAGATGGATAAAAGAGGGCTTAAAACTCATTAGACGTGAGCAGCAGAGCAGAAGCTACTAAAGAGATACTGGAATTTCTACTTTTTTTTTTTTTAAACCAGGATTTTATCCCATAAATGCTAGAGCTGTAGATCTCTTTACAAGTAGACCAAACAATGTTCTTTGCAGGTGCAGGCAGTTCCTGATTCTCCTCATTCCAAATTTCACTAACAGGTTGTGAGGCTAAATAAGTCTCCAAGGCTCATTTCTAGCCACCTTAACTGCTATATCTGACAATTCTTGCCAATGACTCTTGAATTCATTTGAAAATCTTCAGACAATAGACCTTAACTTGTAGTAGCACCATCTAGTGATGTAAGAGGGTAATAACAGGTATAAAAGCCAAATATGTTGGGGGGGGGGGGGGGGGGGAGAAAGATGGCCTACATTAAACCCTAAAGACTAATCTTGACTCTAGACAGATAGCTAAGGATGCTTTACTCTGAACCTTCTTTAAAAAAAAGGCTCTTAGGAAAGTATCAGAAAGATATCAGAAAAGCACTCTGCACAATTTTAGGTAGATCCATAATTCTGTAATAGTTCTTAAAAAAAAAAAAAAAAAAAAAAAAAAAAAAAAACAAGAAATGCAGTAAATAAAATGCTTTGAAATTTTTGGTATTCATCATAGATTATAAAAAATCCTTCAAAAATTTTACTTTCAAATAATAGCACAATGAAGTTTCAAAAATAGCACAATGATTGCCTCCTACATGCAAGTCACTGATGGAGACGATCGCAACAGAAAAAAACCTTGCCCTCAATGAGTTTACAATCCAGACAAGATATACACAAATGAAAATATAGATACAAATGAGAGACACAAAACACTTTGTAATTATGTATACCTCAACACCACATTGATGTATTAAATGAACGCTGGATTCTCAAAGGTGTCAGTTCTATGATTTGGTTTCCTCAAGTGAGTAATGAGGAAACTGGACTAGATCCTTGTCATCCCTGAGGTCTGATGCAGCTCAATCTATGAAAATGATCAGATGAAATATTAGTCTGTCTCCAGGGCAACACCTAATTCACATAATTAGGTATCATCTTCAAAAAAGGACTGATTGATGACTAGCTAGGGATCCATCAATAATGTCTGACATTATCAGTGTTTATCCCATAGTAAACAACTTGATTTAGGAACCCTGAACTGTGATCTGGGGTCTAACTTGTAATCTAGAGTACAGAACATATGGCCTTGATCAAATAAATCAACACTTTTATGCACATGACACTGAATGAAATAATGAAGATCAATGAACAGACTAGCTAGCTCTTCATATGCTTTCAAGAAAAAATAATGACCATTTAGATTTAATGATTAGATACCATATACCACACTGTATTTCATATATGAAGATGAGATTCACTATGTATATTGTAAACTCTAGTAGCGACAGATTGGTGATTTATCAATACTCAAGTGCCCTATCCCCTTTGGGATCAATGGTAGGTATGAGCCAAAAAGTTGGCCAGGGAACAGTTTGTGGGCATGGAACCTAGGAATGGTAATTGGCCCACAGAGGGATCAAACCCATGATTTGGACCTCATTAGGCTGGTTCTTTATACTCTGTTTACAGTTTTAAAAATTGAACAACATCCCCTGCCCCTAAGAACATTTTTTTTTTTAAGTATGGAATCTGCCTATCAATTTTCATTGTGAAAAATTGAAACAATTTCTCATTATCGTAAAGATATTTTTGACATTGCAAACTCCCTGAAAGGCTCTTGGGATGCCCCAGGATCCCAGAACATGCTTTGAGAACCATTTTTAAAACTACCATAAAAAGTAGTGAAAAAACTGACATTTTATAATGGTAGGACATTCTTGTAAACGATTTCATGTAGAATGTTAGCAGAGAAATTTTGAATTTTGCAGGTAATTTTTTCTATAAAATAAGAGGGTGACAATAAAGGATGTCAGAGTTCTCTTTCAATTCTGCCATGTTAGGATTCCATTCCATTCCAACAGAAAATCCCATTACAAACACAAAAAGAGAGTCAGTGTATATGGTAAATAAGAGTTCCTGGTAGTAATTAGCAATGTTTCTGGGAAATCCTTCATTAATAAATGTATCATTAAGGCAGCTATTAGAGTACGTTCATTCTTGAAATTATAGAACTGGGGGAATAAACAGGTATAATGTGATGATAAAAGCAAAACAGAGAGAGGACAAGATGCACGTGGCAGGAGACTGTTAAGTGAGCTGAGTAGAGGCAAGTCAAATAGAATCTGGCTGGAGTCAAAGGCATCCTGGTAGCCTAACTAGTAGTCAAGAGGCATGAGCTCAAATCCCAGCGAAACCAGTGTTTCCACTGGCCACCGCAATCACGGTCAATTTGTGAACCTCTCTTAATCATAATTTTGCCTGCTGTAAAATGGAGGAAATAATATTCGCATCACCTAGCGCACAATGCTGTCTCTAGGCTAAGCTTCTCCCCAAAATGTCTCCACTAGAACACAGCCTAAGAAGGGCCTTTGGCCTCTGCGGTATCTTCAGCACTTAACACAGCGCTGTTCAGTTGTTTTCAATCATGTCCAACTCTCCTTGACCCCATGTGGGGTTTTCTTAGCAGAGATACTGGAGTGCTTTGCCGTTTCCTTCTCCAGCTCATTTTACAGACAGGGAAACTGAGGCAGATGGGGTTAGACAGATCCAGATGGGGTCTAGGCAGACTCACGGCTAGTTCCTGTCTGAGGCCAGATTTGAACTCTGGAAGATGAGACTGACTCCAGGCCCCACACGGTCGCGCTATGGTGCCCCCTAGTGGCCCAACAATGGTAAATGTTTAATGCATGCTTACTGAAATCTAGTCTCTGAACACTTGTTTTTTCAATATATTTTATTGATATCCTTTTATTTTTCCATCATTAACCATACCATAATTTATAGACTTTTTTTAAAAGAAAGAAAAATAAACAAAATTGATCAATTATTGAAAAAGTCTGAAAACATGCAATTTCCTAGATTCAAGCATGTTCCATCTTTCCACATCTCTTCTTTAGGAAAATATTCTCTCTTTAAATTTTGTTTTTTACTTTTTGCAGTTAATCTTTAATCCTATGATGTTATACTTGTGTATTTTGTTTCTTGGCTTTGACTTCACTACATAAGATCGTGTTTTCATGCTTTTACAAAGCAATCACATTTGGTGTTTCTTACAGCACAGTAAACTGGGCCTAGAATCAGGAAGTATCATCCACCTGAGTTCAAATCTGATCTCAGACCCTTATTAGTTGTGTGGCCCTGGTCATTCAACCCTGTTTGCCTCAGTTTCCTTATCTGTAAAATGAGCTTGGAAATGGCAAATCACTCCTTTTTTTTTTTAAACCAAGAAAATCTAAATGGGTCATGACAAACATCACAGAAAAATGGTGAACAACGTAATATTCATTATTCATGTACCACAATTTGCTTATCCATTCCCCAATCAATGAATTTCCACAATGTTTCTGGTTCTTTGCTTCTATAGAAAAGATTTCTATAAATATTTTCATGTACAAGATGACTTTATTACCAATAATTTCCTTGGGGAGATATGCATAGTAAGGAAATCTCTTAAGTTCAAAATGTATGGAAATTTTAGTTTCCTTTATTCACAGAATTCCAAAACGCTTCCTGAAATGGCAATACTTGATTCATAACTGCACCAATAATGCACTTTCTTAAACTTTTATAGAAATTTGTGTCTAGTAGTGGTTTTCTTTTTTCTTTTTAAATTTGAGGATTTTTTAAGTTTAAGAATTATCCTCTGAATCCATCAGGACCAGGAAATTCTTTTCTTTAATGGTGAATTTTTTATCTATTTCCATTTCTGAATTTGATTATTTATGATTTCTTTTTGGTCTTCTATTAATTTCAGTATTTTATATTTTTAAAGGTATTCCTTTTTTGCTGTTATTCTGAATTTATTATTTTTTGATGTGATTTTTTTTCTTTTTAATGAAGATAGTTATAGCTTTATCTATTTTCTTAGACTTTTCAAAAAATAGATTCTGAGTTTAGGTTATCAGTTCTACACTCTTTTTCGTTTCAAAATTTTCCAATTTCTAGTATCTCCTGTTTTGTGTTCATTTTAAAGTTAGAAGCAAGGTTAGACATAAAGCTGGTTTTTTAAAAATATATATTCAATTTATAAATCTTCTTATCCTCTACTTTTGAAATAACTTTTTAAGGCTGTAATTTTGACCTGATGACTTTTTGTCTATACCCCAGAAACTATACACTTAAAACTTAAAAACACTTAAAACTCGTCAGTAAAACCTTGTACTCCATGGTATTTAATAAATGTTAGTTGACTAAATGACTAACTTGTTTCAACATTATTATTTTCTTTCATGTAATTATTGTTTCTGTGATTTGTTTTTTGACCCACTCAGTATTTAGGATTTCATTATTAAATGTCCATTTGAATCTGCATGAATTGACTACTGGCTTTTGTTTCTTTATTTTATTTTACATTCCTCCTTTTTGATATTTATTTGCATTATCTCTGTGTCTTAATGTATGAGCACTTTTTTTAATTCTATAGGGTACTAAAAAATACATATATTTCTTAGCAGTTTCATTAAGAAGTTGTCTTTTAGTTTCAATTTCTCTTACAGTTTGTTCCATCTCCATTTTTCTGTTGTTTCTTTTTGTTATACTTGTTCAAAACAGAGACACATTAAAACCTCTTACTATTGTATAGTATTCATCTGTGTAGTTCAGTAACTGTCTTTTATGAATTTAGATTCTAAGGAATTTATAGCATAAGTTCAATGTCTATGGCTCCTTTTGGGATAATGAAATTCTTTATCTGTAGGTATTAACATCTAATAACATGATGAAATTCCTGCTTTAAAAAAAAAAAAGTATAAGCATTAGTTTTATACTTTGCTCCATTTGACTCTAAAATTGAGATTTTTTTCAAAATTATTATTATCATTGATGTTGTTTCTTCCTCTTGGAAGAGAATAGTCTCTAAAGTTATTTTTTATTCATTACTCTCAATTCCTCATCCCATTTATTTCCAAGTTTTAGAGTTTTATTTAATTTCTTTTTTTCTTCCTTTTTTTAGTTAAAAAGTAATTCTTCCTTCACCTCCTCTTTAACTACTTCTGTTAAGTTCCTTTTCATTTTCTGCACATTTTCTGAAATGGATTCCCTCATTTTTCTCTCGGTCAATTTTCTGCCCTTTCTGATTCATGGCCCTTAAGTGGATTCCTCCTTTAGGCTCTGCTTCTCATGACATCACCACTTCTCAAGTAGCATTTAATTTCCTCTTCTGAAAAATTTCAGTCATTAATTTTGTTGTACTTCATTCTAACGAGGATCAAGTGCTGCAGGATCTAGAGAACAGAGAAGCCTGGCAGGGTCCTTCCCTGGTTATACAATCATGTTCTACCTACTGTACTCCCCATGATCATCTTCCTCCTTAAATGCTACGATTTCTCTTCTCTGGATCCATGACCTCTCACCTGCAGCCACAAGTTCTGATCCCCTTTCTCGTGAAGCAGGATGCTGTCCATGAAGGCACACAGTTCCCTTTCAGAGGTGGTGGTCACTCAGCATTCCTATTACAGAATCCCATCTTCCAATATAGAATCTTACCCCTAGTGGTCTCTCCCAGTGGGGTCTTCTCCCAACAAATAAATGAAGATTTTCTCTTTCTTCTCCCCATTTCAAGCCTTCCTTTTGTCACCTTCCCCACTCTCCCATTAGTCTCACTCCTTCCCATAGGGAGGGAATTGTGTTTGATTTACCCCAACCAAGTAAATGGTAAACTGTAGAGGGCGGAACCTTGTTTCAATAGTACTTTCAAGAAGTAAACATTCTCCTCATTCCTTTTCCTCCTCACCACCCTTTTTTGCATCCTCTCATTTTTCTGTTTAGTCCTAAAGAAAAAAAATAGATTCATGTATAGGTTAGGTATTATAAAATTTAGTTGACACTGCTTCTGATCACTTCTATTTAAATTTTGCTTTTACCTTTATAGTGTTGTGTACTTTTATCAAGAAATTTTGATGTTTCCTCGTAATAGACTGTTATTTATTTTTAACCTCATAGGTATTTTTTCCTTGCTAGATTTCCCTTCCCTTTTTTCTCCCTGAGATAATTTATTTTATTACTTTTACTTTCCTTGGAAGGTGGATTTAATTATATTTTTGTGTACTTTTTTTATCTGGGGTGCTCAAAGAATAATCGGCTTACATAGAGAAGTCTCTACTTCTCTTGTGGTTATGGAACTGATGATTGATTAGGCTCAAGGATGCAATATACATCTTGAGCTCTTTTGTCACAAATTATTTCATCCCTTCTAAAGTTTCTGGTGGGTACAGAATATTCAGGCTATTCTTGTTTCCTTTCCATTCTGGTTATCTGCAGAATTTGTGGTCTTTAGAATTTTCCATTGTAACCTCCATGAAATTTTACTGAGATGTCTGAACTAGTTTAGGATGTCCTAGAGACCGACTTTCCAAATATCTATTCCCGTTGATTTATTTGCTTGGGCTCCAGGTTTTTAATTGTGTAATTGAACATGAGATCTTTGATCATTTCAGTGTTTTTTCTATTCCTCATATTCCTCTATCACTTTCTGATTCCTTCCTCATTGATAGAACAGCCTACTCCCATGCCAGGGAATCTATTTTTCACTGGTCTCACACTAGAACTGGTGCCAGCTGGATCTCTCTTTCCTTCAACCCTGGTACAGTCCCACACCTGTTGGCACACACCCTGCCCAAATTTTCTCCATTCTTTAATTCTCTGGGTAACCAGTGCTACAACCTAGTACTAACATTTCAGGCTAGGCTGGCTTCATTTTTCTTATGTTTCCATCTCTTCCTCAAAGGGAGGAGAGGAGACTCGGCTGAAATTAGAGTTGCTTTCTTCTGTGTATTGAAACAGAATGGTGAATTGAAGGGCCAGAGTAAGGCAAGTTGCTCAATACAATAGTAGCAATAGGGTAACTGTTGAGTAAATATGTGAAAACAAGCCCATGGGTACTTCCAGATTTGCCACCCTATGGAGGAGGAGGAAGAGTTTTCTTCCTGAGAAGGGAAAAAGCACTAAGAGGATAGGAGGCAAATCTTTTTGGTGTTAATTCAAAATATTGTTAACTTGCTGAATATTTTGGGCGTCGATCTCTGGAAAGAGATGTCACTACTTTACCTCTTGGACATAATTTTTATTTTGCAAAGTTCTGAGAATTCAGGACGACTGGAGAAAATGTTTAGTCCTCAATTTTGCTTAAAATATGACCCAGAAATACCTAGCTCCTTCTAAATACTTTGAAAAACATTAAAGAATCTTATGTACATGTTCATGTGTACGTAGAATCATGTATATATATGTCTATGTATACATCTGCATATATGTTTATAAATATATACATGTGAGTTTTTTTAATTAGAGAGGAATGAGGAGGGCACATGGGTTTTACAATTTTGTTTCAATGATTATAACTTAGAGAAAAATAATCGATCTAATACTTATAGCTTTTGTTTTTCTGATAGGCCTATCAGTTTACTCAATCCTATAATGCAGGATGAGCCTCTAACTCAAAAACAACTTTTTAAATATATTTTTTTCTCACAGAAAACCAAAACAAGTTCCTTTGCTTACAGAATGACAAGAAAGGAAATACTGAAGAAACAGTCTTCATAGCCAACTAAATATGAATGAGCACTTTAAATGTCAAGTATTTGTTTTTCAAAAACCTCAAAATACAAGCTTCAAGTCAGACTCCAAGGTAAATTTCCACATCAAACTGCAGTTGTTTAGGTTTTGAATATCTTTCCTTCTTCAAACATTTCCAACAAAATTTACTTTGAAGAAACAAAAACATTGGCCATTATAGAGCTACATCAAGTCAAAATACAAGTGGTCAAGTGATCAGGCAATCATTATTCATTTTTAAGCTTTAAGATAATTTTGAGACCTCAGCTTCACTTTCAATGAAGTTTCACTTAACAAAACAAATGTAGGAGTGTGCCTATCCACCAAAACCTGTCAAGTAGAAGTGGGAAACAAAATAGGTCTATCCAATAGAGTTATTCCATCTTGAGGCCCATGCATCATCATGGAGACACATAAACTATTTTATTTTTCAAATGACGTAAGCTAACCTTGTTTTTCCAAATAATTACAGAATAAGCACATTTTTTTCAGGTGAGGGTGGCTTTTCAGTTTCTGCTATGGCTCAGAAAACTAAAAATTGGTAACAGGGTTCCTTTATTACATGAGCCATAGACGAGGATTGATCATTTGACAGAATGAAGGTCAATTACAGTCCAATTACTCTGTACTCATGGACACAGTGAGCTTTTGATCCTTTAGAATTATTTTTCAGGTTGAAGAATAGCCCTGACCTTTGCTGTCAGTTTACCTGCGTTCCGTCAGATAGCGGCAGCTAAAACTTAAGTGAAATTTACAAAGTTCAATTAACACAAAAGTAGCAAAATTATTTTTTAGGAATTCCTAAAAACAATAAGGGCAGCCTTCTTCTACCTCGAAGGTGTTTACTTCCTTTCCCAAGATTTCCTCCGATAAGAGGCCACAGACACAAAACTGAACGCATGACTTCTAATCAAAAAGAAAAAAAAAATCACCATATAGATCTAATGCCTATGACACAGAAAGTAAATTATCATTCTTAATTTTTAAGGCTGGTGTTTATATATTGTTTAGAGTACTTGTATTCCTCTCTACAACCTCTGGCTAGGTGTTATTGTACCTATACTCCTGATTAGAAAACTGCGGTAGACAAAGATTAAATAACAAAGTCAGACTCACAGAACTAACAAACTTGAGAGGAAGGATTCAAATCCAAAACCTATTTCAAATCTAAACCTCTTCCCTCTATGTCCTGTTTTCTCAAATCATGAACATATTTGGCTGAAACAACTAGGTCAATTTTCCCAAAGACAGAAAGACTTGTATATTCTATCTTCATTTAAGAATGCTGCTGAACTCATTTATTTCACATTGGAACTGACCATCTACTAAGACTTTGGTCCCTTAAGGGCTGGAAATTTGTAAGTCTCTCAAATATTTATTTTTATTTTGTATCCTAGCCTGCTCAACAGCTTGCTACAGCTTCCAGTGAAGATCAAACCCCATTACTAGAGTTGACAATTCAAGTTTTCTTTGAACAAGCTATACCAGTTACTTTTTGGTCAAGATTTTCAATTTCATCTGTGTGGAAAGATTGCAGAGTGAAACTCTACCAATGCACAGTAGCAACCCCTAGGTAATTTACTGTAACTTACAGACTTGCGTAGGGCACTGAGATCAGAGGCTTGTCCACAGTCATCTAGAACGGACTCCCTAACTCCAGAGCAGGCCCCTCTCTCTCCAACACTTCCTTTAGCTTTTATAAACTGCCTTAATCATTGAATAGACATTACCTGTCAAACTGAGACCTATAAAAAATGTTAGCTTAAAAAGCCAAGATATCCCACTGCATCCAGGGCAATCTCCAGGCGTCCTCATCCACATCTGGTCACTTGACCCAGACAGTTCTAAAAGAGAAAGGCTGAAGACTTTGCACAGCCTTCCCTCACTTAAATCCAATTTGCTTGTATGTCATGGGCATCACTTCCTTAATGTCACGGCCCTCTTGAAGAACAAAGGATAAACAACAACAATATAAGTTGCCTAAGGTATATAATCAGTAAAAGGCAGTTATTTTACTGATGATATTTAATTTTAATAGTTAAAATTCAGTAAGCAATGATCATTCATTTTTAAGCTTTAAGATAATTTTGAGACCTCAGCTTAATAAACTTTCATTCAACAAAACAAATGTAGGAATGCACCTCTCCACCAAAACCTGTCAAGTAGAACTTGAAAAAAAAAATTAGGGATTCATAGTTCTGAGACTCTAGAGTTAAAACTCCCTGTTTTACCAAGGGAATAATAATATGTATTCTTTAAATTGGGAAAGCCATGAAGAGTGCAAAAATATAATTTTATTCTCCAGCTTAGCTTAGTTGACTGAACTTAATAATTTGTGTTAACGATGGACAAAGGTGGCAGAGATGACAATAATAAAATCTCATTTATTTTTTACTCCACACCATTAAAGTGCTTCTTTAGGAAGCACATTACACGGTGCAGAGAAGAAGCTTTGGGCTTTCTAAGGTTACACCAAATGAATAAAATACCTAGCACTTTTTTGTCACAGCAAAAGGATGAATGTCTCTTCAAACATTGAGATAGAATTGCAACCAATACCAAGGCACAGTGCTCCATACTGTTGAAGTCATGAAATCTTGAAGAACGTATACACATTTGACTCATTTTTCTATCTTAAATTTGAATGGGTTACATATGATGTTTTTGAAATTTATATTATCTCAGTAAAACTAAGAAGTCATCATGCAATGATCTGATTCAAAATATTTTTTAGCTCTTTCAGTATACCTTCCTGCCCTTTCTGGTTGTGGCAAGCAACTCAAATGTAACTGCCCTATCTGATAATATTATTATATCAAAAGTCCTTCAAAATTGCTATAATTGGGAGGTGTGGGGGAGATCAGAATAGCAAGTGGTTAACTGTAGGAATTAAGTAACCACACTGATTCCATCCTGTAATTCAATTCTGGAGCTAGCTCAGCTCTATTTCTAGTCAAATATGGATCTAGTTCAATCTGTCTTATAAGAAAACTACATTCAATTGTGGAAAAAAACCTGATTGCATTATTTGAACCTAGTACTGGGTGATTGGGAGACTGAACCATCTCTTTCTGTTGTTTATACTCAACCAAGGACCTATATGCTGACCAAAACAAAGGCAGATCCACATAATGATGCATGAAGATTTTTCCTAATTATGTATCTGGAGCAATCCATATGGCTTACCTAAAAACTGGCTCATACTGACCAACCAATTATTGATTCCACGTTCCCTTGATTACTTACAGATACTTGGAGAGTGGAATGTTCATTCTTCCCCTCCCAACTAAGAAAGTCCCTAATCTTTAATCCAATTAGGAATCAGATTGTTGTTTTTTAATCATTTCAGTCAGACTCTTAGTTGACTCCATTTGGAGTTTTCTTGGCAAAGAAACTGGAGTGCTTTGCCATTTCCTTCTCTAGCTCATTTTACAGATGAGAAAACTGAGGCAAACAGTGAAGTGACTTGCTCCGGGTCACTCAACTGGTAAGTATCTAAAACCAGACTGAATTCACAAAAATTAGTCTTCCTTATGTTTCTTTTTCATTAAATGGTCTTATTTGATTGTTTTTAATGTATAAAAGTCTGTCTCTCCCAGTGTTGGGGGTCTAGCTCTAAACTGAGGAAGTAGTCTAGTCCCACTTTGTAGGCAACTAATATGTATAAATTGATACACTTGGAAGATTAAACTTTTATTTTCTTAGTCATTTTATCTTTCACCCACCACAGTTGGTAGGTATGATTTTTGTTTTGTTATGGGTTTTTTTTTAATTAAAAAAAAAAAAAAAAAAGACAGAGAAGAGTAGTCTTGGGTGTATAAAACAGTTAATATACTGTTATGCATATTAAGATGTTAAAATCAAGAGATAATAAATAAGACATACACCAAACAATATGCATTTATTAATGATCCACTATATGACAGACCCTGAAGGACTAGAAATACAAAAATAAAATAAAAAAACAACAATCTCTATTCTCAAAGTTCTTATATTCTAAAGGTGTAGTTAAAACCTCTAAGGATCCGGCTGGTTTCAAACTCTCTCAAAGGGATTCTACTGCAGTGTCTTTAAGAGTCAAGGGGAATATGGAGCAAAGCAGTTTTTGTCAGAAGTTTTGAAGCGACAGTTAAGAAAAGTCAAACTATGAAGTATTTCTCCTTATAGACTAAAAAAGAAAATATATGTTTTATCTGTGATCTATGAGGAATTTGTGGGGAGTAGAAATAGAGAATAAGAAAAACTTTTTCTTTTAGTAAGAACTGTCATAAATGATCGTGTTATAAAGAAACTAAGAAAAGACAAAGGTAGTTTATTTCCTGAGAATTAATGCAATTTTTTCTAGAATAGAAATATAAACATTCTTAAAGAAACTTTAATCAGCCTCTATGTGAACTGAATGATGTGAGAATGTTTCTAAGCAATGAAGAAGAATCTATATTGTTACAAGGTCTAAGGCTATTCTGCCTGCAAACTTTCATATAACCATTATAAATAGCTAAATGTCTCTGCCTTATTACTGATTTTAATTTGTTAACAAATTGTTTATGAGTTAACTATTAAGGATGAGGATTAATTTATTCAATAATGAATATTTAGTGACAGGAGTAGGGCCTCAGTTAATGAAGAGAAATGGTTAGCAATTCTATTAATCAATCAACAAGCATTTATCAAACACCTAATTATCCAGATATATTCCCTGGATCACTACAGAACTTAGGGTAAATAAGAGAATGAGCCAAATGGAATTCTGAGATATGATAAACAAAGGGGATATAATAAATCACATTATACTTTGCTAAACATAGAGTTGTGGGAATAGATGAGAGAGATAAATAGTATGGATAAAAATAATCCTTAAAAAAATACCTCTATTAGATTTTTCACAGAACCTTTATGTCAAAATTATTTGTCAAATATTCTTAATAACTATCATAATCAATTTTTAATCACTAAAAAGGAATTGGCTATAACCTAAGTTCTCCTTAAGATCCATAAATCAGGGCATCTGACTTAAAATTAACTGGGAAATTAGTTAGAAAGGCAGAAATTAGTCAAAAAGGCAGTCAGATGTTAAAAAGTCACCACTAAAAAAGATATGAGCATATTGCATATATATATATAAGTCCAACAATCTTATCTATCCTAATGACTTAGGAGTTAGACTGTCCTTATAGACTAGCTATAAAAACCAAACAGGGAAGAAGCTCTTAATATTTACTTAAACTTGATTTCAGTTTGCAATATTTTGGAAGCAGACAGCTTGAATAAAACTAAATATAAAAGACTCCTTTTTTTTTTTGGGGGGGGGGGTCCAGGGAGGGAGTGAACACTAACATTCAAGAGATCAGGAAAGGCTTCATGTAGGGGGTGGATTTGGGCTGCTTCTTGAAGAAAACCAGGGTTTCTAAAAACCCTAGTTTTTAGAATATAAGATATAAAAATATATCATATATATATATAAATATATACATATATAAAACAAGCATACACACATATAAGATATAACATTTAACATATAAGACATAAAGGCATAACTGGGAGATGGAGTGTTTTAAATGAGAAACAGTAAGAAGGCTACTTTGAACCACAATGTATATAAAGGGGAGTAATGTGAAATAATGATGAAAAAGTAGGTTGAGGCCAGATTATGAAGCACTCTAAAATGACAAAGTGTAAATATTTGATCCTACAGATAATAAGAAATTGATGGAGTTTATAGAGTAGGCAAATAACATAGATTTGAACATTAGGAAAACCATGTTGGTGGCTGAAGGGAAAATGGATTAGAATGGGAAGATATAAAGTAGAAAGACTATGAGTATAGTAGAAGAAAGAAGTCATAGAAGGGAGGGAGACAAGAAGGGAAAAAGACAAAAAGGCAAAGGAAGAGTGAGAGATGCAGAAAGAGAGAAAGAGACATACAGAAACAGAGAAAGAGTAAGTGTATGTGTGTGTACAGGATATGAACTTGGGTGACAACTACACTGATTGAAACAAAAACATCAGAAAAAAAATACTTTTCCAGAAACTAAGAGACTTCCAAATTGATAAAATGACTTACAAATGATGGCAGTATGTCCCGTACATTTTAACACTACAAGAACTGAAAAGGAAGCATACAGAATTTCATCTCAGCTCTGAGTCCATTCTTCACATCACATTTTAACTGGTATCCAATGTTCCTTCTTACAGAGCTCTTTCAAATTTCCCATGACTTTCGGCAAAGTATACTGCAAAACTGGGATGAGTCATAGCAATTTAATTCAAATATTAAAGATCAATTTTGATTCATACCTAAATTGGCTCTGGTCAGACTAAGATGCTGGTTAATTCTTGCCTTCCAAGAATTTACATACTAAGAAATGGAATATTATAATTTAAGTAGATTAGTTTTTCATCAAATGTTAGTTTTTTCATCAAAGGTAGTATTTTTGACTGGACTACAAATAAAATATGTGACTATATCTCTTTACAACTCCTTTTTTACTTTATCAGAAAGAATATACTGATTCCCTATCCTCGTTTTTAAAGGGAAAGGGGCATGAAAGCCAAAATAAAACAGTAAAGTCTTGCTTTCAGCAATAGAGGGAAATTGTCTCCACATCAATAAAATTACAAGATAAGCAATCAAAAAAAAATCTATGACAATGAAGCTACAAAGGTCAATACTTTCATTTGCTTATGTTTTTCTGGATGAATAAACCAACACCCTTCATTACTGATAAATAAAAAATGATTTAAAAATTTTAAATTCTTGTTTTGCGTATACATGATAGCTGCTAAAATTTAAAAAACAAAAAACCCTTAATCCAGAAGCTTCTTGTCTTAAATGAAAAACAAGTTAAATATATGTTGGTTTTGATGGTGGGTTGTTAGCTTTCCCTACAAAGGAAAAACATCCCTTAATATCCATGATTAACATACTAAATTGGATTTTTCTTCCAACAGCCTAACAAATATCTGCTTCCCTTAAGAAATATCATAGATAAATTTTTTTTAAAACTCAGATTCCCTACATAACTATAAATAGGAATATCTCCAAAATTACTGTTTTAAAAGGTACAATGTGCATCATTTAAAAATAACACCTATATCCATGATATCCATGATAGCTGTAGAAGATATAGATATAGATATATATTAAGATTATGATCAAGCAGTATTTTACACATAGGAGGCACTCAGTAAATTAGAGAACAATGGGACTAGAAAAGGGGCCATTAAAGATGATCTATTTCCAACAATATCATTTTTTAAAATTTGAATTCATTAAATTCTGCCTTCCTGAACAATGATTTAAGTAATATTCATTTAAATAATGTAGTAGATAAAATTAGAGACCTGGAATCCAACCCTGACTCTGTTATTGTGGGACCTGAAACAAATCCTTGAGCCTACCAAGGCTTTACTTCACATATGTAATGATCTTGGATGTCTCTTCTACCTCTGGGAGATTTCATTAAAAAAATTTTAAACTATATCTGTTTATAATTCAATCAGCTTATTAAGCGATATTCAAATCATTTCAACAACATTAACTGAGTACTTACATACTTATGTATGTGCATATGTAAAGTGTAAATATGTATGCGTGTATACACATATATGTATCACTATATGTAATATTTTTCAAATTTTCCCAAAAGTTGACAAAAATTTCTATTTCCATGTTTAAAATGATTGTAACGTATAACAGAAAGCTTGCTGTCTTGGGGAAGGGGAAGGAAAGAGAGAAAGGGAGAAAAAAATCTGGATCTTAAAATATTACAAAAATAAACATTGAAAAATATCTTTACCTATAATTTAAAAAAAGAAAATACAAATAAGGAAGGGCAGGGGGAATTACTATTTCCCTGAACCTATCATCCTTCATTCTGCTCTTTCAAAGCCAGGAAAAAAAAAATTTTCTAACAGCAATATTAAACTGAAAAATAATTCCCACTGATTGTCTTTTAAAGAACGATTCTCAAAAATAGTACAGTAGTCAAAATTGTTATGCCACAGTTCTTTTTTATTGTTCTAACTCAGTTTCCCTAATTATCCTGACCCAGTCCTGACTCAGTTTCTCTGCTTCAGTTTATAATTATCAGCTCAAAGCTCAGTCCTGCAAAACTCCCCTCCCTCTTTATCAGAATACTTGATAAGGCTAAAAGATTTTATGTTTTAGAATATCAGAATGCCTCTCCCCATCCCAAGCTACCGGAATGTCAGATACCGTCTTAACAAGATGCCTCTCCCCATGTCCAGGGTGGCTCCCCCCATTAGGTCATCCCATCTCCGCAGGCTCACCCCACATTCCTGCTCTCAGCACCTTGACTCCGCCCCTGCCTCAATCTACCCTCTGAGTCTGAGCCATGTGTATATAGGTCGTCAAGAACTCACACTGTTTTCTTGGACAGGATAGTCTCATTTAGTCCTGAGACCAAATCCTGGGTTCCAGTAACTCTCCCTTTAAATAAATTATTAAATACTCTCTCTCATCTCTATCTTGCTTCAGTTTCTCCAGCATTACAAAATGATTTCCCATTATCATTCTCATGTGCCATAAGTAAGAACCTAGAAACACAGTGAGATTAGAGCAAACCAATTTTACTTTATTCCTCAAAATTAGAAAGGATGTGACAGATATGGAAACCAGTAGCTGTCTCTGGCCTATGTTATATGTAAATATACGTATAACATATAGGTATAATCAAGTAAACATTAAGTGATTTTATTCAAATTTGCTCATTTATAATTATCCTTTATTTCTTTGAGGTTCTGTTTAGAAAACAATTATGCTATTTGTATTAAGGTCCAGTTATTATAAATTGATAAAAATGTATCTTCCATTAAAAACTGCTCTTGATGTAAAGGAAGGGTTTATGTAACTGACCTAACTATAAATAGGCTCCATACCCTAAAGCTAAAGGTGGAAGGTAAATTCAAGTCCAGTCAACAAGCATTAATGAAGTGTTCATTATGGTGCTGAATGCTGGGGATACAAAAGAGCCAAGAAGATGGCTCCTGCCCCAAGGGGCTTCCATCCAAGTGGGGGAGCCAACATAGAACCAAACACACAGTGTGCCTGGAGGGCAGAGAAGGAGTAGGGATGGGGAGAACAGTCCCTAAATGACCTGGGATGGAGGGAGGGAGGGCAGGAAAGGGCTCCTCGTTCTTCTTCAGTCCCGGGTGGGCTCATGGTGACCACCGGTTCCTTTCACAGTGGGATCCTAGTGCTAGGTCGCCTCATCCTCCCCCTCCCCAGTTTTTAGAGCAGAGAAGGTCTACAAAGGGGAAGTCACCTCCTGCCCAAGGTCCCACTGAGGTTACCTCTGGAGCTTTGACATCCCAGGACTGGATGACCAGGGTCCATTTTCCCTCCAGCCTCCCAGTGAGGGCTGGACCCTTCCAGAGGAACTGGGAATCTGCACGACGGAACGGAGATTCCATTCTGGGAATTCCCTACATGGATGCAGTCCTGGAGCTTTTTTAAGAAATGGCTGGAGGGTGGACACTATAACGAAGAACCAATTTGATAATTTCTATTTGGAGAACTCAATACTGGGTGGAGGAAGAACTCGAAGGCTCGCATAGTCCACAGTGTATTATTAGTACTCTTTTATTAAAATGATGCACTATCCATTACTGTGTTCTAGACTGGCTATGACTAAAATACAGATTATTTAGTACAATAGTCATCTTATAGATATTAAATATCTAGACATCTACATGCCTGAGGAAATGTTTCTATTCTCAGTGCAGGTGCTTCCTGCAATTATTTTTATACCCGCCACTGATTTCTCTCCCATACCTACCCATATATCCCCGCCCCAACTGTACTGATTACAATTTTAGTGAAGAATCAAACTTTTATATATAATGCCTTATCTGTTAGATATGAGAAAGACAGAGAGACACACAGAGATTAAAAACATGATAAAACAGTATTTTGCTCATAAAAGATATTACTTGGCATATGATTTAGAACACAGAAAATGAAAGTTTCCTGATCTTGAAGTTTTTGGTTTCCCATTCATTAAGCACAAGACTTTCTCATACCTCTATGTTCTAGGTCCTTCACTTAACAAAAAGGGCTACAATGACTCCACAGATGTTCTTAATATTTTAAAAAGCTTTAAAGGAAAGAAGAAAAAATTAGGAAAATATCTTATAAACCTTAAAGGAGAGAGGTTTTTAAGCTTTATTTTATGTCATGGCCTATCTGGCTGTCGGATAAAATCTATCTTGTTTTTTTCTTCCTCAGAATAATGGTTCTAAACACACAAAAGAGAATTACAAAGAAAAGAAAAAGTTAGCCAAAATAAAGATGCAATTTTGTTTTTCATCTGAATTCATGAACTCCCTAGAATTTATGACATCAGGTTAAGAACCTCCACTTTACAGTAAAACCCATGTCCCCTACTAAGATGGTAGGCGCCATCTTCTTGGCTCTTTTGTATCCCCAGTATTCAGCACATTATAGAACACTTCATTAATGCTTGGTGACTGGACTTGAATTTACCTTCCACCTTTAGCTTTAGGGTATGGAATTTCTTTTCCTTCATGCCAGGGCCTTTCTCTGATCTTGCCTACTCTAAGTTTTGGAGGCAAATTAGTTTTAAAGTTTTAATTTTTCAGAAAGTAGAGATCTTCTCTAGCCCACCTACTTTAAGTGACCTTTATACACCACTGCTCTACTAAAATGGTTTTCTTTCACTTTCTCATTGGAAAGGAGGCGCTATATTACCGGATACTGGACAAGGAATTAAGTAACGAGTTCTACTCCAAATTTACTAATTACCCTGATAGGATGTATAGGTTTCATCTTTTTCTTCTGTAAAATGAAGGGGTGAGTCAAGATCATCTATTCAGATGCTTTCCGGCGCTCAAATTGTGTTTCTTTACACTATTGTTAACCAAAAATGTGTTCTGGGTCAATTATGTAGATTATTTAACTTAACAAAGCTAAAGGGAAGATGATGTTATTTTTAGGTGCAAACAAAACTATTTTTGCATTTGTAGGCATTTAGTGAAATATACAGAACAATATAGTAAAAGAATGAATGATTTTCCTAGTACTAGTGACTTAAAAAGCTGCTGAATTCAGAAATCTCAAGAGGAAAAAAACAAACAAAAAAACTTTTTGTTATTAGAAGGTACAAATTGATTCTATGCCCAGAAGTGAATTTTCAAAAACTTCAAAAACAGGCTGCCCAGTTCTGGCCTATTTAAAAGATGCTACAATCATAAGGCCATCCAATCCAATTAGAATTGCTTAGAGGAACACCAAAACCTACATTTTTGTTGTTCTTGTTGTCAGCAGTATGTTCCCAATAATAGTTAGTGGTAAGACAATTAATATTATCTTCAGGAACTAACACCACTTGTGCTCCTCTGTCCTTAGAGAAGTCCAACGCTTAGTAATAAGAAAAGTCCTAGCAAGGAAAATCCTAAAAAAGGTGGGCTGAAGAAGGGATCTGCCAATGGCTAATTACCTGTGGGGTTTGAGCAAATCACAAAGTTTCTGGGACTCAATAACCATGGGATCTGGAGCTAGAAGTAGACCTCTATTATCAGCTAATCTAAACCCTCCATTTTATAGAAGTGAATTCAGTGAACTATTCCAGCACATACTTAGTTATCCCCAGTTGGATTTCAGATGACACCACAAAGCAAATTCAATCATGCAGAAATCTGGGTTCAGAAGAATGAATTTTTTTGAAATGGCAGAAATGTGCTCGAGTCTCTAAGTAGCATTTTTTATAGACATGAGAAAATAAGCTAAAAATACACATAACTTACTAATATTTTTCAGGAGAAGACATTTTTATTTGAAGTTCAGAATTTCTAGCTAATTTCCTGTTTCCAATTTTCTCTGTGTAAGGGGAAGCACAACATAAACCGTGGACAAACTGATATAACAATGAGGTGTCCCTGCTCAGTTGATTGGAGAAAACATTCCAAGATGTTTTCTTGGACTTTAAAACTATCGAGTATTGCAGACCAGAGGCACCTAATGAATGAATGCAAATACTACCTCTCCTAATTCTACTTTGTTAATGGGGCAGGGGGATAATAATGTTGAAAAAAAGCCCCTGACAGATTTTTTTCAACAGGTCCTTGAACACACTGCAGTGAACATGCTTAAAGAAAACACCATCTTTGGACTTTATCTTCCTACGCTGTTTTCCTTAATAACAACTTCAACAAACATAGTAATCACCCATCAGGTGAACACAAAGGCAAAAATGAACAGTGGTTTCAATCCCAAAAGAGGTTACAGTCTGTCAGAATGAAAAGATCAAGCTTCTTTGACCCTGACAGTAAAACAGTGTAGCAGAAAGAGCACTGGGCCTAGAATAGGGGAAATCTGAGATCAAGACTTATCTCAGACACCAGTTTAGCTGCGTGGCCCTGGCTAAAGAGTTTACCCTTTGTCTACCAAAGTTTCCTCAACTACAAAATGGGAATAATAATAACGCATACCTCATCGACTTGTGAGGTCCAAATGAGTTACTATCTGTGAAAGAGATACCACAATGATTATTAAACAGCAAGCATTTCATAAATGCTTATTCCCTCCACATTCAAAGACCTTCTACCATCAGGCAACCAGCTACCATATTATATTGTAATCTTCTGCACTCAGCTGTTACATTCATGCTAAAATGGGCTACTCTCTTCCTTACCCTCATCCTCCACGCCAAGAATTCCTAGCTTCACTTCCCTGACTGAAATCTCCTTCCTGCTACATTCCTATCCAGTCCTTTCAAACTCACCTCAGATGCAATATCATTCAGGATTGCAGATTCTCTACCTGCCTTCAAACCCACTTTACTTTCAGATCATGGTTTCTTAATCTGTATAATGTCATAGACTCTTTACAGAACAGTTTCAAATGCAGAAATTAAGACACACAGAATTACAAAGGAACCCAATTAAATGATATAAATATATAATAAAAAAAATTTTAACTCACCAACTGAGGTTGGGAACCTCTTGTTTTTGATTCCCACTTCATATAGCACTTTGTTTAGAAATTCCTCAATGATAAGCAATAGTCATCTGTGTATGTTTCTTTTCCTGCTATTTGACTATGATGAAAAAGTACCATAAATTATCTAGATATTTTTAGGCCTTTAGCCCCACCCCTCCTAACCTTGCAGTGTTATAAGCCAAAGCTTCTTAAACTATAGGTTGTGCCATTCTGGAAAGCAATCTGGAATTATGTCCAAAGGGCTATAAAACTGTGCATACATACTCTTTGACCCAGCTGTGCCATTATTGGGTCTATATCCTAAAGAAATCATAAAGGAGGAAAAAGGACCCACATGTGCAAATTTGTGGTATATGAAGGTAGTGGAATATTATTGTACTATAAGAAATGATGAGCAGCTGACTTTAGAAAGGCGTGGAAAGATTTGCATGAAATGATGCTGAGGGAAACAAGCAGAACTAGGAATATATTGTACACAGTAACAGCAAGAATATGCAATGATCAACTATGAAAAGCTTGGTTCTTCTCAGTAGTTCAGTGATCCAAAGAAATCCCTGTGATGACCGCATCATTTTAAAATCAGCTAGAGTCAGGAATTCAGGTTAAGGGGAAATCTTCAATCTTTTTGAGGTGAAGGGGGATTGCAATAGCAATATGGGCAGCTGCGACAGGACCCAGCTAGCAGAGGTGAAGGGGGATCTCGATCACAATGTGAGCAGCAGCGACAGGAAGCCAGCCAGCAGTCCCTTCCACTTCTCTCTCTGTCCCTCTGCCTCCACCCACCAAAATTGTCATTTCCTATACAACACATCAGGACTTGCACAAAGAGTGGGCGGGGGCCATTCTTTCTCCAAGCATATATACTAATAGAATATGGTCCAATTATTATTTAGCCTCACGTGCTTGGGACCTCAGTGCATCAACTCGAGCTTCAGCCCATTACAAATCCCAATAGAGTTTGGAAAGAAAATGTCAACTGCATCCACAAAAAGAACTATGGAGACTGAATATAAATCAATACATGCAAATTAATTAATTAATTAACTGCTTGACTAACTATAGGTTGTGACTCCATAAGGGGTTGTGACTAAATGTGAGTGTCATGAAATTATGATTTGTTACTGGTAAACATTTGATTTATATGTCTTTTTTTTTTTTTTTTAAACTTATGCACCCAAAATCACATAAAAATTTCTCAGGCAAAAAGGGGCCATAGATAGCAAAGGTTTAGGAAGTTCTGTTATAGAGAAGGCACACAATACACCATAGTATATGACCAAGACTAGAGTTTGATAAGCCCAAAGATCAAGCTTTTGGGGTAAGAAATCACCATTGGACAAAAATTGTTTGGAAAACTGAAAAGGCATTTGGCAAAAAATGGGCACAAATTAATATCTCACACTATATACCAAGATACAGTCAAAATGAATAAATGATTTAGACATAAAGGGTAATATAAGTAAATTAAGAAATCATAGAATATTTTATCTGTTAGATTTATGGATAAGAGAAGCACTTATGACCAAATAAAAGATAGAGAGGTCCACAGAAAGTAAAATAAATAATTTTGATCATATGAAATAGAAAAGATTTTGCACAAGTAAAATCTATGCAGCCAATATTAGAAGGAAAAGCAGGAAAATCAGGGGAATTTAAGGCCTCATTTCTCAAATTTATAAGGAATACAGCCAAATTTATAAAAACAAGTAAAATTCTTCAATTGATAGTCAAAGGATATCAACAGGAAACTTTCAAAAGAAAAAAAATCAAACTGTCAATAGTAACTTGAAAAAATGCTCTAAATCACTGAAGAGATGCAAATTAGATCAACTCTGAGGTACCATCTCACACCTATCAGATTGGCTAACATAAGAGGAAAGGAAAATGGCAAATGCTGAAGAGGAAGAAAAATAGGAACATTGATACATTGTTTGTGGAGTTGTGAATTAATCCAACCATTCTGGAGAACAATTTGGAACTATGTCCAAAGAACTATACTTATACGTTTGGACCCAGTTAGCTTTGAATACTACGTTTAGAATACTAAGTCCTGTAATGCAGGAAATAATCCAAGAAAATTGCATCTATATCTTTTTTTAGTTGTAACTTTCTTGGGAGGGGATGAAAGAGGAAAAAAAGGATCAAGTAAATAATATAGGGAGCACAGAAACAAAGAATAATTTACAAGAAAGTAAAGAAAAAAATGGGCATTCATGAATATAATTTTTCTATTAATACATATACTTTCTTAATCTGTTACTATATATTTTGACTCCTTCCTGATGTTCTGCTGGGCAATGTTCTCTTTTGTTTTGTTTTATTTTGCTTTTGTATTCCTTTGTATTTATTTTGTTTTGTATTCCTTTTCTGTTTTTTTTGTTGTTGTTGTTATTTCCAAATAAAATAAATTTTTAAAATTTGAAATATACTTTTTAGCCCCCAAAATTTACAAGCTATTTCAGAAGACACAACCACAAACAAAAGATGTCAAAATGACACAGAGAATAAACAGTGCTTTCACAGTAAGACAAGACTCTGAAGGGTCATCAGAGAGGAGAGGTGAACCTAGAGCTGGCCAGAAAGATGGGTGAGATAGTGAGTAGGAATGAAGTGCATTCTTATTTGGTGTAAAGAGACCTTGATTAAATTCACAGGAACAGAATGGTTGGGGACCAGTCCCAAAGAGTCCAATTTGACTGACTGCAAGAGATGACAATGTAAAAATGCAAAGATCTCTGAATTTCAGACTGAAAATTACGAACTTGATCCAGTAGAACCCAGCTTCTTAAACTGTGGGTCATAACTCCATGCAGATATATGGGGTCACATAAAAATTTCTCAGGCTAAAAAGCATCATAAATTGGCAAAATTTCAGAAACCCTGCTGTGGACAATAAGAAATCACTGAAGATTTCTGAGCAAGGGAATAAAACGAAGGAAATTATTTTAAAAAGATAAATACAATAGTAATGGATGAGAGGAAGTGATGAGAAGCAAGGAAATCAGTTATGAGGCTATTATAATCACAGTCTAAACATAAGGTGAAACCTTAGACAGAACAGCCAGGACAAGGAAAAATTCACAGGACTCAGTGCCTGATTGGAAACAGAGAAGTCAGTGAAAACTCCATTTCCCAGTTCATGTATTAGAAGATAGGTAAGAGGGGTGGGGGCAGAGGAGGTCAGAATTGGATGACCTGACTTTGGATGACACCAGGACACTCGAATGTAAATTCATTAAGAGTGAAGGTCCCAACCATGTGCTCTGCTGATCTCCTTGTTGCTGGGAATATTGAAGTAAGTTCCAAAGAAGAGAAATTGGCTGCCAGGGTCTTAACCTGAAATAAAAGCCACCCTCTACCTACCGCCTCCTTCTCAACAGGAGAAGCACTTTATTTTTTAAAAATATCTAATGTAAGCACACAGCTTACAAAATATTTCACTCTTAAAAAAAAAAATCACCATAAGGCTTCTTTATGTTGTTCTTTTTACTACTACTAAAATATACTTATATGGAGGGAAATGCTCTATTTTCTCTTTCTAAATACTTGATTGCAACCGTAAAGGTGAAGATGCTCTGTAGATCTCTTGTTGGCATCCCTTAAGCCCTTTCCCCTGACCCAACACACCTTGATCAATAGCACAAAGCACCAAGATGGTCCAATCAATGATAACCCACTTCAACTGAGCTTTGTAAATTAAAGTCCAAATGAATCCTATTTATTATCTAGAATTTAAGAGGGATTGATCTCTTATTTGGCAGAGTATTTACTAATGATGAAAGAGTTGGCCAATTTGAGTGATGCTGGCAATGGTGACTGCCTCTGCCAACAACTCATTCCCATAAACACTGAATTTTGTTCATCCGACAGCCTCTTGTCAACAGGCCATAATCACATTGTGACACTAAGAAGCTTCAAGATGCGAATTCATCTTTTTTGTCTATTGCCAAGGCTCCCAGGCTTTCATAATTGCCTTACTAATATATGTATGTGTGATTGTGTTACATGTAAACATATAGTCATATATAATAATATATATGTATATATCTATTCAGCATTTTGTTTAAAATGCCAAGAATAAATTACTTTGCCTCCCTGAAAGATGGGTTGAAATCCCTCCTGAATTCTATTTTTAAAACTCCTCTTTTAAAGTATAAATACTCCATGGGATATTACGAGGCTATATCCTTCATTCGTATAATTTTTAGAAATTATTGTAAGCAGGGCCTTTTGCCTGACAAACACAGACATTTCAATGGGCATAGGAATGATGAGTGAGAGGAAGTAATTATGGCAGTACACATCAAGCATATAAGGGAAGTAAAATTCTAAGGGAGATGCCTAGGGGAGGGAACACCACAGCTAGAGAGGTTTTGACAGGGGCTTTCAGGAAATAGGAGTTAACCAAACAAGCATCACTTACTTAGCATGGTGCTGGCCACCAACTGCCCCATCGTGTGACATGACATCTCTGACAATCTAATACACTGGCATTCCCTCATTATCTGTAGTGGGCTTTTCCCCTAATTTCTCATCATTTATGCTTCAACCAACGTGCATTTAGCACCTATTCCTAAAGTTAAAGAAAAAAAGAGTGGGGAAGAGTTTTCTATTACCTTTTTAAAATTATCTTCTAAAGTTAAATCTATTCACTGAAACAAGAGGATAAGTCAAACTCACAATAGTTAATTTCAGAAGAGCTCATCAATAAATCAAATTCAAATAAAATGGACTTCGGGTTCTACTTCCATCTGAAGATATAACAAACATATAGTTTCTCACCAAAGTCCTCGGACATTTAGCTTTCAAACTATCAAAATGCTTGCTAGATATTATGACGTCTGCTCCTTCCACCTTTCTGTTCTAGTTATGAGAGATGGAGAAAGCAGCAGCGAGACACAGAGGGATGGGCCAGGACCAAGCACACAGGCTGCCTGGTGTGGTTCAGTTTTTTGCGGGGTTTTTTTGAGGGAGGGTTCAGGAACGTCTGACTCTTTGAATCTCCTTGGCAGAGATACTGGAGTGGGCTGGCATTTGCTTCTGCAGACCATTTTACAGCTGACAAACTGAGGCACAAGGAGGCTCTTAACTTCCAGCTGGGCACCCCATCCACTGCGCCACTTAACATAACTGCTCCCATTGGTACAAGACATTGCTCAAATTCCCTTCGAGTCTGGGAGACCGATCATGCTTCATTTTAGTCATGGCTTGGACACAAGGAACAGGCTGGGAGAGGCGTGAGGTGCTGCTATAGTCTGGGAGGAGACACTGTGGCCGTGGACAAAAGGCACCTGGGCTGGGCTGGGCTGGAAAATGCTCCACAGAGGAGGTCGGGGGAAGAGGGAGGAATGAACAAAGAGACACTCAAACAAAAGCACCCAGGCAGGACAAGTAGGCCAAGTTTGGGGAATGGTGAGCTACCCAGGCTAATTGCAAAACAGGGAAAGTATGACAAACAGCTGGGAAAGGCAAATGGGATCCAGTGTGGAGGGCTCAAAATACCAATTTTCTCTGCTACTATTAATTACCCTTGACAAATGCTGGGTCCTCATAATACTCAGAATGTTTTTATTTCTAACAAGGTAAATATCAATAGACATAAACTCCGTAAACAGAAGCTGGTGGGGGAGTGGGGATGCTTTATGACTTTGGAGAATACAGTCTTACAGCTCTGAAGAGGATGTTTTAGAGCTAGCCATTTTAATTAGATACAGAATGTGACTAGCTTTATTAATAGGATGCTAACAGTCCTAGCAACCTTTTTCTACCCTTTCCCCACAGAAGGATTCAAAGGATCACAGACTTCCAAGCCAGAAAGGACCCTGGAGAGCACCTTGTTCAACGTCTTCCGTTTACATATAAAGGAGTTGGAGAGTGGAGATGAGGGAAAAGGGAATTCAACATCACACAAAAAATAAGGAATCTGAATAAGAATTTGAAACTAAGGCTTTTTTATTCCAGATTCAATGCTATTTCTATGGCACAATGTCCCAAATAGACCAATGGGGGTGGAGGAAATTCGATTCTCCCTCAGCTTAACAAATATAATCTAGGAATACAGGTATGATTAAATATAAGATATAGTTTTAAATGTGTAAATAAGATGTCTGCAGCCTAAACATTCTTTCTTTTACTTTCTTATTTTCCCCTTTTTTTTCCTTTCACAATGTGAATGACTTCATATGTGTAACTAATATCAAATTGTCTGCCTTCTCAAGAGAATTTAGAACTTAACATTTTAAAAAGTGATTGTTTAAAAATGTTTACATATAACTCAGAAATATTTAATGAAACAAACAAAAATATTTTTAAAAGACGCTTTTAGTCTGTGATTTCTTTATCAGGTCTGATTGGGTCAAAAAGGAAACAGTGGCTTGACTAACAAAGCAAGAAAACCACTCTTTTGAGGGCTTTAAATAGTTGGAGGAATTCCGTAATGGACCAGTCAAGTAGCAAATTTCAAGTATGGTACCATGAAATCCTTGCCTTCAATCAGCTTTGGCAGAAAGGAGAATTTCCCCATTCCTAATCCTCTTGGCTTAGCTTGTCCTATCATTAGAAGGCCTAGACAGTCTAGAGACATCCACCCAGCACCCTACTGACTTTATCATCAGAGGGACCAGAATCTACAGACATCCATTCAACAGCAAACAGTAAAAGACTCAGGACTGACACTTTAAGATAGTCACAGGAAAAAGGAAACAGCTTCAAGGAACAGGATCTATTGCGCCAGAGAAAAGTGATAGTTTTGCACTCCAGAAAGGATTTCCAGGTCATAAAGCACCAGGATTTGCGAGTTACTTTGCGCCACTCTTAGATGGTATACTTGTGTTACTACCATTGATTAATCTCATCTTTTCCATAAATGTTTTGTGTATTTGTAGAAGAGTATGTACTAGGGTTTGGAGATGTTTTCTACTAGTTAGTGACTCTTACTAGACCATCTCACTAAGTACCTTTACTAAGATCAAGTCTACCTGCTGCTGGTTAATGTGAAGCACACTGGTGGATGTTCTCAAGATACTGTACTAGAAAGTAAATATCTCAGGGGTTACCCCTAAAGTCCTGAACAGATAATAGTCACCTCTAGGGATCCCAACCCACTAGCTGGAATGTATATTAAAGAAATGAGCTTTGGGATTGCCCCAACAACCATCCATCTAACAAAAGTTGGGAACAATCATACTAAGATTCCCAAGATGCTCCATTTTAGCACTTCAAAAATTATAATCATATTGGTAAAGGTAAGATCCCAACAAAGAAAATAAAACTCAAATGTGAAAGCAAATCTCTAGAAGCTCTCCTACTCCTTTTATAAGGAGGAAAATGTTAAACTGAATTAATTTGCATAAACACTTCACAACCAGAGTTTTTTTCTGATAAAAACACTTGTTTTACATATGTTCAAGAACTAATTAGTAGTCAGAATGAAAAATCATAATGAAACCAGAATCAAATCTTTCCCTAAGGGAAATAAAATTTATTTTACTACTGAATTACATATTTTTTCTAAGCAGCCTTTTCTTTATAACAACAATAGACTTTAAAAGAATGCCTTGATATTTCCTAAGTTCCCTAAGAATCAGTTAATCCACTGGCTTGGATTTTTTTTTTAAAATAAAAATAAACATGTATATATTTACATTCCTCACCCCAAGAAAAAAATTTGTATGACAGCTTTGAATGAAAGAATCTCTCAGAAGTGAGCAAATCCAACTCCTATTTAAATTGTATTCCATATTAACTAGTGACTGTCCAAATTAGCTCAAGTACCAGCAATGGGACTCAAAGGCAGCCACTCAACTAAATGTTACTTTAAAAATTGCCCCAATCTCCTCTTTCAAGATATTTTCCCAAAGACAGTTACAAATAGATAATGCTAATATTAATTATGCAAAGAAAATTATAACTTCCATAATATAAATATTTCACTTTTCATTCACACTGAGATATTTTTCCAGCTAGTAACAAAATAAAAACAAGGAAAGATCACCAACAAAATAACAATAGAATTGGAAATAATATGAAATTATATATAACACATTGTTTAAGGAATTCTAATAACACAACCTGGGCAAAAAAAAAAAAAAAATGCCCCAGAATAAATGTGAGATGGATGAGGTGAATGCCCAGTTCCTCATGAAGTGTGAGTCTTGAGTATCATGCCTAGACTATGAGTCAACTGTTGTTAGCTTGCTTTTTTTTCTTCTCATTTTTATTTCCTTTTTGAGCTGATTTTTCTTGTTCAGCATGATAATTTTGGAAATATGAATAAAGGAATTGCACATGTTTAACATATATTGGATTACTTGCCATCTAGGGGAAGGGGTGGAGAGTAGAGGGGAAAAAATTTGGAACTCAAGATTTTGCAAGAGTGTATGTTGAAAATTATCTTTTCATGCATTTTGAAAATAAAAAGCTGTGTGTGTGTGTGAGAAAGAGAGGGAGGCGGGGAGGGAGGCCTTATTTTTTGGCCCTTCTGAACAGCTAAAAGGTCCCTGAGTATTATTCCCTTTAACTTCCTTTGACTTCTCTTGTTATTCAGAATTCATGGCAGGTAGAATGCAAGGCCTAGAATCAGAAAAACTTGAGCTCAAATATGGCCTTAAACACTAAAAAGCTGTGTGATCCTAAAAAAAGTTAGTTAACTGCTGTTTGCTTCAGTTTCCTCAACTGTAAAATAAGGATAATAATAGTACCTACTCCTAAGGTTATTGTTGAGGATTGAATGAGACAAACCATTGCTGTGCAATTCAGCATAGTGCCTGTCACATAGTAGGTACTTAATAAATTCTTGTTCCTTTCTGCTTCCTCTTTCTTGCCTTATAGTGAAGCATATTGACTGAGTATGATTTAGGACATTTTCAAAAGTAATTTTTGACCATCTGTAATTTTCATCTTATAGACTAACTTTAGAATTTCACACACACACACACACACACACACAGCATTTATATTTAGGGTATCTAATACATATGAAAATATGATATTCTCTAAATTTGTGACTTTTTGTTTCCCCCCAAATCTCCAACTTACACTACACTTAATCTTCATTCTTGTCTTTTGACCACTGCTTATTCTCTAAGTAAACATTTATTAAGGCCCACTATGTATAAAAATTCAAATGGGATTTCCCAACAGCTGATAATCCTGTTTTACCAGTAATGCTTCCTTCCATGATGGCTATCCCAATCCTTTCTTTTTCCTTTGTTTCCTCACCCCAACATTTACAGCAGATAACATATCTATTTGTCTAAGAAGACAAGAGCTTCCTCAATCCCCCTTCTCCAATTCACAAAACATCTACACTTCATTATCCATTACCAACCTTCCTGTCTTCTTTCTTTTCATAGACCAAGTCTCCCCCTCTAAGCAAGATCACTCTTTTCTCCCTGAAAACTTGAACCCATTTTCCCCCCATTTCTCACCACCTCTCCAGCAGTTACCTCCTCCTCACCTACATATTCAGTCTCTCCCTTTCCATCCAGCTCCATCCTTTTTTTCCTTAGGATTTCATCACTATAACTCTCTCTCCTAGGAGGAAATTCACTCTGCCAAAAACATGTAACTTCTCCCCAACTTTCTAATACAAGGTTAAGTCAGCATGTATCAGAGATAAAGACTTGAATTCAGGTCAGCCTTGTGTCTCTTCCTTCTTGGGACTTAGCTACAATCCTGTGCTTGTCCATCTTATAGAAGCCTTTGCTTGAGCCACGTCACAGGCCACCCCTTTTCTCCCTTCCCAGTTACATTTCTGGAATAAGTTGTCTGAGAAGGTTACCTCCCAGAATGTATGCTTTCTGAAGGTCCCAAGATCTAGAATGTGGAATAGGGGAGCAGAGGGCTGGCAGATGACCAGGATGGACAAGGCTGGGATGTCCATTGATTGATATACTCCAGAAAGGTCCCATAAACAACAAAATATGATGGTGGAAATATTTTTGTGGAAACAAAGAATTGGTATCAAATTTTCCCACCATTTAGTTAATAGTAACTAAATTGACCTATATGAATAGAATAGAATATTACTGTATAGTAAGAAACATCTATCTTACAATTAAGAATTATTATAAGACTCAAATGAGATCTTTGTAAAAATTTTTAGCAATTATTAAATTGTAAGTGCTTAAAAGCAGAAACTACTCCTTATTTCATCTTGATGTCTTCAGTTCTTGTACAGTGATATAAGTTATTATCAAAACATCAAAAATTTGTAGCAAAAAGGGCTATGAGAAGTCATTGCGTCTAATCTCATTTCCTAGATGATGAAGCTGACACTGGGAGAGGAGAGGAAAATATTTGTCTGAGCCAGGATCTGACCCCAAGCCTGGCTAAATTCTATCCAATGTGTCAACTAGCTGCCTTATTGAACTGAAATAAGTCAAGCTGATGAATTAATCAAACCCAATATAAATTAGAACCTTTTGTTATCAATCTCGGGTGAGAAATCCTTTCTGTAAAGCTTTTATATACAGGTATGGAAAAGATACATGTGTATATCAGGAACTAATTACATGTTTAATAAAAATATAATGTTTAGGCCTTCTTTAAAAAAAAAAAAAAAAAAAAAGCAAAACAACAACAAACTCTGTGACCCAGTCAATTTTCAAGAAAGTTTGGGTGACTATTAGGGATGTTTAAACATGAAAGATTCAGGGATATGCTAAGGTCCAAGTCAAGACACACCCCATGCTATCACTGGTCCTCTTTATACTTAGAGAGCAGCAAGGGTAAAATTTAAGTCTAAAATTGAGATGCAATAAAATAAAAACCAAGCAACTTTTTTGTATTTCATTTACCTATTTTGTTAGTTATATGGTCTACCTTTCCCACTCCTCCCTACCCCCGAAAAAATCCCACCAGCCCTCATTTAGGCTCTAGAAATGTTAGCTGCATATTTACAAACAGCTACAAAAATGGACATTGGCTCTAAGAATTATCTTCCAGAAAGAACTTGAGTGGCCCTATTATTTCTTAGGCAAAGTTCATTTCAGGTTGTGGAATTTCCTTCTTAAGTCCACTAACAAAACTGAATAGCAGATTTTTTTTCTTTTTCATTCTTTTATTCTCCTTTTATTCCATAGCACAGCCTGATGTTTTTCTCTTCTCTGAAATCACCAGCTTAATTTTTGGAGAGAAAAAACCCCTTTCATTACTTACCTGCCTAGTATGCAAGGCTTTGTGTGTTTCATTTGCACATTTAGATGTCTAGAGTGTTATTGCCCTTCTAGCAGAAAGTCAAGATTTGTCAGAGATGTGAAGAAAGAAGCCTTTTCAAAAATCTCATACTATTGAATGAGTGAATGAATCTCTTTGGAAATGACCAAACTCTGAATTAGTGCTGAGAGAGTGGAGTATGGGAAGTAATAAAGTCATTCTCTAAAACTGGCTTCTAATCTTTGAAGGTGGAGGGGATTTATTTGCATGTAATTGTTGATCATATATACATTAGTATTTTGCTCATATTAGATATGAAACAGGAAATTTTATTAACCAAATGTACATATTCATCAATCTCACGTACAGATTATTTATGCTATTTACTTTCATCCCATTCTGTTTCATCAGCTAATTCTACTTTGTTCGGGGGCTGGGTTTTTATTTGTTTTAAATCAAAATCAACTGAATCCTTAGCTCTATCAGATGTGGTTTTTTAACATTTGCAATTTCAATGAAAATAGTTTAAATCCTTCACTAACTGTGAAAGCTGTGATCCAAGAACACTATGGATTGAATCGATTAAGTACTTTAAGCAGCAATTATTTTAAATCATGCTAGAAATTTGTAATTAGGTGAACACTAAAGGTTAGAATTAAATTGACAAAGTACAAGTAAGTGTGTACGTGTCAAGGGTCGCTATTGCTTTTCTTTTCTTCCAGTTGCGTGCAAGGATTGTATGAAAGTCCTGGCAAGGTTAGTGCAGTAAAAACACACTTATTCCCTTCCCTCAGTCAGAGTAATAGCAGTTTGGGGGAAAAGCCTCTTTATGAAGGAGAGGGCTGTTACAATAGCCATACAATTTTCATCTTAGGAGAGTAGTGCCATGTGTCCATTAAACTACAGAATACATATTTTGAATTGGGGATAAAATTAAGGTTACTTCTAAATAAACTATGGCATGTTTCCAGGATAGCCTGAGAGCTTTCCTACTTTCTAAATGAGAACAGAATAGAATAGGGGCAAGAGCTGCTCAAAGCAGACCAGGGCTGCAGAACTATAAACCACCACTTTTTAGGAGACAAGAAACAGCAGACCTTATCAGTGGCTGTTCTTACTCGGATACCACTTGGAGTAGCAGCCAATATCCCTGGTCATGCTTTAGTAACCCAGGGAGCATCATCGGGCATGCTATGACTATGTGGCAACAGAATAAAGAGGTAAAGATTCTATAATTTTTCAGATTGGGGAGGACATTCTGTGATTTTTTTTTTAACTTGCCTTGATCATTTGGATTTCTGCATTTTAGTGGTTCTAAGTTTTCCTTTAGCAAACACTACTACTTAATGGCCATTTCCAGTGAAATGTTCTCTAGAATTCTCAAACTCAACCTACCCAAAACAGAACTCGCCACTTTTACACAGCCTCCCCTGTACCAAACAATCCTCTACTTTCTCATCCAAACTGGCAACCACCCCAGTTACTGGAGATGCTCCTTTTACCTTTGGTCCCCTTTTCCAATCAGTTGCCAACCGATTTCTACCTCTAACAAGCATCTCTGGAAGACATTTTCTCTCCACTCAGATGCCAACCATCCTAGCTAGCAAGAGCTTTCTAATCAGCCTCCTCAATTCCAGTCTCCTCCCTCTTTAATCCATCCTCCCCACAGCTACCAAATTGATATTCCTTAAGCATAGGTCATTTCTTTGCTCATAAAGTTCCAGTGGCTTCCTGTTGCCTTTAGGAAAAATACAACTAATTTACGGTTCCAGGCTGATTGCACATTACTTTGTTTCACACATTTTGCAGAGTACGTATAGATTCCCTATGTAGGACAGGCTAGTGGGCACAGGGAACAGAATGCTGCTAGGCCTAAATTCAGATCCCCTCTCAGACATGTACTGGAGCTCTATTTCCCAAGCAAAAGCCACTTAATCCTTTCTCAACTTCATCCAGAAAATGAGGAGTTTAGGTCCAATGACCTCCAAGGGCCCTTCTGACCCTAAATCTTTAATCCCCGATGGTAACCAATCACCTAGCATACATCCAGCTAAAACAATAAATAAACAATCCCTAACTTGGGGAAGCCCACATTTAATAAAGAAGATAAGGCAAATGCCCAAATAAAGGTCAAACAACTCAGGAGACAGGAGTTCAAATCCACTAAGCTACATAGATTTTGCATCCAGGCCTATGACAGTGTGATCTCTGAGAAGTCACTGGACTCTTCTCAGCAGTGGTTTCCTCATCTAGAAAAAGGGGGCGGGATTTGATTTCTGAGATCCTTTATACTACCAACCAATCATTTTTAAGTCATCCATGTGTAAAAGAGAACCAAACAGAACAGAGATCTGAGATAGGGAAGAGACTGTCCATCAGATCTAATGGACCTCAGACCCACTGCAGGCCCGGATAACTGGAGGGATCTGGCGGGAAAAGGAAGAGGCTCTACTTTAAGGGGAAGGGGTTTTGCCATACTATGTCTTCCACTTGCTCTTACTCTGCCCCACCCCCAGCTTCCCAATGAACCATTCTCTCACTGTAAGAGTAACATACAATCCTCCAAAAAAAAGGTGCTAGATTTGCTTTCATCTACCAAAATATCTATACAAAGGAATGAAAAAGAGTGGCAAGTTATTATTCAACTAATAACCCTATAAATCTCAGTAAAATATAAATTCTCAGAGTTTTTTCATATGCATCTTTTGCATCCCTAACACCTAGGAAGAAAAATCACTTGCACAAAACAAGCATTTCACAAAAATGTATTAAACTGCATAAAGTTAATCACAAAAAGTAAATGACTCTCAGCCAGAGTTACCCAGCCAATAAGTGCTAGAATCAGGCCTTGAATTCAGGTCTCTACATTCTAGGACCAAGAGCACTTTCCACCAAATGAACTTTCTAAAATACCGCGACCCCCCCCAACAAGCCCAAGGCCATTTGCTATTTCTTTTCTACAAACTATAATTCAAAAGAAGCTGTACTTCCTAAATTGAAATTAACAAACTAAAATCCTATTAAATGCATTTTCCCTCAAGTATCTGACCCTATGACACTGAATCACTGTGGAAAATGTGATCACCAAAAAAAGAAACACTTGAGCCAATCTTTCCTGATATGAAGAGATAGAACATCATTTTCAACTAACATATTTCTCCATCAAGTCAGCTAGAAATGAAAAAAGAAGGATATTAAGACAATATCTCAGAAATCTATTAAAGGACTCATAATTATCTGGCATTTTATATAACATATCCCAAACTGCCTGTCTGGCAACCCTTGCTAAAAGACAGGTGAAAGATCAGGAGTACTCCTAAGCCATAGCAATATTAGGGACTTGTACTGAAGCAAGTTCATAATGAACTATCTTTCTTGGGAATAACAGCTAATATGAAATTTCAGTTGTTTTGTACTCTTTCAAAAGGTACAATAAGAACCAACTTAAATTACAGGAACATGACTAACTTCATCAGTCAGTTTATGAGAACCCACAGTGTTATGGGGGAGCTATTGAGAAACAACAAAAAAACAGGAGTTTAGAATAAACACTCAACAAAAAACAAAGTTAAAGAATGGGGAATTAAACAAGACTTAACTACAAATGGCTTCTCCCACCTAGCAAGGAAAATAAGATTTAAGGAAGAAGAGAGAAGAAAGGAAGAGGGGAGAAAAAGGGAAGCGACAGGAAGGAAGGGGAGGATGGGGTGCAAATAGCTCATATCAGGTGGAAGACCTGAGGCCAGATCTTCATGGCTCAGAGGTCAATTCTCCAACCATTCTTCCATGCCAGCATAATAAGAACAAACAGAAGGAGAAGTACAAGGTTGTTAGGAAGAGGGAACAAGTAGCGATCAAGAAAGACTGGGTAAATAAAAAACAACCTTCTACAATCTCCATTCCTGCTGACTTTCAGGAAATTTTCTTTACAGCCTAATGTAAAAGCAAATAAGTTCTAGAATGGCAGTGCATCTGCACATAGCAAAATAAAGTGAATTTTTCATAAAGAAAGCTTTGTTCAGTACATTAACATTCCCCCCAAAAACAACCCCTACAGTTTTAAAAATATTTCAATAGGATTTTATCCAGTATTCTCCACATTTCTTTATCAAGCTTCCAGCACCCCAGGCTGGGGACTCTTTAGGTAGAAGATGATTCCTGAGCTGTATCAAGAAAAGAGGGCTTCTATCAAGAGGAATGTAATCCAGGTACAGAGGATGGACACTGTGAAAGCCCAAAGACAGAAATAGGAATATTGTCTGTGGGAGCTGAAGGAAAACCAGTCTGGCTTGAGGCTTAGGTGCAGGACGGGGAATAATGTACAAAAAGGCCATGAAAACAGGCTGGACCAAGCCAGGAAGATATATAAAGGACAGTAAAAGCTAAAAATATTTGACTGATTTTCTATATGCCCATGAATCAGTCAGATCAGCTGCAACTCTCCAGAATCCATGACTAAAAAGGAACATTGTATTTCCCCGAAAAAAAAAAAAAAAAAACATCTCTCCTCCCAAGTTCCCTTTTTTTCCCCCAAGAGTGCCACCAGGTCCATCCAATCATACCACCACCTTAGCTTTGAAGACAGAAAATCCCCTTTAATCACAGTTTACTGTCTTCCCAAGTATGTGACCTTGGAGTCATTCCTGAGTCTGCCTTTTTCCTTATCCCTCACATGTATTATGCAGACACCTTTTCTCGATGTCTCTCCCATTCATCCCCCTCTTTACAATCAGATAGCGCCTCTACACCTTAGTGAAAGTGCTCATCACCTCTAAGCTGGACTACTGTGACAGCATTCTGATTGATCTCCCTGTTTCTAAACGCTGCCCTCTGCAAACTTGTTTCCACATGGTTGCCAAATAGAAATTTCTTGTTTTACATTACATATACAGCTTTTTATTTTGAAAATAGATGCAAAGATAGTTTTCAACATTCACCCTTGCAAAACCTTGTGTTCTAAATTGTTTCTCTCTTTTCCCCCAATCCCTCCCTTATACAGCAAGTAATCCAATCTATGTTAAACATGTGCAATTCTCCTATACATATTTCCACAATTATCATGCTGCACAAGAAAAATCAGATCAAAAAGGGAAACAAATGAGAGAGAAAACAAAAAGCAAGCAAAGAACAACAAAAAAAGTGAAAATACTATGTTTTGTTCCACACTCGGTCCCCCCCAGTCCTCTTTCTGGATGCAGATGGCTCTCCCCATCACAAGTCTATTGGAATTGGCCTGAATCATCTCATTGTTGAAGAGAGCCATGTCCATCAGAATTGATCATCACATAATCTTGTTGTTGCCGTGTATAATAATCTCCTGGTTCTGCTTACTTCACTCAGCATCAGTTCCTGTAAGTCTCCCCAGGCCTCTCTGAAATCTTCCTGCTGATTGTTTCCTATAGAACAATAATATTCCATAACATTCATCTACCAGAACTTATTCAGTCATTCTCCAGCTGATGGGCATCCACTCAGTTTCCAGTCCCTTGCCGCTACAAAAAGGGCTGCCACAAACATTTTTTTTAAACATGTGGGTCCTTTGCCCTTTTTTATCACTTTGGAATACAGGCCCTGTAGAGACACTGCTGGATCAAAGGATATACACCATTTGATAGCCCTTTGGGCATAGTTCCATAGTGATCTCCAGAATAACTGGATCAGTTCACAACTTCACCAACAATGACATATACTTTTTATTTACTTATCTAGATCATGTCCTTCAGCTCCTATGTATTGCCTTCATTATGGCATTTAAGACCCTACACAATATGGCTCCTACACCTTTGCAGATTTACTTTTTACTGCTTCTCTTTTCGAAACTCAATTCTACCTATTACCAGAATATGAAACATTATCTCTCATCTCCATTCATTGGTATGAGACATTCCTCATGCTTGAAACATAATTCCCTTTTACTCATGTAGTTCATAACCCTTATTTTCCTTCAGAATGCAAACTGGTACAAGCTCTGGGACTATGTCCCCGATTCATTTACCCAAATGTTTATGTCCTATTTCTTTTTTACATGATTGTTGGTATACCTTCTGAAACCTCTCAGTAGAATAGAAGCTCACTGAAGGCAAGAACTATCTCATTTTTGTCATAATATGCAAATGTGTCTGGAATAAAGTTGATATTTAATCAGTGTTTCCTGAAGTGAGCTGAGAGTCTCACACATTCTTTTTACTATTCTATATTATTTTTCCAAAGAAAGTACACATTTATCATAGTGTGTGCTATGACAGCCCCTTCTATTTAGCTACCTGTGTCTATTAAAGAAAAATAAGGAATCCTAGAATTCACATTCTAAGCCCATTCTATTATTCCTACTCTATATATACTCTTCTCTTCTCTTCTCTCTCTCTCTTTATATATATATATATATATATATATATACGTATATATATATATATATATTTGTATATATATATATACACACACACACACACACACACACACGTATATAAATACATCATAGTGCAGCAGAGATAATCAACAAATAAGTCCTATGCACACATAGGCTTTACTTACTACTAAACAGAAACCAAAGCAAGGTCAGCCACCTACCTGATCTATGCTCTTGGGAAACACCCTAAAAAAAGAGCACTACTGCAATCCAGCAGGATTTTGATTTGTAAAAATAAATCCCTTCCTTTTGAGGAGATGATTAGGGGATTATAAAAACTTTCAAATTTCTCAAAAGTAATCTAGCCTCATTCTTTCCTCTGAAAACTGTTCAGATCTCTTAGAAGCAGAAGGCAAAGTAGAATCACAAAGGATCATTAGTTACCCCCTGAAAGAACCCCAAAAGTGAAACTTCCAAGCACATCATAACCAAAATCTAGTTTCTCAAAGAAAAAATACCATAAGCAGCCAGAGAGACAGAATTCAGATTCTGAGGAGCCACATGATTTAGCAGCCACCACTATAAAAAGAGCAGAGAGCCTAGAAATTGATATTTCAAAAAGCAAAGGATTCAAGGGATATAACAAAGAATTTAATTCTACAGGAAGGGAAAATGAGCCTTTAATAAAATAGAGAGCTTCCAAGCATTCCTGATGAAGGGAACTGCAGAGAAACTTTGAAGTGCAAACATAGGAGTGAAAAGAAAAAAAAAAAAAAAATGCAAATAGAGATGATCATGAGAAACTAACCAAGTATAAACTGCTTAGTCTAATATGCAGAGATAACATCTGAATCTCCTCAGATGGCCATCATCATCAGGGATGATAAAAAGAGTTTAATTAGAATTGGAAAACACTCTTTTATGTCCTGATGATCCTAAAAGAAAAAAGGAAAAAGGAGGAGAGAAAAACGCAATAGAGGTAACAAACTGAGACATTTAGGAAAAACTCTCATAATCAGTATGTACAAGTAGACATCAATATAACATCAGAGATGAACAAGAAGAGGGAGAGGGAAACAATCTGAACCTCACTTTCATCTGAACTGGTCAAAGAAAAAAATAATATATATACTCACAGGTAGATAAAGACATACATTTATGCAGTGGATAGAGAACTAGCCCTGAAGTCAGGAGGATCTGAGTTCAAATCTGTCTCAGACACTTAATACTTTCTAGCTGTGTGACCCTGGGCAAGTCACTTAATCCCAATTGCCTCACGGGGAAAAAAAGACATACATTTAACTAAAAAAGGAAAAGAGAAACAAGAGGGAAAGGAATCAAAGAAAGGGCACATAAGGGAGGGATTAGTTCTAAGCAAAACAAACTTTAGATGTACAAAAATATTTTTGCAGTGGCAAGGAATTGGAAAGTGAAAAGATGTCCTTCAATTGGAGAATGTCTAGACAAATAATAGTATATGAATGTTATGCAATACTACTACTGTACTCTTATAAAATGATGAAGAGAATGGTTTCAGAGAAACCTGGAAAGACTTATATGAACTGATGCAGACTAAAGTGAGAAGCAAAACAATTTACATAGTAATAAAATATTGTAAAGATAAAACAACTTAAAATGACTTAATAACTGATCAATCAAGATTTCAGATAATGATAAAACATTGTTACCTATCCTCTGATGAAAATGTGAGGACACAAAACAAGATAAGTTTTTTTGGATACGGTCACTGTAGAAATTTGTTGTCATAGAGACTTTGTTTTTCTTTTTCAGTTAAGGAGTATTTGATTTTTGCTGAGTGAAAAATAAATTTAAAAATAAGAATGTAACTTCTCCGAGAATAGGGATTATTTCAATCTGTCTTTGTACCCTAAGCTTCTAGCACAGGGCTAGGTACAGGAACAAAGTGAGCACTTAGTAAATGCTTATTGATTGACTGTGCTCCCCTAAAAGTGGACTAGAGGTTTAAAATAGGATTAGCACCACATAAGGATTTTTCCTGTTTTTATAAAGAAAAGAACTCTAAATTGGAGAAAGGGATAGCATCATCAGCATCACAGCATCTTGGATTTGGAAGGTCATCCATCTCTTTCCCACTACTAAAGGCAGCTGAAATTATCAGTCAAGTTTTTTTTTTTTTAAATTCTATCCTGCTTAACAAAATGAAGGAGCTGTCTTTTAAAATATGCTTGAAGATTATGTTTGCCAGTCTTTTTAATCAGCTTTTCTACAGAGGAAACAACTAAGCTAAATTGGTCTTTTGCCAAAGATATATAAATGTAGCAAACAACTACTAACATATTGGATACTAGGCAGCTTTTATAAAAGACTGAGGAGTTCTTTAAAAAGTAATAAAATTGTGGTGAAATGAAGAAAATTGGCAGATGAAGGCTCCTTCCCCACAGGCCAAAAACAGAATAACCAGGGACTTCTAACGAATGACTGATCTAACATCTTAGTGTCAAAACTGAATGCTGGACGATCATCAATTTGGCACTGACAAAGCTTAAAGACAAATCAAAAGCAAGGCTGAGAAAGACTTTTATAGATTTTATTTTAGAACAATACTCAGTATTCCTGCAATGCTCTAGCCAAAAGCTTGTATTTCAAATATATTTTCCATCACTAAGTACTTAAATAACTCTCCTTTTACTTTACATCTTTGCAATCAGGTCATAAGGATAACACTCGATAATCACCTGTCTTATGGTCAACACAAGACAACAGTTTTTGTAGCAATTTTATTTACAGGATATCAAACTGAGTAGTTTTTAAGTAGTGCTTTAGTTGTTACATATACATAATTAGGCAGAAAATGTCTTCATGTAAGAAGGGTTAGTGTTGAAAATCTGGGAGGTATAATTAGAACACGTTTATTTTTAAAAGACTCGACAACAGCACTATAGCTCACTACCTTAAGGAGGAAGACAGTGGACCACAAAGTACTACGACTTGCTGAAAAATCAAGTGGAATGATCAACTTGATGCAAGCCATTCTGTCTGTGCTTTTTCTAATGCTTTGCTTAGAGGCATACAGAAAAGGCTCCATTAGAAATGCTTTATCAATGTGCCCAATCACACGTCTACACCACATTCAGAAATGCCCATAGCCAAAGCAGTTTGGGCAGCAATTTATATTTAGAAATTAATATAGCCAAGAGCCTGAACAGCAGCACAACCACTTAACCTCGAATCTATCATCACGGTTGAGGGGTCTTCTAAGTTGCCAGAACTGGGTCTTTCCTTCCAAGTACTTGATTAATCTCTGACATCCATTTGCTCTACTGGACAAACAGTTTTATCCCTTGCTCTGTCTGTCATATACCTGGACTAGTAAAATATCAACTTATTACATCTAATTCCTAATAGGTTTAGGAAAATGGCAGGTGGTTTTTCTTAATTCCATTTCCCCAATATTAGCCAGATCAATTCCAAATCTTTCTTAACTTGCTGTTCTTCTCTGGAAGAGACTACTTCAATTAAAATCTATTTGTAATTGTGTAACATGCAGGGATGAAAATGCATTCAAAAGGAGATTTTCAAGTACTCTAAAAAAAAAAAGTCAACTATCATAATATGCAGCATAGGAGAGTGAATAGATAAGCCAACTATTATAATACACAGCACAAGACAGTGGACAGCCGATCATCCTTCAATTCAAAAACATTTGGCGTCAAGTCCTGATCCTGATCCATACTACCCACACGGCCATGGGCAACATGGGCCAAACACTTAATTTCTTAGTGTTTCTTAGCTACCAATCTGCACAAGGGGAAGGAGTTTTTCTACCTATGAAATCATGGGTCAAGTTTAGAATGACACATGATTTGCCAATCAACTGCAACAATTATAATGTCAACCATAGGAGAAATTACAAGTAATTTGCTCCATATGGAAAAGCTGACATGCCAACTGTTCTGAAACAATGATGCTCATCATTTAGGTTGGACAGGAAGATAGGCAGATAAGTAGATTCCTACTCCAAAAATGCCAACTTTTTTTTTTTATTAATCCCAATTATGCATGAACTTTTAAAGCAGGCTGGAATGCTGACTATGTGACATCAAGCTGATTCCTGTACAATATTAATTACAGGATCATTCAAGCAATTCATTGACTCAGTCAGTCAAAAAGTATCAATTAAACAGTGCTCACCATGTCAGGAATTATGCTGAGCACCAGAGATGGGTTTAAAAAAAGGGGGCAGTTCTCGACCTCAAGGAGTTCATACTTTAATAGGGAAGACAACATAGAAACATCTATGTATGTACAAAGATACATACAGTAAAAATGGAAGGCAGTCTCAGAAGAAAGGCAGGAGCAGTATGTATGGGGAGGAGGGCTTCTTGTAGAAAGAGAGATTCAAGTTCAGTCTTGAAAGAGGCGGCAATAAGGTAGAAGTGGAGAAGGGAGAGCCCTCCAGGTATGAGGGTCTGGGGTGGCCCAGTGGAGCCAGACCACCAAGTACATGGAGAGGAGCAGAATGTAAGAAAGATATTAAGGGGTCATGTTGGGAAGGGTTTAAATGTGTAACAGAGAAGTTTATATTTGATTCTGGATATAAATCAGAGCCCTTGAGTCCACTAAGTACATGGAATGACCTGGTCAGCCCTTTTTTAAGAAAAGCACTTTGGCCACTGAGTGGAAGATGGTGAAAGGGCAGGAGATCTGACTAGCCATCGCAGAGAGCTATGGCAAAAGTCCAGGCAAGAAGTGGAGGGGGCCTGAAAGAAAGTGGTGGCTAAATAAATGGAGAGAAGAGGATTTACAGGATATTCAGGGTGAAGGCTACATTCAGAGGAGAACAGTGTACCCTTGACAGCAACAGAAAAGTTGGGAAGAGAAGAGAGATGGGGAGGAACTCCTGTTAATTATCTTTTGCATTAACCACAAACTCCCACTTGAAAACTCTACTAAGGGAAAAAGATGACTTCCTTCTATTTTTAGCCTACTATGTACATAATATATGGAGATAAAGAAATTCTACTCTCAACTAAAATCATTTTTAGTCATTATTAATCTTGTGTAAAACAATAACTAGATTTAACCATCTCCCCCTAAAAGCACATCAGTTAGGACTTCGAGGTAAAGAGGGCAATAAGAAAAGCATAATTCTCCCATACATAAGTGATAACATTTTAAATAACCCCAGACAGAAGAATAATGTAAAATCACTGCTGGAAACAAGGTCAGCTCAATGACTGTGTCTACTGTCTGAAACCACCCCGATCTCCAAAGACAAAACAGGAGGTGGAACCAACCCCCGCGGGGGCAACATGTCAGAAGAAGGAGCCTGAGATGGAAGAACCAGGAGATTGAAGACTACGGCAGAGAATGGGATTTAGGGCCATCAATCTCATCATGAAATGCAATGACCTCAGAAAGAGTATGGTAAAGGAACCCAGCACAAAATCTCAATACAGAACTGAGACAACACTAAACACAGTAAGAAATAATAAGGGTTAAGGAAAAACCCAAGTGATTAATCCTAAAGAAGACAATAACTTCACCAGGACAAGTAGAGCCTCAGAGAAAAGAATGGCTTAGTCAAAAGTAATCCTAAAGTGGTAGAAAGCAATAAAAGATAAAAATGAAATAGTAATTGAATCAGAGTTTTAGAGGGAAAAATTGAAAGGTAAATAAATACCACAGAGACAAGGATCCAAGATAATCCTAAAGGTCCCAAAAAAAGGCTATCCACCTCTACTTTATTTTTTGAAGGGTGTGTGTGTGTGTGTGTGTGTGTGTGTGTATGCAAGCATAAACATACATGTGTACAGAGGCACCCTGGCTAATATGGAAATATTTTTGCATGATTTCACATATAAAAATTAAGAATTTGGAATTTAAAACTTTTACAAATAAAACTCATTGTTCACATTTAGGTCATGCCAATAAAACAAAAATAATACTATTTATCTAAACTAATTTAAAGACTCAGTGCCATGCCAATCAAACTATCAAATTTATGATACTATAAAAAAGACAACAAAAAATCCTCTGGAGGAATGAAAATATATGAATCTCAAAGGGAATTTTTTTTAAAATTCAAAGGAAAAGAGGCTTCAAAGTACTACATCTCTAACTATATTACAAAGCAGTAATCATCATCATTACAAAGCAGAAGCATTTGGTTTATAAACAATACATTAAGTTTTCAATAAAATTGAAAACACCAACTACTGATTGGGATTAAGGACTGCTTATGTGGAAAAAAAAATGCTAGGAAAACTGGAAATTAGTCCATCAAAAATTAGGTTTTCACCAATAATTCTATCACACTATTCAAAAGGACACATGGCCAATATACAAAAGGTCACAAGATAAACAAATCAGAGAGAAAATCAGGGAAGGAAATGCCTTGTTACTATGAATAAGGATGAAGTTCTTGAACAGAACCAAAGAATAAAAGATAAAGTTGATTTAAGTGAAAAGGTTTTGCAAAACAAAATTATTGCAAGTTAAAATTAGAATGAAAACAGTAAAGTGGATAAAAATCTAATTTCTTGGGGGGAAAAACTGAAAGATAATCAAGGAAATTGATATTAGTAGAGAAGAACAAAAGTCATTCTCCAGTGGGTAAGTGCCAAGTATTTAAATAGATACTTCTCAGAAGAAGAAATGTTGTCAATCACCTTGAATAAAAATGCTGTAAAACAACAAGACTCTATACTACATACTCATTAGATTACAAGGTTAACAAAAAAAAAAAAAAAAGAATATGGCCATTGTTGTACAATTCTAGAAGGACAGACCAACTTGTGCACTAATGGCAGTTCAACCACTTTGGAAAACAATTTGGAACTACAATCAAGAAGTTACTAAATTTCAAATACCCCTTGACCCAGCAATGTCACTATTAGACAACTATCCTAAAGAGATTAAAGGAAAGCATCCACACATACAAAAATGTTGATAGTAGAACTTTCTGTTATATAGTGGCAAAGAACTGGAAAGCAGGGACTCATCAATTGGAGAATAGGTAAACAAATTATGGTATGTGAATATTATTTTGCCATAAGAAATGACAAAAAAAATTCAAGGAAATTTGGGGAAACATATGAATTGATAAAGAATTAAGTAAAAACAAAAGGAAAAGATTACACTATGACTACAAAACTGTAAAGAAAAATAACTTTGAAAAGTTTAAGAATTCAAATCCAAGCAAAGATTAATCATACCCAGAAAACTGATGATAAAGCATACTTCCCACTTTGTGACAGAGAACTGATGGACTCCAGGTGTAGGGTAAAACACATTTTCAGACACAATCAATGTGAGAATTTATTTTACTGGATTATATTTGTTATTACAAGAGGGAATTTTTATTTTCAGGAGAGGTGTTATGATGGGGATAGGGATGGTTAGTAAGAGATTGTTTGTTTGGTTTTTTTTACGTTTCAGTTAAACATTTTAAAATAAATAGAAGAGAAAAAAAGGAATTTCAGAATGGGTCATTCAAGCAGGGCACTGTCGATACTACTTAATGTATATAAACTTAAAAGTTTTTTAAAAAAAACTTTTAAGTTTTTTTAAAAGATATTTGAAATTAAATATATAGCCATACCTATTACAGTTGGGTGTTAGGGGACATGATCTCCCTTGTGACCTGGAAAATCCAAGTAAAATTTTTTGGCCTCCCCTTCTATCAAAGAATAAGTCTGAATTTTTTCCTTTTTCTTTTATGGGTTGTTTACAGCACCTGACTAAAATTTGGGTTAAATATATTTGGTCATGGGAGGTTATATATAGGCTAACATTAAATAAAAATGCTTTTCTATGTCATCTTCTGGACTTCAAATATCCTCTGTGGCGTCTGCAAAACTTAAAAAAAAAAAATCTCCATTTAATTTTTTGTGCAAATCCACAATATATCAAAACCACAATGGTTTCAAAAGTCACAACATAGAAGGGATAACAAACTGTATGGAATTAGATTCATGATTTCACGTACATTCCAATTTCTCTTCTTCTTTATATATAGTTATGTTTATCAATGGTTGTCAAGTTCATGATAAGAAAAAAAGAAAATTCAGGGAAAATGTCCATTAATGACATATGAGATTCCATTATTTGTTGGAATCTCTTATGAAAGCTATTTTGAGACCCTCAGTAAGTTGGGAAAACAGTTCTCATTTGAAGATGATCAAGGAGGAGCCAATTGTTAGAGGATCCTTTAAAAAAGACAACCACTTTCATATAAACACTCCTATCTTAGTCTTCCCTATCTCCCTAGTGCCAGAACCTCTCTCTCCCAATGTACATTACAGGATAATCCCACTCCCTAAATGTTATCCCCTATTTTTCCATCGTATTCATTTTCTGATCACTTTATATATTTCTTGTCCTTCCCAGCTATATTCAAAAGAAAAGGTCTATATTTCTAAAGTTATCTCCCAAATAACAGCATACACGTCAGACAACCACTAAGAGAAACTAATGATAAGATCTTTGACATCTAGCCCCTTTTGTCTCCACTCACACTCCAGACTCCTACCAATCAAATACTTACCACCTCTCAATCTAGATTGCTGCAATACTCTTCTAAATTGGTCTCCTTATTCTCTCTCCAATCCTCCTGCCACAAAGCTCCCAATTAACATTCCTGACACAAAGGTAGGACTCCCTTCCTCCCCCACCTGTAACTCTTCAGTGGCTCTTTCCACAAGATGTTAACTTCTCAGCCTAATCACATAAATCCCTCCAAATCAAACTCCCATTTGTCTTTATTTCTCACTTCATATTATTCACATTTCTAAACTTTATTGCAGTCCAGTCAGTCCACATCTCTGGCTTCAATATGCCTTCCTTGATGCCTTTCACACATGCCATTTATTCTCCTAATTAAGTTTCGTGGTCTGTCAGGATCCCTAAGGTTCCCAGAAGACTTTGTTGAGGTACCAGGTCCTCTGGAGCTCATAGTAGTTCCTTGAGAGTCAAAATTGTTTATTATTCAAGATGGGTTTTTAGGGCATGTTTGTTGAATTGAAATAGTCAATGAATGGGGGGGAAAAAGGTATCTGATATTCATTCGCTTTTATAGCAATGGAAGGGAGCTCTCTCAAAGGGTCAACAGTTCCATAGGAAGTTTTACTTCCCATTTCAAGAATACTTACAAAAACAAAGGTCAAAAGGCAGAAAACCCTAATGACCCTGCCCAAGGAAACTGACTATTTGGCTCTACCCTTTAGCATCCTGCAAGGATGGGCCTGAAGAGAGGAAGAGTGTCCCACCATACACTATAGGATTTAGGGACAGAAGGAACCTCGGTCATCATCTACCTAAAGCCCCTCTACAGCTGAGCAGAGTGGATCCCAAAGGGAGAAGAGCTACAAAGAAAGCATTCTGTAAATTAGAAAACCCAAAAGAAGAATGAATAATATGAATGAACATTCCAAGCTGCTCCACCCTAGCCCACCACCACTTATCAGAGTTTCAGAATTGGAAGGGACTTCAGCAACACGAAGTAGGGGGATCCAAATATTGAACTGGTAGTCAGGCTTCGGTTTGAATCCCACCATAAGACACTGGTTGAATGACACTGGACAAGTCACTTTTCAAAGTCTCAAGTTTTCCCCATCCCTAAAACAAGGATTATAGCAACCATTTCCAGAGCTGTATGGCTCATATCAGATCTACAATAAGCTTTGCAAACTTAAAGTGCTATATAAATGTCAGCTATTTTTATCCATTTCAAGCCATACTCAAAAAAGAATTTCTACTATAGCACACCAGAGAATCAGTAAGATTGAAGGCCTTTAATTAAAAAACCTTCAACGAAGGGGAACTTATATGTCCCAAGGAAACTCATTCTACTTTTTTTTTTTTAAGGGGTGGAGAATGATGGGAGGGAAGTTCAGCCCTCTGATTTCATCTGTGCAGGGAATAAACTTTCTCTACCAATGTTGCCCAGGGTCATTTCAAGGACAAGATGGCAGTTCATCCATTGATAGCCAGCCTCCCTAATTATCAGAAAGTGTTTCCTGAAAGTAAGCCTTCTCTGCCCACCTCAGTTCAACCCAATCTCTCATCCACATGGCAGCTCTCAAAACATACAAACATGAGCATTCTCCCGGCCCCTCCCCACCTTTTCTTTTCCAAACTAAAGATTCCTACTCCTCCCCACCTTCCTTCAAACAAGGCTGAACAGCATGAACTCAAGCCTCTTCCACAATCTTCATGCCTCTAGACATTATCCATTTACTTGCTCACGGTCATACACCCTGGCAGGAATTAAGCCCCAAGCCCAGCATTCTTTATAGCTGTGCCAGTCATCACACCTTTCTTATTCCTGGAAGCTACAACCTTTCTTTATACAACCCAAGACCACAAATGGACTTTCTGCCACCTTATCAAACCACTGTCTCGTATCAAGGTAGGAGTCCACTAAAAGTCTGAGACCCTCTTGAGAAAAACTTACCTAACCATGCCTCCCCCCTTTAGTACTTGTGCAGTTGACTTTTTTTATTTTATTTTTTATTATACAAAACATATAATTTTGTTTTTATATAATTTATATATATTTTATATAATTTATTTATATAATATAAATAAAAACATTTTATATATACAAAACATATGCATGGGCAAATTTTCAACATTGACCTTTGCAAAACCTTGTTCCAACTCTTCCCCTCCTTTCCCCCATCCTCTCCCCTAGATGACACGTAGTCCCATACATTTTAAATATGTTAAAGTATACGTTAAATACAATATATGTATACATATACAGTTATCTTGTTGCACAGGAAAGGTCAGATTTAGAAAGAAGGTAAAAATAACCTGAGAAGAAAAAAATAAAAATGCAAGCAAACAGTAACAGAAAGAGTGGAAATGTTTATGTTGTGGTCCAAACTCATTTCCCAGTATTCTTTCTCTGGGTATAGCTGGTTCTGTTCACTACAGATCAATTAAAACTGAATTGGACCCTCTCATTGTTGAAGAGATTCATGTCCATCAGAATTGATTTTATCATTGTTGAATTGTATAATGATCTCCTGGTTCTGTTCATTTTACTTAGCATCAGTTCATGTAAGTCTCTCCAAGCCTCTCGGTATTTATCCTGCTGGTCATTTCTTATACAACAATAATATTCCATAACATTCATATACCACAATTTATTCAGCCATTCTCCAACTGATGGGCTTCCCTTTAATTTCCAATTTCTAGCCACTACAAAAAGGGCCACCACAAACATTTTGGCACATACAGGTCCCTTTCCCTTCTTTAAGATCTCTTTGGGATATAAGCCCAGTAAGAAACACTGCTGGATCAAAGGGTATGCACAGTTTGATGACTTTTTCATTATAGTTCCAAATTGCTCTCCAGAATGGTTGGATCCATTCACAACTCCACCAGTGCAGTTGATTTCTTTAACACCAATGTAAGGCTTTACTTTTTCCACTATTAAACTTCATCAGTTTAAGTTTAATCTTCTAGCCTGTTCATCTTTTTTGGACCCTATCATCCAGGGTGTTAGCTATCCTTCCTATTTTGGGTTCATCTAAAAAGATTCAACAAGCATCCCATTGGCCCTTTTATCCAAGACCCTTAAATACATTCAAGTTCTGAGAGTCAAGCAGAGATGCCTGTGGTATTCCAGAGGAGTCCTTCTAAACAGCCATGGAAATATTCATGACTTCTTCCAGTACAACTACTCAATCAGCTGGAAAGCCACCAAACTGTACAATAATCTAACTTCTATCTCTCTCCTTTTACTACAACAAGAGCCTAAGGTATGGCTAAAATCCATGCAAACTCTAGCCATGGGATTCTCCCAATCTCCCAGATCAGTAATTCTACCAAAACAGGAAAATGATTTATAATTAGCTAACAGTTTAATGTGATCTGTTCTCCAAGAAGCCATGCTTGGATCTCTGTGATCACTTCTTGATTTTTGAGATGTACACAAAGAATTTCTTTGATTATATAATCTGGAACTGTACAAGAAATCAAATTCAAACTCACTGATTTATAGCTATTGTGCTCCCATTTTTAAAAATGAAGACATTTGTCCTTTTGCATGAGATCTGAAATATTAAATGTTGATTTTTTTTTTTTTAAAGTAATCTCCTCAAGCACGGAAACTTCACTTTTGTCTTAGTCCTTGCCTTTGCACACCCACAGTGCTTGAAACATAATAGGCCCATAATGTTTACTATCTGATCGATCACTACCAAGGCTCAGTAATCACACTGACAGATTTTTCATTCCCTCCCAAAGACAGGTTCATGTGGGCCAGGTTACCTGGATTCTCTAAATACTAGATGCTCTCAGGCAGTCTTACTTCTATGGAAGATCAAGTCCCTATCAGCCAGTTTGTTGAGTCCTTTCCAATTCAGATCTGAGAAAAAAAGTGACAAAAAGTTATTAGCTGCTCTACTTGAGAGAAAGACACACAGAGTGCTACAGCAAATATCTGGATAACTGAAGTACCCAGTCACTGCTCTGTTATGTCTCTATTTCCTCTGTCTGAAGGATCTGTAGTATATTCCAGTGGGGGGGGAGGGGGGAATCACTTGTTTCTCCCTTCTTTGATCTTAAGCCAAATGCTCCCTGCCATGCCTGCCTCCCCCCTCCCACCCTCTGTCTTAGCCCTACTACAATCCAATCTTCTCACACAGCTCAGGTTTTCCCTCAGCTTTTCTCCATCCTTTTTCTTTTCTTCCCTCTCCTTTGTAGTCCAAATTTCAGTATTTTTAGGAATGTTTCATTGTCTGTGACATTGTGAAGAGGCCTTCCTAAAACTCCTTTACTTTCTCTTCTGGGAAAGAGACCAGTGGGCTTTTGGGGCTTAAGTATCAGTCACCTGCCTGATGTAGAACTATAAACACTACCACTCAATGCAAAGGCAGTGTTAAGAGGCGGTAAAGAGTCCCCTCTAAACTTGTCTTTTGGGAGTTGCTATATTTTCCAGAAACATTGGACCCAGAATATGCAGGAGGCCCAGAATGTAACAAGAACAAAGGTTCCCCCCCCCAAGCTGACGTAATTTGTACTCCATTCCAAGCTGGACACCCCGTGTGTCCTTGGAAGGCAAAATAGGTACCAGCCAGTCTGTGCCAGGATGGGATAATGCTTGTGCAGCTGGGGTCTTTTGCAGATAAGCAGACCCTCTTATCTTCATAGTCTAGCCATTCCCAAGAGAAAAGAATGAGGCTTTTACCCATTATCTTTTCCTCCCTGTGAGGAATGGTCTCATCTTTTTGCCCAACTTTGCTGCACCATTCTCTCTCCCATGAAGTGCTCCTTCCTCTTCCTTCTGTCCTATTATACTTACATAGGCTTCTATAAAGACTGGGAATCCTCTTGGTTTCTACATATATGTTCATCTCTCTCTCTCTCTCTCTCTCTCTCTGAGACAATTGGGGTTAAGTGACTTGCCCAGGGTCACACAGCTAGGACGTGTTAAATATCTGAGACCAGATTTGCACTCAGGTCCTCCTGACTTCAGAGCTGGTGCTCTATCCACTGCGCCGCCTAGCTGCCCCCATTTCTCTTTTAATAAATCTAATTTTCACTTAAGTCAATCCACAACATACACAAGCTTTTTGAGACTTCAAGCATTTGAGTCATTCACAAAGTCATTTCCACCTCTCAATTAGTAATCAAGTGCACTGGAACAATACACAGTAGAGGAAAAAGTGAGGAGGTCCTATGGGCATAAGTTTCTATCTGCAAAAAGATGGAAAATATTTTTAAGTGTCTGTGAATCTGCTCCATAAAGTTCTAAAATACCTTCTCAAGGGCAAAATAAATTGGAAAAATTAGCAAAGCTGTTAAGTTTGTGGGTAAATGAGATGGTGGTTGGATCTGCCTCCTCCAGACCTTCCAATGGCCAAGCAGAGTCCTGTCTACCCCGCTGCCCATGCCCACTGGGCACCCAAGCATCTGTGCTGCTGCCATTCCAGAGCAGCATGAAGAATAATGCAGCATAGAATGGTGAGCTCAGGTCAAGACCAAGGCTCCCCCTGAGGCAGCTGGTGCTTCCCAGGAAGAACAGTCCAAAAGGTTAGGGATGGCTTCCCCCACCTTTTGACCTAGGGATACCTTCCCTTTCCCCACCCTCCCTTCCTGCTATGCCTCTCCTCTCCCTGCATTTTGTGGATTATTTCATAATTACTATGTTAGGAAAAATGCATCTTATCAGAATTAACTATAATTATATTTATATTCAAATATAAAAATATTTTCTATATAAATAATAAAAATAATATTAAAATAATTAAATATAATTATATGTATAATTAATTATAAAGAACTGGATACAGAAAAATGCATTTCTAGCAATCTGTAGAAAAAGATTAGTTTTTGGTGGTCATGGGGCATAATCCCCTATTTTGCACAGTTTGCTGTATCAATATTCACATTTTTTACTTTCCGCACTAATTTTAGGAACATTATCCCCACTAAAATTGAGGATTCATTGTAATTATATAATGTTCTTGTTCTACATATAACTTGAGATTCTCAGCCTAGATTTTCAAATTGCTTATGGGTATTTACTAGTCATCCTCTAAGCACCTAAATACTTTTATTCACTTTTAATACCTATTAGTGACATCCAACTTCTTTTCCCTTTTTATAATGGTCTTTAATTTTGCTTTACCAATTTACTTTCCACACCCATTCACACTAGTCACTAGCAACCAAATCTTCATCAGAATCTTTTCCTCATTTCCTTTTCCACCTTGGATTGAACCTTTGCCCGACTTCAACTAGAGCTGTTTCTCCCTCAATTTCAATTTCTTAAGTTCTCTCCAATTTCTCCTCCCCAAATTCAAGCTCTGTCCTCAGTAAAAATTCAAAGCTCTCCAAATCACTTCCACAATTTCCTTCACCTCCTTATTCAACTCAAGTCTTTCTCCAAGCTTTTTTGCCATACAACTTTCCCCTTGAGAAGTTTGAAAAGTCTTGGGACATTCTTAGTAATTAGTTGGATGAATCAATCGATCATCTGGAGAAGATGGGGATAACATGGGCTTCAGGTACTTACTACTTCTACTCTGAACATCAGCACTTTTGTTACTGCTGGATCTCCCAGAACAAATATACATGTGCAGGAATCCACTGAGAACAGCTTAAGTTTTCGCCTTTGCAGAAAAGTTCATGGCCCAAATTATTACATCAGAGGCTTTTCTCATCTCTTCTGGTGCCAGATCTGCACCAAGATCTCATTTTCTGAATATATTTTGTTGGGAACTTATTTATTAATATGCTATTGGAAGTATCCTCTTAGCTACTGAATTATTAACAGGAAATAGATAAAATAACCCAAGCAGTATTAGGAGTATTAATATAGAAAGTGAATAGATTATATAATAAATGTATGAACAAAACAGAGAATAATCATTGAGATTTATATAAATTCAAACATTCATTAAGTGCCTACTATATGCACATACAGTATAAGTCCTTGGTATACAAACCATTTTTGTGGCTGGTTGTGGTTTGTGTTTGGTATACAACACATTTCTTGCCTTCAAGAAGGATATAATTCAGGCTTGTGGGTAGAAGGGAAATTGGAATGACACATGTGCATACATAGCTACTCTGCCCACATTAAAATACAAATAAGCACCTAGAAGAGATGAAACAGGTCTTCATCAGAAATTTGAGAAGTGAGGTAGATCTTTTCCAGCAGGGTAAGGCAACTGAAGCAATAAAGGAAGGTTTGAAAGAAGAAAAGGCACCTGAGCAAGGCCATCAAGGAAGGGCAGGAAGAAGACAAGAGGCAATGTGTTTTAGGAATGGATGAAAGCATACAAATCCATAGACTTAGCAAATCATGAGATGTGGGCCTAAAAGAAGAATGAAAGATGACTATCAGGTTTCAAGATGTCAGCATCAGTGAGTTAATGGTGGTACCACCCAATGAAAGAGGAAAACCTCTTTAGGAAAGATTGGGATGGGAAAGATTTTATTAAATTATAAATTCAGGTTTGGATGAGTTTAAGGTATCAATGACACCCTAATAGATAATAGAACAGAAACACAGAGCAGAGAACATAGGGATCACAGATTTAAAGCTAGAAGGGCCATTGAGATCATCTAATCAACCTCCCCGCCTCCCCCATTTTACAAGTGTGGAAGCTGAGGCAGAGAGGCAAAATTGCTTACCCAAAATCACACAAATGGTAACAAAACTGGGACTCAATTCAGTCTTCCTCTAATTCTAACTTATTTTTCACTGAGCCACTCTAACTTGGGAGTCTTTTTTAAATAGGTAACAATGAAATAACATATTCATGTTACAGTAGGCCTAGGAGCGTAACTGGTGAATCAGTCCATCAACAAGCTTTTACTAAATGCTTATGTGCCAGACACCTTGCAGACAAAAACAGACCTGAAACTGTCTCTGACCTAAAGATGTTTACATTCCATCAGGGGAGACATGTGTCTGTAATAATGTCTACAGAATAAATACAAGGTAATTTGGGGAGAAAGATACTATTTCTCAGAAGGATCAAGAAATGTTTGATTCATGAGGGAGGGAAGAGAACCAGCTCAGTCTCAAGGATGCAAAGTCTGATAATCTATTTCATGGCATGAAAAAGAGGTATACTGTATGTTTTATTTCTTTCCAAATTCTTGCTAGCTTGCTGGGTTGCAACATCCTAAAAACTAAATACCTTTCCAGGCTAAATGCACCTTATTCCTCTTCATGCAGACAAACTGGCCCACACTTGACATTACTGCCACCATTGAACAAGGTGTATGTATCGGGCATTCTGTCCTTCTCACCACCTCTTGAAAGTTCAACCTCATGTGCCATCTCCTACCAGAAGCTTAGTTGTTAACACCTCTTGACTTTAACTCCCTCTTCACACACAAATTTTCCCAAATAAGCTCATTTATTTATAATCTCTAGCCCCCAAGAAAATGTCATTTCCTTGAGGGCAAGGACTATGTTTTCCTTTTGTTCTTGTATTCTCAGCACCTAACAATGATGAAGGGTTGGATTAATTCAATTAAATTAAAAGGGTTTAATCTTTGTGTGGCTTCTGAGAAGTAGTTCTTCTCCTAGAACTGTAATATCACATACGTGGACATTAAAGTTTTTCAGATTCATCATTTTAAAATATGGTTTTGGGGGTAGTTAGGTGGTGCAGTGGATACAGTATCAGCCCCCTGACATCAAGAGGACCCGAGTGCAAATCTGACCTCAGACACTTAGCACTTCCTGTTTATTTTAAAAAACAAAAGAAATAGAAAAAGAGGAGGGAGGGGAATCAACCCAACTGATGAATATATTTAAAAAGTCTAAAACCAAGTACAATGTGCTTATGGACTTTCCATCTCAGCAGAGACCTGAGATGGGAAGCATCTTTTCATCTCTTCCTTCAGACATGATTGTTCTTTATAACGCTGCCACATTCACTTTTGATTTGGGGAGCACAAAGTGCTTTTCTTTTACACAGCTTTGGCCAATGGTATACTGTTTTCTTAGTTCTGCTTACTTTGGCCTTCATCAGTTCATAGAGCTCTTCCTAAGCTTCTCTGTATTCATTATAGTCATCATTAATATACTTCCTTTACATTCATGGACTACAATTTATTTAGTCATTCTCCCATTCGTTGGGCAGCTACTTTGTTTCCAGGTCACTGCTATGTCAAAGAACTCTGCAACCCTCAGGGAGAGAATTGTGGGAACTGAATGTGGATCACAACATAGCATCTTTTGTTGTTGTTTGCTTGCATTTTGTTTTCTTTCTCATTTCTTTTTCCTTTTTGATCTGATTTTTCTTGTGCAGCAAGATAATTGCATAAATATGTATGCCTATATTGGATTTTTTTTTTAACCATGTTTAACATATATTGGATTACTTGCCATCTAAGAGAGGAGGTGGGGGGAAAAATTGGAACACAAGGTTTTGCAAGGGTCAATGTTGAAAAAATTATTCCTGTGTGTTTTGAAAATAAAAAGCTTCAATTAAAAAGAAAAAAGAAAAAAATGCTCTGCAACCAATATTTGTGCTTGAAAAGACTGTGTACTCATTAGATGCACTCCAGCTATCTCTTTTTTTTCTATGACCCCAACTTCTATGAGATGGTATTGACAAATCACAGCTGAAGGCTCAAAGACTAATACTTGAGATTCTTAGAAGAGAGCGTATAAAGACGGAAGAGAATGTGACCCAAGACAGAGCCCTGAGAAGTACTCATCCATAGCAAGAGGTCAAAGAGGAGCCACAAGGAAGAAATAGCCAGCCAGACAGCAGAAGAGCCAGGAGTGTCCCAGAAATTCAGAAAGGAAATAATATCAAGCAAAAGCCAACAGCATCAAATGTTGTAGCAATGTCAAGATAGATGACCACTGAGAAGACGACAGTTTAGAAATGAAAAAATCAACAATGACCATGGAGAGGTCAGTACCACCGTAGGGATGGAAGTCAAATTACAGAATGAGGATATGAATGTAAGAAGTATAAAATACAGTTTCTAGAAATTTGGCAATATGAGGGAAGAAAGAAAAGAGAAGATGAGATCATAGATCAAAAGAAGGTTTGTTTTTGTTTATTTGTCTTAGGATAGGGAAAACCTGAACATATTTGTAGGCAGAGAGAAGGAAGCAATAGAGAAAGAAACTGATGAGATATTGGAGGGGAGGGGGAGAGAAAGAGGATGATTGCAGCTAGAGAAAAGTCTTGTTGTTGCTGTTGTTTTGGTGGGAGAGGGAGCAGGAGAGGATGGAAAGGAAGATAAGAAATGACTCCTACCTTAGATGGTGAGGATGTTTAGAATTTCAAATGATTAGAAAGGGAAAATGAAGAAGTTCACATAAATAACCTCATTTTCTCAGAGGCAAAATCATCTACTGTGAGATAAGAGTGAGGTTAAAACTAGAGGTTTTAGGACAAAGTGGAAAATTTGGAAGAACTCCCACGGGGAATGTCATAAGAAGTCAATAGGTCAGTTCTTATCAAAAAAATGAAAAGATCCAGCTTGAAGTCCAGAGGCTAAAATCACCTACAGTGCTGATATCAAGTAAAAAATGTGAGGGAAATCCTAGTCTAAAAACAGAAAATACCCCCAAATCAATGGGGAATTATGTGAAAAAATTCCACATTCAAATCATATCTTTTACTTTTAAAAACCATCCAGCCCATTCTTTTAGCTAAATAGGACACTCCAGCAAGGCAGTTTCCTATCCAAAAATGGGACTTTTATATTACTATTCAAACAACAAAACCAAAAAATTCTAGTTACAATTGTCTCTATATATATATATACTTTTAATGTACAAGATAAACATAATACATTGTGTCCAACATAAAAACTCATTTCTTTATTACTTCTATTTTTAAAAGCCAACCATGGAAACTAAAGCTTCCTAATATTCTCAGAGTGACATTAAATATATTTTAGAGCTAGCAACAGATTTCCCACAGTAACAAGGTAAAGGGACCACAGTAAATCTTTTCATGTTTTCCAATGTTAAAGATTTAAATCACATTCCCTGCTTACAAATATACACTATTTAGTGGTGTGTTTTCATATATATCTGTAAAATTGAAGGATAATCCTGGGATTAGATTGTAGTGTTTACATAAATTGAATTACCAAAAACTTGGAACCTCCATTAGGCAGGGTAAACAAGTAAAGCTAATGTTTCACTCCTAGAATCTGGATCTTTTAAATATAAGTCTGAAAAAACAAATCTAGTTTCAAAGCTCTACTTTACTGCCAGAAATAAATAGTAACAGAAAACCACCCATATTTGAAAAGCAGTCTTTTTAAAGGTGGACAAAAGCAGTGAGTAGAATAGTTCCTAAAATCAAAATAAAGATCCTATTCTCAAAGACATTTTCAATCATCTCTCTTGAGTCCTTCATATTAATCTCACACATTCATGAAATGCTACCTCCCTCCAGTATGGATCACTACTGCACTGCTATTGGCAAAGAATAAGAACACACTGAAGCATCATTAAGAAAAGCTACCTTTGGGCCTACTAGGAAAGTGGTCTTTCTGGCAGGGAACATTAAAAAAAAAAAAAAAAAAAAGATGCATTATGCTATCATAGGGTCCAAAATAGTGACTCTGAAGACATCCTGGGAGGGAGGCCCAATTAACCCATGACTGATGGCTCCTGGAGGTTTTACATATAGTGTTACTAGACACAAGGACTAATTCACTCAGGGACTCCCCACCAGCAATTCCATAATACCTGCAATGCTGCCATCATCTATTTCATAAGATGGCTCTTCCTCCCCCCCCCAAAAAAAAAAATTCTTTTGATGTAACATATGATACAAACTGTCAGTTGTCAAATTGTCATCACCAAATAAAGGTCTAAATGTATACAGTTTCCTTAGGAAGTAAAATTGTTGCCGAGAGAAAATTCAGGCAGAAAGATGGTCTAAACAGATTTTACTGTATTTTTCCAGCAGTATACAACAGCAGTAGGCTTGTTTATGTGTTTTCAGGGGAGGGGGGAGAAGAGGGAGGGATGAGGGGGAGGTGAGGGAGAATGCAACTTTTTTTTATGAACAGCAAATTTTGAGTTGATCTATTATGAGTCAGAGTTCAATTTAAATGGTTATTCACTTTGACTTCCTGCCAAGGCATCCCATTTCTCATTAGATAAACTAACTATATATTCCAATAAAATAGGAAACAGTCTTTGCAGTCTTAACTGTACAAAAAGCTCTCCAATAATTCTGATTTGTAAAGAATTACAAGGGATGAAAGTATATAATTAAGGAAAAAAATACAAAAAAGTCCATCAGTCAAGAAGCATTTATTAAGTGCATACTCTGTGCCAGTCACTGTGCTAAGCACTGGGGGTAAGAAAAAGGGCAGACAGTCAAGGAGTTCACAATCTAATGGAGGAGACAGCATGCAGGTACCTTTGTAGAAACAAGCTTTAGATGGGATAAACTGAAGATAATCAGTAGAGGAAGGTTTACATGAAGGGGACCGGTAAAGAGTCCCTGTACAAGGGACTTCAGCTAGGATTTGAAAAGAAGCCGGAGACAGAATGAGCGAGAAGATTCCAGGCGAGGGTCAGTCAGACAAAACATCCAGAATGTGGAGATGGAGCATCTTGTCTGACACTGCAGCAAGGAAACCAGATGTATTACTGGACCTCAGCTCTCAGGAAGAGGTGAGGGGTGAGAGATGGAGAGGAAGATATAAGAAAACCAGAAAGATAGCAGGCCTGAGGGCTCTGAAGACAAACAGGATTTTTCTATTTGTTCCTGAAGGTGATGAGACATCACTCAAGTGTGGGATGAGAAGAATGACTTGCTCAGATCTGTACTTCCAGGAAAATCAATTTGACAGCTGAGCAGGGAACAGACAGGAGTGGAGAGACTTGAAGCAGATGGAATGACCAGAAGGTTCCTGAAATAGTTTGGGCAGAGGATGAAGGTGACGGGGCAATGGAGAGAAGGGGGTATATGAGAAATATATGACAATGGTTAAAAAAAAAAAAAAAAAAAAATCATCAAGACTTCCCAAGAGATCGAGTGAAGAGTTGAGGAAGACACTTCTAGGATGTACCATAAACCCCTAAGGATTATATCAAGAAGGTTAAAGCTTTCAAAAATACTAAGGACGAATTTTTAAAAAGAACTTTTTATGTATGTTCTGAGCAAAAAAACAAACAAACAAACAAAGAATGGAAAGGTACATTGATTGAAGCAGATGTCATAGTAGACTACAGGGAAACAAGATCACTGACCTGCTTTGCTGCTTACTTATTCTCTATCAAGGCAAATACTCCTCAGAAAGTTATAAAATGACAAAGTTCAGAGGGAAGTGAAGAGGACAGATGAAGAAACAAGATCGTGTACTTGCTCAAAATGAGTTCAAGTCTCCAGACCAGACAGGGAAGTCAGTCCAGATGGGATCCTGGAGGCAATGTCCTCCCCTTCATTTCCCAAACCCACAATCTGCCTTTCTACTCCACCCCTCAAGTGAAATGACTCTACAAGGTTAGCGAGGATCTCTGGCAAATAGAATGGCCTTTTGTCAACTGCCACTCTTCCTTGACCTTGCCGTACCATTTTATATAGTTAACCATCTCTTCCTCATAACTTTCCTCCTTAGGTTTTATGCCACTGCTTTTTGCTGGTTCTCTTGTCACTCTACAAGTTTAATGCTAAGAACTTTTATGTTTTCACTCTCATTGAGTGAATGTTTTCTCTCTCATTTCACCTCATCATTAACTGTGAGTTCAACTGCCATATCTTGGCAGATAACTCACAAATCTTCACATTGTTATGGTGGTTTTCAGTTGTGTCCAACTCTTCATGACCCTATTTGGGGTTTTCTTGACAAAGTGTGAGTGATTGGCCAATTCCTTCTCTAGCTCATTTAGTGAATGAGGAAACTAGGAATAACTGACTTGCCTGGGGTCACATAGCTAGAAAGTGTCTAAGGCCGGATTTGAATTCAGGACTTTCTGACAACAATGCTCTATCCACTGCACCATCTCGCAACCCTTCCCTATGCATTCCTCATTCTTCCTGTGAGTTCCAGACCTGCATCACCATTCATGCATTTCCAACTCAACATGCCTCCAACAGAGGTCATCTGTCCCTCCCCTCCAAAATACCTGATCCCTCTGCCTAAGTGTAGAACAAATGCTTGACTGTTTCCTTCTTTTTCTCACACTTCCACTTTACTTCTCCTTCACATAATCTAGATTCCAGTCAAACTGACTTACTACCACCTCTTCCCAATTCACAACATTCTTTCTCTTTGGTGCCTTAACAAAAGCTATCCCTCCCCTCCTTAATCCGCTCCAAACACCAACAAACACACACACACACACACACACACACACACACACACACACACACACACACCCTACTCTCCAGCTTGGAATACTTTCCTTCAGATTCTAGGACTCCCAGGCTGTACCCCAAATGAAGTAACATTGGTAAAGCTCTTTGCAAACCCTAAAGAACTACTATTTTTAAGCTATTGTTTTTATTAATAGTATTCCCATCCCATTTTTTAAAATTTAGTTTGTATACCTTTTTGTCACTCACATGTTAGGCACAAAGTAGGTGAATCAGTGATTCTAAGAGTCACTTCTCTCTCCTCACCTTTCTTTACTTCTCAGCAACCTCCTTCACATGGGAGCAGCACATTTTCACCTTTCTGGCTCTGCATGACAGTATCCTCTCCCAATTTCTTCCTCTTCCCTGTGTGACCACTCCTCCAAAAGTTTCCTTTGCTACATCTCCATCCATGCCAGGCTCACAAACCACAGATGTCTCCGAAGGCTGGAACCTCTTTTTCCCTCTGTGCTCATCTCATCAGTGCCACTGGTTTATTTGTCATCTCTACACAGAAGATTTTCAGTTTTATTAGAATCCAGCCCAAATCTACACTTCCAAGTTTCACATCACCAATTGCCTCCTAAAATCCTAAAATGGATATTCTCTAGGGCTTTCAAATACGTGTCCAAAATAGAACATATCTTTCTCCCCAAACCCTCCCCCTCCCTAACTTTCCTGTTATAGTCCAGGACATCATAGTCCTTCCACTCACCAAGGCTGGCAATCTAGGTGTCATCCTCAACTCCCCACTAGCGCTCACATGCTGTCAAATCTCATTTCTACCTTCACAAAATCTCCCTGAAACATCCCATTCCCTTGGCTCATAAGCAACCATCTTATTGCAAAGCCCTGATCACCTCTTGCCTAGACTCTTGAAGTATACAGGGTGTTCAAGGAAGACTATCCCCTTCAGTGTGAAGATTTGCCAAGCCCTTTACAGGGTTACTCAGCCATCTTTGGTGTCTACCTGGCACTCAATTCTCACCTGTGGCTTCAAGAAGATATAGCACTGGGGCAGCTAGGTGGCACAGTGGATAGAGCACCAGCCCTGAAGCCAAGAGGTACTGAGTTCAAATCCGACCTCAGACACTTAATGATTCCTAGCTGTGTGACCCTGGGCAAGTCACTTAAGTCCAAGCATGTGAAGATCCCACCAGCAGAACGGGCACAAGAATAATGTGATCCGATGGCCCCGAAGGAGACTGAAGCAGACACCAAGAAGTGCCGAGAGTAAAGTCAAACATGGAAAACACCAAGATCAGCTGCTGCATGCCTGGCCATCAACAAGCCAGCCTAACTTTTGCCTTGCCACTGGACTCTGATGACTGTGGAGGAAAGAATGAGACTGAGGACTTTGTTCAACTCTAACTCGCTTACATCCAAGTCACAAAGAAATCACTAGTGATCTTCTGGGCCCTCTTTGAAAACAAAGTATGAACAGCAACAACAACCTTTTAAAGTCTCAAGTTTCTCCCCCTCTTGATTCATTTCTCCAGTCAGCTGTCAGAGATTTTCCCAAAGAGAAAGTCAAACCATATCAGACCCCCATTCAATAAGCACTGACAGATACTCATATCTTGACTTTCAAAGATAAAGTGTGAAGTCTTCCTAGTGGCACTGAAGGATCTTCTCTATAATCAGACTCTTTCCTATCATTTCAGCCTTTTTATAGCTTGGTCACACACTCTACAATTCAGATATTACTTGGGCTTATTAACTTATCCTCACAAAGGATACTCCATCTCCCACTACTTTGCTTTAGACATCCACCATTGCATCTTCCTCCTAACTCCTCTGACTTCCTTCAAGACCCAGCTCCAATTTCATCTTCCATGGGCAGCCTTTCCCAACCTTCCCTGCTGCTGCTAATGTCTTCTCTCTTAAATGAGCTTCAATTTGTTTCACACACACACACATTCATTCTCATATTCATATTCTCTCTCTCTCTCTCTCTCTCTCTCTCTCTCTCTCTCTCTCTCTCTCTCTCTCTCTCTCTCTCCATGTAGAAGATAAATGAAGTACTTATTAAGTACTATGTGTCAATCATTAGGCAACTAAGTTAGAACTAAATAAAAGAGCAAATTCCTAGCCTTAAGAAGTTTACAATCTAGTTGGGGGGAAAAAACATAACTAGATCTGGGGGTTGGGAGGCAGTGGAAAGTCTGGAGAGTCATAGGAAAGAACTATGAAAGGCTAGGACCTTCCAGAAATGGTGATTTGAAGCAGGAAGTGACCAACCAAAAGGAAATGCCAGGAGGGCAGAGGCATCTCTAGAGTGTGAAGGCTGCTGGAGAAAAAAATGAAAAGATAAGTACACCTAATTCTTTCTCTCTATGTTGTCTCCTCCTTGTTAGCTCCTTGAGGACAAGGAGAGTTTTATGTATCTTTATATCTTCAAAGAAAACATGACACATGGTACGGTTAACAAATGCTTATATTACGTGTTCATTATGTACCAGGCATTGAAATTGAGGAGTGGGGACTGAGAGGGAGAAACCTTTACAAAAAGCTTTTTCAATAGAGCTGGCTAATTATAATCTTTAAGGTTCAGAATTATAATTCTTTTTGGGTCAATTTCAAAAAGAAACAGGGTCAATGGCACATATAGGATGGGGGCAGGAAAGAAGGGCTTAAAAAATCACATATTAACATTTTCTGTGTTCTATTGTATTTTTATTTTATCAAATATTTTCCAAGTACATCTTTTTTTTTTTCCATCTGGTTCAGTGGGGGTATGTTTGATACCTTTGTTTTAAGGAACTAGAATGAACAGAATTGGTCCCAGGAAGCTGGAAACAGGCAAAAGACACCATTTTGAAGAGCAGAAACTCAAATTAGGGAAATACGGACTATTGAGCTTAACACTGTTCTCTGGAAAGATTTTATAATTAATTACAAACAGCTGTTTTTAAGCTCTTAGAAAAAGAAGAGGTAATCACGAAAAGGTAGTGTTTTTGTTTTTTGTTTGTTTGTTTTTTAAAGGGCATTCAAACTAACCTCAATTCCCCTTATGATGGAATCAGAGATATTGAACATCAGGTTATTTGGACTTCAGCAAGGATTCTGGCCATCTTTCTTACTGTAGAGACATGATCATGATGAAACACAAAATAGCTACCAGTTCAATTGAATATAGTCCAAGTTAGATCAAAGCAAATAAGACAAGAGTAGCGATAATGTCCTGCCATTTAGGAGGGGGGAAACTTGTCTAAAGTTCTAGCCTTTGCCCTTTATTATTCAACATTTTTATCCATTACTTAGATAAAAACGCAGCAGGCATGCTCATAAAAATTGAAAGGAAAATAAAGCTAGAAAAGCTATTTAATATTTAGATGGAAAAAAAGGAGGATTCAAAAAAATTTTGATAAAACGGAAAGATAAGTCCTAAGTAATAGATACTAGTTAATGGGACCAAATGTAAATCCTTGGACTTAGCTTCTTACAAAATACTTATGTACCCAGGAAGACTAGGGATACCTGGAGTAATCATTTCAGATAAACTCAATGTAAACCAACAATATACCAATAGTAGGGTTGCTAAAAAAAACACTAATGTACGTCTAGGCTCATGAAGAGAACAGTATTCAGCACTACAGAGCTAAAACTTCACTCCAACCTTTCCTGGGCAAATTAGTACAATGTTCAATGTTGGGCACCAAAATCTGAGATACTGACACAAGGGATCCAAATTAGGAAGAGGGGGGAGAAAAAACTGGTGTGGGTGGGGGGGAGAAGAGGGAGTAAAATCCATGCCATAGGATAAATGTTTAAAGTACAGGGAATGTTTATAATAAAAGAACAAAGTTGCAAAGTACTTATGACAATGCTTCAAATATCTGAGGGTATATCCTGTGGAAGAGTTAAGTCTTGTGTATATTCTTTCCAAAGGATACACTAGAACCAATGAGCAGAAATAAAAAGCAGATTTCAATATGAAAACCTTCCTAATCTTATTTGTGTTCCAGACATGGAATGGAAAGTCTTGTGAGGTAGTTGCTAATAACTATTTGAGGTGAGTGCCTAATAACTGAGAATATTCAAGCAGAGGCTTGCTAAGAACTTACCCAAGATGCTAAGCTGGGCAAATAATTCTTACATGATGAGGTCCTATTGTAAGGCTCTTTTGCTCAGGGTAACAACACTATTTTCACAGTCCCCTCCGGAACAAACTGCTTCCTTCAAATCTTTGATTTTCATAAGTATTGTTTTGTTTGGAAAAAAAAGTAACTTTCGATTCTATAGCACAAACATATTAATTTTCAAAATAGAATTATGGATATGATCAATTTTGACAAGAGACACTGTCATAGCAGGTCTTTCAATTGAAACACAATCTGAAATCAAACAGTATTCAGGGACTAGTACACAATGTCCTTTCTTATCAAACGGAAAAGCAAAGAGAAGTTTCTTGGAAGGAAGCATTTTTCCAATGGAGTTCTTTTGTATGTCAGAATGGAAAGAGGACTTCATCAATTTTGAGAGGCAGGTAATTTTTGCACTTAGAGAAAATCATGAACGTGTGCTCTGTAGAAAGGGGAAGTTGTATATTTTCGTGCTCTCAACACAGAATCGAATCATGTCCATTACACACATACAAAAAAAGGACAACTACTTAACTAATAGAATTCTTTCAGTTTACATTACATTACATCAAGTCTTTCATGCCAGGAGTTGGATTTTCCTAGTCCAATGTCTACAGTTTATTATAAAAGAGGCACATTTACTTCTGGCCCCATACAATTAGCCAAAAAAAAAAAAAAAAAAAACTTGCAGAAAACAAAATTTTAATAGGTCTATTAGTAAGTAGACCTATTAACTAATATCACTTGAAAAAAGCCTAAGGCTCCACATATGCAGATTTCTTCATGGGCAATAATTTAATAAAGCATTTGAAGATTTCAAGCAAAATACAAGTTGAAAGGTAATGTGTTTCCTGAGCTATGTCTGTAGCATACTGAAATTATTACATTCTCCAGTATATCCTCGGAAATTCTCATGTTCCCGACTGCAGCATTTCTTGAGGTATTGAATGGCATGATGTGACTGACAGATATCCTTTCTTTCTTTAAAAAAAAAAAAAATCTTCACATAGATGATGGCTTTATAACATTTCCTGAACAACAAAACAGTATCATACATGCAAGGAAAATAAACATACCCACTTTACAGATAAATAGTAAATTACATAGCTTGACAGTCAGGAAGCCAGCTACCATTGGTCTTTTTCTCCTTTAAAATCATCTTGGAAACAACACTCAACTCAAGTGTTATATTAAATACTTTACTTTCTTCAGGCAAGAAAGGAAAATTAAAAGTTGAGTAATTTTATATAAACACTCCAACAGGCTTCAAATCTGTAGTGTCTACATGTTAATATGTTACATATTAAAGTTCTCATTTTAAGTGCGCATGAAGTAAGCCTACCAAATACTTTTTGTTCATTAAAGCTGAATGAAGCAAATTAATGCAATAATAGTAATAAAGTACATTTGTAAAGCACTTTTGAGATCTGAAGAACACAAGGCACATGGTATCTCCTCTGATCCTTAAAGTAATCCTGAAGTAGATGCTGTTATGATCCCAGTGACACAGATGTGGTAGCTGTGGCTGAGAGGCTGAATAGCTTGGATTGATATAGACAATATCTGATTGATACAGGATTAAAATTCAAGTCCTTCATGCCTCCAAATCCAACACTCTCCATTAAGCCAAGTTGTTTCCTATAAACTATAGAGATACAATTCTACACTAAAACTATAAAGATAAAATGATATTCAATCAATAAGCATTTATTAAGCACCTTCTACAGCCATCTTTGTAGAGACAAAGATAAAACTTTCAATTTGAAACAGTGGCTACCCTCAAGAATCTTTCAGTCTTTAGAAAGTAAGAGTAAACAAGAGGAACAAATATGAGTATGTACAAAATAGAAATTAATTTGGGAATCAAGGCATTAATGGCTGAAAGATTGGTGGGGAGAGGTAGCTAAGCCTTGAAGGAAACCAATTCCAAGAGGCATATTCTGAGCAAGAAAACAAAGGGAAAGGTCCATTCTTTGAAGCAAATGGGGTAATATTAATAGATGACAAAACAGCAGAATTATTCACCTCACATCCAACACTTCATCTCCTAATTCTGTCTTTGTTGTTCCTCACTCTTATAATATACCCTGCTCCTCTCACTTCTCTAGGCCAGTTTGGCTGAGTGGATATGAAGCATAATAGAAATGCAAAGGTAGGTGGGGAATCAGATTGTGAAGCATCCGAAATGTCAAAGGAGTTTATATTTGACCCACAGGTATCAGGGAACTGTAACTGCTTGCGTTTATTAAGGAGAATGAACTAAGTCACCTTGGCAACTGAAAGGAGAATGGATTAGAGGGGGGGAGAAACTTGAGCCAAAGAGACCAAAGAAAGGGCAATGGACAGAGTCCTGGCAGGAGGGATGAGGGCTTGACCTGAGAAGTAGCTGTATGTGAGTAAAGAGAAAATGGATGTGAGATGTGGAGGGAGAAAGGCCAGGATGTGACTACTGACTATTGTATACCTAAGACAAAGATGGGTGAACAATTGAGGATTATGCAGAGATTTTGAACTGATTTAAATCAAAACATATTCTTTTTAGTGAATTAGATCTACATACTGATGAAATCCAATAAAATGAAGGTAATATCCTTATCAACTGCATTCATGTACAAGGGCAGAGGAGGATTAATAAACATTTGTTCAGCTCTTTTTCTAGTTTCTAAGTACATCTTTTGTCACTCAGACACACTGATATTAACTGTTCCTTGTTACAATGATCTTGAAAACTTTCGGTAGTTTTCTAGAAAATATACTTCAAAACTGGATATACTCATGTCAGCTTAATTCAATTCAAATATTAAAGGCTTGTTATTTGCAAATGACTATACTTGGGACTGGGAATATAAAAACAAATTGTTTCTGTCTTCAAGAAATTTACATTCTGGGAGGAAAATTATGAGTAAGTTTTTCATTCTAATCTAACATGTACTATGACAATGAGTAGACCTAATAGGCAGCTTAGCATGGGGGATATAAAGTCTAACACCAGGAAAACCTTGGATTCAAGACCCACTTTTAACATATCCAGTCAATAAAAACTCTGTTCTAGGCAGTTCTCTGAGATCCTAAGTTGTAGAGAAGGTGCTGAATTCCAATGATAGAAGCATTTTCCATACCTAAAAGTTCTCAGTACCAAAGAAATCATAAGTCCTTTCCCTTACCCATTCCTAAGCATGTATCTTCATTTTTTTTAAAATAATCCTTTCAGTTCTTTATTCCAAAGGTTGTATAGTTCCCAATCTTTATTTAAAGTGGAAGGAGCACGTATTAAAGTAATTAGCATAAGGTTACAAGAGCTTCACCAATTTTTATCTACCTAAATCATGTCTTCCAGATTTTTTAATGTAAATTTACAAGCCAAAATAAAGCAAAAAAATTGAATGATGAGGTTATCTTAAGTGTCTCCAAAGTATCTCCCCAAATGAAAAGCACCCCAGCTAACATTTTCCTGTAAATTCATCACAGTCCATCAAAACTTCCTAGCTCACTTCAAACACAATTCTACACCAGATTCTCTCCACTAGCTGCTCATGGGTCTCTGTCTGCGTCCATCAGAATGGAAGCGCCATGAAGGTAAGGGGCTGTGTTTCTTTTTGCTTCCATATTTATATTCCCAGAGTTTAAAATAGTGCCTGGCTCTCAGAAAGGGCTTAATAACAGTATGTATGCACATTCTCTCAACTTCTTAATAACCTCCCAACACCAATACACGCTTGCGTTCTCAAGCAGCTCGATCCGATTAAGTCGCTTTGGAAGCACATAACCTTCCTTTCCCTCCAGAAAAAGCAGCAGAAAGCGCCACATCCGTCCAAGTTCGCCCCATCTCACTGGAAAGCCACTTGTGTCTCAATGCCTGGCCGAAGTCTCGGGACGTTCACCCGGGATCCGCAGCATTTCGGACTCCCTCCTCCCAAGACCCTCCCGTCCTCTCCCGCCCCCTCCGAGGGCTCAGGGACTCCCAGCCGCTCCCAGGGAAACTGACCAGGGTCAATTTCCCGGCTTGCTACAGTTGCGGCTCCGGCGGGGAAGCCCGGGTCCCGGCATCGGTCCGCGCTCCCGCCCCAGCCTGCCTCCCCGCAGGAAGATTGCGGCCGAGGCCCCCCGGGGGGAGAGCCCCTTCTCTCCGCTCACCTAGCTTGGAGCGGGACTCCTCCAGCTTCTGGATCTGGTTCTCCAGAAAGAGCATCGCCACGGCGAAGGCCAGCACCGCCAGCAGCTGCAACTTGGGCGGCATCATAATCCTGAGGAGCCCCATGAAACCCGCCGCCGCCGCCGCCGCCGCTCGGGATCACGACATACCGCGGGGGGCGGGGAGCGAGGCCCCGGGGATCCGGGGGGCGCGGGCGCGAGGCACCGAGAGGAGCCCGGCGGAGCGGGAACGGAGCGCCGCAGCGGCGAGAGAGGAGGCAGCGGTGCTGCCTCCGACCCCCCCCCCCTTCCTTCCTAGCCTCCCTCCCACCACCCACCCCCGCCCCCAGGCACCAACGCCAACGCCGCCTGCGCCCGCTGCTCCTCCTCAGCCTCAGCCGCAGCCCCGACCCCAGGGGCCCCCGCGCTGAGCAGGGCTCGGGCTCCGCTTCCCCTGCGCCGGACCAAGCCCGGCACCCAGCTCGCTCGCTGTTCGCTCCCTCGCTCTGCCCACCCGCCTCTCTTCTTCCTCCACTGCCTGCCACCCTCCCGGAGCCCCGCTCCAACACCGAGGCTGCGACTGCGCCGCCCTCGGCCCCGCCCCCAGGTAAGCCCCACCTCCTCTCCAATACGCATTCACGCACGCTGCTCAGCAGCCCCGCCTCCCGGCCTCAGCAAACATTCCTCCCTTCCCTCCCCAACCCTCCCGCAGCCGCTTCTGGACCCGCCTCTGCCACCTTAATTGCAGTGTTCTTTCGCGCCGGATTACGATTGGTTTACTCAGCTGCCATTAAAATTAGCTCAGCAGGTGACTGGCTAAAAGGAAGCGACAGAGAGGCGGGGCGAAGCTAGAGGAAGGAACGAACGTTTTAGGAGTTGGAAAGAAATGCCATGAATGAAACTGAAGGGGCCCTCAAAAGGAATAGAATCATAGGAGTCCTAATAATGTGCCTGACTGTGAGAAACAAGAACAAAACAAAAAGACCCTCGTATCCCTTGATATTTTAGGGGACCCCCCCGGGAGATCTTCATTCCATCATGTGACTCGCTATGAAGCTACTGTGCGCGGCTAGCGGAAAGCTAACGACCCAAAGCGTCAGGCCCCACGCCAGACACCCTAAAGAGGGGTCCTCGGGATTCATCAGGACCCGAGGATAACGGCGGCGATGGCGGCTGGTGAGCAGCGGTGGTTCCCCCCGGCTTTCGGGCTGCGATTGCTGCTGGTGTCGCTGCTGCAAGCGGTGAGTGCTGGGCGCCTCCGTAGGGGCCTCTGGGCCTGGAACGAGAGGCTGGGGACCCGAGACGACCCTTGGGAGCCGCGACTGAGAGCGGCCTGGAAGCGACTGCGGTCCGCGGGCTACGTGGCTGCTACTCGGCCCCGCCCGCCCGGTCTCCCTCCGGTTACTCTTGGGTCGCGTCTCGCTTCTCCCGGATGTCGGATCCCAATTCGGCCCGCGAGGCCCTGGGCACTTATCGACGAGCACTCTGAACCGTCTTCTCTGGGGATTTTAAAAGGCGGGGAGGCCGCAGGAGTCTTGTCTCCTCTAACTAGATAAAACACGGGCATCCAAGATAACAGGGAGGGGAGGCTGGGAAAGTGCTCCGGAGGCCGTTAGCCTGGGGGGGGAGGGGGGGCGGCTCGTGACCCGACCTGGAGTCGGGAGATGAGAAGAACCGCCCGCGGACACCTTACCCTCCATAACTCATTGTCAATTTCTTTCCTCTGGTGTGTTTGTTTCTTTAAGAGAAGCTCCTGGTGCAACATGCATTGGACTGGAACTACGGTTCAAATCCTGCTTCAGATACTTAGGAGCTCTGTGACCCATGGCCTCCTCTAGTTGTACTCGCTTTCCTCTTCCGTGAAGTACGAATAATAACGCTTCACGGGATGGTTTTGAGTATCAAATGAGATCACAGGGACAAAGCACCATGTAGTTGCTAATTATTATTGTTATTTTTATTATAGTAACTTTTTCTTGACAGAACCCATGCCAGGGTAATTTTTTTTACAACATTATCCCTTGCACTCACTTCTGTTCCGATTTTTCCCTCCCACCCTCCACCCCCTCCCCTAGATGGCAAGCTGTCCTATACATGTTAAATATGTCGCAGTATATCCTAGATACAATGTATGTGTGCAGAACCAAACAGTTTTCTTGTTGCTCAGGGAGAATTGGATTCAGAAGGTAGAAATAACTCGGGAAGAAAAACAAAAATGCAAACAGTTTACATTCATCTCCCAGTGTTTTTTCCTTTAGGTGTAGCTGCTTCTGCCCATCATTGATCAATTGAAACTGAATTAGGTCTCTTTGTCAAAGAAATCCACTTCCATCAGATCATATCGCCATACAGTATCGTTGTTGAGGTATATAATGATCTCTTGGTTCTGCTCATTTCACTTAGCATCAGTTCATGTAACTCTCTCCCAGGCCTCTCTGAAATCATCCTGCTGGTCATTTCTTACAGAACAATAATATTCCATAACATTCATATACCACAGTTTACCCAACCATTCTCCAATTGAGGGGCATCCATTCATTTTCCAGTTTCTAGTTGCTAATTATTTTTATCTTCGTATGTGTACCTGTAGTTATGTGATAGCGGGGATTGATTGTTCAGGTACAGATTAAACTGAAATGTTTCTAAAGTTCTTTCCAACGCTTGAGAATTCTAGGATTCTGGAAAGACCTTTGGATATTTAATTAAAGGAAGAGGATTTCACTTCAGGCTTTTGCTGCCTGAGTCTTGGATATCAGCCTTCCCAGGTCTCACTTAGTTTCATCATATGTAAAAATAAGTTGAACTATGTCTCTGACACAAAATCTGAAATGGAAAAGACATTGTAGGCCATCTGATCCTAATGGTTCCTCAGCAAAAATCCTCTCAATCAGCAGCCCCCATTTTTATAAAATTGTCGGATTAGTATCTTTTTTCCCCTATTGATTTTACACTTCTTAAAGGTAGGAAAGGACACAGTGATAATGAAGTGCTTGATGTGTGGGGGGAGGGCTCAAAAGAAAACAGTTTTGCTCTAAACTATTGAAGGAATATAGCATGTACAGATATAAACCAAAAAAGAACATGATTTTAAATCCTAATAATGTGGATAATCAGGAAAGGGTCAGGAGATGGCACCTCGGTTGCCCTTTGGCAGAAGCCAGAGATGGCTTAGAGTGATCTTCCAGCCATTGGGAGCCAAATATGCCAAAAAAAAAAAAAAAAGCAAGATTTAGCATATTTTGCATATGGGGAACAGTTCTCACAGTCTAAACTTTCTGTCTCCCTGATATTTGGTAATTGGTTGTGTTCTATTTAGCCCAGCCCTTCATTTTACAGATAAGGAAAAGTTAAAGATTACAGAGCATATCCAAAGTCCTGCAAGGGACAGGTGGCATGACTAGAATTCATAGGTAGCCTCTCTGACTCCTAGTACCACACTGCCTTTGCTAGTCCCTAAGAGAAGAGACCTCAAGATTTCAGTTCTTCTGGCCTTCTTAATCTCTTCCTGCCAGCTCCTTCTGTCCCTTAGCTTCATGTCCCAGGTCCCTTTTCATTCTTTTCTTGGGTCCCTCCCCCTCCGAATTTGTAGATTGCAGCTATACTTTCTGATTTTAAACTAGGATAAATGCTGGAATAAGGGCTTGACTTCTTAAAAGCAGTTATTTTAAAAGATTAATAAGCATGAATATTGACTACCTAACTAAAATTGTGTAGTAATAATATCAGTGGCTCACACGTAATTCAAAAAATACTTTCTTCAAAATGTCTTATTGATCATTCTTTAACGTCACCACTATTTCCCAGTAACTCTTATTCCACTCCTTCTCTGCCCCAGTAGAATTCTCCCTTATAACATCTGTTATACATTTAAGCAAACTAAATCAGCATGGCCATGTCTGAACATTTACACCTCATTCCACACTTGTAATCTGCTGCCTTTCAGCTTTAAAGCAGGAGACACAATAGTGCTCTAAAGTTATGATTACTCATGACATCAGTCTGAATTCAGAAATTTTCAACTTTTTTTTTCCTTTAAATCCAGATGGTCATTTTGTATTTTCTTCTGGATCTTCACTCTCACTTTTCATCAGTATTTTTTAAGTTTCTCTGCATTCATATTGTTTGTTTCAGCACAGTAACAATTCCAGTTTATCCACTCACCAGTCTGTTAGGCGCTTTTTTCCTTCGAGTCCTCTGCTGCCCCTCACAAATGCTACTACAAATAATTTTTGTATATGATCTCCTTACACTCTATCTATGAAGGACACAGCACAGCCAAAGGGTATTACAAAGTGCTTTTCATATAATTCTGTGGAAAAGGTAGCACAAATATTTAACCCCTTCAGAGGCATTTGGATTAGAACTCGGGTAGTCTCATAAGAAATTTCACACTCCACCCAGTCTGCCATACTTAACTTTTCCACATTGAAATGTGAGTGCACATCTCTTTAACATTTGACACAAAATTACAGTGTAAATTAATATAGGGAAATCATTTCCATATTCGTTCACAAAAGTATATTCATCCTCCCTGTGATAAGGCAGCTAATCTTCCACTTAGCAACAAGGAAGGACTTCTGCCATGACCCGACATTCGTTCATGGTTGACAGGATTTTTAAGAAGGCCTTTATAAATGTAACTAAAAGATCCTTAAAATCATAAAATTTTGGATCAGGACAGATCCTTGATTCTCTCCCTCTCGTTTTGTACTCAAAATGACTTGTCCTAGAGATCTAAGAAAGAGAAGGGTTATGTGCCCATAACTTTTTAGTGCTATAGAAAATGGAAGATGCCCATCAATTGAGAAATGGCCAGATTATGGTATAGGACTGTCATGGCATATTTTTGTGCTGGAATATAAGGTGAAAGGAATGGTTTCAGAGGGTCCTGGAGAAACTTGTATAAACTGATGCAGTCAAGGTAGCAAAACCAGGAGAACAATTTATACAGTAACAACAATTGCAAAGACAGACGACTTTGAAAAACTTGAATTCGGAGCATTGTGATGCCCAAACATGATTCAAGAAAATTGACAATGGAGCATGCTACATACCTCCTAAGAAAGATAGCAGATTTAGTGTGCAGAGTGTGATAAGTGCTTTTTTGTTTGTTTGGGGTTTTTTCCATGACCAATACTGTCCATATTGGTTACTGGAAGTTTTTTCCCCTCCTATTTGGGGTGGGGAGGAAACAGAAGAAAATAAAAGTATGTTTATTTAAAGAAAAAAAATTATTTAATGATTAGCCAAAGTTATGGGGCAAGTTAATGGCTAACTATAACTAGACTAAAATACATATCCCTTAATTCTCAGTGTCTTGTCTTAGAATGGCTCACAGCTTTACCCAAAAGAATTTTAGGTTGTGTGGCTTAAGTACAAATGGATACTATACTCATTCAGTATTTTTGTATTTCAATAAACCTCCATATGTAGAAATTTTAGAAATACTTTTGAAATAATGCTACCTAGCATGTGCTTAATAGAAATACTGTTCCTTAAGGGGGAAGTTCCCCCAATATTGAGGGAGTTGATAGCGGGAAAGTTCCTTGATAGACTCCAGGTTAAGAGGTTTTTTGATAGCATCAGATCGTTATGTACAATAATAGTTTAGAAAAAAGTGAACTTTCTCCTACATTTACTCTTCCACTTTTTAAATTATGCTGCCTCCCCAAATGAATGAAATCTCACCTTGCTTACAGATTAGTTTAAGTTTTGGGTAAAAAAATATGCAGCATGGTGCAATGGAGCTGTATGGGTTTGGGAAGCAAAGAACCTAAGGTTCCTTGTAACTTGACTACCTATTGTATATGTGATCCTTGGCAAGGCACTTAATCTTGTTGGGCCTCAGTTTCTCAATAAAATCAATAGGTTACACAATTATTAGTTGGACTATTAAAGATAACTAAAGATTGTCTTTAAGAGCTCTTCCAGTACTAAATCATGTTATGTTCTTCTCTAAAGTGTCATGTTCTCTGGGATCAGGTTTCTTGGGGGCCTTCTGGAGGCAGCCTCAGTTTCAATTCAAAGTAATCACCCCGAATGCAGGAGTTAAAAGTCCAAATCCTTTATTGTCTCCTTCAAAGTTTTATCTCCCTCACTTGGTGCTCAGCTAGTTTTTCTTAGAGGCTTTCTGTAGTCTTGGTTCCAAGAGCTTAAGCTGCCTTCTCTGGCTTATGAATCTCCTCAACTTCAAAGATTTCTGCTTCAGTCTCCAGCCAGCACAAAGGTGGAAAATGGAATGAATCTGTCTCCTCCTCTGAGACCTTCTAGTGGGCTTCTGTTCTAGTGGGCTTGTCCTTCTGGCCCTGAGACTTCCTCCTTATATGCCCCACACTGAGTATACACCAATCATATCACTAGGAAACCATTATTTGCTGTAGGATTAAATCACTTCTAAACTAGATTTAACCACTGTCTCCTCAATTCCACTTGTTTCAAGTTCTGGCCCATAACATCTTGTAGGATCAGATCAATCATACTGACCCATGCTAAATTAGATAATTATTGTCTCTATCAATTCCACTTATTTAGTACCTTGTAAGAATCCTAACAAAATCATATGATAAAGTAAGTTTAGATAGAAGTGAGCAAATCTTAAAATTTTATCCTTATTCTCATTTCTCCCTTTCTGCTAATATCAAATATCTTTTACAAATTCCTTGAAATTCAATAAGTTATAGCTCATATGAGTTCAATCTCATCTTATCCAGGACCTACTTAATTTATGCCATCAAGTGCAAAATTAAAACCACATAACATCTGTAGTGGCACAAATAAGATTTGAGTTCAGGTCAACAAATGCTAAATGTGATATTCTCTAAAGCAAGAACTGAGTTTGAGTTTTCTCTTTTGAAAAATATTGTACACTCAGATTTTAGGTAATAATCAAAAAAATTTAGACTACTTTTTTTTTTTAACCCTAAATATGTTTGAAAATATCTAGTATGAAAGTGCTAGCTAAATATAAACTAATGCTCTTATGCAATTTTACTGCACATCAAAACATATACCTTAAACTTAGTCCAAAGCTAAATTTCCTCCCACAGAGTAGTATTAATTACTTAACCTCCAGGATTTACACCCTTTCTCTTCGTTGTCACTAGCTAAAATTTGGGCATCTATTAGCAGCAGTGGTGGCTGTATTGTCACAAGGATAAATGGCCAGTTTGTATTCCAATGGTAGTTTTCTAAGAGTGCCTCTGTGGTTTTCTAGGGTCCTTGAAATTACAGTAAATTGCAGCTTACTACACTCTGGGTTCCAGGATGCTTTATTTTAAGGTAGAATGCCCAGATCTAGAAGTGAAGAGCTATAAATCTCAAACTAGTGGTTCTTTAAGGTGAAAGTGGCCTCATGTACTCTGTAAAGTGGTTATTTTCTCCAAGAGTACATTATAAGTGTTCTTAATCTTCAGGAATAGGGTATTCAGTGTGACTTTGGGGAGTTGTTTCCTGGGGCTCCTCAAATTTGAATTATACAAATCAAATTATCATCTCCGACAATGTGTGGATGGATGTTCATATAGCCGTAAAAACAAAATCATGATACTTATGTTTTAATCCAAAGCTGTTTTTTTTTTTCCCTTCCTGACAAGTAAGAGCATACAGAGAAACAGTTAACTCCGATTCCTAGGCATGTATAGGAATTAAAATTTATACTTAAAAAACCTTTTGTTCCAACTTTTTCCCTCCTTCCTCCCACCCCTTCCCCCAGATGGCAGGTTGACCAATACATGTTAAATATGTTAAAGTATAAGTTAAATACAATATATGTATACATGTCCAAACAGTTAATTTGCTGTATAAAAAGAGTCAGACTTTGAAATCGTGTACAATTAACATGTGAAGGAAATCAAAAATGCAGGCGGACAAAAATACAGGGATTGGGAATTCTATGTTGTGGTTCATAGTCATCTCCCAGAGTTCTTTCTCTGGGTGTAGCTGATTCAGTTCATTACTGCTCTTTTGGAGCTGATTTGTTTAATCTCATTGTTGAAGAGAGCCACGTCCATCAAAATTGATCATCATATAGTATTGTTGTTGAAGTATATAATGATCTTCTGGTCCTGCTCATTTCACTCAGCATCAGTTCATGTAAGTCTCTCCAGGCCTTTCTGAAATCATTCTGCTGGTCATTTCTTACAGAAAAATAAATAGTATTCCATAATATTCATATACCACAATTTATTCAGCTATTCTCAAATTGATGGGCATCCACTCAGTTTCCAGTTTCTGGCCACTACAAAGAGGGCTACCACAAACATCTGTTGCACATACAGATCCCTTTCCCTTCTTTAAAATCTCTTTGGGATATAATCCCAGTAGTAACACTGCTGGGTCAAAGGGTATGCACAGTTTGATAGCTTTTTGAGCATAGTTCCAGATTGCTCTCCAGAATGGCTGGATGTATTCACGATTCCACCAACAATATATCAGTGTCCCCTTAAATCTAGTCTTAAAAAAGAGTTCACTTTAAAAAGCTTAAAAGAAAAAGAAGCTTTGAAGGCTTAAGATTACCTGATTTCATTACATGGCATTATATATTGCACACCATCCTCCTCCCCTTTCCTCTCTCTCATTTTTTAGTTATTTGTGACTCTTTATGACCTCATTTGGAGTTTCTTGGCATAGATACTGGAGTAGTTTGCCATTTTCTTCTTCAGCTCATGTTATAGATGAGGAAACTGAGGCAAACAGGATGAAGTGTTGGGCTGAGGATTACACAGCTAGCAAATATCAGAGGCCAGATTTGAACTTTGGAAGACCAGTTTTTTTGATTCCAGGCCTAGTATTCTGTGCACTTTGGTGCCTTCTAGCTCCTCACTTCAGCCAAACTGGCTGATTTGTTCACTATTTTCTTCCATGTGTTTGCACTGGCAAAATTGTAATGCTAGACTGCTCATGCTCCAGCATAAATACTCTCTCCTCAACCACTGATTAGAATCCCAAAACTCTGCTCAAGTACCATCTCCAGCAGGAGGTCTTTACTGATCTCAGCTGGTAGTACCTACTCCCCATGGTATGTAGTTTACTTTATGTTTACTTGTGTGTAGATATACTGGTTTTCCCCTACAGGATGTTTATGTCTCTCATTTCCTAGCACAGTGTGTGGCACATTACTAGTCACTTAGTAAAGGTATATTGATTTATGTGTATTTTGGATTAGGTTAAAATCCGTGTGTTCTAGAGTTCTCCAAATCATTTGAAGTTTTAAAATTTGGTTCAAGAGAATAAGCAAATCACAAAATATAGCAAATGCAGATATGTTAATAATACATAAAAGCTTTTAATTCTTTAATATGATTCTGTAAAAAGTAATTGTAGATTTTTCTTTGAGGATATCTGTTTTTTTGACTCAGAACAGATATCAGTAAAGAAACATTTATTAAATATCTGCATCAAACAGAAGAACACTGTGCTAGGTACTTCGGAACATGTAGAATTTAGCTAAGACGTAGTCCCTGACCTCATGAATCTTAAATAGACTATAGGTAGGTAGGTAAGTGGTTGGTTGGTTGGATAGGTGGATGGATGGATGGATGGATGGAGGGAGAGATTTCATTTCTTTGAGTTGAAGTTATAGTTGAAAGTATTATATGCTTTCGTATTATTTTTAGAGCCTTCTTCCTTCAAGATACAGCTATCATAATCTCCATCTGCAACTATCTTATGTCTGTTTCGTATTTATTCATGTATGTATACATTCTTTTTGGTTCCACCTATGCTCTCATTCCTCCCTTCTATGTAGGATGTAGGTTTCTTGAGAGTAGAGTTGCTTTCTTTGGATTTCATCGGGTAAACACTTGTTGGTTGAATGTCTTCACTATCTCTTTTCAGATATCTGCACAGGGATCGGAATTATCATCAGAAGCATGCAGAGACTTGGGTTTCTCCAGCAATTTGCTCTGTAGCTCTTGTGATCTTCTTGGGCAGTTTAGTTTAACTCAGCTGGATCCTGATTGCAGAGGATGCTGCCAGGAAGAAGCACAGTTTGAAACCAGAAAGGTAATTTCAGTACTTTTCATTATAGATTTAAGTTTGAGACAAGTTGTGAAGATTGATAATCTGCTCAATTATGTGAAATGGGAGAATGAGGAGGCAGTTGAGATTTTACTTAATTCTTAATCATTAATCTCATAAAAACAACCAATTTATTGGTGCATCAAAAAGGGACATTCAGCAAACATTCATAATAATGGTGTACTAGGGAAAGGAGGCAAAAAACAAGTGTCCCTGCCATTGAAAACCTAGTGGTACATTTTATTAAGGGATACAATACATACTTTCATAAATGAAAACAAGATAATTTGAGGAGAGAGAGCAGCACAATTTCACCAAAAGATGGGCTTGTAAGGTGATCATGAAGAAAGCTAAGATCTCTTAAGAGGCATAGTTGAGAAAATTGTGGACCCCGGTCTTGGAAAGAACAGAATAACCTGGGCAAAAACAAGAGAGAGATGGAATTCCAAATTGGCAAAACAGTTAGTAGACCGGTTTGGCTAGAACAGAGATTGGATGAAAGGGAACAATGTAGAAATCTGAAAATCTAGTTTGGAGCCAGATTGTGTGTCACTTTAAATACTAGGCCAAGAAATTCGTATTTTAGTATCCTAAAGAAACCAGTTAAAGTATATTAACAACAGACCTGTGAAAGAACTAGAAATAAAAGAGAAACTTAGGAGACATGTGATAGCTAATTTTAAGGTTTTAAAGGGCTGTCAAGTGGAAGACTAGACTTGTCCTTGTTGGGCTCCAAAGGAGAGAATAGAAAACAAAAGGTTGTAGTTGGAAAAGGGCTTTGGGCTTGCTATAAGAAAAACTGTGATGACAGTTTGAGGTGGCCAAAGGCAAAATAGGCTCTCTTAATGGAGGTCTTCAAAGACTAGATAAATACTTGTTAGGCATGAGATGGAAAGAAATTTTTGGAGGAAGTTACAGGTTGGACCCAGAGGCCTTTCAGGCTTACATCTCTAAAATTGTGCCTTTTAGTGCTTAGATTATTTTGTCAACTATTTGCAGAATAAATAGGGAAAAGGAAGTTCTAGGATTAAGGAGTAATATAAGCAAGAAGTAATAAAGAATAGAACTAAGGTAACGGCTCTGTTAGTGGAAAGAGGGTGGAAAAAATGGTTTTGTAACAATTAGGTACTTTTTGTTTGTGCAGAGTGGGTTGGGAGAATGAGAAAAGGAATATTTTTTTTTCCTAATTAAAAAAAAATTCTTTAAAAATATACTTTTGAAAAAGAATGTTATTGTGGGAGGTTCCTGCCAAGGTAGCTTCCTGAATGATAAGCAGCCTGCCCAGTTCTCGTGTGTGTATATATATATATATATAAGCAAAATTCTAATATTTATTCCATTGTGAATAATCAAAATAAAATTCAACGAGGAACCATAATTAGGTGATTTCTTCCACCCCAGTACTGCACAAAAAAGCCAGCCAGAAGTCCACAGGCCCAATAGTAGGAATGGGGGCCCAAAGGTGGCAGGAATAGAGCCTCCTGTAAAAGAACCTAACAGTGATCAGAAAGCTTCAACGTAAGGATGTGGGTATTCCTTAGGAGTCGTCCTGGTATGGCATTCACTAGTGTGGTACTGTAATGCTTAGCCCAAAATAGCCCCAGCCTGGGGTTCTAAAGTCCTTAACATTATGAACTTTAGTGTCTAAAAGGGTCCTGCAAATACAGCATACTGAACCTCAGAGATCCAGAAGAGCCTAATCTGAGGAAACAAAGGTAAGGGTAAAAACCATACAACCCAGAGGGAGACTAGCCTGGCCCTGTCATAATGTCTCAGGTCAGGAACTAAAACTGGAGTGGAGAAATGAGTTACTCAGAGTTATACTAACCAATATTTAAAAAAAAAAAAAAAATCAGTGCAAACCTAGAGCTCCCCAGAAAAATTGCAGTCAGAAACTCAAAAGAAAAAAAAATGGATTTCTCCAAAGGAATATATGAATACCTAGAAGAGTAAAGCAAGAGTTTGGGGTTTGTTTTTCTTATTGAAATAAAAGCTCGGGAAATTAATAGAATAAATTGCTTAGAAAAGAAATTGATAAACTTTCCCTAATTAATGAACTCACTGAAAGCTAGAGTAAACCAAACAAATCAATGACTCCATGAGACAGCAAGAAATATTAGAACACAAATAAGAGATAAAAGAAGATATAAGGCATTACGGCAAAAGCAACTGAAAATAGATTAAAGGGAGATGATTTAAGGATCATTAAATTTGCTGAAAACTTTGTTTAAAAGAAAGAGGGCCTAGACACTTTATATAAAGAAATCATGAGTGAAAAGTGACCGGTTCTATTAGAACCATAGGCCAAAATTAGAGTCTACCAGTAATCTCCCAAAAAAAGGGAAAGTCCTAGGAATATCGAGATCCAAGCCATTCAAATACTAAGGAATTTTGACCAGGATCACACAAATCTTGGCATCTTCTATCATAAACTAGAGAAGATCCTTTTGGGATATAGTAGCAAAATAAATAGGCTTAAAAGTTCAAGTATAACTCATCTTCTGATACAGAGCATGATACACAGTGGGGGTGGGGAAAAGGAGAAACAAATGTCCTTTCGGCCTTAATATTTTTGAAGGATATTGAGGGAAATTCCTTAAGAAAACCAAAGGTCTTGGGGATAAAAGAGTTTTATTCAGATAGTTTGAAGAGAGAAAAGAGATGGAGAATAAAAGGAAGTGTGTAGAAAGGAGGGAAAAGAAGGGAGAAAGTACAGGCATTATTATTGAGGTGTATCAGAGGAAGAGGTTATACAAGCATAGAAGAAAGAATGGGCAGACAGTGGTTCTAGGATGACCTGCCTGCTGTTCCTTAAACAAGACAGCCCATCTCCCAGCTCTGGGCCTTTTCTCTGCCCCATGGGCCTGGAGGGCCCTCTCTTTTTTTGCTTCCTGGTTTCTTTCAGAACCCAACTAAAAATCCACTATCTATAGGAAACTTTGCTGGATTTTCCTTCCCTCTATTGATTATCTCCAATGTCCAACAAACACATAATTGTTTAGATGTTGTCTCCTCCCATAGACTGTTTGTACCTGGAGAGCTATAGTTTGTTATTCTTTATATCCTCAGTACTTAGTACAGTGTGTCACATAGAAGATACTTAAAAATTGTTCATTGACTTTTAACTCCCCTAGCTATAACTACCTCTCCTTGACATTCTTGCTCGTCAAGAACTTAAATCTGATAGAAGACAAGAGTAGACAAAAGCATATGAATGCATCCTTGTAATTGTCCAAAGATAGAATAAGTGCTTTAGAAATATGGTTTCTTTTGGGAAGATGAGGAAATTCTGGTTGATTTGACAATCCAAGTACATAATGAATCTATTCTGGCTAAGTTGGTCTGGGGCATATATTTCAATTTAATGATTGGATGTCTTCCTGATAGCTGCTGCAGATTATATTGTTTGAACCCCATATTCACTGTTATCGTCTCTTAAAAGTGCATTTCACATAGTGAACACTTTTTTTTTTTTAATCAATAACTGACAATTCAGTCTATGCTAGGTCTCGTGTTTTTTCTTCTTTCTTAGTCCTTCCCATCTAGGTCTTTAAAATCTGTTTATAACTTTTTTATAACAATGCAGCACAAATTTAAGTAATTAATGTCTATGTGTTTCATGGTGGTAAACCTGCTGATCCTAAACTTTAAGCTCAAGAGTCTAAAAGTACCACTATAATCTTTTAAAATATTGTAGCTTAAGACAACTCCTCATTGAAGGCAGAAAAGACATTTAAGATAAGCATAGAAATATTATTTCAAGCTGTGTAACTTAATGCTGTATATCCTTGGAATGTGAACACAAAATAAGATTTGGTATTTTACTGCAAATTGATTTAACTGTCATTAAACTTAGTCCTATAACCCAGTTGGATTCTTCATCAGCAGCCTTCAAAACCAAGTATTTGTCTTGGCTTAGTAAAAGTCCGTTTGCAAAAATGAATGTCTCACAAAAAAAGTTGAAATACTGTCTAAATCAGACCTATTATAGAAAACACCAGAAAACACACTATTTGCAGTTTTTAAAATCAAGTTTTTGTAATAAATGTTACCAAGCAATTAATTTTTGTCTTTTATAACATTTTGCAGTTATATTATCAATTAAGCACGTCATTTCCAATGGTGCAGATTTATTTAAATCTTTTTATCCTCCTCCAGAAATGTTTTCGTAGAGAAAATTTAGTTGCTTACAAGCCAGACATAAAATTTTATTTTGAAACTATTATACACAAAACGGTAAAATGTCCTTGAAATCCTTTTAACATTCTGCAATTATTTCATTATACTTCCTTCCTATTTTGACTCTTTTTTTTTTTTCCCCATGATCATCCTATCAATCAACATATAGTTATCCATTTAGTAAACATTATCTACAGGTTCTGAAAAAACATGTATAAAACCTACTAACTTAAGATAGTTTGTCATTTCAGATCACAGTACATTTCTTTGAGTGTGTTTGTTTACTTCTACAGTATTTTTAGTTAATGTCAACACCTCAAACTCTCATACTTTTTGAACATTCTCCTTTGCAATGGCATATTTTTGTGAGGCTGGGTTTTCCATAGTTACTGTTAAAAGGATAGTTACTGTTGAAAACTGATCAGTCTGATTCCAAGTTTTGAGTAGTTGTGCTATGTCCAAAGGCACACACATCAAATTAGTAAGTGATTATGGTTATTTGAGAGTGTTTTTTAACATTTTAATATTACACCTCTCTGGAGGTGTAATTAAAGATATAAATTCACTCACAGAACTTTAAGCAACTTGGGACAAGTAAATGAAAGTTCTTTAGTGCTTCCTACCTCATTCATACTCTTTCCTGATTCTTCTTTTCTTACTTTTCTCTATTTCCTAATGCCTTGAGTCTAATTTATAAATGGAAAAAATTTTCATGAAACTTTTAATTTCATTAGAACTATGTTTTGATTTCAGAAACCTTTAAATGTTTATCAAATTTTGTCACTGGTAAGTCTCCACCAATTCTCCATAGATATAACGTTTGTTTTTCAGGAATGGGACGTCTGTATACCTCAGGGATCAACTATAATTTAGTCAAATACATCAAACCAAATTGATTTAATAATTGATTGATTTAATTGGTTTTTAAAATGGGCCCATATATTTGGTTATAGTTAATTTATTTTGAAATTTCCACATGATTCAGAAAGTAACCTTTATAACATTACTCAAAACAGCTGCACATTCAGAGGTTCATCTTATCAAAATCAAAGTGTTTCTAGTGTAAAACATAGAAATGGAGGTGAAACTAACTATGTGTGAAATTGTAGTCGATGAAGACATTTCACAGTTGCTTAAAATAGCTTCTTTCAAGTGTTTCTGTATACTACACGATATCTTCAGTGAAAACAAAAACGTAAACAAATGTTCTTAAGAAATGCCACCAATTAACACATTAAAAAAACCTCAGTTTCTTATTAGGGTCACCAGGACTGTTGTAATCTTAACAGTTCAACAATACCAACATTCTGCTACTAGCTAAGTTCTTTATGTATCATTTTATGTGAGCAATGTCAGTCCTTAAATTTATCTTACGTAGTTACTTTATGGAGCCCTGAATGCTCTTTAAATTTACCTTTAAATTTATTGCTTTTAACATTTAAATATGTCAGGTTGTGTGCTAAGAAAAAAATATTCTCTGTAGTTTTATTGCAATCAGCAAACCAAGCTCAGCCACTTTCTTTCTAAGAATATTGAACAGGAGTTGAGGTGCCATTCCAGTAAACTGTTATCTTTAACAAATAAGGAGTCAATAAGACGAGCTCTTTATGAAGAAAATAGTAGTCTGAACCAAAATTATTTCTTCAAATTAGGAAGAAAGTATGAGCTTACATTGATTCTACTGTATTCTATATCAATTGCATATTTAATTCTTAGTATAGTCAAAAAGAACTGCCCTAAGTATAAGATTTTTTTGTTGTTGTTTTACTTTAATTTAAATTTGTATAAATAGCTACTCTTTTGAAGATGATAAGAGACAGTTATTTTCTTCTTGATAATGATAGTTTCATGAATACATGGAATTTAAAATTATTTTGATGTTTTGTGTTTTTATAATGAATTGAGAGAGAAATAGGAAATTTATCCACAATTTTTTAACAGTTTTACCTTTTCAGTATTTTCTTGATACCTTATCGTTTACCTGCACATACCACAAAGCCAATCCTTCTTTGTAATACAGTACCTACATCTGGCAGGGTGTATGGCAAGCAGGAAGGGACCTTGGAGGTCATCTCATGATCCCATCATTTTATCAATGAGAAAACTGAGGCTCAAGAGAGTCAGTTTAACTTCTTTGTTTTCTAGGATTGAGACTGGTCGTTACAGTTGTTCAAGGTTCTTCATACACTTCTTTGCATTTCTATCTTTAAAAAAAATTTTTTTTTTTAAACTAGCATATAGGATTTGGAACTAGAGAGATCTTTATTTCCTAGACCAAACCCCTCACGCTATAATGAGGAATTTGCCTGTCGTCAATCATTTATGTTTGTTAAGCTTTTGGTAAGGAATGTTACTGTGTTTTAGGCCTTCAAAGCCAGGTCTCTGCAGCTACTATTACCCCACATTTTCATGGGACTGTTAGTTTTATTCCAGTTCTATCCTTTGCCATAATTAATTGGTTCTAAATCTTTAGTCCTCCATTTCTTACATAATTCAGAACAGTATGCAAAAATATTGACAAGTGTTATGAAGCTTGTTTTATGGAGTGTTTTTTACTAAAACTTTTTTTTTAAACTTCCTATCACAAGAAGTGAATCCCAAACTTTTTCATTCCTTAAAAATGGAAAATAAAGACAACAGCATTGTTTTTCTTTTGTTTCAACCATTTTGAAAATGACTTTTTTTTATGATATCTTGACAACATTAGTTTGGGGCTAGGTCATAAGGAGAGATCAGTCAGCAAGAGGGAAAAGTTTTACTGTTGATAAGCGAGAGCCATGGAAGCACAGAGTGAGAATTAGTCTCATCATGAAACTGGGAGGAAGAGGAATAGTGAAGGCAGGGAATATTTATCTGTTTGAGTGGTAGCTATGCTTCTGTTTCATTAGCTCTCTCCTGACTTGATCCCAGTCATCAGATATTGAAATCTTAATCAATGGAAAGCACTGTTCTCAGCCAGTGGAAAGACAGGGTGTAAGACCCCCATCTCAAACAATATGTCCTGCTTCAAGATTTGTGAAGCTCCTGCCATTTGTGAGATTACTTGACCTGAACAGTAATCCTGTGAGTGAAGTAATGTCTACGGGCAGCCAAGCCTTGCAGTGCATGCTGTTGGGTCTGGAGTCAGGAAGACCTGAGTGGGACCCTGCCTGGAGCACTCAGCAGTGAGGTGACCTGGACAAGGAAGCCCTTTCACTTCCTGTAGTACCAGCCTTCTCATCTGTACAATGGGGTAATAGCACAGGGATCAATAAGAGGATCAAATGACAATGAGCCTCAAGTACTGTTATCTAAGAAGAAATCTGTAACTGAAATAACTTAGAACTTGACTAAGTTGTCCAACTGAGGGGGAATGGAAAAGGGGTGACAACCACCACTCCATTCTATGCATGCCTCAAGTGGCTCCAATTTAAAGGAGAAATAAAACAGATGTTTGACCAGATCATACAAGTTGTTTGAGAAGTGTAATGGGGAATGTAACATTCTTTCCTTCAGTTTTTGAATCTGATTGGGTTTCTAGGTTCTGAGTTAGGGAGTTAGCAAAGTTGTAAGCAACAGGTTTGGTTTCTTAGCAATTTGAGGTTAGGTTCAAACAGTGCTATAAAGTTTTCCCACAGTGCTTGCAAACTTTTAAGCTGCTATATAAATGGTAGCTACTATCCTTTTATTAATTGATGAGGAAATGGAGTGGTTTCTTATTCCCATAGTCAAGAAGAGTGAACCAAACCAAGTGCTCCTGATTTCTAGTTTAGATATACTCTTATCTGCTACACCATAATGTCATCTTAAAAACTTAGTAATTGGCCCTCAGATTTGGCCTTGGCTGTATTTTCTAGTCATCTTGGACTTGAAGTAGCTTTCAAATGAAGTCTTTCCCATCTCCTTTGATTGAGTTAATGATAGGGCTGTCTGCTTCCAACATAATCAGAAGCGTCAAGTTGCCCTCCAGGCCCTCCTAGTTAACTCTGCACAGTAGGAATCAGGACCATGTTCTCTCAGATTCCTTTGTCAACTAGTAAAGCACTAATAAAGAAAAGAGGTGGGAGTACAATTAGATCCCACCAGATCTCACTGGTTAATATGGGCTGCTTTTTTTAAGAAGGTAAGCAAAATTTAAGGGGTGTGTGTGTGTGTGTGTGTGTGTGTGTGTGTGTGTGTGTGTGTGAGAGAGAGAGAGAGAGAGAGAGAGAGAGAGTGAGAGTTAACTGAACAATCTGAAGGGCCAACTGTGTATAAAGCGTTTTTTGCTCATGGGGAGGAGAGCTCCCCTCACTAACTATGAGCTAGTTTATCATCTATTAGAAGAATATAACGTATGCATAAACAAAAAATACTGAGTAACTTGCAGAAGTCGGGTCTTGACAACTTGGGAGAGGTGTCTGTGGGAGTGACTTGAAAACTGAGCCTTGAAACCAGTGGCAGAGGGGAGAGACCTCATCCTGGTTCTACTACTTGACTAGATTTTAATCCCACTGTCTCACCATGGCTTCTCAAGCTCACCATCCTGTTAGCATGCCAGCCTTAGAAAGGTGCTTAGAATTCTACTTCCTAGAAGCCTAATAGAACCTTTCATTGCTTGCTGGTTTGAATCCTCTTGTCTTTCCCTGTATCCTTGCCATTGCCATGAGAAGTTGAGTTGAGGTATATTATTTTTTTTGAAAAACAAAAATTAAAAGGTGCATTATGAGGGAGGCTGTGTTAGTATGATAGTGACCCAACCTCAAGAAAATAAGAGTTCTGGTTCTGAACCCTTCTTTGTCTAGTCAGAACTCTTGAGTTATAAAACTGTTATCATTTTGCAGTGGTAAAGTGATTTCCCTCACTTGGAGGTCTTTTCATGGATTATTTCAAGTAGTTTTTTACTTTTTTCTCTAAGATTCTCTATACTGCCATATCATCTGCATAGAGTGATAATATTGTTTCCTTATTGCCTATTCTAATATGCTCTTTCTTGGACATGGATTTCAGATAGTTGAAGATGTGTGACTAGATTTAGAGGGAGACTGAGACTGAATAATAAGATCTGGGAGCTATCTCTAGTTATCTCAAAAGAGATAATAGTCAAACTCATGGGAGTTTGATTGATGACTCATGAGGTCATCAATGAGATACTATAGAGAGTAAAGACTAAATGAATGAAGAACTAGCCAGAGAAATCTCAAAAAGTTTAACCTGGAAGAGAAAGTAGGTCTTGGGTGAGGCTGATAGGAATGAATGTTCAGATCAAGTGAGGATTTTTGTTTTGTTTTGCTGTAGTTTTAAGTACATAGCCCTTTTCTGCACAGGAATAATCTTAAAGAATCTGCTCATATCCCTGGATATTCCAACCCATTTCTTCCTTACCTATAGTACCTATATTCTAAGGAAGCTAGAATAGGCTTGAAATTTTGGAAGTTTAGGTCCATATTAAAAAAATAACCATGATTGCCATTGGGCACTGGACCAAGGAAGCAGTTAGCAAGGTCCTATAGAAATAGCCCTTTACTCAGACAGATAAGAAAGTGCAAATTTTCCCAAGTTCCTTTGGATTAGAAATAATGTGGGTAGCTTCAGGCCAAATTGTTATCCAGAAGCTTCCATTATTGCATGGAAAAATAGCATCTTTTGTATAATCAAATAATATGAAAGCAACCTGTATATAAATAGCTGGTTATATACAATGCCAGTTTACTGTACTTTTTTTTTTCCCCCTGTTGCATCTTTGGTAGTGAATTTAGCTAATGGGAAGGCACACAGTTAAATAAAAATGTCATGTAGACAAGACAGAAACAAAGGTCATTCTTGTCTTTACCTAATAAGATTTGTTTTTTCATTTGAAAATTAGATTGATCTCCCAAATAAAATTCTATTAAGAGTAAATGTTTGAAATAAAAATATTGGATTTAACTTCCCATTGTTCATTTCCAAGTATCATTAAGTACCTGTATTGTCCTGGATGCTGAAGTGTTACGAAATGTGGTCCCACTTCATCAGAAACAAAAACACTTTATAAAATAGCTTGTAATTGAGCATGGAATCGTGTAGAACAGTCTGTACCACAGTGTAGAGAATGCAGTGATCAGAAATCAGAAAATTCTTTATCTGAAGTGAGTTAAAAGATGGGTTAGATGTGGATGGGTGGAAAAAGCAAGGTGCCTCAGACAAGAATAGCATGCTAACAAAGGGATACAGATGAAAGCATATTTTGTGCAACAGAAAGTGGGAAATGGAATCATAACTGAAAATCCACCCACCTGACTGGAGAAAAGAGCTTTGCAGGGGCAAGAAGAGAAATGATGAGCTACCTGAGGTAAGCTCAGATCATAAAAGGTATTGAATTCTAGGCTGAACAATTTAAAATAAATTTAATAAGCAATACAACTAATAAGCAGGAAAATGTCATAAACGTATACTAGATAATAGTGGTTCTCTTTTTAACAAAACATTTTTCAACCCTCCCTGGGATAGTATCTATATATTACTACTTGATGATTTAAAAAATGCATAATATACACACAGAACATTGATTGTATTTCCATAATGTGTGCCTTATTGGTGCATGTTTTGTTGACATTTGATAACTTTTAGGATATTCATCCAACTCTAGCTGCACTGCATCTCTACTTTAGCCCTTTTCCTCAAGGTTCCTGAAAGCAGTGCACCCATCCCACCTCTAAGTACTGCAGCATCCTCCTGTGTACTTGCTCTCTGCCTCCCTTGCTCAAGCCAGGGAAGCTCATGGAGGAGTGAGTGCAACCAAGAGGAATGCTGGCTTTGCAGCCCCAAGGCCAGGAGACTCCCCTGCTTCCTGTTCTGTCCTTGGTGGCTTGGTAATGCTGGCCTAGTTAGGCACCTTTCTGAGCCTCGTTTTCCTCACTTATCAATGGGAGAATAATTTGCTTTGAAAGTGGCTCTGGGTTCAAACTCGGCTCTGCTGCATCCCCCTAGGTGACTTGGGAGAAATAATTTCACCTCTCTGCTCATGAGGTCTGTGAGATGTTAGCAAACATTTTATTAAGTACCTGCTATGTACCGGACACTGTACTAAGTATACAGGGAGCACAGTTAACATTCAAAGAAAACAAGAGTCATACAAGCACAAGATCTTGAAGACAGGATATATAAAGACAACATAAGGATTGCGGATTTCTCAGAAAAACATGACAAATTAAAAAAAAAATTTGAAAGATAAGAAAATTGCCTAGAACTTTTGAACACAGGAAAAGGGGGCCAATTAAAAGAACTCACAAATTTCCATAAACAAAGCCTGACATACAAACCAAACTCCAAGCCACACATTATGTTTAAATTTCACAGTTTTGGTGAATGATAAGTAGATACTGAGGAACAGAACAATAAAACACCATTCCTGTACTCATGGAGTTCGTGATTCTGTGGGATGTATCTCCCTTTTCTCCAGCAGTACTTCTACCAGCTGCTCCTTCCCATCCATGTATTCACAGCTCAGCCAGCCAACCAGGAACTTAGGCAAACCATTAATAACAGGGACATTTTCACTCTTCTGTAGAGTTCTAGATGGTAAGTCATGGAACCCAGGTTCATATTGCAGTTTTGCCATTTGATGCCTGGTCTTTCTGCACTTCAGATTCTACCTTAAGTTTTAAAGGAAAGGATTGAACAAGTGAACTTCTAACACCCCTTCCAGCTCTCAGTCTTTGATCCTTGATCTTATGTGACCTCACACTATACCCTTAGTTTACCCAAGGTTTACCCAACACTTAAGCAGTAGCTCTATACTCTGAATGCCATCCTCAAAGAACAGTCATTAAGAAATTAATCTTTACTGCAATAGGGAACCAGGAAAACATCCAGACATGCAAATTGAAAGTAGTGGGGCCACTTTTCTTCCAACATCTTATTGCCTGACATCTTCCTCCCTGTGATATCTTCCTCCAGTCATCCCCATGCATATATGTACACATCAGTCTTTCTATTTTTCATTTCCTAGCCTGAGGTGATTTTAATGAAGATAAAGCAAAAGTTCAATTTACAGTGAATATATTTGAGGATATTCATAACACTACTAATTCAATCATTTTCTTTTGTCTCTGCTACAGACTGAGTCATTTACATCTCCTATGATTTTTTCCCTCACTAAGTAGTTCTATAAAATAGTTTTCTTGTTCACAAACAAGCATAGAGAATTTTATTATTGTGTTCCAGTTTAATGGGATGGCAACAGCAGTAGAAGTTAACAAATACAGTATTGTTTGCTTTTTAAATGATTCAGGGAACCTATATATCATAAAAAGTCTCTTTTGTCCATTGATATAAATGAACTTATTGAATTGTGACTTGCTCTCTAGGGGGGAAATAACATAGATCAGCTATTTGTCCTACTATGGATATGAACTTTATGATTGTTTCACAAAATTTTACTTATGGCAGAATTATAATTTAGAACTAGACACAGAATTTTGCTTTTTCCAAATATGAAACTTTCCTGTGGTCCAATAAGTGTACTCAAAGGAAATTGTGTAGTCTTTTTGAAAACACATTCCAACAATCATGTCAACATGTAATACTGGAGAAACTGAAGCAAGATGGAGATTAGAGAGTTTTTAATAATTTATTTGAAAGGGAGAGATTTACTGAGACCAAATGGATCTATGGTTTAGTCCCAGGGCTGAATGAGACTATCGTCTCCCAAGAATCCAGCAAACAATGTAAATTCTCAATGACATATACACACATGGCTCAGATACAGGGGGTAGACCAAGGCAGGGGCAGAATCAGGGTGCTGAGAGTGGGAACACGGGACTAACAATATGGTTCTGACAGGGTGAGGGGAGGCATGGGGAACATCTGATAATTGAGATTATAGAATGAGGAGAGGCAAACATTCTGATGATGTCTAAAATAGAAAGTCTTTCTCCTTATCTGGATCATCATGAAAAGGAGAGAGGGATGCTGTTGCAGGATTGAGCAGAACAATTCAGGGAAACCGAAGCAGGACAATTTAGGGAAACTGAGTCAGGATAATAAAAGAGAAGTGTGGCACAACATTCCATACTCTCTTCTTAATAATCAAATCATTGAATTACCTTCTTCTCAATAGGTTAACTTAGCACCATAATTTTGGCCAACCCTAAATGAAGCAAATAAACAAAAATAAAACTAGAAAAATGCAAGGACTTAAGGCAAGGACAAGTCTTTCCCTGATAACTCCAGAGTTAATCAGCAATACAAGGCTCCCTGTTGCTGGCATGTCAGGTCCTCTGCAGGGGCATCTCAATCAAAGAATCCAGTTTGAGATGGACAGTTCACTGTGAGTTGGGTCTGTGGTCATTTGTACATTTAATTCAGCCTCTGCTTATATAAGGAATAGCAGTGCTCAAGAGAGTCCTGCTGCCCATCTTAAGAGGGGTACCCCAAGTCTGTCAGGGACTCCAAAAGGGGGAAAAAGTGGGGACTAGAGTAGCTCCACCTGTCCCCTCTGATAGAACAGGAGCTGCTACTAGGATCCAGATTTCTGAGCAAATTATGCACCCTTAGACCAAGGCAGGGAACCCTGAACTCTTAGAGGCCAGATACCAAACTGCAAGATCCTTTGAGAATGCTGAAATAATAATTAAGGAACTGGGGTAACAGGAGTGGGAGTGGAGAAATAGATCAGAAAGATTGCCAGTCTCAGGACAGGTGTCTGATTTTTGGTTGTTCTAAAAACTAATCCCCACAACTGAGTCTGCCAGGGCAATTCCAACAGAATAAGGAATTTCAAAGTTAAAGGATAACCAGCAAATCATAATCCAGTAATTTTAAGCAAAGAGTAAAAACGAAAAGGATTGTTTAAATAAGGCAAAGTGAATAGAAATTGTTCCCATTCTTTGATATTTTTGAGAAAAATACACCAGCTTCCCCAATTTCCTATATCTTTCTCCCTTTTTTTTCTTATGGAAAGGAATTATCAAATAACCATTCCACATATAAATCCCAAGAGTGAATCAAAATTCCTATACATAACAGACTAGTACAATAATTTTCCTAAATATCCCTCAAACATAACAGTAATAGTTACACAAGTTTAACAAAGTCCATCCCAAATCTTAAACACACAGTAATAGATGACCCAATCAGGATTCCCAAATTCCCCACATCAGTCCATCAAGGGTAAGGGACGAAGTCTCATTCAAAACTGCTTCAGGCTGGGCACTGGTGGAGAATCTCAGTCAATACAGAGGATACATGTGGTGTGGCCTGGCATGCTGACAATCAAAGCTGGGCTAGATCCCAGAAGCAAAATCTAGAACAAAAAAAAATACAAATCTAACAAATAAAGATTAGAGCAGTCTGAGATAGAAAGACTGGTTCACAGGGACTGCTACAAGATGTGGGGAGACAAAAATAGATTGGCCAGCAGCTTCCTATATGGAGAGATGCTTGTCTCACAGGCAAAAGGCTGTCAGCTATAGTCCCCATAAAAAAGCAACAGTTAGGTCTCATAGACCACTATTAATTGTCCTCTCATTAGTTAAAAACCTTTAAAGAAACACTTGAATATCATAAACACAATATCCAGTAACAGATAGATGATCAGAGTAAATACTTATTTGCCCAAGTATTTAGGATATAATGATTACATATAACCAGATTGGAAACAGCAATGTATGACATAATTGAATTGCGTTAACAATTCTATTGACCATTGTTCTGATCATAGAAATCAGTCACAAGAGGAAAAAAATGCCAGGGACACAACTATAACATAAACAGTTAAAACTTAACTTTCAGCACATACAGTATAAAATAGTTTTAATTCATTTTTACTCCAGTTAATTGTACCACTAACTATCAGAGGGTGGAGCTTTAAAACTTCCAAATAGCATTAACTATAAGCCCAAGAAATTTTTACTTCCAGTAACAAATCCCATTAACCAAGATTCAGGTAAATCCTAAACAGATATTTACCCTAACTTTATATTTATAACAATAAGGTTTTATTGCCCTTTATTCTAGCAGGCTTTGAAAACCTGTTCCAAAGAAAAATCTGTCAGCCAGTTTAAAAATAGCCAACATTTTCTGTTCTTACTTACAGATCAGTGCAACAGATTAAAGAGTTAGACAGCACAAGCAATTTTTATACAGCTGCAACATTGAAATAACCAATTCCCAAATTTCTTAATCATTGCTCTTAAAACTATAGCAGAGCTCCAACAGAACAGACAGACAAGTCTCACAGATCACAGAGATTGCACAATTACAATATTAAACAAAACATTTAACACATATAACCAGATAGTGCCCCAAAAGGTGCTCAGAGTCAGATCATACCAGATGTGTCTCATACCAGTGGATATTACTTCTCAGAATTTAACACCCATTGGTGTCCTGTAATTCTGAGAATCCAGATGCTAGCACAGACAGACAGAGCACTTCAACAGATCAGATTATGTCCTACACTTACTCTCTCGTGGCCGAAATGGAGGTGTCCACCGTTGGGCATGGCTGCAACTGAAAACTTCTTGTTCCTGGAGACTTTGGAAAAAGAAAATCCAGAGGGCCAGCCTCTCCAGGCCAAGAACCCAGATCTTCAGCCACCCTGAGGCCCAAGGTGGAAACCCAAATGTTTCTATTCTCTAATCCTGCTCTCATTTTCTAATATCTTGGTGGGGACCTCCAAAATGTAATGCTGTAGAAACTGAGACAAGATAGAGATTAGAGAGTTTTTAATATTTTATTTGAAAGGGAGAGATTTACTGGGACCAAATGGAAGCATGGTTTTGTCCCAGGGCTGAAGGAGATTATCATCTCCAAGAATCCAGCAAACAATGTGAATTTTCAATGACATTTATACATGTAGTTCAGACTCAGGGGATAAAGTGAGGCAGGGGTGGAGTCAGGGTACTGAGAGCGGGAACACAGGACTAACAATCCAGTTCTGACAGGGTAAGGGGAGGCATGGGATGGACATCTGATAATTGGGGAGAAGCACAGGACATTCTGATGATGTCTAAGAAGGTCTTTTTCTCCTTATCTGGATCATCATGAAAAGGAGAGAGGGATGGTGTTGCAGGATTGAACAGAATAATTCAGGGAAACTGAATTTAGGGAAATTGAGTCAGGACAATAAAAGAACTGTGGCACAACAAAGATTTTATTCAGTGAACAAATATATTGTTCAAGAACCCAAAAAGACGTGAGACATACATTGACTTTACAATTGAGATATTGCAGTAATGTCATACTCAAATATTTCACTATTTTAGAATGTTTCAATCATATTTTATTAAGTCAGCTGACCTTAAAGGAGTTTGAACCAGAGACCACTGTGGCTGACAATATGGAGGACTTAAAAACCAGCACATTAAACTTTGCAGAGCACTTTACCAATAGCATCTCATTTTGTTCACATAACTCCAGGAAGGAGGTGCTATTTTTATGCCCATTTTACACCTGAATTCCAAGGTCACATAGCTAGTCTGAGATGGTATTTGACTTTTGTTCTTCTTGACTCCTAAGTCACAGCATCACCTTGGTACCAAGAAACTTAACAAGGTCAAAGCAATATTAATCAACAGCAGATAGTACTAGTATCTGCTATGCTCACTGGAGTAGCCAAGGAGCACAGTGGGTAGAATGCCGGGCTAGGAAATCAGGAAAATTCATCTTCCTGAATTCAAATATGGCTTCACATACTTAGTAACTAAGTGACCACAGGCAAGTCACTTGGCCCTGTCTGCCTGAGCTGGAGAAGGAAATGGCGAACCCCTGTAGAGCCTTTGCCAAGAAAACCCCAGATAGGATCACCAAGAATCAGATCTGAGACAACACAACAGGAACTCCTCCCTCCCCACACCATCAGTCCCCTCTGGCTTATGCTCTGTGATTCCCCTCCGAATTATCTATGGATGCCATAGTCATTCCTTGCTCCTGCCCTCACCCCACTGTCTCTGGCAATAAACAGAAGCCTTCCCTGCTGCGGATGGGCAAATGGAGGAAAACTGTAGCCCCGTCCTCCGAAGAACATAGGACAGAGGCAGGGGCAACAGCATTCGTGGGATGATGCTACAGCAGATCTGAAGGGAAAGGGCTGGCATCCCGCTGAGGCCACTGAAAAGTTAATTCACCAAAGGGGGGAGGAATTTGAGATGACTTTGAAGTCCAACATCTAAAATAGCCATTGTTACAGGGTAATATAATAGTAAAAAGAAAAAAAATTTTAAATGGATAGTAGTAAGGGAAAATCCTGAAGATCACAGATAGGGGGAAAAACTCATTTAAAACCTAGAGGACAGGCACATTAATCAGCAGGAAAGATATGAAAACAGAAAGGAAGGTGACTGAAAGTGCTCTAAGTAAATGTTGTGAGACAAAGGAAATTGAACTAGTACCTGATGAATCAGAACTCTGCGGAATCCCAAGAAAGCATGGAACCATAGCAGGATGGCTTCAGAGAGAAATCATCTTTTTTTTTTCCCTTAAGGGTTAAATGGGAACAAATGGCAGAATTTTTTTCTATACATAGAAATAATTAACAGAATGGGAAAACTTGAATTTACCATGATAATAAGTGTCTTTTAAAAAGAGAAGATCCTATTGGGAATATAGCTGTGCTTAAGGGAAAGACAGTCTAAAGCAATAATGTTAAAAGATACATCTCTACACAAATGAAAGGCATGATCTCAAACACAATTTACATAGAGACAGCTTTAAAATCATAGGCCTCCTGAATAACCCAAGTCAAAAGTCCTGAATACCATAATACAAGAAAACTGTCCAGAACTTCTGACTGCAAAACACAAAGAAGTGTTCAGAAGAATCCACATATCAGTTCTAGAGGGGGGGAATCTATGCTGCAAGCTCCAAAACTAAAGTCATTAAAATTAACAGTTTTTAATGACAAAACATTCTATAAATGATCAGGAGAACAATTTTTCAAATATAAAGGGGGGAAATGAAAAACAAGATTATTCTATGCCCATCAGAGCAAAGGAGCTTATATTTCTACTCAAAACTGACATACTCTTATAAAACTTGGGTTTAATCATTAGTGAACAAAGATAGATTATAATAGAAGAGGCATTTAAAGTATTCCTTTTTTAAAAAAATAACTCAGTTCGCAAACACTTAAATGTATCTAAGTGCAGATAGCAATCAAAGCATCAGTAATTAAATTTCTCTTAAACTTGAAACTAAACTCATAAAAACTTTTAAAAGTAGAACAAAACTAGGCAGAAGCAGACACTAATGGTTTTTTGGGGGGGGGGGTTGTAGATGGGAGGCAGGAATAACAACAGATGCCCTTAAGAAATTTTCCAAAAGAACACAAGGGGAACAAAGAAATATGGACTCACAGCTTCCTCCTATTACCTCTTAAATCAGTGCATTTTGTAGAACTAAATAGAATTAAAATTTCACAAGAGGGGAAATAGAAGATAGAGGGAGATGTGATTTATCCTAATCAAGCTAATATTAAACAGTGAAGGGAAAAAATTCCTCTGATGTCACAGAAAGAATAGGTAAGGTAAAAAAGTAAGAGGATTAAAGGACGAGAAAAAAGTTCTTGACTAATTTCAAGGAGAATGTCTCACTTAAGAATACTTCCAATGAAAGATAAATGGTAAATGAATAGCCTATCATGCATATAATCTACAGAGATTTAATGCTTAAAGGGACCTGTTTATCCCTATATTATGCTTCCCTGAACAAAAATTTTGCTCAGACAAACTTTCAGAAGCAAACAGCATCCAGAAAGATAGAAGAACATGGACCCAAAGAGGAGGTTATATGACAGGGATAGGGAGAACAGAAGGTTAAGTTGCACCACATGATCAGGAAACCCAGAAAATTTCCAACCCATGGAGATTTAATAATGAAAGTTTCAGTAATGAGTTCAGTAATCCAAAAACAAATTATAGAAACAATAATTAATATGAAAGACAACGATTATGTTGGAACTGTATTCCAGAATTTGTGGTATGCAGTTAAAGTAGACTTTAGGGGGGAACATTATATATCTAAAAACATAGAATAGTAAGTTAGAAGAGAAGAGGATTGGTGAATTAACTGAAAGTGCACTTTTTAAATCTAGCTAACAAATAACACTTAAGAATGTGAAAATTAGAGAAATAGATCAACTGAAAACTAAAAAGGAATATAGAAATGATAAAAACTAAAAGACAGTTCTTTGTAAAGACTAAAAGAATGGGACAAAAAGTAAAATCTGCAAAATGGCAAATAAGCAAGGTGAAATCACAACAAAACCAAAAGAAATTTAGTTTTTAGAGCTTGTTAAACATTTCTATACTAATAAAATTAAGACAACAGAAAAGTGTCACCTTCAAAAAAGTATAACTCAATCTGATAGAAAACTTAGGTGATCCAGTGATCGAAAAGGAAATAGAATTGGCTGTTAAGGAAGGGTGGGAGGCACCTGAGGCCTGATAGGCAAGGCAATTTATCAGTCTTTGAAAGACCAATTAATATCAGTACTTTGTGAATTATTCTCAAAAATTGAAAAAGAAAACATTCTATTGGACTTTTTATTTAATAATTAAACTAGGGAAGGATAAAACATAGAATTATATAGACTAAGATCCGTGCAAAAACTTTAAATAAAATTTTGTCAAACAATACAGAAATTCATCCAATAAGTTACTCCTTTTGACCAAACTGAATTATAGTTAAGTTGCAAAGGTAGGTTCAACATTAGAGAAATAGTCAACATAATTATGTTAGAAAATCATTGATAAAGTATAAAACTCATGTATGCTTTAATTTATACGTGTATGTGTGCACATAAATGAATTTTTTAATAACAAATATCAGCAACCAAAAGTAAACATCATATGGAATTGAGGTATTCTAGAAGCTTTCCCAGTAAATACAAGAGTAAAGGGAATGGGTCCACTCCCTGTAAAAACAAATGATGCAAATGCTAATAGAGTATTGTCTAATTGGTAATTAGCCTTAAGTCCTGGGGCCTCGGTGCATCTGCTCAGTTTCAGCCCATTACACCCCAGGGTCAGTGTTGGTCAATAGTGTGGTCCAGTGATCAGGACATATAGTATGACTTGTCTCCCTGAACTCTGTCAAGCAATATCTGTTTTGTCCACTTCTGGGACTGCATCTTAATAATGTTATTGAAAAACAGAACATCCAGACAATAGAAGTCCTCAGTTACTGGAAGTAAGAATGTTGAGATTGGAAAATCCAAAATTTAAAGGATACATTATGATCTTCAGGTTCTTCTTGGCCCAGCAACACTAAGTGAAAAAAGGAAGTTTCAGAGAAGCAAATCTGTTCTGCATCAAGGATACATTGTTTTCTTTACTCTAAAGTCTATATATAGGTAGGTAGGTGGCCCCCTGGGTGGATCACCAGACCTGAATTCATACCCAACCCCAGACAGTAGCTATGTTTCCCTAGGCCGGTCACTTAACCCTGCTTGCCTCTGTTTCCTCATCTGCAAATGTAATCCAAACAGGGTCATGCAAGTCACTCCAGTATTTTAGCCAAGAAAATCCTAAATGGGGTTCCAAAGTGAAACTAAAACAACTGAATAATCTAAAAAAATGGGAAGAGGTAAGAAAATATACACGAGGATTGATATTTACTATATTTCCACCATTAGTATGTTTCTCCAAAAAAGGATAAAAATGAAGGTTTTGATATGGAGTGGTATAAAAAAATAATACTAAGGTCGAAATTCCGTAAAAGCCAGGAAATTCCAGGGTTTGCTCTTTTTGTATCTCTCATACTTGTTACCCTGAAGCCTAGATTGTTTACTAGCAATGTGGATTTCAATTAATTGTTATTTTTTTATATGGGTATTGCCAGAGATGTTGCTGATATGAAGGAGTTGAATGCAGTAGTTTGGGGCATTTTATCAAAATAATGTTTCAGTAAGCTTTATAAGGCATTTGAAATTTGCTACAATCTGTAGTTAATTTAAATTCTTTGTGCAACTTGGAAGAACAAATCGTTTCTCCTGAACAATGAATTTATAAACAAACTGTCCATTTAAGATGCAAGTTAATGTTTCTGGAATATCTAAATACAAGTTAACACCACGTATATCTATTATGAAATTTGACCTTCTCTTCTTAAAATAATGTCTAAGAAAACTTGAATTAAGTAATGAAATAACATATAGAATTAAAATCCTAGATAGTCAGTAGTGTACTACTCCAACCCCTTCATGAAGCATGTTCATCTTTCTACAACATCCTTGTAAGAAGTGTCCACTTAAAAAGTTTGTTTTTCTTATATTTAGCCAAAATCTCTCCTGCAATTTTTCTAGTTCTCTTTTCCTGGGACAAGGAAAGTAATTTGAAGTCCTTTCTGATGCAAATTCCCCTGCTCCCTCCCTAACATGTACTCTGCTCCTAGATAAACAGCTCTAATTCTCTGAACAGAGCACTATATGTTGTATTTTCCTGGCCCTTTGCCATCTGGTTTTTTCTTCTAAAAGTGGTATAACATGACTTTGTCGATCTTAAAATGTGGGGCCCAGAATTGAATGCATCATGTTGGATGTGGATTAGGTCAAGCCATGGGATTCTACCTATTTTTCTCCAAATTTTTTGGAATCCCTTAGGTGAATGAATGGGCCCCTGCATATCAGATTGTGTCCAGGAATCCTCTCCTTGTAATATTATAGATTTTCAGTGGCATAGTCATATCTTTCTAATTTTCCCTTCCTTTTATTTCACCATCCATTTCCAAGTCAGGTTCAAGATCTCATTTCCTCTGTGTTCATTTGCTTCATTTGCATTTTGAATGATAAAGTAGTTGTCAATTCAAGGATTTATCAAATTTTCTGCTTTGAGGTAGGGACCTCTAAAAGATGTCCAGATAATCATTGTTACCATACTCCAGCCTTTTTCTCTGTGTTATCTTTGTGTGGAAAATGTTTCAAAGATCTAAAATTTACCAAGTTAGAGTCCTTGATAGACTATTTTTTTTCCCATTTAACCACTAGAACTTTTCCAGGAGACTACAAATATTCATGTTCTATGCAGTTTTGGACAGTTTTTAAAGTTAATTTTATTCTGCCCCGAAGATTCTTTTTGGTTTCTTAATTTTCCACAGCTTCTTCAGTTACAACTGCCATTGTTCTACATTTCTTTTTAAAACTGAAGAATACCGTAGGGAATATAGTGATAAAGAGCCCTGTGACATTGGAGGTGAGCAGGACCTAGCTATGTCTTCCCCCTCCCCCCACAGATCAGAAATCAGTACATGTAATTTGTTTAGCTATCCCATAAAAGATTCTTGTTACTTCAATTCAGTAAACATTGCCAGGTACCCATGATATAAAATAAAAAGTAGTCCTTGTCCTTAAGTTGAAATTCTACTAAGTACATAAGGAAGGGGTAGTCCGGTACAATAGAAAAAATGAAATGCTGTCAGAGACCAGTGTTTTGGTTCTCCCATTTACTAGACAAATTATTTGTTCTCTTTGGGTCTAGGTTTCCTTCATTGTAAACATCAGGATGGGTTGGCAGGGTAATAATAGCTGAGATGCTAAAAAGGGAAGTGACTTAAAGTAATGGGTTTGCACAGCCATTATCAAGGGGAGCACTTGTCCATTTACACCCTGCTGCTCTTCATACCATCCAAGGTAAATTGAGAAAAAGAAAGCCCTCTGAGATCATTATAACTACAAAAACTTCAGGACAATGAATGTAAGAACAAATGTTCTCTGTAACAAAAGATATTTTTGAACCATGGCAGATGGGATCTAGACATACTACTTTGTTCATCTGGTTGTAATAAATCCTGAATACAGTCCTGTGCCTTCTCTAGCCCCAGATTATATATGAGCTGAGCTTTTTATATTTGTTCATTCCATTTTGAATAAATGCAAAAATGCAACCCAAAAAAAAGTTCAAGATCTGGGGAGAAGGTATGATGGGGGAAAGGTTTTTAAATACATACTTAATACTATCTTATTTGTTTATTCTTGATTTATTTTAAGACTCTGTGAACAATTGGCATTTTTGAGGTCCTGCAGAATAGAAATATAAATTCTAGCAGCATATCCCTATTAAACATAATTTCATTGCAGTAAAAATGATTTACATATCTGAATTTCTTTTGCTGTATTTCATTTGTAATACTTTTTCTGTTAATTTATAAAAATAATTCCAGTAGCTTGGAACTTTTCAATTTTTTTAAATATAGGCTTTGTAATAAGGATTTATTTTTAAATAATATGTTGCTTCTAAGTAAAATAAACACAGAGTACTTGTAAGTATGTGAATTTAAAGGTAGAAGGAATTTTAGAGTCCATCTAAGTCTCTCAGCTCATGTCAGAGTCAGGAATTTGAATTCAGAATTTTTTTTTTTGACTCCCAAGTCCAGCATTTTTTGGTCTGGGCTACATTGTCTTCTCTCTCCAGGGTTTGAAGTATAAACATAGAAATCAGTAACTCTGAAAGAATTTTACATGTCAGCATATCTGCTGATCCTCCACAAGTATTTACAGTATTGATTCCAGATTTTTGTGCATTTTCAGATGCATGGGATTTTTCTGTCAATAAAATATCTGTTTTTCCTCTTATAGCTATATGCAGGAGCTATTCTTGAAGTATGTGGATGAAAACTGGGGCGGTTCCCTCAAGTCCAGGGTAAGTAAAATTGTAACAGAAGAACTAAATTCAAACCTGTAAATTCACAGGGGGCTCCCTATGCATTGGTTTATCAACCAATGAAAACCTGGAGTGGTGTGCTCCTTAAAATCTGAGAGAGATGCTGAAAGCACTGAGCATCTGATGAGCAGTGGATGGAGAGCAGTGTGGAAGCATATTGAATTCCTGGCTTAGAGTCCTACTTTTTATTCACTAAGGCATAGTGTCTCTTGAATTAAATAAATCATTTAAAATAAGCATTTTCATAACATAATTCCCAAGAGAAATAAACATTTTTAAGATTAAAAAGTTCTATGTATTTTATAAAACATTTCTCAAATCGATTTATTTATATTGTTGGTGATCTGGAAACCAAAGAGTCCGTTTAAATTCTTGCTTTATAAAAGGACATATGTTTGGATTCGTTTAAATAACATACACATGTCCCAAGGATAAATGGGAATTTTATAGTCTCTCTTTTTACTCCAGCCTCCATAGACTTGCCCACCATAACATATCTAAGACATACATAGTCTGCTCACAATCTTTCAGTGGCTCCAAATTGCCTGTGATCAAACACAAACTTCTTTGCCTATGTGGCTTTTAAAGCTCCCCTCCTTCATTTCACAACATTCCCCTTGGCACCCTTGAGGGCCTGGCCAGTTCTTCACATTTAACACCCCAGCTTCACATTTCAGAGTTCTGGTTGCCTTTAAGGTGGGCCCAGGGTCACTGCTGTGAAGCCTTCCCCACCTCTACTGACTCCCACAGCCCCAAATGCCAAGGCTCTTTCTCATCTACTTCCTTGTTGTGTGTATTTGTGCCCATGTTGTGCCCTCTCCCAAGAGGAAGCAAGCTCCTCAGAGACCATTTTGTTTGCGCCCAGTAAGATGCTTTGTGCATTTCTTTTGTAGGATTCCTTTGTGTAAACAGGAATTTTGTTCCTGTTTGAGTTTGGTTACTGAAAGGGGCTTTTACTCTTATAAGAGAGAAAATCACAAGTAGTGAACTAAAAAAGATAGCCATTTGGAAGAAAGCAACTCATGTGAAAATATGAAGATTTTTACTTTTATCAAATAAGGGCACATTGAACTGCAAAAGGTCTCAGGGTTTTCTGCTGCTTTCCTTCTGATCACTTTTAAGTACAGTTTGTAGAGCTGAGCTTACCTGTTCTCCTTCTATTTGCAAAATGCCAGCATTTTTAGATGTTCCTGAGTATTTAAGTGTGCTGATTATATATTTTCATGGTCGTCTCATTCCTGCTTAGTACTCAGTGTCCTTTTTCCATTTTATACAATGGCAGGATTAATTTCTGAGTTCACTATGTTATATAATTTAGCAGATACATTTTGTTGCTGACCTAGAATACTGTTGAATAAAATATTGCTCATTTTTGTCTCCTAAATCTAGCAAAGTAATAGTAATAAGTTCAGCCATGCAACTGGTTAACACATTACTTGTGTATTACAACAGCCTTGGGCCCACACACATTCCCTTTCAGTTTGTTGTAGGCCAGAATTGTCAGAAGGGCCTTCCATAAAGGAGGTCAAGGGTCAGGGGAGAGATTCCAGTGATTGATTTTAAAAGAAAAACATACGCAAACTTTTGGTCAGGGACTTTTGCCTCTCACAATGAATGAAACATAGTATACTAAGTTTGATAAAATTGAATTATTCTTCATCTAGAAGAGATAGAACTATATTCTGACTTTGCAAAGGACAGCATTTTAGAAGCATTAGACAAAATGCAATGGGGTTACAGCAGAAAAAAATCTAGACCAAAAGAGGGCATAAAATAATCTTCTTGTATCCAAACCTGACCTTATTGGTCCTGTTGTTGGACAGTTAACAAAGATGATTTGGGGGTTTCATATGCAAGTCTAAATAATTGCAAGTCACATTGCATATTGGATTAAATTTATGTTTTTATTTAATGGATTCTAAAACATAAAAGCTTTAAGCTCTGCTTCTTCTCCTTAACCCTCCCCCACAAAAAAAAATTTTTACTTTGCATGATTTTTCTGTTCTTCAGATAATTTAAATCTCAAAATGGTACTGCCATTTTACATCTTGACTTTTCTCATCGGTCATTAAGCATTTATTAAGCATCTACTATGTGTCTTTAAGTACTGAGAATACAGAGATAGGCAAAAGGCAGTCATTTCTCTTAGAGCCTACAATCCAATGTGGGAAACAAAATGCAAACAAATTGTACAAGCAGATTATAGAAGATAAATAACTCACCAACAAGTGAAGTCAGCTAAAATTAAGAGGGATTGGGGATATTTATCTCACCCTTCAAGATGATGGTCTTCATTAAGCATTCTTATTCCTAAGACCTTTTGCCCACTTGAAGACCTTTGCTTTCTGATTGTATTGATTTCCACTTAATAATTTGTTATATGAATCTTTTAGTATTCCAGGATTTTCTATTTTCACTAGGTTTGGAAACTCTTTTATTTCAAAGTAGTTAGTCCCACTATTTAAAAATGTTTATGTCTATAATAGCTTCAATGGATGCTGGTATTCATTCTTTAAAATCTTTTTAAGTGTGGATTATCAATATTTGTATTTGATAATGTTTCACATGTGCCTTTAGGTGTGAGAGGCATTTGTGGTTCAGAGTCAGGAACGTTTAGTCAGAGGCTTCCTGTTACTTGCTGGTTGTGGAGCCAGGGCCTCTCAGTTAACCTCTTAATGCCTTAAGTTTACGTAAGTGTACTCATAGAGGGTACAAGTGAGGGAGGCTTTTCTGTACCTAAATCACAGCTCCACTTTCAAAAAAGGTAATTATATAATCTATGCAACTTAAACACTTACATTTTTATGTTAGTTTCAAGTATTTTTTCTGTCACTTTAATGAAGTATGAATTTTCCTATAAATGAAAATTATTATAGTCTTCAAATGTCAGTTATTAGGTATTTTTCAAAATTTTTCCAAACATGTAAATGTTCCTTGAATTCCTCAGTTAGAATTGCCACCTTACTGATGCATGCCAAAAGGAAATTATGCTTACTGTTTATATTAAGCAAGTTCTACAAGGCAAGATGTATTTTAATATGGTTAATTTTAGCAATAATTAGGTTAACCACTTAAAAACAACTGAAAATACTCTAGACATCTCCATGCAGATACTTCTACTCATTTTGTTGTCTGTCAGTAATGCTTGCTTTTCTTAAATACTTGATACAATCTTTGATTAAAAATAATATGCCCTTCTGTAATTAGATATTTATTGGTGCATCAGCTGTCCCAGAAGGGGATAAAAAATTAAACCGGTTTTTAACCACATTCATCCATATCAGTGATAGTGCCACTGAAGTATTTTTATTAACCAATTCTAAAAATACCACTGCCTGAAGTAGAAGGATTTTTGGCTTTATCTTTAAGAGATTGGTGGTAATGATAGTGATGACAATGGCAGTAGTACAGGTAATGTTTGAAATATAAGATCATTTATATTAAGTTAAACATAGTATTCTTTGACAGTGGCAGCAAAGAAAAATATTGGGAAAGGAAACTTTCCCCACCATTTCATTTGGGTTTTGTTTTGGCTCAAGATGACTTAATTATAATAAATGAGAACAACTTTAGAGATCACTGAAGACAATCCCTGAATTTTACACATGTGGGAAACTGTGATTAAATGACCAACTTAGTGGCAGAATAAGACTACCCAAGAAGAATTTTTATGGATATTTCCTTTTTTTTTTCTATTACTGTTGCCATGTCCTTCTTGATACAAAGCACTTTTTTTCCACTCTTTGCAACATAGAACATTTTTATTCCCATGTTTATATTCCAGTCATCTAGACCATGTCAAATTCAATAGAATTTTCAAGCACACTTTTTCATAGCTTATTTCACTGATAAATTTTCAACACATTGTATTATGTGCCTTTAGTTTTAGAAATCTAAATGAATCCAAAATTACAACCAGATTTTGTATTTTTTTAAATATTATCGAAGTACTACTCTATTGTGGTTTCATTTAAAATAAACTTTTTTTATTGGTTTTCATTTGGCAGCAGTACAGTCTTTAAAAAATTGCTTTCCACCTTTTGACTTTAAAGTTTTACTTTTCTTTTACCACTAGCAAGCTTGAGAGTCTCTAAAAGTTGAGTCCCTTCCCCCCCCCCCCCCCCCCCCCCCCCCCAAAAAAAAAAATGCTGGTCAGTGAGAGATGAGGATTGTGTAGTACTTGCCAATACTTGTATTCCCCTGAGAACGCCATAAATGACATTGTGATAAGAATCACAGAAGTATAAAAAGCCATGAGTATTTTATCTTGTCTTTCATCATTTCTATATTAGAGTACATCAAAGTATTATTGACAGTGCTGCCTGTATAACTGTCAAGTAGCTGGAATAATTGATAGAAGAACATCTTTCAAAAATAGATGATCAAATTAATCTCCTTTCTGAGAGACTATTGTACTGATGTCATTGATCAGTTTTTTAAAACTGCATTAAGTACACTAGAAAATAATAACTTGGTTACCTTTGGAGCTCCATTTGCTAGTAGAAGAGCTTTTTATATCTAAATTTTTTCTAAATTCTACTTTTAAAATGTATTTGAAAGGGGTCATAAATCTCAGAGTCCTTTTCTTTGCTATTTTACAAATTTGGAGATTAGTACCCACAGAGACAAAACACAAAGAAATTTGATTACAGTGTGGGAATGTGTGACTATTAGATCAGATATCACTCAAAGCATACGTAATTCCACTTATTCTGTGTCATAAAAAGTTTTTGTTTTTTCAATGCATTCTCTGTGAGATTTTGCTTATTATTTTGCCATTAAATATTTATGGGAATTTTTGTCTCTTAAATCCTGTATATTTATATTGAGAACTTAAATGCTGTGTTCAGTAATAAAAAAAAAAATTAATTTTAGTAAGCAAGACAAGAAATATATTTAGAGTCCAGTAAATTTTTTTAATTGCAACTGATATTTCACAACAACATAACACTTCATTTCTGTGAATCTTTGGGAGGATGCAATTTTCTGGTCATGTGGTTTCTGACATAATGTTCCTACTCAGACCAGAGCCATGGTTAAAATTGAGTAACAAACCCAGTTCTAAAAACATAGCCAGTGAATGTTACTCACTAATTCCCAACATCCACTGGACCTTGCTTTATTCACTTCCATGGCTAGTGGTATTTACTAGTCTTGAATTGGATCCAGCTTGTGCCAAACCAGAACTAAAGTAAAGCTACTGTACTGTGAATAAAATAGGAATGGTCCTGCTTTTGACAACAAGAAAAAGTCAAAAGGTATTTTCAATTTAAAAGGTTTTATCTCGAGGAGCTATGAGATAAAACTGAATAATTATTTACTTCAGTAAATTTATAATATATATAACAAGCAGTTTTTAAGATTTGCAAAACAGTGTTTAGATATCTCATTTTATTTTTGTAATAACCCTGGAATAGGTGCTGTTGCCTGCATTTTGCAAATGGAAATACAACTAGTAAATGTCCAGATTTTAACTCAGGTCTCCTTATTCCAAGGCCAGTATTTGAATAACATAAAACTGGAAATTTTATCTAATGATTATTGGATAACAAAATTGTGGTTCAGAAATAACTTTGGTAACTGGGAAAGTGAGCCAAGAATAACTTGAAATTAAATAGTAATAAATAAATTTCACATAGGTCCACTAATCATTAACAGAAGATGAGGGAGACCTGGCTTAACAGCAGTTAATATGAAAAAAAGGTAGACATTTTCATGGCCTTTTAAGTTCAATATGAGTCAACAGTGCTGTGGCTGCCAAAAGACAAAAAGCCAATTCCATTTTAGGCTGCATTGTTAACGGCCTAGGACTCTCTGATCGTGGGCATTAATAGTCCCACTGTCTTCTGCAGTGACTGGCCATATCAGTTCAGGGCACCACAATAGGACCATTGATAAATTACGCCATGTCCAAAAAAGCAGATGAGAGAATTATGGGAACGAGTGGTCCCAAAATAAGGTCATATGAGAAACAGTTGAAGGATCTATGGGGGTGGTTAGCCTTGAAAAGGGAAGACTTTGAGTTGGGGGAGGGAGGAGGAGAGACGCTGAGTATTGAAGGGACATCCTATGTTAAATCTGCAGTACCAAACTAGAAACAATAGGTTGAAGTACAGAGAGGTCACTTGGCCAGTGTAAAGAGAAATGTTTTTAACATTGTAGCTTTACACAAGATCACTAGTTTTTAGTTGCTGAAAGTGTTGGAAAAGGATTATCTGTGTGGTATGGAAACCTGAACTAGATGACTTATACAAAGTTCCTTGTTACTCCGATCCATGAGGACATGTAATAACAAGTCATAGAAGACATGATAAGATGTCCAGAAGAAAAAGGGAACATTGCTCTTAAAGAGGTAAATTCCAACAGTTTGAGGTTGAAGCAGCATGCAATGGTGGGATATATGCTGACCTAGAAAGAGACTTTTAAGTTCAAAAGCCATTCCTGTCGCTCATTAAGTTTATGACTTTGGTTAAGTTAATCTTTGGGGAAATGGAGTGATGTAAAATACAGTAGCCCACAAAAGTGAGTTCCAAACATATTGGAAAGGTAGAATTCAAAGAGTAGTTATCAGTGCTTTGAGGTTACTTTGGAAGGAAGGTGGCAACAGCAATAGTAACGGCCTATTTCATTTAAAGTTTTTATCAATGATGTGGAAAAGGCATTGAAGATGTGCTCAAATTTGCAGATTATGCAAAGCTACAAGAGATAACTAACATACTGGATGACAAAATCAGGATTCAAAAAGATGTTATCAAACTAGAACATGGGGCCAAGCAAGGAGAGGTTTAATAGGAATAAATAGTCTTCTACTTGAATTCACAAGGATAGGACCCAGGAATTGTAGCCAGAAAGCAGTTTATCTGGAAAAGATCTGGACACATATTAGTAGAATGGAAGCTCAGTTTGAGTCCACAGCCATCTGAAGATGCCTTCAGGGAGTTCCTGCTGCCCAGGAGTCGAGTGATAGTCATGCAGTCAGATCACATCTGAATGGTTCTGTAAAATTTGGAGCACCACTTTTTACCAAAGTTAGAGGAACAGTCTCAAGAAGCGAACAGCTGAGATCCTTTAGGATCCTGCCATCAAGGAACTGAGAGTCAGGATAGGGGAGGATATGGGAGACCCCATAGCTCTGTTCACTGGAATAAGTTGTCATCACAGGAAGGAGACATGAGACCAAACAGAGGGGCAGCCTTGAAGCTGTTGTCTAACCATGGAAAGATCTCTGGCTCTACAGTCGGAAGCCCTAGGTTCAAATTCTTCCTCTCTGTGTGCTCGTCACTTTGGGAGAGTCACTTATCTCTGTAGGCTTCAGTTTCCTTATCTGTAAAGTGAGGGAGTTGGATGGTTTCTGATTAAGTTATGTGGTAAATTCATAAAATGTTCCTGCTTATTCATTAAATGCTGTGTCTGCCTAATTCTGCACCACAACAGAAGTTTGTAAAATGCATATATGGTCATTTAAGCTAAGTAGAGAATGATAGATTATAATCAAGAATTTTATGTAAGTTCATAAAATAGTGTATTTTAACTCTGGTTAATATTAAATCTACAAACCTAATACTAAGTAAACCCAATACTATGTACAATCTAAAAGTCTGTATATTCTAATGATATTTATTAATGTTATTAATCTGGTATGTATCTGAATATGTCCTAAAAGCAAATTTGCTTTTTTTTTCTTTTTTTTTTTTTTTTTTTTTTTAGCTTTTGTCAAGAGTGACAAACCTAAACTGTTCAGGGGACTACAAATCAAGGTAAGAAATTTTTACTGATTTTTGACTAAGGGGGCAGAAAAGGTAGAAAATATATCCTTAAGAATGTACCATTTTACTTATTGAAACAATAAATTATGTTTATTCAATTCCCTTTAAATTAGATCCAGTTTCCTGAGGGCATTACTAATTGTAACTAATTAATGTTGACAGGAGTAATTGATCAGTTAAAACTGGAAGGAGAAATAAATTTGCTACAGCTAAAACCTACGTCCCAGACAGGGTATCAGTAATCTGTTAGGTCAGTGGATAGCACAAGGTAATCCCTCAAAAAACTTTAGATTGACTTGTTGAAAAGTAGCATGTAATGACTTACAAAGGCAACATCAAAGCCAAAAAAGCTTAGATTCAGGTCCTTACTTTATCTTACCAATGCTGGCCATGGGATCATAGGCAAAACATGTAACCTCTCTGTGTGTAGGCAAGTAGCTGATAACATTCTGTTGTAGAGAATGTGCCAGCTAGTTAGTAATAGGGATTTTTCAGTACCTGTGAAAGAACAGATCCAGACCCTCCTCTCCATGTAAGTGCTGCAGAATAATGTCATAAGGGAAGTTTATGCACATGATTCATAGACTGAGTCTTTTCATAAGACCACAGCTTTAAAATAGTACACCCTCCCCTCATAATACCAAAAAAGCTGCTTTTAAATCCCTAAAATTGGCTTTGTGAACAACTTGAACACTCTTTTAAAAATTTGATTAAAACAAAAAAAAAATCTATGTTTTTTTGTGCTGAAAACCCTCAGATTTGTATTCCCCGAAGGTCAGTCATTTCTCTGAGCATTAGTTTCCTCGTTGGCAAATTTATGGAGTTGGACTAACCATGTATGACACTTGTCAGGACAGTCAAAGCAATCTCACAAAAGGATTTATGGACAGGTCTCCAGCAAACATTTGAAAAACTGTCAAAGAAGTGACTTGCTAGGAAAATTCAGTAGGAATTGCTAACATAGCTCCTTTTACAGCATGGTTCAGCCAGTTTCATGGCTTTAAAATGGCTTTAGATTTGAACTCCTAATTAAGAGAATCACATTATTAATTGTTTCATTTTCTCACCGATTTTGGAACTTTGTCCAAATTTGGTAGGAACAACATTATCTTTGTCAGGGGGGTTCCAATTCCAGGAAACCCTTCTGAATTGTTGATAGACTTGATAAAATGGTTGTACTTCCTCAAGAGCAAGAAAATTGTTAGGAACTATAGGTTCATCTGAAATTCAAACTAACGACTGAGTCCATTGTGGACCCAGGGACCACTTTGATTTTTTAGATGATGACTCAAAATAACAGACATTTTTTTTAAAGTGCAAATTTTTAAAAAATGATGCTGAAGGGTCTGAACTCTTGTTGCAGAGGCACTTCATTTGTCAGCTTGTTCAGTATTGCTGTTCTTGGCAATCTGTTAGCCAGATTGTGATAAGCCACTGTCATTGCCCTGTCGATGAGTTTATTATTGGAATTTAGACAAGCATTATTGTTGCCATTTTCTTATGTATACAATTTGTCCTGTTTCAGATAGGGATGTTTCAGCTGACTTCATTTTCAGTAAAGATTTGTAAAAGAAAAAGCGATCCTTTTACAATCAGCTGATGACTATGTCTTTGTACAGCTGACAACAATTGATTAAAATAATCATCTTTGTCTCAATTATATATTCTTACATAGTCTACTTCAGGGGTCCTCGAACTTTTTAAATAGGGGGCCAGTTCACTGTCCCTCAGACTGTTGGAGGGCTGGACTATAATAAAAACAAAAACTTTGTTTTGTAGGCCTTTAAATAAAGAAATTTCATAGCCCTGGGTGAGGGGGATAATCGTCCTCAGCTGCTGCATCTGGCACGCGGGCCATAGTTTGAGGACCCCTGGTCTACTTGATACATACTCTTTGTCTGAATTTCAATAGAACAAGGAGGACAGAAGCATGGCAATGACCTAGAGAATTTGTCTAGCAGACTGCCAAAAACAGCAAGATTGAACAAGATGGTAATCAATTAGTTCTCCTAACAGTTGCAATGAAACTCATTCAAAAAAATTTTAATCTGTAATTTTAAGGGATTTAAGTCTTGCAATTCAATTTTACATTTTAAAAATATATTGGTAGACTTGTCAGTATTTTATCTTCTAATGTATATATAAAATCCAAGTGGTTATAATAATTATTTACACAATATGTTAAATAATCTGTCATATTTGACAGATACGATATTATCACTTAGAAAGTGAATTAAAATTGTGTCATAACGTCCATGAGAGAGAAGGCATTATCTATAAAGGAGATCTGTAGGTGATATATCAAGGAGAGGCTACAACTTGGTAGACAGCCGAGCAGTACAGTGGTTCTCTTGAAAGACTAAAAAGAATCAGAAGAAAGTCTCCAGAGTACTGGGCTAATCCTCCCTACAGGAATAACCTGTAACTTTAAAAAGGTACGAAAGACCATGATGGGGGTTGTTGAAGTAAATACCTCATCACTACAACAGAGTCTTGAGGACAGGGATCCCAGTCTTTCCAAACTTTGTCTCTCATCCACTCCTTGCATCAGGCTTTTCAGACAACCAGCACCAAGCCCTTTATTGAAAGGTTTCATTTATATCATGGCACAAAGTAAACGTGTCTTAGAAACTGGCAATTTTTTAAACTATCAGATATAAAGCGTCACAAAATCACAATAGAAAATTTGAACTGTAAGAAGCTGATCACTTAGCACACAACACAGCAATCACTGCAAAATCAAATTCCCAAGTGAATTCAAAGGGCATTTTTATCCTGGGTTAATCCCAAAAGTTCCTCTGAGGAATACCTGCATTGATATCACGATTGTTTATATATTTAACACTTATGAAAAATTAACATGGGCTGCATTTAATTGTACATGATTGGGATGGGAGAGTGGGGACAAGAATCTCTGCCGTCAGAAATTGATGATCATTCTCTTTTTGCAGTATGTTCTTGGTTCAGACCCTGTGCTAAAGCTGTTGGATGACAGTGGGAACATTGCTGAAGAACTAAGCATCCTCAAGTGGAACACGGATAGTGTAGAAGAATTCCTCAGTGAAAAATTAGAACGTATCTAAAATGTGCTTTCAGTTTTGTCATTTATTTTCTTAAGTGAATTTTGCAGTACTGATCATTGTAACCTTTGGTCACCTTTGAGCAATTAATCCCTTACTGTATGACATTAAGTACTTTCTGCTTTGAATTGAAAGTGTCCACATCACACACACAATTTAAAACAAGTTGGCCAACTGTACAAAGAGTCCCTTTTAATGTATTCTCACTCTGGTTATTACCATGATTAGATGTTTTGTAACAGACTTGTGATAAATTACGCAAATGCTAGATTTGTTATAATTGGCATACCATAGGCTTTAAAATTAGGGAGGTAAATAATGAAAGGATGACCAGGTCTTGTCTGTATGCTGTGCGCCTTCTTTGTAAGCAGTGGCTGGAAGTCACATGCAAATATGAATTACTGTGCCTCAAACGTTGCCTGCCAATGACCTTTTCGTTTTTGTGACACCCTGGCTTTCCTTTTAATAGAAAACTGTAGTTCAGAAAACGTTTCATCATTGTACACAGATGCAGCATTTGTAGCATTCTGTGAAACATTCAGAGAAGTGCACGCTAGTGACGATCACACAGAAAACCCCGCAAGGGCTTGTGTAGATCTGATGTTTGGTGTATTTTTTTTGGTGTTTGGCTTTGCTACAGTGAAAGTAAAAAAAAAAAAAAAATGTCTTTTATTAAACTGAAGTAGAATTAAAAAGTTTTCCATCCATCTCTTGTCTTAGTGTGAAATTCTTCAGGGATTATTTTAATGCATTTTTTTTTCTGCTTGAATGACACATTTCCCTATATATATTTTAACAAGCCTTAAAATGTACTCACACCTTATTTTTAACAAAATTCCCAGAACCACTGTGCTATTGAGAAACATCTAGCAGTTTCCATTATTCATACTTTACATGTTTCTGGGGCATTATGTTTTTAAAACACTGAAATGCAAGTTTTAAATACATTAATTTAAATTGTAATTAAAAGATTTAAAAACTAGCCCTATAACGGTTCAAAATATCTTCCCTATTGTCTCTAAAATCATCAAAAACAGTCTAGATTGGAGGTATCAGACTCTGTCCTTCTGCAGAACTCCCCAATCAACCATGAAGAACCAGATTAAAATGTAATTGGGAAATGTTTAACAAAATAAACAAATATATAGTACAGCATAATATTAATTTGTGATTTTCAAAGACAGTACTGTGTCCTCTATTTTTATCTGAGTTCAACATCACTGATCTAATCTCAGAGTTGCTTTTTCATTATAGAAATGGCATAGATTTACTACTGTTAACACCTATCTTAATGCAAGGCCCCTTTTAAGTGGTTTCAATCTATCTCTGTTCAAATTAGTTTTATAGAATTGCTTCCCCGGGCAAAGTAAAAAAATGTTGAGCAGATTTTCAGACTTCTTTAGTTATTGGTTTCAACCTCAGAGAATACACATATAAAAATCTACATTTAAGAAATTTTTAAAGAATAAGAGTTCAGGGATGTATCAATATAATGGAATATTACTGTGTTGTAATAAGATAAATACACAGAAACATGAAGAACTGATGTAGAATCAAGAAGACAATATACACAGTTACTACAACAATATAAATTAAAACAACCATTCAAAAATAAAAACCAAAAGCAAATGATATAGAATTACAAAGAAAATAAATATGAGAAAACATTCCTCTATACACAGTTGGGAGTCCACAAATGTGTTATGTTGCATATATTGTCATTCTTTTGACTAATGTATCAATTTTGGGTTTTATCCCTTTTTTTTTGCCTTTAAGAAATGGTGTTTGTTATAAAGGATTGCTCAGGGAAAGAAAGAGATAATGGAGGAAATTTTAGTGATGTATAAAAAGAAATTCTTTTTTAAAGACAATACTAGTAAATGTTTGCAGAGTTTCTTTTGCTAACGTGGTCCAGAAGGAAGAACTAGACTTAAATCTCATCTGCCTCCATCACTTCCTGCCTGTGTGACTGGAGCAAATTATTTATTCCATCAATCTCATCTCTTCATCTGAAAAATAACTAGATAATTATTTAGCATGCTTTCTGGCTCTAAATATATGGCCTTGTGAATCCTGTTAGCTTTAATTGTGAACCTGTACCTATTGTCCTATAATAAAGTGCAATATTTTTCTTTGAAAATTTAATAGGACATAAACACAAAAATTGGAAGTTTTATTGAACTATAGTCACTGTGTTAAGGGAGAAAATTCACCTTTAGTGTTATTACCATGTAATCTTGCCACATTTGGCCATCCAGAACATTTGCAGATGACGCTTAAAGAAAGCAAACACACAAAAGCCAGATGACTAAAATGTATTAATCTACTTCCATAAGGAACAACAATAAAGTCTATCACATTTGAACTCCATTATCTCAGTACAGGAAGTAAGAAAATAACAATGACGCTTGAAATCAGAGGGGGGAAATGTCTCTATTTAACCAAAAAGGAAATCTCTACTGGAAGCAACCCATTGTTAAAGGCAATCAGAAAATTGATAGGCAAGAACTCTTGAAAAGGGGAAGATGGAAAAAGAAAAAAATTCCCCCCACTCCTCTGAAAAGAAAGCAATATAATATCAGCAACTACTGGTTCATATGGTTGCTTTGTAAGGATGCTCTATGTCTAGTTTTAAAATATTCAATGAAATCTTGAACTTGCAAGCAGGTTTTCTCAGTCTCTGCTACTACAGAACACATCTTTGTTTCAAAAATGAGCATTAAACACTTACTGTATGCAAAGTGCTGTGTCTATGTGCTGGCAGTACACATAGAAAACTTTTCAACCTGACAGCTCACATCATAATATGGGAAACAAAATTTGCAAAGCAGATGGGAAGGTCCCATGGCCCTTGGAGTACACAATGCAGAATTCTGTTTAATTCTTTTAAACTGCAAGGACAAAATTAAACCTCTTGAGAATTTTTTCCAGATATCCATTAAAACTATACATCTGATAAATTTAATGCAGATAATTTTATTCAATGAGCCACTGAATACTGATAAGCATTTAATAAATGCTTGCTGTATGCCAGTCTTTGTGTTAAATATAGGAGATGTAAATAAAGGGAAAACAGTTTCTTCCCTCTAGGAGTTTTATGTTCCAAAGAGGGAATCGGCATGCAAATAGTTACATTTATACAAGAGACAAACTAGTCCTAGAAAGATTGTCTTAAAGATAAGGCACTAGCTGGGGAGTAAGTTAGGAGTAACTGGCCAGGACTCATCCTTGATCTCTCCAGCATCCCTGTTGAGGATCCCTGCATACTCTCTCCACTCTAGATTTTTGTAAGTGACACTTTTTAGTTGCCCTTCTGCCCATCCTCCCCTCAATCTCCTTTGTACTGTCTTCTTTATTAAAATGTGAGTTCCTTAAGAGCAGGAATTGTTTTAGTTTCCTATTCATTTCCCCAGTGATTTAACTGCTAAATACCTTTTTCCCCTTAATTCATTGTTCTATATCAGGTACTTAAACTTTGGATTATGGAAAAGTTCCATTCCATACCCTCTTCTCTATACTTTCCATCTTGCTAACCAGCTCCCATGGTTTTCATGGTCATCTCTATTCAAGTGACACAGATGTCTCTTAGTCGAGTCTCTTTTGTGAGCTCCAGTATTTGATAGATTAGTCAGTAAGTATTTACCAAGTACGTAGTACCTGCTAGTCACTGTGCTATTGAGAGTCTGCTAAGAATACAGATCTTACCCTCAGGGAGCTTACATTCTAATAATAGAAACGAGTGCATAGATAGATATTTACAAAAGAAACAAAAAATAAATTACAAGGTAGGTTGGGAAGGAAGCCATTAGTTCCTTGACATGGTTTGAACCTTTCAGTTTCTAGATTGGGAATTCTGTTAAGAATTTTCTTCCTTCAAGGAGATGCTTTTGAGAAAATCTCTCCCTCTAGATTACCTGTGTTCTACTCTGGATAGTTTGGAAACTCCGAAATTAGGGAGCTTTTGAATTAACCTTGTGATAACTCCAGTACATGGAAACATTCATGCCCCTAATAGCTTTAGTCCCTGACCTGTGCTCAGAAATAGAAACAAGAAGACAGAAGGTGGACCGCCATTTATTTGAAGATTGTTGACCTCCCTTCCAAGGCCACTTGGGTTAACTTGGGCAGCTTTGCTTCTGCACATTGCTCCTTCAGGGTGCAGGGAAGAAATCTCATTATGCTCATGATACTTTGGTCTGGATGTCCAACAGAGAGAAGGCAGGAGGGGAAAGATGAATCCAAGGTTGCAATGGCATGCTTTTACAGACATTAGGAAAGAGCATGTCTGCTAACAAGCGTCCACCCTCCCCATTTTGACTTGAGCTCTAATTATTTCTGAGGCTGCAGCAGTCTCCAAAAGAGTCAAAGGTATTAAAATCTTTGCAGTATTTGGACACAGGTTTCCATGAGAGGTTCCTTTCAGATATATGTCTAAGCACTGTAATCTCATCAAGGTGGTTGTAGGGAACTCATCAGATTGATCAGGGACCCTCTAGGGGATCAGACCCTCTTCCATATTCTATCATTCTTTACCATTTGCCATCATCACTACTACTGATCAGGGCAGGGAAGGGGAAAAAAATCAATTCTGAGCCGTGATCTAAGTATCAAGAAGCAAAGTCATTTAAAAACTTAATGAGTCAGAGAATTAGTTCAAGGATGAAGACAAATCAAGTTTGCAGCCTCAGCCTACATCATTTGGAGAGAATTCTCCTGGGATTGAAAAAGACAAGTAATTGCACTGGTCAATGAGAGGCAAAAGTCAGTATCCAAGATTGAGTTAGAAAATAGAGGACTATTTCCTATGATGTATTTAAAAAGAAAGAAAAGAAAACTTGGGTGGGGAGGAGGGAATCCCTTAGAAAGGGCTATAGCAAATTTGACAGAATCTTTATGAAGGTAATATAGAAGGATTTGGATAGGATTCACACAAAATGAAACCGTCTGGATGAGTTACCATGGACTAATAAATGATTACATCTGTTCAGTCTTATTCAACGCATGAATCGGGTGATGGATCTATCAGAGAATGATTTATTCTGCAGGAAACGACAAGTCCACAAATGACTCACCTCCCAAAACAATTAAAACCAAATTAAAGCTGTTACATTCTAGTGCCAATTCAGATTGAAAGATGTTTTCAAAGGATTGCAATAATAAAGGATTTTTTTTCCCTCACTCCAAGCATGAATTTCATGGAATCTCAGATAATCTATGTTAGAATTCTTTCAGGTGCACTGTGGTGAGCTCTGTGCTACTGCTAATGTAGTTTAGACATTCCACAATCTTTCTTTAGCATCGAAGAAGAAAGCCTAAGGAGATAATTTGAAATCGATAAAATTTCTAATAGGGAAATACATCTTCGGCACAAATTTCATTGCTAGTCATTTATGAATGTGTAATGGTAACAATGTCAAACACAAACACGTGCAAGGACAAAGTCTATAAGCTGGGAAAAGTCCATAACAATATGCTAATAAATATACCTTTGTAAATACTTCATTTCTCAACAGTTTATTTCAAATATTTGATAATAGCTACGACAGCATGTATCTAGCACAGTGCCTAGCACATAGGTAAGCACTATGTAAATAATAGCTGCTATTATTATATTATTTGGAGCTTTAAGATTTACAAAGCATTTACAAATGTTCCTTTACTCCCAGTGTGCTCTCTGGTTCACTTTCATCTTAGATCCTTCCTCTCTTGCTCTTTCCACTTCTGGAGTTGATCAGTACCTGATCCCTTATTCCTTGACATCCTCTCAAAAACTGGTTGCTTTTTTTGTCAAGTTTTTTTTTTTTTTTTTTGATGGAGATCTGGGGGAAATCACCTTTACCACCACCCAGAACCAAGAGGAGGAGCTGTCACAGTGCTTGCTACCAGGTGCTAATTTCAGGAGCTACCTGAAACAACATCTCCCCACCTTGGAGCTTCCATCTATCTGTATCACAGTGTCCAGCACTGAGGATACCCATTTTACAGATGAGGACACTTAGATCCAGGTCACATAAGTTGTATGAGAGGGAGGTGTTTTCTTAGCCATTCCAGGCCATGATCCTTTCTAACATCTTGTTTTCACTCAGCCTTCCTGTCTCAAGGAGTTCAAGACACATCAGTGGCTCAGTGTTCCTTTCCATTTCAGTCTCTAATCTTGTATTTAGAAACCTCAATATATTGATTCTCCTCCAAAATCATCCTGGCTTCCACTGGACCAAAATAGTTCATGTTTCCTCAAACTTTTTCTTTTGCCTCAGCTACTCATAGGTATAGTCACAATTTACATTGTACTTTTTGCAACCCTTTTATCAGATACTATTTCATTTGACCTTCATCTGTTTCTCTCTGATCCACCTTCATGATCTTGAAAGCTCAAATTTCTCTCAGACCACAATCTCTTCTTCCATTTAAACCTCCTTGTAACCAACAGTTTCTCCACTGATAACCTGTGCAAACATTTATAAGGCACTTAACTACGTTCCAGGCACAGTGCTCCATCACACCTGTACTAATCTCAGAAAAGCACCTCAGAAGCCAGAAGATGTAACATGGCCCTCAGTAGGAACCTCCCCTACAACCCGGCTCAGAAGTGTCCATCCAGCCTTTTCTGAGCAACCTCTTGCAAGAGGGCACCAATGACCTTCCAAGAAAGAAAAATGACTGTTTCTGGATAGCTCTGACAGGAACTGTTCCCTTACAGCAGGCTTTTGGGCATCTCTATAATTTCCATCCATCTCTCCTAGTCCCATAAGAACAAAACCTGGAGGTTTTTTTTGTTTTTTTATTAAAGCTTTTTTATTTTCAAAACACATAGATAGATAATTTTAAAGATTCACCCTTGCAAAATCTTGTGTTCCAAATTCTCCCTCCTTTCCCCCACTCCACCCTTAGACTGCAAGTAATCCAATATAAGTTAAACGTGCAATTTTTCTGTACATATTTCTGCAGTTATCATGCTGCACAAGGAAAATCAGATCAAAAAGGGGGAAAAAAGAGGGAAAAAGCAACTTCTCAACAATGAGATGATTCAGGCCAGTTCCAATGATCTTGTGATGATGAGAGCCATCTACATCCAGAGAGAGTACTGAGGAACTGAATGTGGTTCACAACAGAGCATTTTCACTTCTTTTGTTGTTTGCTTGAATTTTATTCTATCATTTTTTTGCTTTTTGATCTGATTTTTCTTGTGCAGCATGATAATTGTATAATTTTTTAAAAAAATGAAATCATCCTGCTGGTTATTTCTTACAGAACAATAATATTCCATAACATTCATACGCCATAACTTATTCAGTCATTCCCCGAATGATGGCATCCACTCGGTTTCCAGTTTATTGCCACTTCTAAAAGGGCTGCCACAAACATAAAAACTGGAGTATTTAAGATAGTGTTTAGGAGAACCTGGTGGTATCCATGTCTAGTATATTTCCCTGAGTAGTGAGTTGGTTTGCATTTCCCTTTGCAAAGTTTTGCACATAGAGTTAAATCAACAAGAATTTATTAAGTACCTACTATGTGCCCAGGTACTGTCCTAAGCCCTAGAGACACAAAGAGAAATCTTCTCCTGGAGAAGCTCAGTCTAATGGAGGAGACACTGTACAAATACGCTCCAAAAACACACCGGGTAAACCAGAGGTAATATCTAAGAGAAGGCATGAGTGTTAAGGGGGTTCAGAAGGTGCTTCTTCCAAAAAATAGGATTCTGAAGGACAGACTAGGAGGCAAAGGTGAGGAGGGAGAGCATTCCATGTGTGATGGATCATTCGCAAAGATGCATATAAATATGTATACATATATTGGATTTAACATATATTTAACATGTATTGGACTACCTGCCTAATATCTAAGGGAAGGGTGGGGGAAGGAGGAGAAAATCTGGAACACAAGGTTTATAAGGGTCAGTGGTAAAAAATTATCCATGCATATGTTTTGAAAATAAAAAGCTTTAATTTTAAAAAAAGGGGGAAAAAATTAAAAATAAATGTTACTTCATATGATCCTCAGAAGCACCCTAGGAGGCTGGCGCTCTCATTATCCTGATTTTACAGATGAAGAAACTGGCAGCGGAGATGAAATGTCTAGTCATTTCACCCAGGCGGGCATCTACACTACAGCTTCTAGTCCATCCCCGGCAGTTCCTCGCTGCCAATCCTCACATCTCTCGCCCCCTCAGAGGGCAGTCTCTGCCCACCCCACCCCCAGTGTGACCCTGAGCATGTCTCACTCCCCTGCGTCCCCTCCAACACGGACTCTTTCATTTGCCCAGTTAATATCAATTAGCTTTTTAGCGTAGACTTATTTGTTAGATAGAACAAGAACAAAAGTTCTTGCCCCCTCTGCCCTTGCCCCATCGGGGACACACTCCCCCTTTTCCCAAACTTTTCCAGAAAGCAGAGGCTCCGCCCGAGACCCTTTGGGACGGGATATGGGTAACGGTGGATCACAGGAACCCCTTCCCCGTTCTCTGAACCTTGGGAGAAGTCCAAAACTCGGCCTCTCCTTCTGACTTGGGGCGAATCCCAGGATGGACTTGAGCTCTGAACTTCGGCTGCTTTGCCCTCTCACCTTCGGAAGTTCACAAGGACATAACCCCCTCCCATATACCTTCTCTAAAAGTAAGAAAGCACAAATGTAAAGAGGCAGGGGCACCGCTCTCCTGGGCTGCCTGGATGGTGAGGGTCTGAAGGCTTTCCCAGCTGGGAGGTCTGATACCCCCACCGGGCAGGCCTTTTGTCTGCCCATCAGCAGGCTGTCTGCATCTGCACAGTATATGATACACAGTAGGGGCTTAATAGATGCTTATTGATGGAGCCATCAGCAGATCAGAGCCAGTTACAGCAGATAGCTGTCCAAGTTCCAGATCAGGAAGCAGGACCTTCCCATTATACATCACCATGCCTCCCCACGAGTCCTTCCAGCTTCCCCATGAGTCTCCCAGCCTCCCCACAAGCCCTCCCAGCTTCTCCAGGTGTCTCTGCACATAATCCAGGAATGGAGCTCCATTGGTCATGCCCTTTGATATATAAAATGCTCTGCTTGTCCTTCAAACTCCTTCCCATGTCCCTCTCTTACCCTTCCTGCTCCCCTCTATTACACTGGCCCATTTACTGTTCCTGGAGCACTGTATTATTCCAAGACTTCTTGGCCTCCTTCATGTCTCGAGGGTCTCCCTCCTTCCCTTACCTCCAGACTTTCCTAGTTTCCTTCAAGACCCTTTTGCAGGAGGCCCTTCCGGGTCTACCTTGACCTTCTCTGGGAATTATCCCCAGAGAATTATTGACATGTGGTCTCACCCTCATTCGAGTCTGAGCAGACCGTGCTCTTGCCTTTCTTTGTCTCACTATATATCCATTTAGCTTATTATGATAACTAGAGAGGACTTAATAAACGCTCATTACCTGACTGACCTAGTAGGTGCTTAGGGGTTAATTGACGTAAGTTATTAATTTGCACTATTGACAAAGTATTGATTTTTCTAAGGCAAAGGTAATTTTGACCCACCCCAGATGGTCCCAAATCTCGAATTAGCGGAGGCTGAGATCACTAGGTCTTGCTGTATATTTTCTGAGTCCCTATTAATTAGGTATGAGGGGGACATCTCGAGAAACTTCTCCCAGACACACAATCAAAGTGTCTTGTTTACTGTTGGAGGAGGAGGAGGAGGTAATAGTTTTTCTCCAACTCTTTCAACCGTTCTAACATATGGGAGAGTCTGGGTTTTGATATAAAGAATCTGTATTGCCCATAGTGAATAAATGAGTCCTTTACTACCATGTGGAAGAAAAAGCACCAATTAGTAAATGTAAGAGAAAGTGATTTTATAAGTGTAGGCAGCGATGTAGATTAATTCAGAAAGTCCATTCATGGAAAATTAATGGAGGAGGGAGCAGGTTTTTTTAATTGATTTGCAAACATTAGAAGAGAATGAGATACTGGAAGATAACTAGCACAGCTACTTAAGAAATACATCCCGTCAGACTAATGTAATTGTCTCTGACAGAGTTATAGTCTCGCTGCATCGGGAGAGAAGCTGTGGAAGTAATCTGTCTTCAGTTTTGCAGAGTTTTTCATCTTCTGGGATGTGACATATTCATTTACCATTCTGTTTTTCCGAACGACGTTTCAAAGCTCAAGTTTTAAGTGGAGGCACCCACTTGATAAGGTTAACCAGCCAAGCTCGGGTTGTTTTCCAAGGGTCAGTGACGGCACAGGCCCCAAACAAAGGGGACCCGTGATAAATTCTGTGACATTCTCATTCCTGCCCCGGACAACAGAATGGAAGAATTGTCCGTTAAGTTTACAGGAGACGCTGATCTGAAATGAGAGGCTGGCACTGGGAGGATAGGATTAACATGAAAGCAAATTGGAGACCAGAAATTAAAAGGATGAAATTCAGTCACAAGAGCAATGTCAAGGTTTGCACCAGGACAGAAAGTTAACTGTCCTTAGGATGAGTGATGTATGTACAAAGGAGGCAAAGACCAATCTGAGAGATATGAGGAACTCTGAGTCTCCTTTTAAAATGGCATTGTTCCGTGACCAAGATGGCTATCTGTTTTACTTGTCCACAATATTTGTTAGCAGGGGAAGAAGGAGAGATAGAGAGAGGAAGGGAGGGAGATAGAGACACACAGAGAGGTAGAAATAGAGACAGAGAGACAGGGTGGGGGGAGGCAGAGGAAGAGAGGGAGAGAGGGAAAAGAAGAGGGAGAGGGGGAAGGGGGAAAAGAGAGGGAGGGAAAGAAAGACACACAGAGAGAGGTAGAAATAGAGAAAGAAATAGAGATACACAGAGAGACAGAGTGGGGGAGGCAGAGGGAGGGAGAGAGAGGGAGAGGAAAAGGAAGAGAGGGAGAAAAGGAAAGGGGGAAGGGGGAAAAGGAAAGAGAGGGGAAAGAGAGACACACAGAGAGGCAGAGTGGGGGGAAACAGAGGGAGAGGAAGAGGGAGAGGGGGAAAAGGAGAAGGAGAAAGGAAAAGAGAGTAGGAAGGGAAGAAGGAGAGAAAGAAATGGAGAGAGGAAGAGAGAAATATAGAGACCGAAATAGATACACATAGAGAGAGACAGGGAGAGGCAGAGGGCAAGGGAGAGGAGGAGAGAAAGATTGGAAGAAAGGGGGGAAAGGAGAGGGAGGGGGAGAGAGAGAGACAAAGAAAAAGGTAGAATGAGACAGAGAAATAGAAAACTACAAGGAGAGGGAGGGGGAGAAAAGGAGGGAGAGGGAGGAGAGAGAAAGGAAAGAGAGAGAGAGAGGGAGGAGAGAGACAGGAGAGAGAGGGAGGAGAGGAAGAGAGAGAAAAAGGGGGAGGGAGGGAAGAAGAGGAGGGAGAGGAGAAGGAGAGAGAGGAGGGGGAGAAAGGAAGTGTGTGGGATGGCAACCCCTAATTCAAAATGACTACTCAGAGATTTCTCAAAGTGAAAAACAGAAGCTTTAGCTGACAGAGGTCCTCAAACTACGGCCTGCCGGCCAGATTCGGCAACTGAGGACGTTTATCCAAGATTCTTTATTTAAAGGCCCACAAAACAAAGTTTTTGTTTTTACTGTAGTCCAGCCCTCCAACAGTTTGAGGGACAGTGAACTGGCCCCCTATTTAAGAAGTTTGAGGACCCCTGCAGTTTAGCAGAATCTCACGAGAAGCAGGCAGTCCACTCAATGGAGTCTCAGAGAGAAGAGAGCAAGGGTTTGCTAAATTCTACTCAAGCAGGTGTGTTTGCCTAAGTTTATGACAGTCAGTTTTGCAAAAGTTTGCAGGTGTGTTTGAGCTAGTATGAGGATTCCATTGGAAGATTTGTACAAAGAATTTCATTTTCCCCAAACCCATCAGACCTTCATAAACTAGAATTTAGATTATAGGTTCAATCTACCTTAGTTGTAATGTCCAGAATACCCTGCTGTCCTTGATTCAAGTAGACCTTTTCAGAGTTCAGGCCCTCTAAACTTAGTTAATGATTTTATGAGAAACTACATAATCCCTCACAATAAGGAGATTTATTTAAAGACAAATAATGGATTAAGCCAGAGGGGTTAAAAGGTTTCTAGAATAACCAAGGAGGCTTAGTTTACCTCAGGCTTCCTTAAATCAACAGATAGCTAATTTGGAGATTTCATGAATATCTCCAGGCCATTAAATAATTAGTCAGGTTCTTTTCTAAGCAATTAAGTAAAGGTCAAGGGGGTTATCTCAGGTATTTCTGCTAGAAGAACAAGTCTTTGCTTTTCTTCCCTGAACCTTAATGGTTAACAGATCCTTGGTGCTGAGTCTTGAATTACCCAGTTATTATTCTGAGAAGTCCTCAGTTTCCTGTTTTGCTCAGGAGGGAAGGGGGATAGTGTAAAGAGAAGATGTGCTTGATAGCTAAAATAAAATAAATTGAATTTTAACAAACAGAATCCTAAGGATGAAAATGGACTTCCTAATTCAATTATGCTCAAGAAGCCTTTGTTAAGTACCTACTAGATGCCCGGGTATCTAAATACAACAGAAATAGTCTCTGACCTCAAGGAGGTCAGAGTAGGAAACATCTGCATAGTGAAGTCTAGGCTAGTCTCACAATCAAGAAAACTTCAGCTCCTCTCTCAGATTCTCCAGGTTCCAAGCAATTCTCCCAGACTCCTGCTGACTTAGGAAAAAGTGGCCACCTTCTATGGGAGTTCCCTGTGTTTATGAGATCCCAGATCCAATCCCTACCCCAGCTCCCTAAATAAAACTTAGTTTCAGAGCAGGAAAGTGTTACTGAGTGAGTGGACCCAGGAAAGACCTGGGTGTGAGAGGTGGCCCCAGCTGAACTTGGAAGAGAATTATGGGTTCCAAGAAGCAGAGGGCAGGATGGGGAGTATTTCAGACACTCAGGAGGCTTCTGCAAAGACTTGGAAGCAGGAGATAGAGGGACATCATGGATGAAGAACATCTAGGAGGAGGTCACTTTGACTGAAGCACTGAATACCAAAGGGTGGTAAACTATCTTGCCTCAGTTTCCCAGCATTACAATACCTCTTTGAGACCAGATTTACTTCATCTATCTCAATCAAGCAATATATCACAGCAGAATCAATGCAGAAACAAATAAGACTGTCCAATTATCTTCCATTGAGCCGGACCTGAAAAAAATTTGCAAAAATATGTAAAACAATGCTACTTTCACAAAATTTTTTTACTTTTCATAAAAACATGTTACTTGCATGAACATTCAGTGAGTTTATTATTATCATCATTGTTAAAACAATATTTTAAAATTGTATCTGTTTTCATTTTTAATTTGGTAAATATTGCTAGCTCTAACCCACATTAGGAAAAACATTTGGGATTTTCTATATTTTTTAAGGGTTAAGGGGCCTTCAATAACTTTTGAGATGATAAAGGGCTCCCAAGACCAAAAAGTTTGAGCATCGTTGGGATAGATCACAGAAGCAGAGGAATAATGTACAGTGAGGCTGGAAAAATAGATTAGAGCCAGACTACAAAGGGCTTTAAAGTTAGACAGAGATTTCTATATTACAGTAGGGGTAACAGAAAGTCACTAGAATTTATTGAGTAGGAGAGTGACAGAGATCTGTATTTAAGGCAAATCACTTTGGTACATTGTGTACAGACATAAGAAACCTGGCTTGCGGGAAACATTTGGGTTTGTGGAAGTTTATATTAGCATTTTGGGCTGCTGTGTCAGCTTAAGTGTCATCCCTGTCACACACACCCCTATCTGATCCGTTGACAAGCCCTGCTGCTTTTTACCTTCATCACATCTCCTTTTCACTCCTTCTGTTAAGTACAATCTTGCAGCACCCCACGCCCAGACTCTTGTAGCAGCCTGCTGGTTGGTATAGGGATGTAATGAAATACTGCTGTGCTGTAAGAAGTAACAAAAGGCACAGTTCCAAAGAAACCTGGGAAGATTTGTATGAAGTCAAATATAGTGAAGGGAACAAAATGCAGGAAACAATTTAGGCAATGACATTAACATGGGAAAGACAACCAACTCTGAGAGATTTAAGAAGAATGATCAATATAATGACCAGCTATGATTCCAGAGCAGATTCCTTCCCTGACTGAGAGGGGATGGAGTCAAGACATGGACTAGGATGTACATTTTTGAATATAGCCAATTCCTGAATTTGTTTTTTCCAGCTAGGCATTTTGTGAAAAGAGCTTTTTGTTTCTCTTTTCAGTGGGGGAAGGGGGGTAGGTAAGAAGGGACAATAAATGTTTGTTAATTTTGAAAAGTAAAAAAAAGTTTAAAAGGAGAATTTTATTTATTTTTTTTAATAACTTTTTATTGACAGAACCTATGCCAGGGTAGTTTTTTACAACATTATCCCTTGCACTCACTTCTGTTCCGATTTTTCCCCTCCCTCCCTCCGCCCTCTCCCCAAAGATGGCAAGCAATCCTATACATGTTAAATAGATTGCAGTGGATCTTGGATATAATATATGTGTGCAGAACCGAACAGTTTTCTTGTTGCTCAAGGAGAATTGGATTTAGAAGGTATAAATAACCTGGGAAGAAGAACAAAAATGCAAGCAGTTTACATTCATTTCCTAGTGTTCTTTCTTTGGGTGTAGCTGCGAGAATTTTATTTTTAAATAAGGGATTGAGGGGGCAGCTAAGTGGTACAGTGGATAGAGCTCTAGCCCTGGAGGCAGTAGGACCTGAATTCAAATTTTTTTTTTTTTTTTTTTTTTTTTTATACATATCCCTGAGACTTTATTAGGTAAAATCCTTTTTTTTTTTTTTTTTTTTTTTTTATTTATTTATTTATTTATTTTTTTATTTAATAGCCTTTAATTTACAGGATATATACATGGGTAACTTTACAGCATTAACAATTGCCAAACCTCTTGTTCCAATTTTTCACCTCTTACCCCCACCCCTCCCTAAATGGCAGGATGACCAGTAGATGTTAAATATATTAAAATATAACTTAGATACACAATAAGTATACATGACCAAAACATTATTTTGCTGTACAAAAAGAATCAGACTCTGAATTATTGTACAATTAGCTTGTGAAGGAAATCAAAGATGCAGGTGTGCATAAATATAGGGACTGGGAATTCAATGTAATGGTTTTAGTCATCTCCCAGAGTTCTTTTTCTGGGTATAGTTAGTTCAGTTCATTACTGCTCCATTAGAAATGATTTGGTTGATCTTGTTGCTGAGGATGGCCTGATCCATCAGGACTAGTCATCATCTAGTATTGTTGTTGAAGTATATAATGATCTCCTGGTCCTGCTCATTTCACTCAGCATCAGTTCCTGTAAGTCTCTCCAGGCCTTTCTGAAATCATCCTGTTGGTCATTTCTTACAGAACAGTAATATTCCATAATTTTCATATACCACAATTTATTCAGCCATTCTCCAACTGATGGACATCCATTCAGTTTCCAGTTTCTAGCCACTACAAAAAGGGCTGCCACAAACATTCGTGCACATACAGGTCCCTTTCCCTTCTTTATAATCTCTTTGGGATATAATCCCAGTAGTAACACTGCTGGATCAAAGGGTATCACAGTTTGATAACTTTTTGGGCATAGTTTCCAAACTACTCTCCAAAATGGTTGGATTCGTTCACAACTCCACCAACAATGAATCAATGTCCCAGTTTTCCACATCCCCTCCAACAATCATCATTATTTTTTCCTGTCATCTTAGCCAATCTGACAGGTGTGTAGTGGTATCTTAGAGTTGTCTTAATTTGCATTTCTCTGATTAATAATGACTTGGAGCATCTTTTTATATGACTAGAAATAGTTCCTGAATTCAAATTTGAACTCAAATACTTCCTATCTGTGTGACTCTGAGCAAGTTACTTATCCCTGATTGCCTCCAAAAAATAAATTTTAAAAAACCTTGATTGCCTCAAAAAAATAAATAAAATAAAATAAAATAAAATAGGGAGTTTAACTAGATGGTTCTAATTCTAAATCTATTGTTCTAAGCCTCCCCTCACTACTTCACCCTATGTTGATGATCTGTTCCCAAAATGCCTATCCATTTTTTCTCTGTTCTAGTGTCCATGGCATGTTTCTTTTTTTAGTTTGGTTTTTGTTTCCTTTTTATTATTAAAGCTTCTTATTTTCAGAACATATGCATAGATAATTTTCAACATTCAGCCTTGCAAAACCCCATATTCCAGTTTTTTTCCTCTCTTTCCCCTATTTCTTTCCCCAGATGGCAAGTAATCCAATATATGTTAAACATGTGTAATTCTTCTATATATATTTCCACAATTATCATGGTGCACAAAAAAAATCAGATCAAAAAGGAAAAACATTGACCCCTGCAAAACCTTGTGTTCTAAATTTCCCCTCCTTTCTCCCCTTCCCCTTCCCTAAATGGCAAGTAATCCAATGTGTTAAACATGTTAAAATACATGTTAAACCCAATATATGTATACATATTTATACAATTATCTTGCTGCACAAAAGAAATAAGATCAAAAAAGAATAAAAAGGAGAAAGAAAACAAAATGCAAGCGAATAACAACAAAAAGAGTGAAAATGTTATGTTGTGGTCCACACTCAGTTCCCACAGTTCTCTCTCTGGGCGTATATGCCTCTCTTCATCACTGAACAATTGGAACTGGTTTGAATCATCTATTGTTGAAGACAGTCATGTCCATTCGAATGATCATCATATGGTCTTATTGTTGCCATGTATAATGATCTCCTGGTTCTCCTCATTTCACTCTGCATCAGTTCCTGTAAGTCTCTCCAGACCTTTCTGAAATCATCCTGTAGTCGTTTCTTACAAAAACAATAATATTCTACTACACTCATATACCACAGTTTACCCAACCATTCTCCAACTGATGGGCATCCACTCAGTTGCCAGGTTCTTGCTACTACAAAAAGGACTGCCCATGGCATGTTTGAATCCCAGTAGTACCTTAATTTCTGCTTCCATTACTTTTCCCCCAAATATTTTCCTCTCTCTGGTTTCTGGATTTCTTCATATGAATTTAATACAAAGTGACTCTGACGTTCTACTTCACCTTCATCAGAATGGCAATGATTAAAAAAAGGGGGGGAATGATGATTATTGGTAAAACCAGGAATCGCTCCAGCCATTCTGGAAAGTTATTTGGAACTACATCCAATGCAAGCTCTTTAACCATGAGCCCTTTATATGAGCTTTTAGGGCTCATGTAATAAAGAGATCAGAAAAAGAAGAAGGAAATGTCTTCTACATTCAAAATATACTCGTAGCAGTATTTCTATTGTAGAAAAGAGCTAAAAACAAGTTGGGTGCTATTACATGTTTGAACAAATGTTGGCCTATGGATATGCTACTTAAAATGAGTTAATAAATAGATGCAGAAAAACCTGGGAGGATTGGCATGGACTAATGTAGAATGAGGGGGCACAATCAGGGAATAATTCATACATTTATTTATTTAAAGGGGAACAATCATGAAGGATTTAAGGATTGGAGTCAACATGATACCCTATCATTATTCCAGAAGACTGATGATGAGGGACAAAATGAGAAGTATATTTTTAGTTCCTATCAATATGTAGATTTGGTTTTTGTGATTATGACTATTTGTTACAAGGGAAAGTTTGGGAATATTTTTGGAAGATGGAGCGATTTAGATGAATGGAGGACTTATGATGGTAGTCTTAGAAAAAGAAAGAAAATTATAAAACCATCATTATTATTAAAATAAAAGCAGCAAATAAATAAAAATAAACAATGGAACAGAAGAAAGTCCCAAAGAGGACACAGACAAGAAAGACAATGTTGGGATTACATTGTCAAATTTGAAATGCATTCCTAAAAATCTTCATATAGTAGAGATTTATGATTTGCATATGTAGCCTCTTTTACTGTCCTTTGTACAGAGGGATATTCATATTTGTTTATGTTCATGAAGTTGATAATAATATAAAAGGAAATATGTGTATAAAATATATTTATATGAAATAAAATAGAAATATTTGCATGGTGTGTGTAGTCTTATTGCTCGCCCCTTATCTACCCTGTTAAGATAATTCCTCATATTCCAGTCCTGGGTCTCATCCCAGAAAGTTTGTGACATTTAGAATTCAAATGTGCCTCCTTGTGTGAGGATTTCTAATTCTTTTTACGTATATTTTGTACACTTATGGACAGTGAATCTGCCTCCTAGTATAATTGTTGAATCCTTTCTTGGATTTTGTTTCATCGAAATTTGAGTGTTTCTTGACTCTTATACCTTTGTTGTACTCTCTTTAGTGTTCTAGCTTTAGTGAATATATGTAGGCAATTTTCTTCCTGCCTCTTCATTTTAAAGCCCTTTTGATTGAATAGATTTGTAAAATACTAGTCAAAAACAATCTGATTAGCCATTTTTATGTGCACTCTATCCCTGGCCAGAAGCCTATCATCTCTATATTTTAAGTTGTGGTCCAGAAATTCAAATCCCCTTTTTTAGATACCATTTTCTTAACCAGCTATTCCCTTTCCAGATCTTCCTTTTACTTCTGAATCCCGTCTTGTTGATGGACAACAGTGAAGAAAACACCACTTGTATTCCTAAGTCTTTATTTTTTTTGTGTCCAAGACTTCAAAATCTTTGGCAATGTTTTCTAGATTCCATCTGTCAGCATCATTTGTGCCTACATGAATCACCAGAAGTATGCAGTAGTTAAATTTGACAAATTTGACAAGTTTTAGGTAGTTGTTATTTCTTATTTCTTGGATATATATTCTCTCTCTCTCCCATCTACTCACCTTTCTGGTGTTTGAGTCTTCCTCCCCCCATCTAATGTAATCTTATCTTCACAATCAGCCAGTGACAAGGTAACTTATCCTCACAATGTGTAATATTTATACAACCAGTCACTGTCACTATTGACACTTTGTATCTTAAATATAACCATGAACTTAAGACAAAAGAATTATAATAAAATACTAAAACAAGTGAATGATACAATGCATCACAATATACATCTAAATCCAGATCGTACTTTCCCACTAATGTGCTCAGTAGTTATAATGAAAAAGGGGCACACGCTCATGGGAACCTGGAAGGGGAAAAAAACCCAGAAGGAAGGAAAACATGGACAGGAAACTCTCCCTTTTGGACTGAAGCTGTTGTTCAGCTGTTTTTCATTGGTGTCTGACTCTTCATCACCCCACTTGGGGTTTCCTTGATAAAGATCCTGAAGGGGGTGGCCATCTCTTCTCCAGCTCATCTTACAGTTGAGGGAACTGAAGTAAATAGGATTAAGTGACTTGCTCAGGGTCACACAGCTAGTAACTATCTGAGGTCAGATATGAACTCAGGATGATAAGTCTTCCTGACTCCAGAGCCCTGCCTTCTGTGCTCTATGGCACCACCCAGCTGCCCTCTGGGTCTAAAACTTCAATGTTATTGTTCATTCAGAAATTTGTGCACCGCATAAAACTCCTCTTGCTCACTGTTGGCTATTGATCCTCATAGCTCTTCGACTGGGGAAATTTCTATTCTAGCTGGAAATCTAGTTTTTATAAGTTTTTTTTCTCATATAAGCAGCTCCCTTAAAAGGACATTTAGAAAATGTTAATTCTCTTAATGTAAATAATGACTCTTTGATCCAGAGTATAGTAAAGTTCATCTAATTTGTTCTCCCTTCTTTATACAAACCAGATCAGTCCAGGATGCTGCTGCACTAGCTCATCAGAATGGACCTAACAGCAATACAGCTCAAATTAACTCGATAAGAAAGTTCCCTAGGTATCAAAAAATTGCAAACCTCTCCACCCCCACTACCCTAAAAACCCATCCCACTCCTCCACCCCACCCCCACCACTGCCCCAGCTTTTTCTTCATGGTGTTGAAAGGCAATAGCTATTTCTTGAGTTCCTGGCCAATGAATTTAGTTCTCTCTCTGCAATTTATTGGGAATCACTCTGCTGAAGCCTTCTGTCAACTGAGTGCTTCTAACTTACAGCAACCTTAGAGCCTCAACTTACAGCAAAATTTCAGAATCTCTACTGAGTCTTCAACTCTTCTCAAGCTCATTTTAAGCTTCTTATTGCTTAAACAAGACCCTCCTCACTTTGGGAATCATCTTTTATTTTAAAAATCTCAACTCCTCAAATTTCCTTATTAAATAAATTATCCTTTTAAAATCATGTCTGTCTCCAAATGTTTGATTCCTCATTTTTTCAGTTTTACCCACTTTAGTGATAAACACACATATGCAAATTCTCTGTGATAACCATTGTGCTTTGCAGTTCCTTGAAGATCTCAGGACAGTAGTCTTTCTCTTTGTTGGCTTTGAAACTGTCTCCTTTTTAAATTTTTTTTCATTAATAAAAGATTTTCCTCTGGCTTCTCATAGTATTAAATTGTTCCTGCACAAGCAAGACATCGCTTCACATTGTTGTCAATAACAACTATACCCTGCTCTAGATTATTTGTTCTCTAAAACTGTGCAAAATCCCATCATAAAGCTGTTTCTTCATACACATATTCATTGAATATTTGTTTGTTTGTTTTGGAGGCAATATGGGTTAAATAATTTGTGCTAGCTGCTTAGCAACTAGTATCTGAAGCTAAATTTGAACTCAGATCCTAATTCTAAGGCTGAAATCTGTCTACAGTATCACCTAGCTACTCTATTTGTATATTAAAGCAAAATAATTTTTCTATTCATATTAGATATCAAAATGTTCAACATCACTAACACCCCATATTATTCACCAATATACATTTCTCCTTTTGTGTGCAGGAGCGCGCACGCGCACACACACACACACACACACACACCTTTTTCTCCCTTGATCATTAATATCTCTTTATAAAAGATGCCTTATAAATTCAGTTACATAGTTACACTAGCTTTTGTTGTGGCAGAGATGAAAACAAAATCATATTTTCTGAATCTCCAACCAAGAACTTTTTTTCATTGCATCTTGCTTCTGTTCCTCATCTGTCAAATAGGTATAATGATACTCATAGTATTGATCTCACTGAGATATTTTTTATTAAAGCTTTTTATTTTCAAAACATATGCATGGATAAATTTTCAGCATTTGACCCCTGTAAAACCTTGTATTCCAAATTTCCCCTCCTTCCTCTTACCCCCTTCCTTAGATGGCAAGTAATCTAATATATGTTAAACATGTTAAAATATATGTTAAACCCAATATATGTATACCTATTTATACAATTATCTTGCTATACAAGAAAAATCAGATTGATGAGGTTAGATTTCCTTTGATTCTGGGTCAGGGAACCAAAAATGATGAGGTTCAGTGCAGGGCAAGGAGTTGTGGGAACCCCCTTCTGGTCAGTGCAGGTCCTTTGTAAATGAATTTACAAATCCGAAGTTAAACTGGCAAAAAAGTTTATTATTAGAACTGAGAAGTCAGCTTTTGCAGGCTGCCTTCCTTAATGGCAGGGTCCCGAAAGAGAAGTAAAGATCTAGCAGAGAAATCCCAACAGGTGAGAGATAAAGAGGGAGTAACGCTGAAAAGACAATGTCTTTTCTTTTCTTTTCTTTTTTTTTATTTAATAGCCTTTTATTTACAGGTTATATGCATGGGTAACTTTACAGCATTAACAATTGCCAAACCTCTTGTTCCAATTTTTCACCTCTTACCCCCCACCCCCTCCCCTAGATGGCAGGATGACCAGTAGATGTTAAATACATTAAAATATAAATTAGATACACAATAAGTATACATGACCAAAACATTATTTTGCTGTATAAAAAGAATCAGACTCTGAAATATTGTACAATTAGCTTGTGAAGGAAATCAAAAATGCAGGTGGGCATAAATATAGGGATTGGGAATTCAATGTAATGGTTTTTAGTCATCTCCCAGAGTTCTTTCTCTGGGCGTAGCTGGTTCAGTTCATTACTGCTCCATTGGAAATGATTTGGTTGATCTCGTTGCTGAGGATGGCCAGGTCCATCAGAACTGGTCATCATATAGTATTGTTGTTGAAGTATATAATGATCTCCTGGTCCTGCTCATTTCACTCAGCATCAGTTCGTGTAAGTCTCTCCAGGCCTTTCTGAAATCATCCTGTTGGTCATTTCTTACAGAACAGTAATATTCCATAATATTCATATACCACAATTTATTCAGCCATTCTCCAACTGATGGACATCCATTCAGTTTCCAGTTTCTAGCCACTACAAAAAGGGCTGCCACAAACATTCGTGCACATACAGGTCCCTTTCCCTTCTTTATAATCTCTTTGGGATATAAGCCCAGTAGTAACACTGCTGGATCAAAGGGTATGCACAGTTTGATAACTTTTTGAGCATAATCCCAAACTACTCTCCAAAATGGTTGGATTCGTTCACAACTCCACCAACAATGCATCAATGTCCCAGTTTTCCCACATCCCCTCCAACAATCATCATTATTTTTTCCTGTCATCTTAGCCAATCTGACAGGTGTGTAGTGGTATCTTAGAGTTGTCTTAATTTGCATTTCTCTGATTAATAATGACTTGGAGCATCTTTTCATATGACTAGAAATAGTTTCAATTTCTTCATCTGAGAATTGTCTGTTCATATCCTTTGACCATTTTTCAATTGGAGAATGGCTTGATTTTTTATAAATTAGAGTTAATTCTCTATATATTTTGGAAATGAGGCCTTTATCAGAACCTTTGACTGTAAAAATATTTTCCCAGTTTATTGCTTCCCTTCTAATCTTGTCTGCATTAGTTTTGTTTGTACAAAAACTTTTCAGTTTGGTATAATCGAAATTTTCTATTTTGTGATCAGTAATGATCTCTAGTTCTGCTTTGGTCATAAAGTCCTTCCCCTTCCACAGGTCTGAGAGGTAAACTATCCTGTGTTCCTCTAATTTATTAATAATTTCAATCTTTATGCCTAGGTCATGAACCCATTTTGACCTTATCTTGGTGTATGGTGTTAAGTGTGGATCCATGCCTAGTTTCTGCCATATTAGTTTCCAATTTTCCCAGCAATTTTTATCAAACAGTAAGTTCTTATCCCAAAAGCTGGGGTCTTTGGATTTAAGACAATGTCTTTTCAGCAAGCAGAGGGTTACAGCTATGCCAAGAAGACTCAATAGAGTTGGATAGAAATCTTCTCCAGCTCAGACTAAGTAGAGTGGTCCTGGACTCAACTAGTCCCACCCAGATAACAGAATGAAACCACTTTATCTTGATTCTCTGGGGCTGGTCTCTAAGGGGAGAGCTTCTCTGAGGGAGTTTGCCAAGCTTTCCCCCCAAAGTCTGAGAGAGAGAGTGAGAGATTTGCGGGGCTTCCCTCATCAAAAGCAAACCAGAAAAAAAGAGAAACAAAATAAAATGCAAGCAAACAACAACAAAAAGAGTGAAAATGCTGTTGAGCTCCACACTCAGTTCCCACAGTCCTCTCTCTGGGATTAGATGGCTCTCTTCATCAAAAGATCATTGGAATTATTCTCAATCATCTCATTGTTGAAGAGAACTACGCCCATCAGAATTGATCATTATATAATCTTGCTGTTGCTGGGTACAACATTCTCCTGGTTTTGCTCACTTCATTTAGCATTCATGTAAGTCTCTCCAGGCCTTTCTAAAATCATCCTGCTGATCATTTCTTACAGAACAATAATATTCCATAACATTCATATACCACAATTTATTCAGCCATTTTCCAATTGATGGGCATCCACTCAGTTTCCAGTTTCTTGCCACTACAAAGAGGGCTGCCAAAACATTTTTGCACATGTGGGTCCCTTTCCCTACTTTAAAATCTCTTTGGGATATAAGCCCAGTTCACTGAGATGTTCTCATGAAAGTTCGTCGTAAACCTTCAATTGCTTTGTTAGAAATTTGAATTGTTATTCAATTAAGATTAATATTTGTATTTAGTAATTAGTATTTACAGATTACAGATACAGTAATTAATATTGCAGATTACAATCTGTAATTGGGGTTCAGGAAGGCATCATTGGAAAAATGACATTTGCAGGAAACATCAGATTGTTGCTAATGGTTATAAGGCATAGAGACACAAGCCAATGTGCTTTGAGTTGTATGGTGGGCTATGAATTGTGTGGAATTCACACTCTTCTTTGCACATGCATTTGCAATTAGTGAGTCATACTTCCTCAGGCAAAGAATAATAAGGTGACCTTCAAAGTTCTTTTTGGAGGTACTTCTAGAATGGGTAATATTGGCAGAAATGTGTTTAAACACATAAGCAAGGCAAATTTCCTAATAATGAAACAAAAATGAAATGGACTACTTAAGGAGGTGTTGGAGTCGTACTCACTAGAGATCTCTAGGCAGAGTCCAAATGATCATTTAGGTACCAGTTGACCTAGATGACCTTCCAGGTCTGAAAACTATTGTTCTTTAGGGCTCCTTGCTCCAACACCCACAATTGAGGGATCTACAAGTTGCTGACTCACCAAAGAGAAACTGAGTTTCTTTTCTTTATTCCTACACAAGATTGACCAGTTTCCTAACCATATCCCATGAGCTGACAGTTCAACTAAAGGCATGTGTTACTCTACTTCCAGAACCGCACAAATGAAGCATGCTTATTCTCAAAGAAAATTAAACATTTGCAAACCAAAACAGTTCCAAATTAAAATGGATACAGTCCAGACATTTCTGCCACAAGCAATCTTAGAAAAGACTTGCAGGGTTGTAAACCAAGGCTGGCTTTTTGCTGCTCCGTCAATAGGTGCTAAGAGTCAGGATTCCCTGAAATGAAACAGTCCTCTAAAAATGCATTAGCAGTTCCTTGGTAGACCTCAGCCTAGTCTTTGCCAGCACATTAACCCATTTGCCATTTGGGTCATCCCTCAGATTCCCCAATTTCTTTGATTATCAATGCGTCCCTTGGCTCCAGGTTAAGTGTGACTATGGGGCTGGGAGGAATCATCAAAAGTGTCTTCCTGTTTGTCCTGAGTCTTGCAAACCTGATAATAATTATTATACATCAGATAGGAAGTCTGGGTCTTGAGATTATGGCATCATGGAATATGCTCTGGATTTGAAGTATGACAGCATGACTCCAAGGTCAGACTCCAGCTCCTACCAGTTCTATATACCACTGTGGTTACATTCCTTCCTTTCTTTGAGGTTGTTTCCTTATCTATAAAATGGTAGAAATTAGGATCTTCAATGATAATTCAATAATTGATATGACATTGTGAAAATTTATCGAATGCTTTATATTTGCTTAAGTTTCTGAGAGATGTGACCATCTCAGACTTCTATCTGTCCCAGGACTGGAGAGATATTGAAAATAACACATAAAGGAGAAGATCTTTCAGGAGCAAAGTTCACACCTTACTAGGTTCCTAGGACTGAGTAGCTCAAGTGTGCATTCATTTCCCTTGAGACTTCAGTATGAATTCTCGTATTTCTTCACTGAGCCACCTTCTGCCTTCTCACTTAAGTCCACTCTGCCCATTGATCCTTTCTCTGATTGATCAGTTCTTCCCAGACCCCACATTAAAAAAAAAAAAAAACTACCCAGGCCCACCTTGATACCCTTCTGGGTTTCCTTTCTCACTCTCCTGAGCTTTTCTCCTATGGGAACTGAAGAACCTTCCCACTAAATGCTCTTTTCAGATTCCTTTTTATGTGTAGTGTTCTCCCATTCAAATAGGAGCTCATCAAGGGTAAAAACTATCTTTCATTGTGTTTATATTCCCAGAGCTTTAGCACCATGCTGGCATCTCAAATTCTGCATGTCCAAGGAAAATTCATTATCTTCCCTCTAACCAGTTCTAATCTAGCTATACTTTATCTTGTGTGACTAATTCATGTTTTCTCAAATCTTTTAGAAAATATCCACCCAGTTTATGGGACATCTTCCTTAGATATTTATCCATTTCATTGCTTACCAAATGAATTTCCAGGCATCTTCCTTGATATTTATCCATTTCATTGCTATCAAATCATTTCCACTTATGTATCTCTTCAATAATATATTTCTTTCCATTTCTGGCATGTAAATCTTTGATGGTAATATGCTACAGGACCTATGCATGAGATATAATGTATGGGCAGTACTTTCTCTGGGCTCACTCCCTGAACTGCCACTAGCAGGCTAGGTTTCCAGACATGGAAGTTGTGACTATTCTCAAGGTTCAAAGGGTAACCTTGTGAGTGGTCATCCTAGTAATACCGTGGTTCACTAGCCCCCACAGGTGTTCTTCCCCTGAACAGCTATTCAGCAAATTCAATTGGCTTTTGACAAAAGGAATTTACTGAAATGGAACAGTAAGCAATAGCTATATTTCTGTCCCCCTCATCCTCCCTCCCTACCAAAAGCCTTGGGTGCATTCTCCCACAGGTACATGCAGAATCCAAGGGAGGATGAGGCACAAACAATAATATTGTGTTAATGAAGCAGGTTTGTTAGGAACAAATATAACCAAAGCAGCTCACAACTCTGTAGCTGAAAGATCTCTCTGGATTGGTGAATATGCTGTTAGGCCAGAAGGAGCAAAGTAAAGTGGTTCTGGGCAAAGCACTTAACCTCTCTTTCCTCGTCCAAAAATATAGTTTCTAAGCATCTCTTGTAGCTCAAAATCTATGATCCTGATGGTCTATGAATACCAATATTTGTCAAAGGAAGATAAAATAATATATATATTTTTGAAATTGTTTTCCCCAACATTGATTCCCAAAACAATGGAATTAGCACACAGTCCTTCACTATATGGCAAGCTTAATTTGCAAATGTTCAAGGGGACTCCTTTATAATTTAGTGTTTACCCCTCCCCAAATGTTCTTGTCACTCACCCTGAGGGATCCACTTTTGGTGGCCCCTATTTAGAGAAAAGCTTAGCTGATAGGATAACATTAATACAATAAAAACAAGGTAATTAATTTCTGATCCACCAGATCCCCATGTTCATACACTCTTGCAGAATTTTCAAACCAAACATTCCTGGGTTTAGCAATAACAGAGAGACTTTTAAGAGATAAAAATAAATCCCTTCTGGCTGATTCTTAAGTTGTTTGTTTTCTGTGAAGTCAAACTGAGTTTGCAGGAAACAATAAGTGTCCTTGGAAATCGCAGCAGAAGGGTGACCTTCTTTTGCCTTATATTCTCCCAAGAGCCCCTGGAGCCAGAAGAAGCATTGTCAGAGATGATGATGTATCAGGTCCCCTAAGAGGCCCTGGAAACAATGTGGTACAGCTGCAGCAGTGAAGCTCTGAAGGTTGCTGCTACAAGAGAATCTACAGCTGAGAAGTACATTAGATAGGATATTGGCCCTGGGGTCAGGAAAAAACTAATTTCAAATGTACCTCAGAAATCTACCACCTTTGTGACCCTGACCAACTCATTTAACTTCAGCCTCAGTTTCCTCATCTGTAAATTGGGGATAATAATGCTAAGGGTTCCTTCCAGGATTAGTTTGTGAATAAAATGAGAGAATATGTGTAAAATGCTCTACAAAACCATAAAATGTTACAAATGTTTGCTATCATTATCATTGCTGTTGTTTTTATTCTTTTTTTTTACTGAAATGACCCAGTAGACCTGAGGGAAAGACTGGTAGGTGATTGCATTGACTCAGAGGTGAGACCACAAAGATTGAGAACTAGGAGAGATCTTAGAGGTCACATAGACTAACTCTTTTGTTTTTACAGATGAAGAAACTGAGCTTAGAAGGTCTAAGATCACATAAATAATAAGTGGCAAAGCAGAATTCAAACCCTAAACCATTCCCAGAACTCCCCTCTGCTTGCTCAGTTCAACTTCTCACACATATGTAGCCTCCCCAGTGCTTGCTTATGTGGGGAATCTTAAAAAAGCATGTGACATGGTCCCTCACCTCAGGAAGCAACTTAGAGCAGAGTATAGCCAGGGAGACAAGACTGAGATGTGTCAAGAGAGGGAGGGGGAGAACATGAGAGAAGAAGAAGGGAGGGAAGAATTCAGAAAGCTTCCACCAAAGAGGTGAATTTAAGCTGACTCTTGAAGGAAGTCCAGAACTCTGAGAAGTGGAGATGAAGGGGAAGGGCATTCTGGGAGTTTTCTGCATAGAGGCAGCTCCATGGGAACTGATGAGACCACCAAGAGCAGAGGCAGAAAAACAGAAAAGCAGAGACAGAGAAAAATAGAGAGAGAAAGGAGAGAATGGGGGGGAGGGAGAAAGAGAGATAGAGAGAAGAGAAAGAGAGAGAGAAGAGAGATAGAAAGAAGAGAGAAGAGAAGAGAGAGAGAGGAGAGAGAAAAGAAGAGAGAGAGAAGGGAAAAGAGAAAAGAGAGAGAAAAAGAGAGAGAGAGAGAGGAAGGGAGGGAGGGAAGGAGAGAAGGAGGGAGGGAGAGAGAAGACAGAAGGGGAAGGAGGAAGAGGAGAAGGAGGAGAGGGAAGAGAAGAAGGGAGAGAGAAGTAAGGAAAGAGGAAACAAGGGTAGACAGAAGAAGGGAATGAAGGAGAGAGGAAGGGAGAAACAGAGAGGGGGAGGGGAGAATTGAAGAGTTCAGCCTCTAGTGAGCTCTACTCACAGATAAGGTGATAATGGAAATTTAGGCTCTTTTCTCCAGGGGAGGGGTTTTGTGAGTGTGTGTATGAGAGAGAGAGAGAGAGAGAGAGAGAGAGAGAGAGAGAGAGAGAGAGAGAGATCCTTTCTCAGAATAATGTTTTTTAATTATATAAAATAAAATATACAGGTCTACAAAAGTCAATTATCAAAATACAAGCCAGATTCATGCTCTCTTCTCTCCCCAGGTTCAGACCCCTCTCTAGGGAGGTAAATTACCTCTAGGGAGGTCTTTCAAAGGTCTGCTTTTAGGCAAAACCTATAGGATCATTCCTAAAAATGAAGTTTTGATTCAATAGCCTCCAGGGAAGCGTAACTTTCCAGCCAGAATTTCTGGGTCTTGGCTTAGATGGCCTATGAAATCCAAAACCCCGCCATAAACACTGAAATCTCAAGTAATACCATACTCTCAGACAGGGGGAACAAGCTCATTTATAAAAAGAGAAACAGGTTTTCAATCTACCATGGGGGGAGGGGGAAGAGTGAGTGTGTGTGTGTGTGTGTGCATGTGTGGCAAAAACAGAACTTGGTGGGGTTTTTTTTAGCTCCACCTAAACCAGGAGAGGTAGAGAAGGAGAGAAGGGAGAGGTAAGGAGAAAGACCCTCTCTCCTGGGGCTTAAGCTCTGTGGCAGGAGCCAGCTCCCACTTAGGCTGCATTTGGCTTGCTGCTGCCCAATCTGTCTGCCACAGAACAATGGCAGCCCCAGGGGAGCCTCCACGGTCATGCTAGAGCTCATTTCAGCAGCCTCTGTGTGCCCTATTCCTGTTCCACAGGTTCCCAGGTTCTCTACCCGCCTCCCAGCTGGAGTTTACTGCACTCAAGTTACCAGTTCTCTTCCCAAGTTCAGCTGATGTTCCCTCTATCTTCTCCCAGATGAAGAAGAGGAAAGAAATGGACTGCATTTCCCAGGAGGCTGTTTGGTTAATCTCTGGTCCACCAGCTACAAATGAATTTTCATTTATGAAGCACTTGCCTGTGCCTCGGAAGAGAAAGTGAAAAGTCCCTTCCCTTTACATTCCTGTGGGGGAAGACAACATATGAACAATATATGTAAGACCCATGCAGAGTGGAAGGGGAATCACTTATAGGGGACTCATTAATGCCTGGGGGAACTCTGAAAGCTTCCTGCCAAAGTGGAGGGGTTTCGACTGAGTCTTGAAGGAAGTCAGGGATTCTGAAAAGTGAAAATGAAGAGCATTCTGGGAATCATCTGCAAAATGGCAGCTCCATGGGTGCTGATGAGACCAATAAGGGACAGAGAGAGAGAAAGAGAGAGAGAGAGAGAGAGAGAGAGAGAGAGAGAGAGAAACAGAGAGAGAGACAGAGAGAGAGAGACAGAGACCAAGAGACAGTGACAAATAGAGAGAAGCAGAGAGAAAGAGACAGAGACAGAGAGACATAGAGGGACAGAGAGACAGAGATACAAAGAAAGAGATAGACAGAGAGAGAAGAGAGATAGATATAGACAGAGAGACAGAGACAAAGAGAAAGCAGAGACAAAAACTGAGAAGAGAGAGACAGAAAGAAGCAAAAGAGACACACAGAGAAAAAAGTACACAAAGAGATAGAAAAATGAGAGACAGAGAGGAGAGAGTAAAATGGAGAAAGAGAAAGAGAAGAAAAAAAAGGCCTAAAATCATGGTCCAGCAAATGTCTTAAAAGTAGTGGTCAGGAATATTAAAGGGCATGTGGGAAAACTGGGACACTGATACACTGTTGGTGAAACTGAATGGATCCAACCATTCTGGAGAGCGATTTGGAACTATGCCAAAGGGTTCTCAAACTGTGCATCCCCTTTGACCCAGCAGTGTCTCTCCTGGGCTTATATCTCAGAGAGATCTTAAAGGAGGGAAAGGGACCCACATGTGCAAGAATGTTTGTGGAGCCCTTTTTATAGTGGCCAGAAACTGGAAACTGAGTGGATGCCCATCAATTGAAGAATGGCTGAATGAGTTATTATATATTAATGTTATGGAATATTATTGTTCTACAAGAAAGGACCAGCGAGATGATTTCAGAAAGGCCTGGAGAGACTGACATGAACTGATGCTGAGTGAAATGAGCAGGGCCAGGAGACCATTATATACGGCAACAAGAAGATTATACATGATCAATTCTGACTGATGAATGTAACTCTTTTCAACAATGAGGTGATTCAGGCCAGTTCCAATAGTCCTGACGAGGAGAGCCATCTACACCCAGATAGAGAGGACTGTGGGAACTGAGTATGGATCACAATATAACATTTTCACTCTTTTTGTTGTTGTTTGCTTACATTTTGTTTTCTTTCTCATTTTTTTCTTTTTTGATCTGATTTTTCTTGTGCAGCAAGATAATTGTATAAATATGTGTACACATGTTGGATTTAACATAATTTTTACCATGTATAACATATATTGGACTACTTGCCATCTGGGGGAAGGGGTGGGGGAAGAGGGAAAAAAATTGGAGCATAAAGTTCTGCAATAGTTAATACTGAGGAATTATCGATGCATATGTTTTGAAAAATTAAGAGCTTTAATAGAGAAATTTTTTTAAAGTAGTGGTCAGATAGAAGAACTAAGAGGAAGAAGAGTTACCAAAAGTCTTTGCCAGTACTACAGGCTGAATAGAAGTTGAAAAGGATGAAAAATAAGAAACGACCATAGGCTGTAGCAGTAATGGAATTATAAAATGGGCTTTTAAAAAAACCCTTTGGTATTTCCTTCCATGATGGGCATGTAGTAGAATCATTGGATGTGGAGCTCATTGCCTCCTCCCTCTTCCCATTTTCTAAGTGAGGAAACCCAACAAGGAGAAGTAAATTAGCTGGTCCATATGCAGATATTAAGTAGCAGAGCTGGAATTCAGGTCCAGGCGCTCTCCTTGGTACTGGGCCCCTTCTGTTGCAGATTATTTCTGTTCCCTTCTGGCGGGTCATATTAGCTGACTCAGTGCTGAAAGACTTTGACTTTTAGGATGATGCAGCAATCTATTGGCCCCCAGAACATCAACAGGGAAGGACTGTACCCAACAGGATTAGGCAGGAAGAGCCAGCATTAAATAGACTTTAAAAGGAAGCCTCTGGTGCTTTCCCTTCCTCTCACTAAAATGTGAGGTATGTAATTTTCTGGAAGGAAGTTTGGTGGCTTTGAACACATACACTTCTGTAAGAAATACAGCCCCCAGAAAAGTTAAATAGTTCTTGAGAGTCATCCCATCAAAATAAAAACAGCAACAAAAGCTCAAAGACCCTTTTACTACCCTCCATTCTCTTTTTCTTCTGTTTATCCACCTTGTCCCTTCTCAGAAATGTTTTGCTTCTGACTACTGTTTTTCCCAATTGACCCTCTCTTCTATCAGCTCCAACCCTATTCCCTTCTCCTCCTACTTTTATGTAAGGTAAGATAGATTTCCACACCTAATATTATTCATAACCTTTCTAAATTAGTATTAGGACCACTTTCTCTTCTACTCTGGGTTTCCAAGTCCTGGAACCCCTTTAGATGTGGACAAAAAATATAAAAATCAAGACAAAGTAATTTTATAGGGAAGACAATAGACATTGGCAGTTATGTGTGGAGAAAGTGAGTCTGTGGGGGGAGGAACATTTCCCTCCTCTCCAAAAAAGTAACCTTTAAGGTTCAAGAAATAGAATTGCAGTTGTTTAGAGACAGACTCTCTGTGTAATTCAACAACAGGTTAAGTCCATTGATTCTATTTTGAAGGAAATTTCCATTATATTAGTGCCCTGCCCCACATGTATGTTCTGACAAAATTAAGTACAGAGAAAACATCTCCACTGGAACAAACTTGGTCCTTGGCAACTTCTAAGTCCCCCAAGATCTCCTCCAAATCTCTATTACTTTACCTTCCAAATAAGCAAAATGATGGAGCAATCTCACGCAATAAGCTGCTTCTGTCACCTGTGATATTGCCCTAAATAAAAGCCTGTATTCTGTTGAGTTGCCAACCCCTGGCAATTGCTCAAGAGCTGATGCTAATTAAATTTTTTGTCTCCTAACCTTGACTCTCAATTTATTGACCTCCAGCCAAATGGATCAAGCTGGTACTCTGTTGGAGGACTTTAGGACCTCTAGGTTGAAGAATTCTTCAATACACATAGTATCAAGAATCTGAACTTGAACCCAAGTCTTTTAATTTGAAGGATTTAGCACAGATTCCTGACACTTAGGAGGTGCTTAATAAATGTGATTGGTTGATTGACTGATTGAAATTCTGGTTGATTTGAAATCCTGTTTTCTTTTTCCACCACACCATTAAATTCACCCTCAACTCCTTCAACAGGCAGCTGAATGTACAAATAAATGCCTCCCTTGCCAGCAAAATCTCTAATGACAGCAATATACTAATTTATGTATTTAGGACCAGTTTTCAAAGGGGCCAAATGCAATTCCAGGAAAAGGCTCCTTTCAACAAGAGATTAGCCAGGAAGGATGGAATGAACAGTGCTGACCCAGGGAACACAGTCTCCTCCAGGGAACAACGTCACCCTCAGGCACTGCAATCAATTCCTTTGACAGGAATAATTAGGCTTTATTTTTTTAAGATCCCATCATTTTCCACTCCTCACACAGTGGCCTGAATAAGCAGTTGAGGGGACATTAGCAATCTTTGTTCTGGGTTCTTAAATATTTGATGAGAACAGCTTTCTGGATCTTCTTGGCTGTGGAAGTGCTTTTGGTTCCTTACTGGGACTGTTTTCTCTGGAACAAAGGAGAGAAAGGAAAATGATTTCTTTTCTTTCTTTTTTTTTTTTTACATGGTAACTGCAATATAGTTTTTTAAAATGATTTATTATTAATAATAGTTAAAAATTATGTAGTGCTTTAAAGTTTGAAAAACACTTTACATGTGTATCTTTATATCTATATCAATCTGTACATGATCTGACTTGATTTTTACAACTTTGTGAGTTAGGGACTGTTACTGCCCTGTAGATTTTTTATTATTTGAACCTAATTTTCACATGACCAGAGATTGTCTGAACCCAGAATGATGGCTATAAGGAAGTTGTGATTCCCCTAGGCCCTGGATCCTCAACTATGTCTTGTTTGGGGTTTCATCCAAACTTGTGTTTGGGGTTCACTTTATATTTTGGTTTCATGCAAAGTTTAGCAAATGTTTACATTTCCTGATATCCATCTTGATCTACCTTGCTTTTCAGTTACCTTTTTACAAAATTGCTTACTCAAGCATATGCCGTTCACATGCAGGTATCCTTCTTTAAATTCTATATAAAACAAAACTTCTAGAGTCTGGACTATAGGGAACCCCACTTCATTCTAATTTGTTCTCCTCTTTCTAAAATGATTTCATATTTGGGGGGTTATTTTTGGGAACAAGAATCGCCACTTTACAAATGAAAAAACTAATGCTATTGTTTCAGTCATGTCCAACCCTTTTGACCCCAATTTTTTTTTCCTTTTTTTGTTTTGCTGAGGCAATTGGGGTTAAGTGACTTGCCCAGGGTCACAGAGCTAGGAAGTGTTAAGTGTCTGAGGTCAGATCTGAACTTATGTCCTCCTGATCTCAGAGATAGTGCTCTACCCATTGCACCATCTAGCTGCCCCTGGTTTTTTGTTTTTGTTTTTGGAGAAATACTTAGAATGTTTCACCATGTCCTTCTCCAGCTCATTTTACAGATAAGGAAACTGAGGCAAACAGTTTAAATGACTTGCCCAGGGTCACATAATAAGTGTCTGAGGGTCGCATAATAAGTATCTGAGGTCATATTTGAACTCAAGTCTTCCTGACTCCTAGTCCAGCATTCTACAGTGTCACCTAGCTGCCCCAAGTAATTTGTCAGAGTATAGTTAATGGAATTTGAAGGTGGTTCCTTCCATCTCCAAACTCACTGCTCAATCCACAAAGCCAAAGGGAATCAAAAAAGTGTCAATGAGGTATTTTATAATCACTGTCTGTCCCCCTCCCCAAACAACTAGTTCAAAGGAATTGCATTCAATTTAGCCAAATTAAGGGCACCCTGTCTCTGCCCTCAAGGAATTTACAGTTAATTGGATAGATAAAACAAGTACTCTCCCAGAATACAGATTAAAAGATACTGTTTTCACCTTTTTTTGTTTGCTTGCTTTTTTTTCCTCATGGTTTTTTCCTTTCGTTCTGATTTTTCTTTCACATCATGACTAATATGGAAATATATTTAAAATAATTGTACATACGTTATACCTCCCTGGTTAAGATAACAGGAAAAGATAACGAATGACAAATTTTGAAGGGGATGTGGGAAAACTGGGACACTAATGCATTGTTGGTGGAGTTGTGAAATGATCCAACCATTCTGAAGAGAAATTTGGAACTATGCCCAAAGGGCTATAAAATTCTGCAGACCCTTTGATGGAGTAGTGTCTCTACTGGGCCTGTAGCCCAAGGAAATCAAGGATTGTATAATTGTATAATTATAATTGTATAAATTATATGTGCACATGCAAAAAATGTTTGTAACATCTGTTTTTGTGGTAGTGGTGATAAAGAATTGGAAAATAAAAGGAATTGGAAAATGAGTAGATGCTCATCAATTGGGGAATGGCTTAATTAATTATGGTATATGAAAGTAGTGAAAAATTATTGCTCTATAAAAATGATGAATAAGCTGATTTTAGAAAGATTTACATGAACTGATGCTGAATGAAACAAACAGAACCAAGAATGCGTTGTAACAGTAAGACTATGCGATAATCAACTACGAAAGATTTGATTCTTCTCAGTGATTCAGTGATCCAAACAATCCCAATAGACTTTGGTTGGAAAAAACCATCTGCATCCAGAGAGAGAATTATGGAGACTGAATGTAAATCAACATATGCTATGTTCACTTTTTTCTTTTTTTTTTTCTTCCTTTTTTTTCTCTTGCGGTTTCTCCCTTTTGTTCTGATTTTTCTCCCAATATAATTTATAAGGAAATGTGTTTTTAGTTAATGTACATGTATAATCAGAAAAAAATAAAACAATACCATATAAACCCTCTCCCAAATAAAATGATTGTACATGTATAACATATCAGATTGCTTGGTATTTTAGGGAAGGGAGAGGTAAGAGAAGAAGGAAGGAAAAAAACTTGGAACTCAAAATCTTACAAAAATGAATGTTGAAAACTATCTTTATGTGTAATTGGAAGAATAAAATTATTGAGAAAAAATGTTTGGGGGTGGGAAGGGAGGCAATAATTTGGAACGTGTGTCAACATGGCAAAAAATGGCAAAGTGCTTCTTTCAGATGTGCTTCTGTTTCCACTTTGGGTTTCAGTGTTATGTTGTTAACGTAAACATTTGGTTATGTTAACTATAACTTTAAAAAAAGAGAAAACTCTCCTAACTGACCATACCTAGCTTCTTCATCTATCATGACATCAAGCCCTGTCACAAACACTCTCCAGCTTATCAGTGTGGCTTTTAAACAGTGAAGTCCAGAAGTGAACAATCCCCCTATTCAATCAATCTGTTCTTGAAGTCTTTGCCCTTCTTTAAATACTTGTAGTCCAAGGTCTCATTAACTATTGGCTTCCGCATCACTTTGGCAGTTCCAAGTGAGCCTGAAGTTCATTTAAACCTCCAATTTTTTTTTCAGTACAACTGCTAACTAAACAACTATGGACTCTCTCATTTTGGACTTGAGGAATTGATTTTGTTGCATTCAAGGATAAGACTTTAAATTTATATTTTTCATTTGTTAAGATCCTTTTGCAACTGACTGTTATACAGTGTGTTTGCTTAATGTTACCTATGAATCTAATGAGCCTTTATCCATGTCATTCATTTATGTTTAGGAGCAACTAGATGGTGCAGTGGGTAGAACAACAGCTCTAAAGTCAGGAGGACCAGAGTTTAAATCTGGCCTCAGACACTTAATAATTTTTAGTTGTATGACCTTGGCAAGTCACTTAACCCCAATTGCCTCAGCAAGGGGAAAAAGAAGTTTAACAGTACCAGTCAAACCCAGATCTCTATAATATTCCATTGGAAAACTCTGTCATATGAACACTGGACCATTTAGAATTACTCTTGGAATCCTGATTCCAACTAATGATCGTGTAGTTCACATTCTTCCTTCTTCTCCATCAAAATATTTTATTACTTTGTCAAATGCTTTGCTAAAATCTAGATAAACTATTTCTACAACGTTCCCCATCCAATCTTGTGAAAAAGAAATGGTATGATATAAGTATGGTATGACCTATTCTTGACAATACCATATTGGTCCTTTTGTAGTCACTGCTTCCCTTTCTACACGGTCCCCGTCAATCTATTGGTCCATTCTCCCAGGAAGAGAAGTAAAACTTACTGGTTATAGTTGGTTTGCTGACTCGCTTCTCTTTCCTTTTTTGGAAACTGGGGCAACACTTGGCTTCCCCCAATCTTGTAGTATTTTCCTTGTTTCCCATGATTTAAAAAATATTACTGACAGAGACACAGAATGGAAAGAAACAAGCACTTATTAAACCCTTACTATGTGCCAGGTACTGTGCCAAGCATTTCATAAATATTATTTCATTTGATCCTCACAATAACCTTGAAAGGTAGACACTACTATTATCCTGGTTTTTTGGTTAAAAAAATTGAATCATGTAGAGGTTAAGCAGATTGCTCAGAGGCGTAGAATTAGTAAGGTTCTGAGGTAGAGTTTGAACTCAGATATCTCTCTGCCTCCAAAGCCAGTGTTCTATCTACTTTGACATCTAGCAGCAATCTTATTTGTCAACTCTCTCACTACCCAAGGATATACTTAATATGGGCCTAATGACTTGAATTCGTAAAGGGCAGATACTATCTCCTTACTTGTCATTCCCTATTACCTGCTTTTGTTCTATAAATTCCAGTGAAAAGTTCATTTTCTTTGGTAGAGAATAAATACATTTTTATTTTTGAATACATTAAATTTTTAAATTTAAAAATTTGAATTAACTAAAAAATGTTAAGTTGTTTTGTGAACCTACTATATTATTGAGCTCTGACTGTGTGCTAAATGTTGGAAGGACTCAAAGAGGACTAGATCAAAAAGCTTACAATGTAGAAGTGAGACTTAAGTCATACATAAATAAGTAATGTTTGCTATTAGACATTACCATGGGAAACCTCCAGCTCAAGAGGTCCAGGCTGCCTTATCCCAAACTTTATTGTCTATTGGCTTTCCTTTTCATAGCTTATTTCCTAATTTTACTATTATTTGGAAGGAAGGAAACTTCATTTTTTTTTTTTTGAAAATACAATGAAGACTTTTCAGAAGTCAGGCTGGTCTTCCCTTTCCTTCCCCTATTCCAACTCCTACATCCCTTGGTCAAAGTGATGAGTGAGGTTTGAGAATGTATAAATGAGAATCAGAACCCTTCCCTTCTACTATTCCACAAGCTCTTTTCCTTCCCTCAGTCTTAAGGGACACTTCTTAGTGCCCTCTGCTGGTCAGATTAAATCAGAATACTGATCACCTCACATTGTTTAGCTTCATTATTTAAAGGCCAGAGGTCCATCCTTTCTCCAGGGGGTTCTTTCCTCAAACAGATTTCAGGTCAGAGATCCATGGCCAATGGGGCCTCCGATTCTGCTAACCTCCCAAAGGGCAAGCGGTCAGGCTTAAGGCAATTGTGTCAAAGGCATCAATGGGCATTGATTTATTTAGAAGACAGATTGTAGAGAAATAAGACCACCAGATTTGGAGCAAGAGGAATTGGTCCAGGCCTGATTCTATTTACCATTTCTTGGACTTTACACTTGGCTTTGGGGGAGCCTCAGTTTACTTATCTCTAAAATTAGAGAGTTGGACTCAGATGTTTACTAAGATGCTTTTCAGCTCTACTTTGTAATTTCCAAAGAAGAAAAAAAAAAGATTATTTGATCCATTTGATTGTATGCCATCTTTCAAGCAGTGATTCTCTACTAATCCCACTCTCTCTTTCCAGTCCTCTTACCCCCATTCTTCTGCTGCTCTTCCACCCAGGTCTGCACCAAGTTATCACTGAATGTTGCTTCCCCCCCAAAAAAAAGCCCTTTTCAGTTACAGCTTGAAATACAGTTGGACTCCTTCACTGGACCTGTTAGGATGTGATGTAATCAGCTGACACACAGCTGTCCCAATTGGGTTTAAAAATAAGAAATTGAAAATATGCTTTTCTTCCCTTCTGGAAACCTCCCCCCACCGCCATCCAACCCCTGAAGTTCTATGGGAAGTTATAAATAGTAAGAAATGCAGTAACTGTGGGAGATGGCCAGAGGGATAGTGGAGGAGCCCCAACCCAACAGAAAAATGAGAGGGTTCAAAATATTGGGGGACAAACTCCTAACTCTGGGCCCCAAAGCCTCATAATCTCAGACAAATCAATTGCCTACTTTATGCCTTGACTTTTCCCATGTGCAAGAGTACTTTAACTCAAAAATCTGTCTGAAGACAGTACTGGACTCTATTCAAATTCTACCTCAGATACTTACTAAGTTGTGTGACTTTGGGAAAGTCCATTAACTTAAAGTAAGAGCCTTCAATGGCCTTTAAGGTGCGGCTCCAGACCAAGGGATGTGAAAGACTGAACCCCTTTAGAGAACCCTTGGTGAAAGAGTCCCCATCTTTTACTGGATCTTCACCCTTGAATAATTGGTTAAAAAGAAAACCCTCTCAGAATCGTGTTTTTAATGCATAAAATAAAATACCTGGAATTATAAAGAATACTGAGAGTTACTAAAAATATTTTTTCCAAAAGCTATCAGTTATGTTCCTAACTGGCTGAGAACCCCTCCCCTAGAGAGGTAAATTCTATAAATGCAAAAAATCTGTGCCATGTAAACAGTCTAGATGTCCTCCAACAATCCATTATCTTAATTAGTGCTTCCTATTTATATTATGCCTTTCACATTTGATGCTTGGGGCCATCCCAATAGAGAAAGTATTTTTATCCCAGAATCACAGAAGCCAAGAACCGGGAGGGACCTCAAAAGCCAACCTGTATCTGAGTGAGAATGGTGCCTTCAATGCTCCTGGCAAAGGGCTAGTCAGCCAGTTCCAGAAGGTCTCCTTCTCCAGGAAAAGTCTGGCAGCCCGCTCCAGCCAGTGGAACAAAGACTGGCTTTGCAAGCAGAGCAAAGCAGACATTGAGCCTCGTTTCACCTCTCTGGGCCTCAGTTTCTCCATCTATAAAATGAACTTGATAAAGTCTGAGGTCTTTTCCAGATCTGAATCAAAGATTCTCTAGCTTTGGATTCTATAGTTGGGGTCAATTTTAATAGAATGTTTTTCTTGTATAAAAACTAAATTGCCTCTTGCTCCTAATTCTATTTTCTGGGATCAAGCAAAACTAGTCTACTAATAATAAGTAAATAAAAGCTAGCATTTATATAGCACTTTAAGGTTTGCAGAACTCTTCATTTAGGTTATCTCATTAGATCATCAGAACTATCCTGAGAGGTTCTATTCTTATCTCAATTTTACAGTTGGGGAAACTGAGGTAGAAGTTAACTGTCTTATCCAGGATCACACACTTAGTAAGCTTTTGGAAGATAGATTTGAACTCGATCTTCCTTCCTGATTTGAAGTCCAACATACAATGCACCACATTATCTAGCTGTCGATGTGATAACCTTTTAAATAATTGATATCTATAGTCATGTTCCCCTAAGTCTCTCTTTTCCAGGCCCTGCTTGTTGACTTGAATGGACATATTGTTAGAGGAAATGAGTCATATTAATTAAAATCCAAAGATAAAAGGAAGTGGTAACTAATGAAGGGCTAGCTCATGGATCCTCGACTTGGAAGACAAATAAAGGAGTTCAGAGGTAACTTAATTGTGCATTCAGAGACGATAAGAAATGTTATTTCATTGAAGACTTGATCATTTTGTATTTCATTGCTCATGATAAATGTGTGAGAAAGCCACAAAAAAATTCAAACATCTTTTAAATTAAAAATGGCCTCATGCACTAAGGGAATCATTGGAAGAGTTTTCACTAAAGAGTAATTTGTCATTGAGAAAGGGGAAATCTCTGTGAGAAGAGTTCCATGTAGCTTAGAAAGTCATTGTGGACCACATTTCTATTCAAGATGGAAGCCAATTTTCTTTGTCTTTGTTCTTTCTTTTGATTATGCATTGAGAAAGGTCTTATAAGGCCAAGCAAGCAGAAATATTTGCTAAACTTTGTAAAATGTTTCTTATTTTGCTGGCTTACTTGGGAACTTTAAAGTGTTTCTTATTCTGTGAGTCTCCAGAACTTTGTATCTGGAGATAAATATGATTTTCATTTGAACTTGTGGGATTGTATATAATAATGTACCATTGGCTGTTTTGAGATTTTCTTGTGTAGTACTGGGGACATCAGTGAAAGGATATTGCTTATGCTTTCTCAGGCTGCAGAGAACTCTTCTTAATTTGGGGCAAGGACTATGTATAAAAAGTATACCCATGCCTATTTTCCAGGAATGAAATATTTCAAACAGGAAAAAATATGTTATCCAGGCATCCCCAGGCATTCCCAGTTTACCTAACGAGGAGTCTGATGCATCCCTACCACAGGGGTTGGGACATACAAATTACTTTCCCAAACATGAGAAGCATAACTCCCCAGAGACTGGTATAGAGTAGAGGGGGAAAAGGACTTTGTATAATTGTAAATATGTCTTTTAAAGTAAATATTTCTATGTAAAAGTTAATGTGACTATTTGTGGCTAATGAAATTTGGGTACAAAGAAAAATGTTGCCTATAATTGAGGGAACATCATTTATGAGAACTAAAGCTAATGAGAGTCTAGAAGGCTCTCAATTCCTTTAGGGTTACCTAAGATTTGGGGGGAAAGGTGAAATGGTAGAAATTTAATATACCTGACTTTAGACAAGGAGGGCCAAAGTGGTCTGTGTTACAGAAAATAGAGAATTGCTATTTACACCCCTTTTCAAAAATTTTCAATTTCTGTTTGGTGTTTTAATTGATTCTGAATCTAGGATGAAATACAAAATCTTTAGCCTAGCATTTAAAGTTCTCTATGAATTGAGTCCAACTACCCAATCTTATTTTTTCTTCCCCTCCTCTCCCCTTTCTTCCTCCCCCTCTTCCTCCTCTTCTTCCTCTTCTTTCTCCTCCTCTTCCTCCTTTTTCTCTTTCTGCTCTCCTCCCTCCTCCTCCTCCCCTTCTTCCTCCTCCTTTCCCCCTTCCTTTTTCTTCCTCTTCTTCCTCTTTCTCCTCCTCCTCCTTCTTTATCTCCTTCTCCTGTTTCTTCTTCTGATTTTTCTTCTCTTGATTCTTCTTCTGAATTTATAATTAATTTATGAAATTATGAAATGGGGGCAGAAACACACAGTTTTGGGGGTATTAGCCAGGAAAGAACATGATTGACTGTGGGAAATAGAGTGGCAATCATACTTCAATAATCACAGTGGGAGGTGGAGGAAGAGGAGAAGGAGGTGAAAGAGAAGGAGAGGGAGGAGAAAGAGGAGAACATACAGAGATAAAAAGGAGGAATACAAAGGCTGATAATGTGAAGATGGGAGAAAATGGGAGTGTGAAAAAAGGCAGGCAGCATGAAGAAGAGGATGGAGAGATAATGAGTCACTTAAATAACCATGGATTGGAGTTGGGAGCACTCAAGCAGCATGAACTCTTAGGGGACGGAAGAGGGCTAAGGGTCGGAAGAGGACTAAGGGACAGGAATTTGAGGTCTCAATTTATACAGGTTTTGAGGGGGTAGGAATAAACTCCTATCTGTGCTGCCTCAGGATTAGTTCATTCACCTATCCAAATCAGCTCAGAGCTATGAGTAAAACTTCAAAGTTACACCACAAAGTTATCAGCCTCTGGAACTGTGGGGATCTGGAATCTGTTTGGAATTTATACATTACAAAACCAGAATCCTCACAGTGCACCTGTATGACGTCTGCTGATTCACCCATATTACCAGAATGTGAATTTGCTTAATATATGATACAATTTGATCCTAGCTCTTTCATTCATTAAATGTGTAACCTTCGACATGTCACTTAACTTCTTTCAGAACCAACTTCATCTATAAAATGGGAATAATAGTACCTACTATTTCTCCCACAATTGTGAGGATCATATTCAATAACATACGGAAATTGCTTTGTAAGTCTTAAAGCTCTAGGTAAATTTTAACTATTTGAAAATCACCTTGCTTCTCTACAGTTTTCTAATCTGTAAAATGAAGGGGTTTTACTAAGTAAGAGAGAGACAGAGACAGAAAAAGAGAGAGAGAGAGAGAGAGAGAAAGAGAGAGAGAGAGAGAGAGAAGAGAGAGAGAGAGAGAGAGAGAGAGAGAGAGAGAGAGAGAGAAAGGGATAAAGAGACAAGGAGAAATGGAGAGGTGGATGAAGAGATAGTGATATATATATATATATATGTATATATATATATATATATATATATATATATATATAGAGAGAGAGAGAGAGAGAGAGAGAGACAAGGAGAAATGGAGAGATGGATGAAGAGATAGTGAGATATATATATATATATATAAAGAGAGAGAGAGGAGAGTGAGAGAGAGAGAGAGAAACACAGAGTGAGAAAAAGATATAAAGGAATAAAGAGACAAGGTGAAATGGAGAGATGGGTGAGGAGATAGTGAGATATATATATAAAGAGAGAGAGAGAGAGATGTATATAGAGAGAGATGGAAAGAGATTGAGGGATAGATACATATAGAGATGAGATATGTGATAAAGATAAATAAATACATGAATAAAGTAGAAATGAATGGGTAGATAGAAATGAATGGATCTATCTATGATTAGAGATGAATTGATAGGTATAGCAGATAGATATGAATGGACAGAAATGGTTAGTTAGGTGTGTAGATTAGATTGATCACTATGAATAGATAGGTGAAAATGGACATGTAGATAGGATGAATAGAGATAGATTACTGAGATAAATAGATAGGATGGATGGAGATGGATAGAAGGGTGATAACAATAAAAATGAATAGTTAGAGAGGTGTAGATGCTAGAGATAAATAGATATGGATAAATATGGATAGTTTAGATAGATGTGGATAGATGGATAAATAAAGGGAATATTTATTAAGCATGTCCTATGTGCCAGGCACTGTGCTGAGTGCTAGAGATACAAATACAAGCAAAAAAAAAATCCCTACCCTCAAGGAGCTTAGAGTCTAACAGGGAATTTGCCCTCCACTGAATTTGTTACCCCAGAATCCCATCTCCAAAGTTACAGGAACCCTCAGAGGCCTTCTCCTCCCATTCCCTGATTTTAAAGTTGAGCCCATGGAGAAGGCCCAGAGCCCCAAGGACAAGGCCTTCCAGAGGTGGGAACTGAGCTGCATTCTCCGGTTCTAGAGCCAGGTTTTCTTTCCATGGTACCTTGCTGCCTCCTCAGGCCCACCGATGTCCAGTTATGGCTTCTGGTGATGGATTAAGTTGGTTGTAAGTTTTACTTGCTCAGAACAGTAAATGCAACACATGTTAAATATAGTCTCTGAAGCTTCCCTCTTCAAATCCTTGAGCAGCTTTGAAGCTATTTCTGAGAAAGCTCCTTTCTGTTTTCAAGTGGAATAGATAGCTGTCCTCTGGGCAATGTAAGCATCCCCACTTTCACAGCAGAGTGGAGACACTGGCTGCACTCCGGCTTATAGATTCCAGATTCCACTTTATTCAAGGCCCAGAATAGAGGATACTTCAGGCACTGAAAGCCTCCAGGCCATACTATGTCTACCACGAAGCACTTGCCAAAAGCTCACTTGAGATGCTTTCTGAGAGGGATGTACTCTAATGGAATCCCAAATCTCTCTCCCTTTAGGTTGTCTAGTCTAAGCTCCATCACTGCCTAGTTAGATCATCAGATATTTATGGACTTGGATCACATTATTTTAGCTCCCTGTCGAAGAAATCCCTTTCCTAGGTAAAGATTTAAAGTTATACCCTCGGCTTTTACAAAAGGTCGATATGAAAAACCATCCATTTGAAGAATGTTTCTGTCTCGTTTCCAGAACTACGGTTGAAGGGAGAAAGAAGCATCGTGGTCCGGTGGAAAGAGCTTTGAATGTTAAGTTGGAAGATAATGGGTCAGTCCCCAGGTTCTCTCAGTACCCAGTACCTCAAAAGAGTCCCTGGGTCTCAGTTTCCTCGTTTGTCAAATGAGGGCAGATTAGAATGGATGAGCTTTAAGTATTCTTCTGGCTCCAGCAATATGATCCTCCCCGTTTCTGATGTCATAAACAGCTACATTATAAGTTATCATAAAAACTGACATTTATACAGTCCTCCTATAAGGTCTGCCGAGTACTTTGTACACATTATCTCCCTGGAGCTCACAAAAACCCTGCTGCAATTATCATTATCCGTCTTTGACAGATGAGGAAAGGGAAGCCAGGATCACACAGCTAAGTGCTGGAAGGGACAATCAAGATGAAGTCTCCTAACTTCCAGGCTGGCACCTTCTCCTCCGTGCTAATGGGATGCTCCATGGCAGGGAGCGAGGAAAACATCAGGACTAAAGAAAGCAGTACCAGTGGTCACCAAATCCACGAAAGGGGGGTGTCAGCGAATCAATCAACAAACATTTATGAAGGGCTGCCATGTGCCAGATGTGAACGTGGTGTGGTGGGGATTTAAGGAAAGGCAAAAACATCCTCTGCCCCCAAGGATTTCCATTCTAATTGGGGACACAACACCCTAATATAATAAGGAATATGAAGATACCGACAGAGTAGATGGAAGGTAATTTGAGAACAAGGCTTTTGATCTCTTTTGTGTTGTGGACATTTTTAGCTGTTTAATGGAGCCTGTGGACTTCTCAGAATAATACTTTAAATACATAAGATACAATAAAAATTAATACTTAAAAAGCAATTTTCAAAATATTTTTAAAAGTGAGTTTGCAGACCCTGGATTAAGAACCCCTATTTTAGAAGGAAGCCATATGTGATGTGTGGGGAAGGGGCCACTTGTACAAGAAGGCACAGCTGCACCTTCCCCTGGGACTTCCCCCTAAGAGTCTGCCATGAGTGGGAGTAGAGATTATTGCTGCACCTGTCCCTGCACCCCAGCCCACCCCAGCCTCCCCCAACCCAGTTGTCCTTGGCTGATTGGCACTGAGCACAGCTGCTGGACAAATGGGTACAAGAAGTGACTCAGACCAAAATCCCTTTGGGGCTCAAGATTATCTCCTTCAAGTTAAGCTTTCCTGTTGTTGGGGGAATGACAAGAAATGGAGCCATGTATTATCTGTGCTGAACTATACATGATCCAAGCCAAAGTCAAAGCCAGCAGCTGGCCTCTGGCCAGGAGAGCATTCCCTGAGAGTTTGGGCCAAGGGACAGCTGGTACAGACCAGATTCCAGGGGTCTAAGATGGCAGGGGATATTGTAGGGAGTGTGAGGGAGCTGTGCTCCTGGCAGGAAAGAACCAAGAGTAAAACTCTGGAGTTGGTCTCTCTGGGAAGGAATAAGGGAATCAGTAGCATCCTGAGGGTCACAGACCACTTTACCTGCTTAGTCCTGGCCTCTGTAGACAGGAACTGTGAGCCAGGATAGAAATAAAAAATACATGCACTGTGCTAACTGCTGCCCCTTCTTTCAAGAAACTCATATTCTAATGGAAGAGACAACAGGCAAACAACTGTGTAGGAAGAGGGGATATGTAGGTGGATTTGCATATATACCATGTATCTATATATGTGATATGTATTTTACCTATATATCAAATATATATGTATATACAATTGGAGATAATCGACAAAGAGAAGGGGCTGACATTCCAGGGCATTGGGAAAGCCTTTCTTTCGAAAATGGAATTTTAAATGGGCTCTAAAAGATGCTAAGAGAGTCAGGGACCAGAGGGGAAGAGGAAGAGGATTCTGGGTATTGAGAATTAGGAGATGGAATGTTTTGAGTAAAGATCAGGGCTTGGTACATAGCAGGTGCTTCCTAAATGTTTATTGATTGATTGATTGACCCAGCAAGGAGGCTGATGTCACTGGATTGTAAAGAAGAGAGTCTGGTATAAGAAGACTGAAAAGGTGGGAAGGGACCATATAGGTCTTTATAAGTCAAACAAGATTTTATATTTGTTTCTGGAGTAATAAGGAATCATTGAGATTTACTGGAGGATTTGGGGAAAAAATGACACGGTCAGAATGAAAGGGTCAGGCTCAATGGTCCCTTCCAAATCTAAATCTATGGTCAAGGTATTTTTTTATGAGGGGAAGCTGCTCATAATAATATTTAATGCATTTATGTGTCAAGAAATCTAGAATCATAGCTAGAACTATATCAATGCCATAGATAGGGCAGAGATTCTGGAGTTAGGATGACCTGAGTTCAAATCCAGTCTTAGATAACTTGCTAGCTGAATGACTCTGAGCCACTCACTCACCCTCTGTCTGCCTCAGTTTCCGGGGGGTATAAGAACACCTACCTTGCAGGGTTGTTGTGTGAATCAATTTGTTGAGCCCTGTTCCTGACACACAGTAAGTGCCATATGAAGGTTAACTGTTATTTTATTTTATATTTTGCCATTATCAGCGAGGCAGGATTGATTCAGTCAAGCAATAATTCATAAATATTTATTCAGTACTCACTATGGGTCAGGCACTGTGCTAAGTGTTAGGAATGCAAAGAGAGGCAAAAGATAATTTTATCCTTGCTAAACTTGCTGGTAACATTGAAAGCTGAGCTCCAAATCAGCAAGTCGTTCCTCTGGAGCACACATAGAACAGCACCAAGAGCGCCTTAACCTGTGCTCCATATGTGGCAAAAGCCGTGTGCGCCTGTTGATTTGCTCTCTGGAATCTGGGAAGGTGATTTTAACATATTTAACATGTATGGGACTACCTGCCATCCAGAGGAGATGGTGGGGGGAAGGAGGGAGAAATTTGGAACAGAAGGCTTTGCAAGGGACAATGTTGAAAAATTACCCGTGCATATGCTTTGTAAATAAAGAGCTTTAATTAAAAATAAATAAATAAATAAAATTTAAAAAGCCGGGGGGAAAGGGGATCTGGAAAGTAGGCAACATTGCAGGGGATTCCCAACAAATGCAGTTGGGGGATTTGTTTCAGGTTGCCTACTACATGATGTTGGATTAGTGGAGGGTTACTCCTTAAGATGAAGGATCAGATCAACTGCAAGTCTTAAAAAATAGCCCTGTTGAGGAGGAGCTAGGTGGGGTAGTGGATAGAGCACCAGCCCTGAAGTCAGGAGGACCTGAGTTCAAATGTGATCTCAGACATTCAATATTTCCTGGCTGTATTCATTTAACCCCAATTGCCTCAGCAAAAAAAAAAAAAAAACAGTCCCTGGTAGGGACCCTGCCCACCAACCAATTTCCACAATCATTTATTAAGCACTGACTACATACAAGGCAACAGGCTTGGCATTTTAGAGACTAAGATAAAAAAACATGAAGCGATCCCTGCCATTAATACAACATAGATACCCAGACATTAAAATTCTCAAATGGATCTGTGGCTTCAGTTATAGCTGGAAAAACTGGAGGATGCGGGATGGGACAGAGAAGACAAGAGAGAGAAGGGAAAATTGCTCAGTTCTTAATTTTTTTCTATTTTCTCTGCCAAGGACAAGTGAAAGTTGATAATAGCAGAGTTCAAGCAATGTGTTGGTAAGGAAGCACGTAGCTTCCCTTAATAAATCTGAGTCCCTGGGACCAGATGAACGACATCCTTCTGTAATTGGAGGGGACTCAGGGTTGACCCGAGGCAGACATGGCACCCACTCAATCTGCCTTCTCGGGTGAAGAGTCTCCTTCAAGATCTGGCCTTGGCTTCTCTTCCAATATCAACCCTTGGCTCAAGCAGCTCAAGAGCCTTTGTGGTAATTAATCACCAAGGCCATTTGTGCCCAGCTCTTCCCCTGCCCCTCCCAGGAACATTCGCATGTGCTTGGGAACAAATTCGGGCAGCCTGCCGGCTTCTTCTCGCCTTCGAGGAAGAGTGCTAACTTGACTCCCTGTACAAGGGTCTCCTCCAACAAATATTGTGCCTTGGAATTCTATGGTTACCACATCCCTGGATGAAAATACGGTGTCTGAGGACCCTTGGCTGAATGGTGGAGAGCCAGGAACGCTGGGCATTTTCCTGGCTATTGGGGCCCGTCTCCTTGCTATCTCTAGGCAGTTTCTCTGAGGGTTTTGATGCAAGCTCAGGCTCCTTCCCCACCTCCAGCTCTAAGGAGTGTCCAGGACCATCACCACGAGGAAGGAAGAGGGAGCAGAAGTGGAGAGGAGAGGGGAGAGAAGGTTCCACACTTGAGGGACAACCAGAGAATGTCTGAATGTGTAGAGCAGAGGAGTGAATGTCTTGTTCATGGAACAACAAGGAGTCCAGTGTCACTAGTTTGAAGGGTAAATTCGGGCATAAGATATTAAAAAGATTGGAAAGGTAAGCAAAATGCCAAATAGAGGGCTTTGTATTTGATGCCAGAGGTAATAGGAAGCCACTGTTGTTTATTGATCAGGGGGTGACATGGTAGGACCTGCACTTCAGGAAAATCACTTTGGTAGCTGAATGTAGAATGTTTTGAAATAGGGAAAGGCAGACCCTCGTCTCAAGATGCTTATCTCATGATGGTATCTTTTTCTGTCCCTTTCAGGAAACAAACATGGATGTCCCTTATATATGTCAGAGTCAGGACTTCTTGACTCCCAGCTAGATCTTTTATCAGTGGATGGAGGCCAGTTGCCTCTACGTGAATATATTATTGTTGCTGTTTACCCGATTCACCTTTAATTTTTTTGTAGTTCCTTTTTTTAAACTTGCTTATTACTCATACTTGGTACATTTATGGATAGACATCTGAAGTCAGAGGTTTTATTCTGTCCTATTTCTTGGATTTTATCTTTTATAAATTTCTGATGGTCTCTACTGCTTTTTCCCAATATTATTGTTCCTTTTTATGGTATCTGTCTTGGTGAGCATCCATACATGGGCTGTTTCTCCATCTCTCTTCTTTGGGATTTCAATTTGATTTGCAAAACTCCAGGGAAATATATTCTCTCCAGCCCTTTTCAGCAAACTCCAGCCGGGCCAGGAGACCCATCATTTTTTTTTTTTTATTTTAAACCATGCTCCAGAAATTTAATCCTGTTCCCAGCAACAGTCTCTAAGCAGCTGTTCGCTAAGTTGCCCGTCTTTTCTGAATCCCTTGCCTTTAACAGTGGCGTGATTAAAACATCATGTGTCCAGTTTCTTGCCCAAGAATTTATAAGCTTCTGCAATCAACCAACAAATACTAACTAAGCAGTTATTATGGGCCAGAGATTGTGCTAAGGACTGGGGATGCAAAGGCAGAGACAGAATAAGCCCCATTTCTCACGGAGCCTAAATGAATAACTAACATCAGCTGGCATGTATAGGTCGCTTATAGAGTTTGCAAAATGCTTTATTTTACTGATCTCATTTGATCCTCACAACAATCCTTTGAGGGAGGTGCTATTATTAGCTCCATTTTACAGATGAGAATGCTGAGACTGAGAGAGACCAAGTCTCACCCAGGAGACTGACACACAAAACACATATTCCACTGACAGCTGTTCATTTAACAATGTTCCTGGCAGGATCCTTTGTGCTCATGTGAATCATCAGAAGTGGGAAGTTGCCGGCCACTTTGACTGGCCTGTTATGCCTTAGATATGTGTCCTGGGGATAGGGAACTGCTGGGCAGGGAACTGAGCGTCTAACTCTCTGCCCCTTGACGTTGACCGTGACAGAACTGCCCAAACCACCCACTCTTTAAAGAGTGTTCTCAGGTTCTTTTTGCTTTCCAGGCTGGCTGGCAATGACAGCTTCTGGTCTTCAGGCTCCCAGCCTCCATCCTCTCCTCAGCTGTCAAACGACCTTCCTCAAGCTCAGCTCTGACCGTGTCACCCACCTGAATGAAATGTCTGGAGGTGTTGGGGAGCTGATTGAAATATGACACAGGATTTACAAAACCTCCAGCTTGGCTTTTAAAGCTTTTCATAACCTGGATGTAGTATATTTCTGGTCCTCTTACACATTACCAGTTCTCGCATCCACCCCAGCTCCCCTACAACATGTACTCTGGGATCCAGCGATGCTGATCTCCTAGTTATTCCACAAACTGATTATCTACTGACTCCATGCCTTCTTCTTCCCTTCCTCCTTCTCCCACCTCTCTCTTTCTTTTCTCCTTCTATTTCCTTCCTTCCTTCCCTTTTTCTCTCTCTTCCTTTCTTTCTTCCCTCCTTCCATTTTTCCTTCCTTTCTTCTCTCCTTTTCTGCCTTTCTCTCTCTCTCTCTCTCTCTCTCTCTCTCTCACACACACACACACACACACACACACACACATATACAGAGCTAATAAAAGTATCTGAGGTTGAATTTGAACTCAGGTCTTTATGACTATAGAACTAGTCTCTGTCTATTGCACCACCTAGGTGCTTTGACTCCATGCATTTTCAGTGGTTCTCCCCCAATCTGGAATTCTTTCCTTCTCTCCCTCCTCACCTCTGCCCCCTGGTTTTCCTACCATTCTTAAAGTTCTACCTCAAATTCAACTTTTTTCAAGAAGTCTTTCTTTCTCAATCCCCCTTAACACTGATGCCTTCCTTCTTTTGATTATCCCCAACTGAATCAGCACAGGTTTTATTCATAAATAATTGTTTGAATGGTATAGTGAACTTCCTGGAAACAAAGACTTGTCTTTTGTCTTTTTTTGTATCCCCAGCTTTAGCACAAGGACCCCCTCTTTGGGATTTTCTTGGCAAAAATACTGGCATGGTCCTTCTTGAGCTCATTTTAATAGATAAGAAAACTGAGGCACACAGGATTAAGTGACTTGCCCAGGATTGTACCATCCGGACTAGCTCTCTGGAGAATCTCGGTACCAGCCCGTCCTTGGTCTTAGAACAGGAGTTATGAGGTAGGAACCCATGTGGATGGTCAAATATGGAGTCCATTTATTTCAAGTTCACTCAGCCTTAAATACCTTAGTACAATTACATCACTACAGCACACTGAGCATGTGCTAACCTTAAGTGCCTTCCTATTATTATGTAAATGCTTCTTTACTGCAAGTATCTCTGCTTCAAGTAGAACACAGGTTGTCACACCCCCTGATTTCTCAGGAAGGCTGAGATGCTCCCAAGGGGAGATGAGAGCCGAACCAGACCTTGTCAGCAGGTTCCCTCTGGGCTGAAGGGTCTTCTCCCTCACTGAGAGCTCCCCCATTGTCTGTGACCCTCTACACAAGATCACATAGGTAACACATTCTGAGGCTGAATTTGAATTCAGGTCCTCCTGACTCCATTCTATTCATTGTGCCACTTAGCTGCCACCTTGGCACCTAGGAAATAACTAATAAATGTTTATTGACCAAAAAAAATTGTTATTCTTGTTATTCTAGTTTGGAGAACTGGAGCATCAAATTACTTGTATAGGTTTTCACCTACAGAGCTGTTATTCTCTTCTTCTCATTAGTATCTTGACAATTATAAATCATTGCTTTTCCTTTTTTTTTTTTCTAATGTCTTACCTTGCTTTACCAACCACATCTCATTTTCCTCCTTAAATGCCCTTTGGATACATTCAGCATCTCTGTGATTTCCCAGACCAAAATTCCACTCCCAGGTGATCACTGCCCTCTTTGTGTGGTCTTCTCTTTCAAAATGGAAGCTCGTTAGGGCAGAGACTGTTTTGCTTTCTGTTTTTGTATCCCTGGCACTTAGTACATTGCCTAGAACATATTATGTTCTTTTATTCTTTTATAGCATTACCTCTGAGAGTTCTCTCTCAATCTCTAATAATGCTATCAGGTTCTGTTCCCAGAGCACAATGGCCTCCTCCCTGCTTCAGGATTCTAGGGGGCAATTCTGAGGTATTGTGCTTTTAATAATAAAATTCATAAGCCCCCATCTTGTGGGATTTCCCCAATTTTGATCAACCTGTTAACACCAATTAAGCAGAAAACAGTTACTGAGGAAGTACTGCATGACAAAATACAAAAACATTGCCCAAATGAGAGAAGCACCCTGCCCTCTGGGAAGAGAACACTCAAGCTTAAAGTTGGTACATAATATCCCCCTTTCCCCCATCAAGGGGTATACTCTGCCTCTCAGAAGCACTCAAGCTTTGTGGATAAAGTGGGTTCAAACATGAAAAACTAAGGTAGAGATGCGCCCATACAGGACCAAGGGTCCATGACTCCTATCCCTGGGAATCCCTTCTAGAAGTAAAATACCCTCAATGTATTTTACAAACGAGGAAACTGAGGCAGATAGAAGTTAAGTGGCTTGCCCAGACTTACATGGTTAGTGTTTAAGAGTGGATTTGAACTCAGGTTCCTGATTCCAGTTCTGTCACTCCCTCCATTGTACCATCTAGTGGTCTCTACTTATAGTGTCTCAGGATGCTACAAGCTCTAAGCCCAGAGTTCTTTCCATCAAAATTAGTTTCTAGAAGATACTAGTTAAAGTCAATAAATTGAATGTTCCATAAAAGTTCAGATCCTTTTTATATCATGGAATATATTTTCCAGTTAGGAATTCTTTTGACTTCAAATAAAATGCTTAAATGAGGTACTGATTTAGGAGCAGAGGGGGCAGTACTCCACATTCAAAAACTGAATGGATTCGGAAGGGAAGGAATCCCGATAGCAGGATTAGGATTAAAAACATTACTTACTATCTGCCTGACTCTGATCAAGTCATTTGACTTTCCTGGGTGTCAAGAATATGCTACATGAGGATTCTTGGGAAGATGGTGGAGTAGGTTGGTAAATTTAAAGTTTTCCAGATTTCTCCCACAAATAGAACAAATTTGCATCTCAGGGAGAACATAGAAGATGAAAAATCAAGAAGACCTACGGCAGAACTAGGGTCCTTGTGGTACAGCCCAAGAAGTTTTGAAGAAAATCCCAGGACAAGGGATTATCCCATGAGAAGTGCAAACACCTTCAGGCTAACTCTACAGAAACACCAAATTTGGAGGTCTGGGGCTGCTGGAACCTCAGCAGGAACCACAGAAACTTTCACATCCCAGGCTGCTTGAGGAATTGAGGTTCTGATTCCAGAAGGACTGAGTGAACCTCAACTTTAATTAGGAAAGCTGAGATGTGGCCCTAGGAGAGAAGAAACCAGCACACTGGGAGTGCAGAAGCTGGGGGCAGAATAGATCAAGAAGAGAAAATATAAGAATAAATGGACTGTGAAAGTTGATCAAAAAAATCAACACAATAGTATAAGAAATATTCAAGAAAATTGTCCTGGAGCGATAGAACATGAGGGGAGAGTAGAAATAGAAAAAAATCCACTGATCTCCACCTCAAAGAGATCCTTTGTGGAAAACACATAGGAATATTATTGACAAATGTTGAAATCCCCAGATGAAAAAGAAAATTTTGCAAGAAACAAGAAAGAACAATTTAAATATGCTGAAGCTACAATTAGAATTGTACAGGACTTAGCAGCAGCCACAATAAAAGACAGGGCTTAGAATCGTTATCTACCAACTATCAAAAGAACTGCAGCCAAAAAAAAAATCACAAAATTATATATCCAGCAAAATTATATATAATACTGAATGCAAAAAAATGGATATTCAACACACTTACAGATTTTTAGGACTTTCTATCAACCAGACCTGAACTTAATAGAAAATTTAACATATAAGAGCCAATATCAAAGATCACTCTCAAGGAACTCAACACAGACAAATTTTTTTATGGTTTTTTTTAATATAGGAAATATATACCATAGGTTTAAGGTTGATATCAAAAGCCTCATTTCCAAAATATACAGAGATTGACTTTAATTTATAAGAAATCAAGCCATTCTCCAATTGATAAATGGTCAAAGGATATGAACAGACAATTTTCAGATGATGAAATTGAAACTATTTCTACTTATATGAAAAGGTGTTCCAAATCACTATTGATCAGAGAAATGCAAATTAAGATAACTCTGAGATACCACTACACACCTGTCAGATAGGCTAAGAGGACAGGAAAAAATAATGATGAATGTTGGAGGGGATGTGGGAAAACTGGGACATTGATGCATTGTTGGTGGAATTGTGAATGGAAAAAACCATTCTGGAGAGCAATTTGGAATTATGTTCAAAAAGTTATTAAACTGCCTATCCTTTGACCCAGCCATGTTACTACTGGACTTATTTCCCAAAGAGATCATAAAGAAGGGAAAGGGACCTGTATGTGCCAAAATGTTTGTGGCAGCCCTTTGTGTAGTGGCAAGAAACTGGAAAATGAATGGATGCCCATCAACTGGAGAATGGCTGAATAAATTCTGGTATACGAATATTATGGAATATTATTGTTCTGTAAGAAACAACCAGCAGGATGATTTCAGAGAGTCCTGGAGAGACTTACATGAACTGATGCTGAGTGAAACGAGCAGAACCAGGAGACCATTATATACTTCAACAACGATACTGTATGAGGATGTATTCTGATAGAAGTGGGGATTTCTTCAATACAGAGAAGATCTAATTCAGTTACAATTGATCTGTGGACAGAATCAGCCACACCCAGAGAAGGAACGCTGGGAAATGAGTGTAAACTGTTTGCATTTTTGTTTTTCCTTCCAGGTTATTTTTACCTTCTGAATCAGATTTTTCTTGTGCAACAAGAGAACTATATAGATCTGCACACATATATTGAATCTGGGATATAACATATTTAACATGGATAGGACTGCTTGCCATCTGGGGGAGGGGGTGGAGGGAGGGAAGGGAAAAGTTGGAACAGGAGTAAGTGCAAGGGATAATGTAAAAAATTACCCATGCATATGTTCTGTCAATAAAAAGTTATAATTAATAAAAAATTAAAACAAAATAAAAAGATTGACATCAACAATAGGGTAGCTCAAAAGAAAGACTGGGGTAGAGTTAAGGTAAAAATAGTAATTGTACAAATGAAGAGAAGAATAGACACAGAGGCATTGGGGGGGGGGGCGGGGAAGGACGGCTTATAGTTCTGAAAATGTACTCACATTGGGAATGGATTAAGTAGGCAATAATACATATATATATATCATGAAGAGTATAGAACCCTCCAAAATCTATAAAGAAATAAGGTGGGAGAGATGAGCAGATGGGGAAGTAAAGAGTGAGGGAAAAAGACTAGGGAGGGATCCATGGTGGGGTGTGTGTGTAAGTAACACAAGGCTAGTTAAGGAACAGAATTAAAGCAAAGAGTCAGCAGGAATAGGAAAGATATGTGTGTATATGGAGGGTTGTATATATCTACATAAGTATACATAAATATATCTTTTCTTAACTATATCTTGTTTGGGAGTGCTGGGAGGATAAAAAGGGGGAAAAATAAAGTAAAAAAATTGCACAGCAAAGAACAAAAGAACAATTTACGGGGAAATAAAGAAAAGATGGACACTCATAAACATAATTTCTTCTAGTAATATATATATACATATATTGTATATATGTATATATATATACATATATATACATATACATATACATATATGTACAATATATATATACATATACATATACATATATATATATATATATATATATATATACTTTGTTGAACTGGATTTTGTTGTTATAGATTTTGAATCCTTCCTGATGTTCTGCTGGGCACATGACAATGCTTTTTGGTTTTCTTTTCTGTTTATCTCAAGTAGCTGGGAATAATGAAATTAACAGTATTCTGGGTCCTCCCATTACATGTTTCTCTTTGACATGTTCTTTCTCCCCCATCAAACAATCCATATTTAAAAAATGGTGGAAAACTCCTCCTTTGGGGAGAAATGAATATTAATTAACTCATTAAGCATTGGCACTCAGTGGTTGCAGATATCTTTCACCCACTTCTTATTTTTGGATGATTTTTATCCGTTTATCAGTTCAGCATTATGTATAACTAACTCTGTCCCTATATGAAAATACAACTCTGTAGGTTGCTGACACTAGGTCTGAGTTTTCTCCTATATAAAATGAAGGGAATGGACTACATGATTTTTAAGATCTCTTTCAGTTCTAATCTATGAGTAGTCTTATGAAAGAGAAGGGGCGGAAGAGATGGGGGGACAGGCAAGAAGAGGAGATAATAGCTGGTTACACACTATTCTAAACTAGTTGTATTTGCATTTCAATAGTCTTAAGATTGAGATCGCCTATGTTTCTCAAACTATCACAGTAAAGAACATTTTATTATTGGAAATATCTTTTTTTGGTAGTCAGTTTCTCAATTCATTATTCCAATTGCAGCAAATTTGCATCTCCCCATAACTGCAGAGATATTTATAAAGCTTTAATTCATCTTGCAGCACTAAGTAGTTACCCCTGAATTGTATGTGTCAGATACCTATTTAAAAATTTTTTAAAAAATTATGAAACAGTTCTGAGTTGTCAGGAAAAGAAAGTCTTTTTTAAAATGTAGATTATTACATTGCAGACTGCTCTCCATTTGAATTCATTTTCTATCAGCCAGTAATGTCAGAAAATTGTTTGTATAAAATGAAATATTCAGAAAGCCATTTTGCATTTTTACATGAGAAATGTTTTCTTCTAGTATGACTCAAATCTAAAAAACATTAACCACCAACCTCTTCTGTTTGTTAAATTGTTTTTATTTCAAATGTTCTCTACTCTCATTATTTTCTCCAAAAGAAAACCAAATGAACCTTGCAGATACTCAATTATTCTCCTAAAACAAAATGCATGTACACATGAACACACGTGGAAACACACACATAGCTACGTAAAGCTTATATATATATATATATATATATATATATATATATATATACATACACTCTCATTCAAAATACATTAATGTACCCACAGATAGTTTGGAGTCATATTAGCTGAAACAACGGACCAAAGCAGTCTCACAAGAGGTGAGAAATCCAATGAGGGGTTCATTAATCTTTGAGGTCTCCACCATAGCATTAGGAATGGGCTTGACTGGTGCAAGTTTTAGTGAGTTCATGAAAATGTGTGCTATGATTTGAGCCCAGATTAGGCATATTGAGGGTTTATCCATTAAATGGAGAGGAGTGGATTGCACACTAGATCTGGAGTCAAGAGACCAGAGTTCAGATCTTGCCTCATATACTTACTACTGTGTGACTGTGGCTGACTCATTTATCTTTCTGTGCCTCAGTTTCCTTATTTGTAAACCGAAAGGGTTGGGCTTGAGGACATTTTGGAAACCTTTCTTTCTATGGGTTCAAATTTTGTTTCTGACATGTTAGTTGTGTGACCATAAGGAAACTAAAACATGCACAAGCATTGATTGAGTGCTTATAAGCCCAAGCATTGGACTAAGTGGTCTAGTTTATTCCTATCCTATTCTGCTCCTTGAGAATAGGGACTTTTTCATTGTATCCTTGGGGGAAATCATATTTTTTTTTCTTTCTTCAGTTTTCATAAAGTCACAAATGAGAAGCTAGAAGAGGTTTCAGAAGTCACCTGGTCTGATCTCATCATTTACAAATCAGGAAACTAAGATTCAGGCCACAGAAGTGATTTGCCCGCCTTCACCCAGGGAGTAAGGATCTGAGGATGGAGCTTCTGAGTGCACAGCCAGGGAACTGTTCATTGTTGACCTTTTAAATTTTCTCCCACTGGGTGGCATAGAGGCTCAAAGGACACAGAAACAGTGAGCTGTGGTGGGTTTAAATGTGTGCTATCCAGGGGCAGCAGGTTTCTGGTTCCTTTGACCTTGAAGGGACTTCCCCATAAGAGCTCCTAAGATGTATATGAGAAGAAACAGAGGAAGTTCTTTTAGCTCTTGTTCTTCTTGTTCTTGTTCTTTTTGTTCTTGTTTTTCTTCTCTTGTTCCTCCTTCTCCCCCTCCTCTTGTTCCTCCCCTCTCCTCTTCTTCCTTCCCCCTCCCCTTCCTCCTCCTCTCTCCTCCTCTTTCTCCTCTCTCTCCTCTTCCTTTTTTCTCCCTCCTCCTTCTTGTTTTCCTTCCTCTTCTTCCTTTTCTCCTCCTCCTCCTCTTCTTCTTTTTCTCCAATGTTTGTGATCTACTTGTGATAACAAATTACAAGGCTATTAATAATGAATTCTCAAATCATTTTAGGAGATAAAAATTGAGAGAGGCTCATGGGAAATGGGAGCTCAACTCTGACTTGATCCAGACATTCTAGAAAACAAATTGGAATTAACCCCCCCCCAAAGTTACTAAATTGTTCACACCCTTTGACTCATCTCTGCCACTACTAAGCCTATACTGCTAAAAAAAAAAATCAGAAGAATCCATATGCATAAAACTATTAGTAGCAACAATTCTTCTAGAAGCCAAACATTAGAAACTAAAGGGGTATCCATCTACTGAGAAATAACTAAATATTGTGATGAATGAATGTAACAAAATATTATGATTTGAAATGACAAAATACTGTCAGAAGAATATAAGAAGAACTCAACAATCTGATTCAGAGTTAGGATCAACATTATCGAGAAAAACAATTTCACAATTCTTTACAACTCTAGTTAATGCAATGATAAACTGCATGTACAGAAGATTGAAAATGGATCCATGCCATCTACCTCCCAACAGGGAAGTGATGGACTTAATATCCAGAATTAGTCATACATATTTGGACACGGTCAATGTGGGGATTTGTTTTGCTTAGATTCAGTATATCTGTTGTGAGGGTTTGTTTTCTTTTTATTGATTTCTTTTGTATTTTATTAATTATGTGGTACAATGGAAGAGAAAGAAATAATAAATGGTTGTAAAAATATATAAGTAAATATTTTGAAATTTCACTTTTAAAAAATGGGATTTAGAACTAATTGAACTGAAGTTTTGAAGTTTTTGCTTATTTCTGAATGTATCATAGAACACATCAATTAGACCAACAATGAACTCAGAGAAAGAAAATGATCAAGAAAATGAGTTTGAAAGGTGGTATGATTGATAGTCCCCAAGTATATCTTAGGGTCATATACATACTCTCTGCCCAAGCCTAACCTCTTACATCTGGACATATTGAATTCCTCCAACATCATATAAGCTCATTAGGGCTGTGTAATATACTTCATGTTTGTTGCTATATCTCTAGCTTTATACAGTGCTTTGAAAATAATGTGCTTGCAACAAAATTATGCAATTATCAATCCTGATGGACTTGGCTTTATTTTTCTTTTTAGCAATGAGGTGATTCAGGCCAGTTCCAATGGTCTTGTGATGGAGAGAGCCATCTGCATCCTGAGAAGGGACAGTAGGAAGTGAATGTGGATCACAACATAGTATTTTCACTTTTTTGTTCTTTTTTTTAATTTGATGTTTCTTGTACAGCATGATAAATGTGGAAATATGCATAGAAGAATTGCATATGTTTTTTTTAATTATAGCTTTTTATTTACAAGATATATGCATGGGTAATTTTGTTCCAATTTTACCCCCCCCTTCTCCCACCCCCTCCCCCAGATGGCAGGTTGATCAATACATGTTAAATATGTTGAAGTATAAATTAAATACAATATAAGTATACATGTCCATACGTTATTTTGCTGTACAAAAAGAATCGGACTTTGAAACAGTGTACAATTAGCCTGTAAAGGAAATAAAAAATGCAGGAGGACAAAAAATAGAGGGACTGGGAATTCTATGTAATGGTTCATAGTCATCTCCCAGAGTTCTTTCGCTGGGTGTAACTGGTTCAATTCATTACTGCTCTATTGGAACTGATTTGGTTCATCTCATTGCTGAAGAGACCCATGACCATCAGAATTGATCATCTTATAGTATTGTTGTTGAAGTACATAATGATCTCCTGGTCCTGCTCATTTGACTCAGCATCAGTTCATGTAAGTTTCTCCAGGTCTTTCTGAAATCATCCTGCTGGTTGTTTCTTACAAAACAATAATATTCCATAACATTCATATACCACAATTTATTCAGCCATTCTCCAACTGATGGGCATCCACTCAGTTTCCAGTTTCTGGCCACTACAAAGAGGGCTGCCACAAACAAAGAATTACATATGTTTAACATATATTGGATTACTTGCTATCTAGGGGAGGAGGTGAGGGGAAAGAAGGGAGAAAAATTTGGAACACAAGGTTTTGCAAGAGTTAATATTAATAGCATTTTCACTTTTTTGTTGTTGTTTGCTTGCATTTTTCTGTTCCTTTTTTCTGGTTTGATTTTATTTTTCTTGTGCAGCAAGATAATTGTATAAATACATATGCATATATTGGATTTGACATATATTTCTACCAAGTTTAACATATATTAGACTATGTGCCATCTATAGGAGGGGGTAGGAGAAGGGGGGAATTGGAACACAAGGTTTTGCAAGGGCTAATGTTGAAGAATTGTCCCCTCATATGTTTTGAAAAATAAAAAGCTTTAATAAAGACAAAAAAGAGTGAATGTTGAAAACTATATTTGCATGTATTTTGAAAATAGAAAGCTATAAAGAAAAAATAATATGCTTAATAATTATTGAAATTCAAGACTGATCAGTTGTAGATTATCCACCTTTATCTGCCAATTGCTACTAGTAGATTTTTACAATAATAAAATATTATTTTTAAGTAAAATCAAGAGCTAAAAATTTATGAAGCAATAAGAATTTCAGGCTTTATTTTGAGGGGATGGGATAGAATATCATAAAATAGAATTCTAGAAATAGAAGGAATCTTTTAGTTCATTGAGTTACCTGGAGCTTAGCTAGGAGGTACAAAGGATAGAATGCTAGACCTAGACTCAGTAAGACCTGAGTTCAATTTATCCTCACATACTTATTAGTTGTATGACCCTGATTAAGTCAATTAATCCTCTATCTACAAAATGGAGATAACAATAGTATTTACTTCCCAGTTTGTTGTGAGGCTAAAATAAGATAATATTTATTAAATGTTTTATAAATCTTAAAGTACCATATAAATGCTAGCTATAATAATAATAACAATAATTATTATTTTCTAATCAAGCTCTCTTCTGAGTCAAGGAAAGTTTCATGGGATAATGAATATTTGAGTGGGGCCTTGAAAGACGTATGGGAGATGAATGATTGAAATGAAATGGGGAAAGAATTTGAAACAGGGTCAATACTTTAGGTACCCAGGTAGGAGTAAACATGGTGTTTACATAGGATATCAAGGATCCTGGCCTAAGTGTGCATCTTGGGAGGTAGTAGGAGAAGAACTAGCCAGGAAAGTGAAATCAGAATATGGAGAACCTTGAGGGTCAGAATGGGGAGGTTCAATCATTAAGCAATGGGGAGTCACTGCAGAGATTTTATCAGAGGAGAGATATATAATGGAAAAATGTGTAGTTACACAACATCTGCAACAGAAATTTCAAAACAAGCCATCCAATTTAATCCAATAACCACATATATCTTTACTTCAGTGGGTAACCAGTTCACATACAAGACTGACGGAAACAGTATTTGTTATGGTTGGCAAGAGAACAGAATAAGCGTGCTGACGAGGGTGAAATGAGGAAGACTTATTTTGTTTCTCAGACACTACCTCAGCTCCCCTCTGGAGCCCAATAAGTACTCTGAGAAGCAGGCCCAGCAGTTTGCCAAGATCCAATGATTAAAGTAGAATTTTAGAAGCCTAAGATGAAAATATGAAAGTGGAAGTTTATAGGACATCTTGTGTCAGCATTATTCTGAATTCCCAACCACTCCTAGAATGTACCTCTTCTTGTCTTCCTGCTAGTCTCTTGCTCCCCCTTTTGCTGTCCCTTGATGATTCCTCTGGCTCCTTCCCCATTCTTTAATCACAGCAAATAAGGTGAAGAGCTCCAAAATAGCAAAATAAGGAGGAAGTTTTATTATTGAATTTGTCTCTTTTGTTGTTCTTCAGTTGTGTCCAACTCTCTGTAATTCATCAGGATCCCATTGGCGTTTTCTGGCAAAAGATACTGGAGTGGTTTGCTATTTCTTTTTCCAGCTCATTTACATTTATAAGGAAACTGAGATAGAAAGGGTAAAATGACTTGCCCAGGATCACACAACCACTAAGTGTCTGACGCCAGATTTGAACTCAGAAAGGTGAGTCTTCCTAACACCAGACCCTGTGCCCTATCCACTATGGCATCACCTCCCTGTCCTTTGTCACTCTACTCCATTCTTATATAATAAACTTCTAAAAGCCAGGGTTACCTCTTTTTCTCAAATTATTCCTTCATGAACACCGAGTTTCCACAAAGAGCCATGGTACAGAGATTATCATGGTATAGAGATTACTCTGGGTTCTTGAAGAACATACCAAAAAAATTCTTTGAGTCATTAATGAGTTGATTTTGGGGTTTTTTTACTTGTATTCTCGGTTTGTTAATTCTAATATTTTCTATTTTCAAAAATATATTCTATCTTGCCTATATTAGGCAGGGATATCTTTGGGCTCCCCTTACTCCCTCTTCTTCTGGTTTCTCTTTCTGAATAATCTTTTTTTTTAATCTAAGAACTTCACCTGTGAAGAATATTCCTAAAAAATGTTAATTCATAAATGAGAGGTTGTGGATTCTCACCTAAGAAAGGTTAATTTAATTTTTTCCCCTTCCCTCCTTTGGATTATTTTTATTTGACACCCTTTTTGAAGGTCACCCATAAATGTCCTCTATTTGTTTCTTCATTAGTCCTCAAAAAAGATAAGATATAAGAAAGTAGCCTTGTCTATACCTAGACATGTATTGTCTTGCTGTTTCCCTGGGCCATAGCTATTACATCATCCCTCTGGATTCTAGAAGAGGAGTGGGTTTTTCCTGCTATCAGCTTGAGTTCTCACTGGCTGTGTTCCCACTATTGTTAAGGGTCACTGATTAGTACCCACAGTTCCATTTAATAAAAACAATTAGCTTTATGAAAATAAACTTACTACAAAGATTTAGGAACAACAAATGTCCAAGCATTTTCCCCTGATATCTTTGAGACTTGCTTTCCCCTATATTACATTGTGGAAGTAAGCTCAAAACTTGGCTTAGTTCCCATCTATTAGTATTACTTTTGCCAAATTCATGTCTGGATGTGATCTGACTATGGGATGAATCCTTATCTCTGTTCTGCTGGCCTGGGTCAAGAAAGTCACTCTTTTCTTGTAAAAATATTGAGATGATGGGTTGGTTGCGAGGCTCCGCCTGGATGGTTGGTGGGATGCTGAAGCACCCTTTGGATCCCTAGACCTGTAAGGACTCAGGATGCTCTGCTTCTCCCACTGGGAACAGAACCAAGCAAAATGGTCAAGGGTCAAGGCCCATTTCTTGGGGCCACACGGTCCTGGGATAGATCCACATGGAGATAATCATTGAACCCAAGGGAACTGATGAGATCTCCAAGTATAATTATAAAGGGGGAGAAGAGTAAAAGATCAGGGAAGAACTTTGGAGGATATCCACCATTAGTGGGGCTTACCAGGATAAAAAATGAGCAAAGGAAACTGAGGAGAAGTCAGATGGGCAGAAGAGAACCAGGAAAATCCTAAAGAGGGAAGAGGATCAAGGAGAAGAGGGGAACCAGCAGTGTCAAAAGCCACAATGGAGTCAAGATAGTGGGAAATGAGGAAAAGTCATTAGATTTAGGGATTAAAAGATCCTTAGTCACTTTGGAGAGATAACTTTCAGCTGAATGATGGGGATGGAAGTCAGATCATAAGAATTTAGAAGAGATGGAGAGGAGAGGAAGTGGAGTAAGATAGAACATGATGGTTAACAGGGATTGAGGATCAAATTAAGGAGTTTTTGTCTTATTTTGTTTTGTTGTTTAAAACTGGATAAGATGTGTAGGCAGCAAGGAAGGAGCCGGTAGATACTATATTTGTAAAAATTAATGGATTGTACTTAGGATCATGAATTTGCTTTTTAAAATCTATTTTGATAAGTGTATTTCAACAGAATCAACTTCATTTGTAATCCTATGTGTTTTATTTGTGTTTAAAAACATTCTGAGAAAGGATTTATTGCTAAATAGGGCCCAGGACAATTGTTAATGCTGTAAAGTTACCCATGCATATATCCTGTAAATAAAAGGCTATTAAAAATAAATAAATAAATAAATAGGGCCCAGGATACACAGAAAAAGTTTAAGAACTCAACCTCCAGAGACTAGATCATCTTTCCTTATCTCTCTTAAGGGAGTAGTGATCTTGACCTTCTCAAGTTGTAATATGTATGCTGATCTGTTTACATGTTTACAGTAAAATGGAAGCATCTTAAAGACAGGGACTACTTCTTTTTCTATTTTTTTTTAAAATAGTTATTTTTTTCAAATATATGCAAAGATAGATTTCAACATTCACTTATGCAAGACTTTGTGTTTTAAATTTTTCTCCCTCTCTCCCCTTCCTCAAGACAACAGCAATTCTATATAAGTTAAATATGTGTAATTCTTCTAAATAAATTTCTATCTCTGTCATGCTGCATAAGAAAAATCAAAAGGGGAAAAAATGAGAAGGGATAAAATATTAAACAAACAATAACAGTTAAAATACAATGCTTTGATCCAATTCAGTCTCCATTCTTCTTTCTCTGGATGAGGATGGCACTTTCCATCACAACAGTGAATCACCTCACTGTTGAAAAGAGCCAAGTCCATATAATCTTCTTACTGTGTACAATGTTTTCTTGGTTCAGCTCACTTTACTCAGCATCTGTTCATGTAAGTCTTTGTAGGGTTTTCTGAAACCAGCTTGCTCATCACTTTTTATAGAATAGTAACTTCATTAATTCATATATCACAATTTATTCAACTATTTTCCAACTGATGGGCATCCGCTCAGTTTCCAGTTTAGGTGGCCACAAACATTTTTGTACATGTGGATCCTTTTCCCTCTTTTATGATCTTTTTGAGATATAGACCCAGTAGTGAGACTGATGGATCAAAGGGTATGCACAGCTTTATAGCCCTTTGGGTATAGTTCTATACTGTTCTCCAGAATGGTTGAATCAGTTCACAACTCCACCAACAATGCATTTGTGCAGGGACTGTATTTTAAAAACAAAACATTTCTGAATCTTCAATATTTAGCTCAGGGCCTGCCTAATGCATGCTTATTGGATTGCATTTAACTGAATTGCTTTGGATCCAGAGTAGAAGGAAACTAAGTGTAGGGAACATTAAATACAATTTTCTCATTTTACAGATGAGAAAACGGAGGCCCTAAGAAGTGAAATGGCTAGCCCATATTTATACAGATATTAAGCTGTAAAGCTGGGATTCTTGTGGGTTTGGATCCAGCGTCCTTTCCATTTGCTCCATTACTGTGTGGTGGAAAGTATTAAGGAGAGCTAACTTCTCAACATGGAATTCTGGTGAAAGGGCTTGAGAAGGGATATGCTAGTAAAAGTTAAATAATATACATATATTATACTTTTAAGTCTAATCTTTTAATCTGCATTAAATTTAATCTGCATTGTTAACATTTTCCTCATCAATTCCTTAGTTTAGACAATCTACAAAATAATAAATCAAACTTTGATTTCTAGCTTTTGAGCTTTAAATAAATACTCAAACTAAAATTTTAACGATTGGCTCTCAGGAGCCTGTAAGAACTTCTTCTAGGACATCCTTGGCTAATGGTAAGACTAATGATTATATCATGAGGAGATTATCTCAGTTTTATTAGAACCTGTGGGTTTTTTTTTTTTTTAATGTTGGCTCAAGAAAACAGAAGTGGGGCTAGGATAATGACTGCTACAAAGAGTATATTTTTTGACCTTCAGGGTGATTTCAGAGAGGCCTGGAAAGACATGAACTAATGCTAAGTGAAATGAGCAGAACCAGGAGATTATTGTATACAGCAATAAGACTATACGATGATCAATTCTGATGGACATGGCTCTCTTCAACAATGAGATGATTCAAACCATTGCCAGTTGTTCGGTACTAAAGAGAGCCATCTGCACCCAGAGAGAGGACTGTGGGAGCTGAGTGAACATAACATAGCATTCTTACTCTTTCTATTGTTGTTTGCTTGCATTTTGTTTTCTTTGCCAGTTTTTTTTCCCTTTCTTCTTGATCCGATTTTTCTTGTGCAGCAAGATAAGTGTATAAATATGGATACATATATTGGATTTAACATATATTTTAACATATTGAACATGTATTGGACTACCTGCCATCTAGGGAGGGAGTGGGGGGAAGAAGGGGAAAATTTGGAACAGGAGTTTTCTTACTTGGAAATTCTCCTCTACCAATGAAATCGCAGGACTAGTCTCTAAATTGGAGAAAATCTCAAAGAGCTATGTCTACATTAATTAATGAGTTCTAATTACAGCAATCTCCCTCCTGCACACACACACACACACACACACACATCTCACTGTCTTTCTACTACATTCGCAGATCAAAACAATTTAATAGGGATCATCTTCCCATATTATCAAGAATTAAACTTAATCATCTTAAAAGAAATTAGTACACCTTGAATTCAAACATGGTTTTCTTTTTCTTTCTCTTTCTTTCTTTCTTTCTTTCTTTCTTTCTTTCTTTCTTTCTTTCTTTCTTTCTTTCTTTCTTTCTTTCTTTCTTTCTTTCTTTTCCTTCCTTCCTTCTTTCTTTCTTTCCTTCCTTTTTCCATCTTTCTTCCTTCCTTCCTCTCTCCCTCCTTCCTCCCTATCTCCCTCCCTTCTTCCTTCTTCCCTCTCTCCTTCCTTCCTTCCTTCCTTCCGTCCTTCCTTCCTTCTTTTCTTCCTTCCTTTCTTCTTTCTGGACACTGAATGTAGATTGGAACTTTTTTAAACTTTATTTTTACTGTTTTATTTGCTTATTTTTTTTTTTAGCAATATAGCTAACACGGAAATATGTTTTCTATGTCTTCACATGTATAATCAATATCAAATTGCTTGTTGTCAAGGGTAACCTCCTTCTAATCTCTTCAGTTTGTTTTGTATGTTGTTTCCCTCATTATATTGTGAGTTTCTTGAGGTCAGGGACTGTCTTATGCCTTTGGACCGTGGAGGTGGTATCCTTAGCACTTAGCATGGTAGGGGTGGAATGGAAGAAAAGAATTTGGAACTCAATTTTTTTTAAATGTTAAAAAAAATTACATGAAATTGGGAACAATTAACAAATAAAATAATTGTAAAATGTTGAAAACAAACTCTGGATTTGTCTGTTGGAAGAAGGAAGAAATATTCTCACTTAGATGAATTATCCCTCCACCCCCAATTTGATTCCGAGAGGAAGCATGATGTCATCTGAACTATTGGCCAGAAAACCTCTTTTCTAATGAGCACTTCTCAATTATTGGCAGGCAAACTACCTCTGGACTGCTGTATTTAGAAACAGGGATCAAATAGTTTCTGTCTCTCACTTTTATAAATGAAGGGAGAGGCTTACAAACCTTTGCTTCTTTGTGGACAAGTTTTGTGTGTGAGGAGGCTTTCTGAAGTTCCAACATTCTCACAGGGTTTGGGGACATAAAAGCTTCTTTCTCTGCTAGGAGGGCATGCACAGACATGGAGTTTGGCGATATATCTAAGGCAGGAGGTTTCTGGAGAATTGGATCCAAAAGGAGAGGAGGAAATGACAGATACATAGCAACAACAGAGAGAGAACTATGATTCCCAAGTCTGTAGTACCATTCCAGGGAACCCACTTAGCCTGAAGTATTGTGAAGAACAACCTTGAGCCAAAATAGTACATGAATAGAGGAGTCCTGGGGCCAGTGGAGAAGAAAGAAGGGATTCTTATTTCCCACCAGGCTGTTTTCCTGCACTTTGTCTTCTCCAGAAACTTGTCATTCTGCAAAATAAAATCAACCTTGAAATGCTCATTTCATCAGATCATTTCCCAGTACAAGACTTCATTGTGTTCCCAAACTGGATAACCTCCTTCTACTCTTTTCAGTTTGTTTTTACGCATTGCCTCCCTCATTATATTGTGAGTTTGTGGAGGTCAGGGACTGTCTTATGCCTTTGGATGATGGGGATGGTATCCTCTGCACTTAGCACAGTGCATCTAGTGCTTAATGGTGTTTAATGTACTATTGGTACTTAATCAATGTTTATTGACCCTGAGTGTTTAACCATTGTTGATCAGAGCAGCATAAATGCCAAGCTGCTGTCCTTACCTTTGAGCTCCATGTCTGTAATCTTCTGGTAAACATAAGTGGAAGGGGCAAGAAAAACTCAAATCAGCTAATCTAGAGCTGAGACCCAGAGCACCAAGGCTGCTGCTATGGACATTTAATTAACATTCTGCTGGAGGAACTTGGTATATATACTGTTTTTATTGTGGTGTATGATAGCTGAAACCCAAACTCTCTCTGTACCTCTGAGCCCAATGGACAAGTGAGAAAGGTGAGAAGGAGACAGCCACTTTGGAAATGGGTCCCAGAATGCTCCTGTTTGATTTAATCTTTTATTGCTTATCTTGCCTTTTATTTCAAACAAATGTCTTTCTATATTATTTTTTAAGGAACTAATGTGTCATCTGGATAGTGTGGAAAGAGAAATCTGAGTGGGGACTCATGAGTTGTGGTTTTAAATGGATATTAATCCCAAGCATAACTCAAATCTGGGGGTAGCTCTCACAGTGATCCAGACTCTAAACAGTGTAAACACTATTTATTTATTCCTTCATTTTTTTCATTTATTTATTCTAAGCAATAAATACATCTGGTTGGCCATGAGGCTATGTGACTAAATAGACTAATAAAATCAGAGCCTTGGAAGGGTACTTAAAACTCATCTGGTCTGACAGAGGATAAAATTGATCATTCTTGAAATGATTGTGGGGAAACAAGCACATAAGCTATGAGCTGGTGTGACTTCTGGAAAATCATTTGGAATCATATATTTTTCTCCCCAAACTATATAAAGCAGCACTTTTTATAACAGCAAGAATCTGGAAGGGATGTGGATACTCATCCATTGGGAAATGACTGAATGAATTGTGGGATATTCCCATAATGGAGTGTTATTGAGCAGTAAGAAATAACAAATAGGAAGGATTCAGAGAAACTTGGACACTCTGGTTGAACAGATGCATTTCAGGCTAAGTATAAGCAAGAGGACAATTTATGCAATTACTAGAATAATGCTAAAAAACAAAAACAAGATCGAGAGACTGCTGAGCTCTGATCAGTTCAGGGACCATTTACGGCTTTAGAAGACTTGATGATGACCCATAGCTCCTTTGACCTATCACCATTATTCCAATCACCTAGCCATCTTTGAGCCTTACATTCCATGTTGGAAGAGAGAGCATAATGTGGTAGAAAGTGCTGCATTTGGGCTGAAGAAGCCTGAGTTTGAATCTTGGTTCTTCTGTTTACTAGTGAGGCAGCTAGTTGGGACAGAGGATTAGAGTAGTACATTATTCTCTCTCATCAAATTATTATTAAGATAATCTAAATTTTCTCTATAATATCCCTTCCCAAAGTAATATATTCAGATACTACTGAAATATGTCCATTCGGTGGCGGGGAACCCACACTTCTGGCGGCAGCATACTCCTTTTTGGGGATGGCTCTAATTATTAGGAATTCTTCCTCACATAGAGCTGAAATATCTTCTTATAACTTCCACCCACTGTTTTTAAGACAGCTTGACAAGAGATAATGAGCTTAAGCAGGAGGGATTTTTCACATACCACCCAGTATAAGTCAGGCTTTTAAATTTAAAAAAAATCGGCCCCCAGTTTGATATGCTGGATGGTGGGCTCTCCCCATCCTGGATACCAGTAGCAACAGCTGAAGGCAGCTGAGTTTACTGGAGTCTGTTATTGGAGCTACTGCTGGTGGGCCTGGGGGGGGAGGCCTCAATACACTACCTAGTAGCTGCTTCAGGACTAGGCAGTGGGGTGAGCTCACTTGGCAGTTGCTAGAACAAGAACCAGCCGGAATGTGGGTCAAAGTCAACATTTCTACAGAGAGAATTCAGGCCAGTCTATATCTGAGGTCAACTTATACCCCATGATGCCTGTTAAATGAGATGTTAGAAAAAACTTGCTGAATAAAAGAGGCAATGAGACGTTGGGTCATCTCTTTCTCTAGAGATGTTTTTAAGAGGCTGAAATAATATATTTCTTGGCAACAGGATGGCCTGGGTGCAGTGTTCAGGCCACCTTTCAGATCTAAGACTTGCTTTTTTTCCTTAGGAATATTTTTATCAGAGTCTATCATTCCTGCATTGAGAACAAGACTTCTAGGACTATCAGGAGTGAAAAAATCTCCTAGACATTTTTAAGTAAATATTTTTACTTTTGGATTAACCTAGTCATCTGACAATTAAAAAAACTTTTTTTAATGAACAAAAATCTATTTTCTCTTCCTTTTATCTCCTACCAAATGAAAAACAAAATCTAACCCTGGTAACAAATATGCATACTCAAGCAAAACAAAGCCTCACATTGGCCAGGTATTGGGGTCTTACAGAACATGATGCATTGGGAAACTTGCGGGAGGAGGAAGCTGGGAAAAACTGAGCTTAAAGCCCATTTCTTTCCTTCACTAGTTAGCTGATTCTGTTACCTTTCTGGGCCAAGATTCTTCATCTGCAAAGTAAAGTCACTGACGTCTTCCTGAGTTTCCTCTTAGCTCTAATAATCTTTGAAATTCTTTCTCAGGATGCTGAGTGAAATGAGCAGGACCAGGAGATCATTATATACTTCAACAACAATACTATATGATGACCAGTTCTGATGGACCAGGCCATCCTCAGCAACGAGATCAACCAAATCATTTCCAATGGAACAGTAATGAACTGAACCAGCTATGCCCAGAAAAAGAACTCTGGGAGATGACTAAAAACCATTACATTGAATTCCCAATCCCTATATTTATGCCCACCTGCATTTTTGATTTCCTTCACAAGCTAATTGTACAATATTTCAGAGTCTGATTCTTTTTGTACAGCAAAATAATGTTTTGGTCATGTATACTTATTGTGTATCTAATTTATATTTTAATGTATTTAACATCTACTGGTCATCCTGTCATCTGGGGGAGGGGGTGGGGCGGGTAAGAGGTAAAAAATTGGAACAAGAGGTTTGGCAATTGTTAATGCTGTAAAGTTACCCATGCATATATCCTGTAAATGAAAGGCTATTAAATTAAAAAAAAAAAAGAAATTCTTTCTCAGGATTCTGGTGCAATGGTTAGAATACTGGGTCTGGAATCAGGAAATCTCATCTTTCTGAGTTCAGATATGGGCTCAGACACTATTTAGCTGTGTGATCTTAGGCAAGTCACTTAATTGTTTGCCTCAGTTTTCTCACCTGTGAAATGAGCTGGAGGAGGAAATGGCAAACTATTCCAATATCTTTGTCAAGAAAACCCATAATGGGGTCACTGGGAGTCAACAACAAGATTACATCTGCCATATATAGTGTAGTTAGGTCATTCATGGTTTGGACAGGAGATCTGAGTAAATAATCTATGATTCCTCTCTGTGATCTTAAGATTTTATAAACCCAAACACTTAACACAGTGTCTGGCACATAGCAGGCACTTTATAATTGTTTATTAATGAAGGACTGAATGAGACCAGAGGGATTTGACCTAAATAGATACCTCTGTGGAACTCTTTCATATTTCAAACTAACCCTAGTAAAGAATAGCATATTGCAGAGACATGCTTTGAGCTCCCAATATCTTTCATAATCAGGTTCCAATCTACCTTTCCAGCCTGATTATACATTACTCCCCTTTTCTCTAGATGGCTAGACTAATCTTTTCAGTGGCTGTAGATCTCACTAGGGAGGCCCTACATTATTGAGGCATTGAAGCAATAAACACAACACATTATTACTTCCCTTTAAGCTCTCTAAGGTCCAGCCAACTTGACTTTATTTTTTTCTTTTTAAAGTTATATTGATGTGTTTTGTTTTTTACATTACACACATTTATAGATTAGTCCTACTTTGTGAGAGCTCTGCCATAAAAAAGTGTAACAGATAAGTAAAATTAATAAAACAGTGACCTCATCTGAAACAGTTCACATCTGTAACATCATTTCCCTTTCTCAATCCTTTGAACTGCTCAACAAACAAACAAACAACTAGAAATCTATTTTCTCTGTCTGTTTTCACCTGACTACCTACTGGGAGGAAAAAAGAAAAGAAAAACAAATTTCTTGTAACAAGTACACAGAGTCAAGGAAAATAAAATCTTTCAATGGTTGCATATAAAAATATCTACATCTCATTCTGAATTTTCTAAATCTAACCTCTCTCTATAATGAATATGGATTGTGTGTTTCATTTCAGTTTTCTGGAATCCTGAGTGGTTTTTATGTGGATTTTATTTTTGTGCATATTGTTTTATTATTTTGTTTTTGCATTATTATTATTTGTACATATTATTTTAACAGTAGTTGTTGTTCAATTGTTTTTCCAGTTGTGTTTGACTCTTTGTGACCCCATTTGGGGTTTTCTTGGCAGAGATATTGGAGTGGTTTGCCATTTTCTTCTCCAGCCCATTTTATAGAGGAGGAAACTGAGGTAAACAGGGTTAAATGACTTTCCTAGGATCACACAGCTAGGAAGTGTCTGAGGCTAGATTTGAACTGATGACGAGTTTTTCTAACTTCAAATCTGGCATTCTATCCACTAAGTCACCTAGCTGCTTTTAATAGTATTTTTTGTAATAACTCTGAGATTCCATCTCATACCTATCAGATTGGCTAGTATGACAAAAAAGGAAAATGATGGATGTTGGTTGGGATGTGGGAAAACTGGGACACTAAGTACCTTTGATGGAGTTGTGAACTGATCCAACCAGTCTGGAGAGCAATTTGGAACTATGTCCAAAAGGCTATAAAATTGTGATTCAGCAATAGCACTGCTGACATCCAAAAAAGGGGAAAGGACCTATTTGTACAAAAATATTTCTAGCAGTAATTTTTGTGGTGACTAAGAACTGGAAGTCAAAGGGATACCTATCCATTGAGGAATGACTAAACAAGCTATTATTATAATTATGATAGAATATAGTTTTGCTGTAAGAAACGACAAGCAGGATAATTTCAGGAAATCTGGAAAGACAAATAAACTGATACAAAGTGAAGCAAACAAAACGAGGTGAGTATTGTACACAGTAACAGCAATATTATACAACAAAGAATTGTAAATGACAGGTAAAGTGCTTTGCAAACTTTAAAGTGCCATATAAGTACTATTATTGTTATTGTTAGCTCTGTCCCTTTGCTCAGGCCTATAACAAGCTCTCCTTTCTGTGCTTCTGAAGATCCCCCATATAATCCAAAAGTCAGCCCCAGTAAAGCCTTCCCAGATCCTCAGGTTCTCACCCTTCCCCTATTGCCTTGTTTTTCTCTTACATATATTTTGAATACATTTATATATGTACATATTGTCTTTTTCTGCCTAGCATATAGTAGACATTTAATAACTTCCTTTTGATTGACTCCTGATAACCCCCCACATTGGAAAACAAAGTCGATGAAAAACTACTAGATTAGGGCCAGATTATGTCATTCAGTTGGATGGACATCCCACTGACGTCAGTTAGCAGCATATTTTGAGCAGGGACTGAAGATGGATGACGAGCTGGAGCAGAATTGAATAGGAAATTAGGCTGAGTCACATTTTGGAAAGTGCATTTCTTTCAGTGTTCTTCCCCTTGCCACAAAAATCCATTTTTTTTAAACAGTAACACCTGGTGATGCTATCTAGCTACAAATCATAGAATGTCACAGTCTCGGAAAAGTCAGGATTGCAGAAGACCAATACGTGAAAGGAAGATGATGGAGGAGATACACAAGCTATAGCGTGTTACTCATGATGATCCATCAGGAAAAGTGATGCACAAGCCATGCTGGAGGGTACATATGGAGGTGGGCCAGTCACAGATTAAGTGAATGAATATATAAATAACTGAAAAAGCATTTATTTTTATTATTAAAGTGGAAAAGCATTTATTAACTGATTACTGTGAAAAATATTGAGCTGGGGGCACAGGGGGAAAAAAAGACAATCCTTTCCCTCAGGGAGGTCACGTCTGGATGCTGTCTCCTAGGGATGCTTTGCGAGGCTGTCCTATCCACATCACATGTAGTATGCTGTTTCCTTCTGTAGCTCATTTTACAAATGAGGAATGTAAGCTCCTTGAAGGTAGGAATTCTCTTTTTTGCTTGAATATATAGTCCCTGCCCTTAGTGTTGTACCTAATTCATAGTAAGAGTTTAATAATGGTTTTATCCAATTTTCTATCTGAAAAGCTTTCCTTTGTTTTATGTCCATGATTGTCTAAATTTTTCATTTCCATTCCAATACATTTTATCTGTTTTGAGCAGCTTTACTCCTGTAAAACTCTTTAGAGCTTTGCTTTAATCACTGAAGAGGAATAAAGTTTTAAATTTACCAGGTGATAGGACCTGGGTCAAAGCCCAGAAGCCAAGAAAACAAAACCCATTAGCATCTAGTCCATGTTCTCTGTGACCTCTCTGCAGATTTCCTTTTATTTGAATCCTATCTTTAGCTTCCCAGATATGATATTAACCCAATTCTCCTACCTATCTAATTGCTTTTTGAAGCATGGCTCATTGCAAATGTTTGCTCTTCTAGTAACACCCTCTTAGCTCTTGTTGTCTTAACTAACCCCTTATGGGGAGCAGTGACTCAAATCTTTAGATCTCGGTTTTCTCTTGATCCTGAGCATTAAATGTCTTATCTTTGGCTTGGTGTGGAATAAAGAACCCGGATTTGGGAGTTAGGAGACCAGGGTTCAATTCTAATCACTTTAAGGTTCCACCCAACTTTCTCTCCCAGTTATAGTCTTTCTTCCTCTACCTAGTGATTAGGGGTCTCCCTGCTATTTGCTTTATTTCCTTTGTAAACATTTTGTTCTTACTCATCTGGGTACATATATCTCCTTCATTAGAACCACAGCCTCTTGAGTACAGGGAATATTTCTCTGTCTTCAGCCTCTTGAGTACAGGGAATATTTTTCTGTCTTCCTTCCTTCCTTCCTTCCTTCCTTCCTTCCTTCCTTCCTTCCTTCCTTCCTTCCTTCCTTCCTTCCTTCCTTCCTTCTTTCACTTTCCCTTTCTTCTTTCCTTCATTCCTTGTGCTCTCTCTGTCTCTCCCTCCCTTCCTCCTTCTTTCCCTCCCTCCTTTCCTCTCTTCCTTCCTCCCTTCTTTCCTCCATCATTCCTCCCTCCCTCCCTTCCATCCTCCTTCCCTTCTCTCTCCCTCTCCCTCTCCTTCTCCCTCTCCCTCTCTCTCTTCTCTCTCTCTCATCTTCTTCTTCTTCTTTCCCTCATTCCCTCCCTCCTTCACTCCTGCTCTCACCCCCACCCTCATTCTTTCCCTCAGTTCAATTTCAACCTCAGACACTCACTAGTTGTATGACCCTGGTCAAGCTACTTAATCTGTTTGCCTCAGTTTCCTCAATTGTAAAATGTAAAAACAGCAGCTAAGTCTCACAGAATGTTGTGAGGATCAAGTGCGTCAATACTTGTAAAGCGTTTAACACGGTGCCCAGCACCTAGTAGGTATTTCTCATATATTTTATATCAGATAATTCTCATTCCCTTCCGTTCATCGTTCATGGCGGCTAATTTTGGATGAGACAGTCATGGGGAGGTAAAGAAATATTCACTCTGGTTCTTTACATAAGGATCACCAGGCAGCAAAATAAAAGTCAGCTCATTAAATTTAACAGAGATTATGGAAGTTTAAGGTCGTTTCTCTCCTTTTGGCTAGAGAAGAAATTAGGTCATGGAGTCAGTGAACTGGCACAAGGGGCCAGTCGGGACATCAGTGGCAGAACCAACAGGAGGCCCCCAGTCTCTTGGCAAGAAGTCCCCGGTGCCCTCACCTTTGTGGTGCCCGATGTTTGAATGTGCCCTTTGTTCCAAGGAACAGCTGGATAGAGGAGCTGAGCAGGAACAGGCTGGTTTGATCACAGAGGGGGGATGGAAGCAGTCCACAAAAGCCGCTAGCGGTCTGCCATGCTAATGGCCTATTAGAATCTGCGATTCAGGAAAACTCTTACCACCTGGATGTTAATAGCTGCAATTAGTTATCCACCTTGGTCTGCCGCGAGGAGAGGTTGCCAGGTGACGTCCTACAGGATAGAAAGCTGCTTGCCTGGCAAGGAAAGCTGGGTCTTCTTGAAGTCAGATGCCTGCCCGGGGAAGCACAGAACAAAGACGGCCTTCCCTAAAAGATCCAGAATCTAAATGTCTAGAAAAGCACCTGATTCGCCTCAGTTTCTCATAAGTGCATCGGATCCATCGACCCCTTCTTTTGTTGGGAGGTGCCATTGGGCCCCACAGTGCTTTTTAATACTTGGTAAGGAGTTGAAAGAGAGATGGCTCATTACAGACAAGGTATACAGGGAAGCTGAGCAGCCCATTTCTCCTGTTCTATATAATAAAGTGAAAAATATGGTTTCAAAAGGTCCTTAAGAGACTATCTCTAATTCCCTTCCTTTTCTTTTCCTATACTGGAGGCCTGGGGCAGAGCTGTTCCAATTTCTTTTCTGAAGTTGAACCCACAATGGCAGTGATAGAAAACTATTCTATGGCACTAAAACAACAATGACACGGTAACACAAACAACAATAATAATAATGATGATGATGATGCTTTCAGTTCGACCCAATTGCTTTGAAAAGCAATTTTGCATCAACTCCCGTTTGTTATTCTTCAGTTAGGGCTGGCTTTTCACGCCCCCCCATTTGGGGTTTTCTTGGCAGAGATACTGAAGTGGTTTGCTGTTTCCTTCTCCAGCTCATTTGACAGATGAGGAAACTGAGGAAAACAGGGTTAAAAGTCACTTGTCTAAGATCCCACAGCAAGGAAATGTCTGAGATCAGATTTGAACTCAGGAAGATGTCTCCTTGACTTCAGGACTGGTGCATTATCCAATCGACCCCCTACCACTCATTGGTTTCCAATGAGGAAGCTGGGACATGGGATAATGAATAGTTGTTGCCAGATCATCCAGCTATAGACCTTCACTGGCCCTAGCTCATATGGCTTCACGAAGGTCATAAAAAGAGAAAAAATGGGTCCGAGAAAAAGAATTTCTCAGATAGGGCCAGAGAGAGAGGAAGAGAAAAGGCAATTTAATCCAGGATGAATAGTTTGTGAAGATTGGACAGCTGGTCTTGTTTGATTTTTTTTTGTAATTATCCCTGACAATTGATATTTTTGTCAGTTGTGGAATAGATCATGGAGGGGAAGGAGGAGGAAGCTCAACCTGAAGTGCCCAGGCTGTTGTTCTGCTGGGTTATTATGTGGAGAAAGGTGGTACAGAGTTTCCACAGAGCTTTAAATCCGAGGATCAAAGCCGGAATTGTGGCTTGGCCCCTTTGCCTCTCTGAGCTCAGGCAAGCCTCTAAATCTTGCTGGGGGTTGGTTTCCCTTCATAGAGGAGCTGAGAGGGGATGGCCTATGCAGCTATGATCTCCCCAGCATGCTGGACCAGCATCCCCTCCGCCTCCACTCCAGCATCACTCGGGTCTGATAGCTCAGCTTTTGGGAGTCTGCTCTTTCATGCCATTTCCTAGGTAACTCTGTGACGTGCTCCACCCTTTACCCACCTATTTTCAGTTCTATTGCTATTAGGATGCCCGTGATGGTTATAATTAGGGCTGAGAGTTTTGTTAAGATGGGTATTGTTATTGGAATTATTGTGGTAGGAGGGATGTTCATTGTTAGGAGGAAGCCTGTGAAGACACTTCCAAGGGCTAGTCATAAAAATTTTTTAAAATTTTTGTTGCTTAATATTTTATTTTTCCCAATTACATGTAAGAACAATTTTAACATTTTTTTAAAAAAAATTCTTTCTCCCTTTCTTCCTCCTTCCCTGAGATATCAATTCCATACAGATTATACATGTGCATTTATGCAAAGCATATTTCCATTTAGTTGTTGTGACTGAAGGCACAGACTTAAATTTTTTTTTTAAAGTTTAAAAAAGTATGCTTTAATCTGTATTCAGACTCCATCAGTTCTTTCTCTGGAGGCAAATAGCATTTTTTGGAATTGTCTTTTGGAATTGCCTTGGATCATTGTACTGCTGAGAAGAGCCAAGTCATTTACACTTGAGCATTGCACAGTTGATTATTATATAATCTAGCTCCCTGGGTAATAGGATCAGCCCTCTTTCAAATCTGAGTTACTGGAGAGCAGAGACATGGGGCCTGATACAGAGATGTGCCTGTTGTTCCACTCTTCATGATCCCAAGGAGGTTTCCTGGGCAGAGACACTGGCGTGGTTTCCTATTTCCTTCTCCAGCACATTTCACAGATGAGGAAACTGAGGCAAGCGGGATGAAGTGATCTGACCAGGGTCACTCATCCAGTGAGTGTCTGAGGCGGGATTTGAATCAGGGAGACGAATCTTCCTGAATCCAGGCCAGTGCTCCATTCCCCTACTGACCTGCCAAGTACATAGTACATACTTTTATTAAATTCTTTCCATTGGTCTGTTTCTCTTTCCTGTATCCCTCCTTCCCTCTGTCTCTATCTTTGTCTCTGTATCTCTTTCTGTCTCTCTGTCTTTGTCATTTGTGTCTGTCTCTTTCCATCTCTCTTTCTTTCTCTGTCTCTGACTCTCTGTCTCTCTCTCTCTCTGCCTCTCTCTCGGTCTCTCTGTCTCTATCCTTTGTCTCTGTGTCTCTGTCTGTCTCTCTCTCCCTATCTTTCTCCCCTTTCTGTCTGTCTCTGTCTGTCTTTTTCTTTCTCTATCTCCCTCTGTCTCTTTATCTCTTTCTCCACATGTACTCGCACACTTGCACAAACACATTCACTTGTGCACACACACACACACACACACACACACACACGGACACCCATATGTCTCTCTAGCAATCTATTCTTAACATGTTTAAACCCAATTCTATATCTATAATTCAAGTTAAAAGATTTTTGTGTGTGTTGTCATCAGAGGGAGACAAAAAAGGAGATGCGGAGAGACAGAAAGAAAGAGAACAAAAAGAGAGAGAGGAGAGACAGACAGAGAGAGAGACAGAGAAAGAGAAACAGAGACAGAGAGACAGAAACAGAGACAGAGAGGCAGAGAGAGACAGACAGAGAGAGAGAAGAGAGACACAGAGAGAAATAGAGAAAAAGAGAGAGGAGAGAGACAGAAGGATAGACAGAAAGAGAGAAAGAGAGAGATACAGAGACAGAGAGACAGAAACACAGAGACACACAGAGAGAAATAGAGAAAAAGAGAGAGAAGGAGAGAGACAGAAGGATAGACAGAGAGAGAGAGAGAAAGAGAGAGAGAGAGAGGCAGAGACAGACAGAGAGAAAAAGAGAGATAGAGACAAAGACAGAGACAGAGAGAGAGAAGGTGAGGGAGAAGAAAATGGAGGAAGGGAGAAAGGGAAGTAGGGAGACAGACAGAGACAGAGAAAAAGAGAGAAACAGCAAGACAGAAAGAATCCTTTTTAGAGACAAGAGTTTCTCATGAAGGTTGCATTTGAGTGGGGGATGACAATGTGGCAGGGGCTGGGGGAAGGGGAGGCCCCAGCAGAATGGAATGAGGGGCTGGCCTGGGTCCTTCCTTCCCATGGTTGAGAGAAAGCCTGTCAGAGATGGCCAAGTCAGGTGGATTTGGGGGAAGTTTTTTGTTGTTTTTAACAATATGCATTTAACCGATTATTGCCTGACTAAATGACTCGAGCCTTGCTGGGCCCCGGGCCTGAGGAGGCCAGAGCAGACCAGGCCAGCCCAGGTCAGCAAGTCCAAAGACAAGCAGCCAGTAGACAGTGAGTGATGAGCAGCCAGAGGAGAGGAGTCATGGGTAGGAAAGGGGGGACAGGGGCCGGCTTGTGAAGGGCTCTCCTGCTAAAGGGAGGCTTTTATTTTTGATCCTGAGGAGGACAGGGAATCTCTGGAGTCGTCACCTGGGAGGGATGACAAAATTAGGCCTGAGCTTTAGGCAGCTGGACAGAAGGGTTGGAGCGGGAAGCTGTGAAATAGGGACACGGATAGAAGAATATTTCACTTTTCTTTCTGAGAGACCATGAAGACGTGTGCTTTGCGACCAAAGAGAATGGGACTCCTATAAAAGATACTGTGGAGGTAAAAATGACAAGATTAAAGGATTTGTTCAAGGTCCCAAAGGTAGGAAGTAGAAGGGCTAAGATTTGAACTCAGATCCTCTGATTTAAAAGCAAAGGCTTTCCCTGACCATCCCACACCACCTTTTTCTATCTACACTTTGATTTCCCTACCCTTTCTTAATCCCCATCCTTCTAATGTGGCACTTTTTGGAATAAGATAATGCAAGGATGCTGGATACTACAAAGAGAAGCTTGCAAAATGAAAGGAGAGGACTTGATACAAAAATCGGGTGTCCAGGCTTTTTTCTGGAAGCAATACAACCACAAAACAATAGTTGTTGAAGAGATGGGAAGTACTTGTATTTTATACACTAAGGCTCTTAAGAACTTATCTTCTGTTCCTGAAAAAAACAACCCATACTACCTTGTAAAGAAGATAACAACTGGTATAAGTTTCCTCAGCCCTGAGGCAGCCTTCCCCAGTGTCAAAGTGACTCAATGTTTGTCCAACTGGGAGATACCTGTGAAGCCTTTTTTATTCTTTTTTGTAACATCTCAAGTTTTGTTTCTTTAGTGAGCTGGAGTCCAAAGGATCCAAGATGCGGAGTTTGAAGATGTGAGGTCGAATCCCAGGCCACAGAGTTAGATAGGACCTCAGAGGCCGTCTAGCTGAGAGGCTGGTTATTCAGCATCTGGCTCCTTTGGCTCCCTTGGAACCAGAGGGTTCAAACAAAAAGTTCTTTTATTTAAAAAAAAATACCCTCAGGCAAAAACAGTTCCCAAAGAAATTAAAAAGCATTTGAGAAAGATAAAAACAGATAAAAGCCACTAGTCCAAACATTAAATGCAGTTGGCCAAGAGGTTCCCTGGTGTCTCAAAAACTCTCGATCAAAGTTTTATAAAACTGCTTTTATAGTTTTCTTACCCAAAGAGTTCAATGCTGGGTCCCAGATTGATCCACCAGGGGGCAAAGTGAACCCAAACTTCCCTAATCTGCAAGTTGACTTGTCTGCTTTCAATATCCTGGCTGCTGGAGGGAGTATAGGGTGGGGCTTCAGTGGGGAGGAGGATCAGTTAACTCACAGCTCTCCAGTCCCACCAAACTGGACCTCTATCTCTCCTGAGTTCGGAGGCTTCCACAATCAGAGGACCCTATCTCTCTGAAGGCAACACATTTCACTTTGGGTCTGCTGACTGGGTAGGAAGTATGTCCTGACGTGGAATCTTAAACTACAAACTTGTACCCATTGTTCAATATTGCCTCTTGGAGCCAGCTAGAACAAGTCTTGTTAAGACTTGAAGACAGGAAGATGACCTGAGCGAATGGGAGGGAAAGTGGTGGATTTAGTGACATCCATCTTGGGTTTACATTTGATTTGGTCGCTTGAAATTTTGTGAGCTGGGACACACTGCTAAGCCTCTTGGTGCCTCAGCTGGACTGAATGGCATATAAAATTTTGTATTTTATTTTATTTTTACTGCACTTGACAAAAAACAAAAGGAACGGGCATTTCCCAATTCAAGAGTTCAACAGAAAAAGAACTGATAGCACATCATGTTGCTATCCTCTCTGCCATGGGCATTTTACTTTTCTGTTATATAATAATAAGTTCAATGTGCATCTTTCAAAGTTGTTCTGGGTGCCCTGTGCTTTTAAAGTCCTTTCTAGCCCAAAGCTACCATCATATGACCAATTCTCACCTTACATTTATTTGACTCCAAGCTACAGTCCTGTCCTTTCAATTGCTCTTAAAAAAGAATGGCTTCCTCTCCTTATTCAGTAGTTTTTTCAATGAAGTCTGACTCTTTGTGACCCCATTTGGGATTTTCTAAGCAGAGATATTGGTTCCTTCTTCAGCCCATTTTACAGATGGAGATACTGAGGCAAACAGGATTAAATGACTTGCCCTTGTCATGACAGGTGTTCACTGTGACAGAGTAATTCAATTTTCAGGAGAGGATGCTCACTAGAACAGAATTACTAAGGAGTAAGAAAAAGCAATGTGGGATTTGGGGTGTGTGTGTATATGTGTGTGTGTATGTGTGTGTGTATGCGTGTTCCACGAGAGAACTCAGAAAGGATCTCAATTTATTTTTCAGGCTTTGTTCAGAAGAGATAATGTATTTAGTATTGCTTCCTTGGAATCAAGTGTTTGGATGGCTCTCAAGGAACATTTGATTAGCGCACTGCACAGGACAGAAACACTCACAGTCCGCCCTTATCAGGAACAGACAGGGCTGAGAAGTACGGCCTCATTTGGGGGCTCCTTGTTCAGAAAATTCTCAATTACAGCTTCTGGGTACTGAACTGTAACTGCACAGTCTCAACAGCTTCCTTGATTCAAACGCCTCCGATTACCCACTTTCAAAATGCACACCAGTCATTACCCAGCAACCTTGAATTCCTAACAAGTTTATGGTCCAAGGAACATTTAAAAGGTGCAGAATTTATACCACAGAAAATAAAAGTTCCTTCTCAGAATTTCGGACTTCCTTCTCTTTGGTGAGATGCGTCCCTGACCGTTCTGTGCCTTGGTGAGTGTCTTTGGAGGGGGTAGGGCTGGGTCACCCCTGAACTCAGCTAAGTATCTATTTATGACACCCGCAGGTTTCTGCCCCATACCAGAGGGTCAGCAGGAAGGAAGGGCTATTTAAGTGCTGAGAAGTGGATTACGCTCTGCCTGAAAGGAATATTGCTGTAGGACAGGACGCATGCTCGTATGGTCTCATCACAGTAGGCGGACAGACCACATTGCAGAATTTCTAGGGTGCTCCAACTGTAGACTGGCCCAGTGCGTAGATAATATGATTTTAAGGATGTGTCTCTGAACAGAGACATTTCATCTATTGCCCAGAATATGTGCATTATATAAAACTCCCAAATTTGAGATAGAGTTCTGGGTTAATTATATATGTAGTAAATTGTCCCCCCCTGTGTATAATTTAATGCACACTCCATATAATTGTGCACATAATATATGTTTATTCAATGGAATTGTTTTTTTTTTTTAAATAGCACCTCTCCCATTGCTTTTGGTGAGCAATTCTTTGGCCAGACCCAGGATTTCCTTGACGGAAGGAATTGCAAGTGAAAAAACACCCTTTATCTCTGTAGATCAGCTCAGGTTCTGTATTTTACAGTCTTAGAAAATTGCCTCCAAGAGATTAAGGGACACTGCAGCCAGGGTCACACACATCCCATCTGGGTCAGTCCCAGGATCCTAACTCCAGGGAAGGTTCTCTATCCATTACATCATCCTGCCTCTCAGTGAACAATTCTTATTTGATAATTTGCTATAGATTATGGTACAATTAACACTCTATGGTTGTGTTGAAAAAACACAATTTTAAAAAGTAAGTTTTTATTGATCTTACATCATTATAGCTATTCTGCGAATTTTTCTCTACACTTCTCAGAGAGCCATTCCATATAATAAATAGTATTTTTAGAGAGGATAAAGTCTGAAAAAATGTGCGATGTATGACAACTGTAGACTTCTACCCCCATGATGGAATGGGTTGGGGGGGTATCTCCTGATATATTTTCATTCAAGTCTTGTTTGATTTAAAATTTTTGACATTTATTATTGATTTTTTTGGTGCATGTTTGTTTTTTATATTTATAATGTTGTGATTACTGTATGTAGTGTTCCCTTGGTTCTGCTTACTTCACTCTCTCAGTTCATGTAGATCTTTCTATGTTTCTCTTATATCAGTCATATTAGTCATTTCTTCAGCATAGTAACATCCCATTACATTCAGGTACTACAATTTATTTAGTCATTACTCACTTGATGGGCATCTTATTTTGTTTTGAATTCTTTGCTATCATAAAAATTGTTGCTATAAATATTTTGGAATATATATGAACTTTCTTCTTAGCAATGGCTTCCTTGGGGTATAAGCCCAGTAATAGAGTATCTAGTTCAAAGGATAGGGGGCATTTTCTAACTTTACTAGCAAAACTCCAAATTGCTTCCCAAAATGTTTGTATCATCTCATAGATACCTCTAATAATTTATAATTGCATCTATCATTCCACAATCCCTCCAATATTAATTAGTGGCATTTAAAAATAATTTTGTTTTGCCAATTTTCAGAGTATGAGATAAAAACTCAGGTTTGTTTTGATTTGCATTTCTCTTATTATTAGTGATTTGGCCTTTTCTGTATCTATTGAGATGATCACATGGTTTGGAATGTTTTAGTTTTTAATATGATTAATCATGTCGATTTCCATTGTTGAACCATCCTTGCTTCTCTAACATACATTTTAGTTGACCATTATGAATGATTTTTAAAAATATAAATTGCTGTAGCCTGACAAGATTTTGTTTAAAATTCTGAGTCAATATTCATTAATGATACTGGTCTATAGTTTTCTTTCTGTGTTTTATCTTTCCTTGGTTTACGTCTTAGGACTGTACGTATCTCATAAAAGGATTCTGGTAGGATGTTTTGTTTCTCATTTTTTAAGGAATAATCTGTTTGCTAATTGTTCTTTAATTTTTAAAATATCCCTTCTTTTGTGCTTATTGGCTTGTCATTTGGGGATTTTCTAGTTTTTTTAATGCCTATTTAGTTCATTAACTCTCTCTTTTTCCATTTTGTTAATGTATATTTATAGGAATATGATTTTCCTTTGACTACTGCTTTAATCCCCCAAATGTATAGTTCCACAATTATGATTTTTCTTTTACATCATTAAAATATATCATTTCCCCCCAATTACATGTAAAAACAATTTTTAATCTCTCTTCCCTGAGATAGTAAGCAATCAGATATGGATTCTATATGTGCAATAATTTTTACATAGCTTTTAATTGCTCCTATGATTTGTTTTTTTTAACCCATTATTATTTAGGATTCCTTTATGGAGTCTCCATTTGGGTCTATATTTTTGTTTGTGGTCTCTTGATATCATTGTTTTGGTTGTGTTATGGTCCATAAAGAAATATTAATTATTTCTTTCCTTTTATATTTGTATGAAATATTTCTAGTACACAGACAATTTGTGTAAAAGTTCCAGGGGTAGGAAAAAGGACCTGCATGTGCAAAAATGTTTGCAGCAGCCCTTTTTGTAGTGGCAAGGAACTGGAAATGAAGTGGATGCTCATCAGTTGGGGAGTGGCTGAATAAGTGATGGTATATGAATGTAATGGAATATTAGTGTTCTATAAGAAATGATCAGCAGGATGATTTCAGAAAAGCCTGGAGACACTTACATGAACCGATGCTAAATGAAGTGAGTAGAACCAGGAGATCATTGTACATGCAGCAACAAGAAGATTATGTGATGAACAACTGTGATGGCCTTGGCTCTTTTCAACAGTGAGGTGATTCAGGCCAGTTCCAATGGTCTTGTGATAGAGAGAGCCATTTGCATCCAGAAAAAGGACTATGGGGACCAAATGTGGATCACAACATAGTATTTTGACCTTTTTGTTTTTGTATGCTTGCTTTTTTTCTTTCTCATTTTCCCCTTTTTCATCTGATTTTTCTTGTGCAGCATGATAAATGGGGAAATGTTTAGAAAAATTGCACATGCTTAACTTATATTGGATTACTAGGGGAGGAGATGGAGGGAAGGGAGGGAGAAAAATTTGGAACAAATTTTCTGCAAGGATAAATGTTGAAAACTATTTTTGCTTGTATTTTGAAAATAAAAAGCTATTATTAAAAAAAGTTCCATGGGTGCTGAGAAATATGTATATTCTTTTCTTGTACCACTTAGAAGTTGTCATAATTCTTTTAATTCTAATTTCTCCAGCAATTTGTTGAGTTCCTTATTTTCCCTTTTATTAATCTTTATGTTGGACTTATCCAAAACTGATAGTGGAATATTAAAGTCCCTTGTCACTATTATGTTACTTTTGATGTTTTCTTGTAGCTTAGATGTTTTGTTTTTTCCCCCGGAGGTAGGTGCTAAGTATCTGGAGCATATAAATTAACTACTAATATTTATTGTTGTGGTTTCTTTTAGCAGAATATAGTTTCTTTATTCTATTTCTATTTTTTAAATGCTTATTTTTGCTTTATCATAATGATTTTTATCCCTGATTTTTTGGATTCATTTGATGTCTAGTAAATCGTTTTCTATCTCCTCAGGTTTATTTTGTGCAAGTGTTGGTTTTTTAAATAGGTTTCTTTTAAACAACATGTTATAGGGTGTTTTTTAAAAAATCCAATCTGTTATCTAATTATTTAATCCATTCACATTTAAAAGCCTTCAGCTCTCCCAGATGCCAGTTTCCTCCAGGAGCTTCAATTTCTCACCCCCCTCCAGAGAGAGAAAAGTATAAACTTTTCAAGCATCAAATCTCCCAGACCACACCCATTGTAAGGTTCCTGTCTCCCGTCATATACTGTTTCTCTTTACCCATAGACGTATTTATCAGTGGAACCTCCTTTCACCACCAAAGCAAGGCTTCTTTCCTTCCCCTCTCCCCTTTCAATTCTTTCCCTTTCCTTCTATTCTACTCCCATGAAGGATTTTCTCTTACTGAGACCACAAGGATCACACTGCCCTCATTAACAGTCCTCTATTTGACTTGGACAAATCTCACATTGCTCTTTATCCCCTTAATCTGTTCTCCTTTCACATACCCTCCTTTTGCATTGTAGTCCCACATAAAACATTAATTCACCTGTGGGCAGGATGTCTCCAGGTTCTGTCCATAATGTCCAGATCTACCTCTTCTCTGTAATATCCACAGAACTTCCTTTGCCTTATCTTCTTGTGTACATTTAGAAAGAAGTCTCTTTGTGGTTTCTCTGCTGTCAACTCTGTTGCTAATTTTGGCTGCTACATTTATTCACTCCTGTTACAATTTCTGATGTTTGGGGTATTCAAGAAGCAATTCAAGAAGCAAATAATCTTTTCAATTATGGTTTTATTTCTAATAATATTTTAAGTATCCTTTTAACATTGAAGTTCATCATTTTTATTTATAATTAAGCTCAGATTTCAGGGTAGGTCACATTGGACTGCATTCTAAACTCTACTGCTCTTAAGAATATAATTTCCTCCTATGTTTTAAGATGGTTGCAGAATAGTCTTGTGCTATTAAAATTTCCTTTTCTTTTCATTTGAAGGATTTTCTCCTGATTACTTATAGAACTTGTTATTTCTGAATTATGTTATTAAATGTAACCACTATGTGTCTTGGAGTTTGTAGCCTTGATTTTGTTGTTGTTCTGGAGGTGATCTATGAAATCTTTCAATTAGTATTTCATTTTTTATGTTCAGAAATTCTGGGCAGTTCTTTGCTATTATTTCCTTCATTGTGACATTAAGATTTTTCTGTCTTGTCATGTTCTTCTGAGATACCTATGATTCTTAAGTTGTCTGCATCCTGTCTATGAATTCAAATGAGCATGTTTATTTTTAATGCTATTATCTTTTGCTTCTCTGATGTTGTCCGCCACTTTTCCATATCTGCATTCCCAATCTATTGTTCTCTCTTTATTATTTTTTTGGTAAGAATTGCCATTGCAGATTCTAGTTTTTCTATTCTATTCATTAATTTTGTTGTGCAGATAAGAAATTCTGCTCTAATAATTCTTATTTCTTCTTTGAACCACTTAGAAACAGCATGTGATTCCATGTTCTTTTCACATCCCATTCACTTTCATCAAGGGTGGGATCATTTTGTTTTGTTTTATAATATTTATTCATAGATGTCTGAACTTGTTTCTGCAATCTGGAGGCCATGTTCTGGTCTTTTGTTAATGTTTTCCCTATTGATTTATCTACTTATGTTCAAGGTATTTGAGTTTTCTTCTTCCTGAGATCTTTAGTCATTTCATTCTTTTTCTCCCCCTTATTTTCCTCTATTGCTCGACTCTATCCTCTGTGATATTCCTTGGGGTTGCATATCAAAGCTTTTCAGTCTTTTCCTGGTCCAAGTAACTTCTGAGTAGACAGAATTGGCTCTATTTGGATGTTGACTTCTTTCCCCCAGATTTATCTATTGATCCTATGATTTGTTCTTTGATCCAGTGATTCTTTACAGTTTCAGTAATTTAATCTCCAATTAATTTTTATTTTTTGAGGCTGGATATCACAATCTCAACCATGTTGGACATGTAAAGCATCTCTTCATGAACTCAATGCCACCACTGCTCAGCATAAACAATTTGATCTACTCTATTTATACCCTATGTTGATTCACCTTTCCATAGGGAACTTGATGGCCCCTTTTTTAAGGTTCTCATCATATTGCTCCTGGACTTAGTACAGATACCTAATTGGCTTTTTCCCATTGCAGTTCAGAACTCCTGAGTTCAAGAAATCCACTAATCTTAGCTCTCCCTGTAGGCTCCATATCATTCCCAACTTCTAACTCAGTTTTAATCCTTTTTTCAGTGACCCTTTAGCGAATACAATTTAAAAAAATCATTTTAGTCAGTAAACTGTGTGTTTAATATTTATGTTTTTTGATATTTATTTGTGAAATATTTATACCTTAATGCATAAATGGTAAAAAAATACCATGAAAAGATGAAAAATATATACTCCTTCCTATTCCCATTCAATAATCATGAGTTTTATCATATCTAAGTTTTCTGAAATTTTATTTGGTGCTTAACTTCTTTCTTTTTTTTTTTTTTTGTTAGATTTGTCCATCTCTGAAAGGAGGACATTGAGGTCCTCCACTATTATAGTTTTACTATCTATTTTTCTCTTTAATTCATTTAGTTTTTACTCTAAGCTTTTAAATTTTATGATATTTGATATATATATATATATATATATATATTAAGTGCTGATCATAATTCATTGTTTTTTTAACCTTTCCACATAAGTTTCCCAAATTATCTCTTTTAAACTCTTTTTAATCTATTTTTGTAGTTGCCTTGTCAGAGATCATGATTGCTATTCCAACCTTTTTGCATGTCAGTGAAGTATCATAGATTTTGCTTCAGCTTCTTGTTTTAATTCTATGTGAATCTTTGTTTCAAATGTGTGTCTTGTAAACAACATATTGTTGCATTCTCAATTCATTGCTATCCTCTTCCATTTTATGGATGATTTCATTTCATTCATATTCACAATTATGTTCATTAATTGTGTACCTAAATGCCCATGATTGGGAAAATGGCTGAATAAATTATGTAATGTTATGGAATATTATTGTTCTCTTAGAAATGATGAACAGACTGATTTCAGAAAAGCCTGGAAAGATAGACATGAACAGATGCTGAAAAAAGTGACTAGAACCAGGGCACTGTGCATAGTAACAGTAAGATAATGTGATAATCAACCATGATAAACTTCACTCTTCTCAGCAATACAGAGATCCAAAATGATTCCAATAGACTTGGGAAAGAAATTTCCATCTGCATCCAGAAAGAGAACTATGGAGACTGAATGCTGATTTAAGCATTCTATTTTCACCTTTTGTTGCTTGCTTTTTTCCTCATCTTTTTTCCCCTTTGTTCTGATTTTTCTTTCTTGACATGACTAATATGGAAATATGTTTAAAATGATTGCACTTGTATAACTTATATCAGATTGCTTACTGTCTTGGGGAGGAGAAGGTAAGGGAGAGGGAAGAAGGAAAAAATGGAACTCAAAATCTTACAAAAATAAGTATTGAAAACTATCTTTATATGTAATTGAGGGAAAATAAAATAACTATTGATATTAATTTTTTTTTACTTTCGTACTTCTCTCTATCCTATTCATTATTATTCTTTTTGCTTTCTTTTCACTTTGAACCCTCTTTACAAAGAAAAAGAGAATGGTGAGGGAAAAGGAATATGTTCAGCACTTTCCCTTAATGCAATCTACTTTTGCTTCTCTGCTTCTATTTTTTTTCCCCTTTACCTAGACCTCAATCATAAATTATTATCTTTTCATTATTTCTTTTCTGAGTTAGGTCATTTTGCTTATCATCAATTGCTACCTCACACTTGCTTTTTTTTTCCTTTTCCCTTCTTTCTTTTGTTTTCCTATTATTTGATTGTGTTTCTACACCAAACTCTGCCTATTATATGTGTCATTCTGTATTCCATCCTTTTTTGATTAGTTTAAATGATTAGAGGTTCATGTATTGTCCATTCCCTTTACATTTCATTCTGGTTTTTATAATCTATTGTACACTCTGATTATGTAAGATAAATTTGTGTGTGTGCGCATGTGCACACACATGTGCACACACACATATACAAACTCATACCTTTATTTCTCTACCTCTTTTCCTCAGTGTAAACTTTTCTATTTCATTTCTTCTTTTATAATCATCAAAATATAACAAAACCACTTTCAAGTCCTTGTCTTATTTAATTCCTATTATCCTTTATGACCTCAGACTTCTGTGAAGATACTTGTATCATATCCCTCTAGTAGAATGAAGATATTTCACTCTTGTTTAATCCCTTCCAATTGCTCATTTTTTGTTTGTTTTATCTTTCTCTTGATACCCAGGTTTGTTTTCAAAATTTCAAAGGCAACTCTGGTCTTTTCATCTGGAATGCTTGGAAGTCCTCTATTTCATTTAAGATTCATTTTTTCCTTGTAGGATAAAACTCAAGTTTTGCTGGATGACAACATTTTATTTTCTACTTCTTTAAAACGATAGCTTCTAAATCTTGGATATTATTGGCTGTCACTCCTTCATACTTGATCCTTTCTTCTTGGAATTTTTTTTTCTTTGACCTCAGAGCTCTTGAATGTGACCATAATATTCCTGGAATTTATTTTTTCAGGAAGTGGCCTATGAATTATTTTTCTTTCACTTTGTTCCCTAGTTCTAAGAAATCTGAGAAGTTATCTGTCATGATTTCCTGGAATGTGATATCCAGACTCATTCATTTTGATGAATGATTCTTAAATTTTCTTTCTTTGATCTGTTTTCTAGGGCAATGTTTTTTTTTTTTTAATGAAGTATCTTATTTTTTATTCTATTTATGTCAGTTTTGTACTTTAACATTTTTTTAATCTCAAAAAAGCACTCATTTCTGTTTGGTCCATTCTAATTTTCAATGAGTCTTTTGTTAATTCTCCTTCCTTTCTTTCAGAGATCTCATTTTTCCTATTCTTTCCTCTAAGCCCTTCATTTCATTTAAAATCATTTTAATTAAAAAAAAAATCTTGCTTTATAAGTTTTAGAGATTCTAGATGGCCTTGTGAAGAAGGCAGGTTTTTCTTTGAGGTTTCCTTGTAGATATTTTGGAATCATTCTCTTTTTTTTTGGATTTGTGACTTGGGCTTTCTTGAATGCTGCATTTTTTCATGGATCTTAGGGACAGCTTAGGTAAAAAACCTGCCAACTTTTGGGGCCCTCAAGGCGTGTGATTTAGGGTGAAGTCTCCTTGGTGTGAGCTTTGCAACCTTTTGCCCTGGTTTTGAATCTGGGAGACACATGGAAACCTTGTTTGGAGTTTCAGTAGACTGCTGACTGTTAGCTAGCTGGAAGACTAAAAATTCAGAATGAATGATCTGAGACTCCCCCTTGATTTACACTCCCTGTACTCATTACTTACTGCTGGTGTTTCAATCTGAGACCCTCATTTGGAGTTAAAGCCACAGAGATGCTGCTAGTTTCTCTCTTTATTTCATGTCCAAAATGATAGCACCTGGCACAAAGTAGGTGCTTACTAAGTGTTCATTGATTAGCTGATTGATACTACTTCTTGCCCAATTACAAAGCAACAGGTCAGTCTTATACTTTCCTTTTCATCCATAGCATCTTCCTTTTATTTCTTCCTATTAATATAACAAAGATAAATTTCATGTTTATTGATTTATATGTGTATATATATACACATATATATTACATACATATATGTAAATCTTTATCATGTGTATTCACTAGAACAAAATTGGATTCTCTCTATATTTTTTATATAGTTATTTTGGTATAAAACAGTGACAAGAGGGCTTTATTTGCACTGAGGACCTGGGTTCAAATCCTGGCTATGTTGTGTACTACTCATATTGTCATGGGAAAGTGACTTTGTCTCTGGAGTTCAAAGCTTCTTTATCTATAAACACTGGACTAAATGAGCTCTTTCATCCTTAAATTTCTGATGCTATGTGTGATTAATATTAAGTCAAATGTTTTTATTTTAGAAATGTTTTAAGTTTAATGGGAAATAATTTTTATTTGTAACACCTATTTCAAATCTCTCAGCGGAGTATAGAAATTATAACTGTTGTTTAAAGACAAGAAATGTCAAGTGGTACAGCTATAATTGTTATTCTGTGAGAAGTATCTCTCTCTCTCTTTTAAAAATAGTATTTGATTTTTCCAAATACATGCAAAGATAGTTTTCAACATTCACCTCTGCAAAACCTTGTGTTCCAAATTTTTGTCTCTCCCTCTCCCTCCTCCCCGCTCCCCAAGACAACAAGCAATCCAATGTAGATTAAACCTGTGCAATTCTTCTAAACATATTTCCATGTGTCAAAAAGGGAAAAAAAAACAATGAGAGGGAAAAAAACCCCAAGGAAACAAAAAATGAAAATACTTTGATCCACATTCAGTTTCCATAGTTCTCACTCTGGATGTGGATGGCACTTCCTATCACAAGTCTATTGGAATTGCCTTAAATTAAGAGGTGTCTCCCTTTTGAGTATATGAGTTTATCTTTTTATATATGAAAAGCTATAAGATAAATTATGGAGAAGACAGAAAGAAGGTGAGGAAAAACTTGTTTCTTGCTAGTTAACACAACTGATATTTCAAGAAGAAACATTATAAAGGGCATTTTATGAAGTACGAGAATGGAGAGAGCTTCAGAGAACTTAAAGATATTGTTTTCCTATGACTTCTGGAGCAATATTGGGAGCTATTATAACCTTTTTCTTGTAATGCATGCTTTTGAAAATACATTATTTGTTATCATGAGTGAACTAAATGGTGTGAGAATGTGTTCTCAGAAGCAAAGGGATGTCATCTACAGAAACAGTGAGGATTTAAGGTTGAGATTTTTCTCATAGATAACAAAATTATCTGTTTTTGCTTTATTGTTCATCATATCAATAACACGTATGTATCTGGAACTTTAATTGATTCTAAGGATTCTAGGGAATTAAGGGATTTAACCTAGAGAAAGGTATGAGTACTATTGGGAGAAGTTTTTTAGTTTATTGAATAAAGATGTCTAATGAACTGAAATGGGGACTCTGAGCTTAGTTTATAATTGAAAAATAGGTTAAATTTGTATTTATTAACAAGGAAATATATAAATTTGCTTCTGGATTACTCTAGAGCTCAGGATAACAAGATTCAATATGGGGTCAAGTTGAGTAGTAGACTGGTGGAGGACTTCTAAGTGAGGTTGATGACCAGTGTAATCCTATTACATATATATAGGAATATATTCATAAACTCTTGTTACACATCTCAGACACATGTAGATATATGTGTATATATGTCTGTTTATACATATGTGTAGATGTAAATGCATGCATGTACATATATGGACTATATCTATATATTCCACCCTGATTACAGCATGAATTCCTTATTTATTCAAGCTGAAGATTCAGGTAAATCATAGCTCTTCTTCATTAGTGTAGCCAAGGGCTGATCAGGATGTAGAAGGTTGGCAAAGCTTGTTTCCTGGAGATAAAATAAAATCTGCGGAGCTGATTAAAACACTGAAGAAGAATTAATTCAAAAAGGATAATAAAACACCTCTCTCTCAGGCTTTCCAGAAAATTAGCTAGTCAGTATGCATGATTTGAGCATGAAGAGGGAGAAGCTATTGATTTACAAGGAATGTCTCTGTTATGTCATCAAAAAACACTCTTCCGCTAATGTCACCCTGGGCCTGAGGAGATCTGGCTGAGATTGGGGTTAAATTTGCCATCTTTAATTCAAAACAGAAGGAGACTCCTCCTTTCACCAGTTATCGATGACCACGGACAACAAAGGCCACAGTACTTCCCCTTGCTAGTAGCAGGATGAAATAGGGAGAGCCGGAACTGGAAAAGGTTTTGAGAGAATTTCAGGGTAAATCATAAAACACCACTGAATTCATAAAGTATGGTTCATTAGATTTATTATTAAAAATGTCAAGGAACATCTGCTTTCCTGCCTCTCTTCTTGCTCTGCTTCCCCACCCCCAGCACATTAGAGGCCATCTCAGAATAAATTACAGCCCCTCTCAGGGACTGATTATTCCAAGTCTTAGCTTTACCTCTTTTTCTCCTCCTGCTACCTATATTTGCCCCAGCTTGTCAGCATTGACACTTTCTGAGCAGAGATGCAGAAAATAAGAAGAAAAAGCAAACTGGTCCATTTGGCAACCTGTCAAAAAAAGATCTGGTGATGGTAGAGGTCAGATCTCTTTCCTAAAACAATGTTTTTTGGCTTTTTCCAGGAGGATTCCAGGGCATTTAAGTTGCCCATCTTAACTGATGTCTCTGTTCCTATGGATGATTGAGTGTTAGCCGTGTTCCTGTCATCTGAAAATGAACTACACATTATCAAAAGCAGGCAGGAGTGTATTAGTAGCTAAAGCAGCATATAGGGCATCAGTATTAGGAGACCTCCTCAGTGAATTTAGCCTTGCTTGGAAATGTCATAATTAATAATGAATACCTTCCAGCTCTTTGAATGGGAGTCTGTGTAAGGTAACCTTCATTTACTTCCGGCAAGGTACAGGAGTCTCTAGTAATTGAATCAATTCAATCAATTGAAAAGGTCGCTTTTTGTTATTTTTTATTTTTAAAAAATGAGTCCATCTTTGAATGAATGAATGAACAAAGAAGCACCTATTCAGTTCTTCCTATGTACCCAGCACTGTTCTAAGCACTAGGGAGATGCAAATAGAAAGGTGAGACAGTACTAGAATTGAGAAGCAGGTTTAATCCTAGAAAGAAAAGGAATGATGAGCCTATGATACGCTGAACAGTTCTACCTGTCTAACTGCCTTGTCTCTTTCTTTATGTTTCTATTTTGTACCATTGTCTACCATTTTGTACCTGTCTGAATACCTGCTTCTCTGTCTCTTACTTTCTCTCCTGCCTCCTCTCTTTAGGAGGAAATACAGCGGTGTCTGTACTTCTCTGCAGGCAGAAAAGGAAGTTACTCACCTGGCAGGTGGGTGAGTAACTTCAAATATTTTTTCTTTTTTCCCTCCTTTTTCTCTTTCTATTCCAAAAATTGGGAAGTCCAGATGAATGCAAGTCAACTCAGTTGTTGCCATGCTCAGGACAGATATAGATTGTCAATCTCCATCATCCCCTTAGGATAATTACATGATTTACACCTGTAGGATTAATGTTAAGGATTCTATTTTCAATATTTAGGAGCTGCTTTTGGTAGATCTGAATATGTGCCTGCACAATTCTGCTTCACTTAAATCCAATTCACTTGTAACTCAAGATATCATCCTCTTGATGTCATCAGTCCTCTTCGAGACCAAAGGATGAACAAAAACAATATTTGTACAGAGAAATTTCCTTGATCGTAGATGTGCTTCATGGTCCTCTCAGACAAAGTTGTTTGAGTCTTCAGGGCTCTCATGACCAAAGCCTAGAAGATACTTAGAATATTGTCCCCCAACATGTTTGGGTACAAGCAGACATGACAGCATCCAAGTCCAGGACTGATTCCTGATTCTGGCACTTACAAGCTAGAGACAAATCTGAGCTTACTTCTTTATAAAATGAGGGAGCTGGATTTGATGACCTCAGAGATCCCTTCCTGGTCAAAATTATAGAATCATAATATCATGAATTTAGAGTTAGCAAGAACTTTAGAGAGAAGATCTAGTCCAAATGCCCCATTTAAAAAGAAACAGACCCAATAAGAATTCTTATGACTCCAAGATTTATTATCATCAGGGCCCAATCCCATCCAGTATCTGCTAAGTTTGATTTATCTCTTCACTATGATATTTGCTTTTAATTCAAATATATTTTCTTTTTTTCCTCAATTAACAATCCACATCCTCACTATTTTACTTTATATTACTTGTAAACAAATCTTTTTGTGATACAAGATTTCAAAGTGAGAGCTTCAGAATAAAACTTTGGCAATGAAAACAAAAGAAAAAATTATAATTCAAATACATTTTCAATCTTGCTTCAGTAGTAAGCAAAAAAGTAGAATCTCTTCAAAGATTAGGGCAAAACCACTAAAAAATGGCATTCTGGAACTTCTACTCACCTCTAAAGACAATCATATATCTGAACATTTCCCTTACATGAAGCACTCTCTCAGTTGATTAGATCCTTGACCCAGGACCTTCCCTTGCCCATCTATATGTTTCCTCCAGTGTTGCTAAAATAATGGACCAGCTACTGAAGCCTTTCCATCCCCCTTTACCCATTCAAATTTGGGTAGCTCAGAGGTTGGGACTCAAGGGTCCTATGGGCACTCCAGACTTTAGATCATTATCAGTATTATATCAGCTCCATTTACATCAGCTCCATTATGGCTTATGGCAGCTTTTGTGGGCTAGTCTGGGAATCTAACCATTTACAAAATTGTTTTTATGGGAAAATGTCTTCTGACTTCTGATTTACAAATGAACTTTTGGAACACAGCCTGTTCAAAATGGAGGATTGCCTGTAATAGACTCAGAGACATTCCATATGGGAGACAAAGAGTCCATCCAGGTACATGCAGTTATAGATTACTGGCAAGAAGGGTTTTTTGTTTTTACTCTGCAAACAAAAAGGGAAAATAAGATTTCTCATCCATTCATTTACAAGATAATAGGATAGAAAACATGGATAAAAAGATTAAGGGAAAGGGGAATGTTATTTTTACATTTATTCTGCCTAGTCCAAACAATAAAATATTGATGAGCATAGTCTTAAAGTTGCATTTTATTTTTTATTTATTCATTTATTTTACTGATTGAAATAAAAGAATGAAAAAAAACATTTATTAAGTGTTGTATAAGAACTCTGTCAAGAATTGAAATACAAAACATTAGGAGTTCTTGCTTACATTCAAATAAAGGGATTTATGGACAGGGAGGAGGTATTTTGGGTTACAAAGTTATTTGGTTGGTGAATGGAGTCATAGGGGAGGAGATTGGCATTCTCCAAGAGTAATGGCAATATTGATTTGATTATGTTTCCAAACTGCTAAGGGGTATATTCTCAGTGAGGGAGGAAGGAAATAAGTGTTTATTAAGCTCCTACTACATTCCAGCCACTTGCTAAACATTTTATAAGTATTATCTCCTTTGCATATAACAGCCCTGGGAGATGATATCTCCACTTCATAGATGAAGAAACTGAGGCAAACCGTCATTAACTGACTTGCCCAGGTTCACACAGCTAATATGTCTTTGAAGTTGTATTTGAACTTGGGACTTAGTCCAGGTCCAGGACTCTCTCCCTAATACCATCTAGCTTCCTCTATGAATAATCAATAACCTGTATTCCTATAATTATATATATATGTAAATTATATATTATATATAATTCATATAATTAACATTGTTTTTCCATAACCAAATTATTTTTTAAAAATGTTTCCTTCTTAATTTATTTTTCTTTAATATCTATAATTAATATTGATATATTCTCCTGATATTATGTACTTTTTTATATCAACTTATATTTTATATTTACTTAAGAATGAAAGCTCGAAAACACTTTTGAGGAACAAGGTGAAAGGAGAGAGAGAATAGAATAAACGACAGAGGCAAATGCAGTTAGCAATATTGTAAAAAGATTTTTGAAACAAGTTTCTCTGATGAAGACCTTATTTGTCAAATATATAGAAAACTGAGTCAAAATTTATAAAAAACAAGTTGTTCCCTAATTGATATATGACAAAAGATATGATCTATGCCCCAAAAGCTATAAAATAAATATCCTTTGACCTAACAATACCACTACTAGGTATGAAGCCTAAAAGATAATTTTTAAAGGAAAAGGATTTATTTTTTAATTAAAGCTTTTTATTTTCAAAACGTATGCATGGATAAATTTTCAGTATTGACCCTTGTGAAACCTTGTGTTCCAAATTTCTCCCTTTTTCCCCCCTCTCCCTCCCCTAGATGGCAAGTAATCCAATATATGTTAAACATGTTAAAATATATGTTAAGTTCAATATATATACATATTTATACAATAATCTTGTTGCACAAGAAAAATCAGATTAAAAAGGAAAAAAAAAGGAGAAAGAAAACCAAATGCAAGCAAACAACAACAAAAAGAGTGAAAATACTATGCTGTGAACCACACTCAGTTCCCACAGTCCTCTTTCTGGGTACAGATGACTCTCTTCATCACAACATCATTGGAACTGGTCTGAATCATCTCATTGTTGAAGAGAGCCACATAAAAGGACCTATTTGTACAAAAATATTTATAGCAGCTCTTTTCTCAGGATGAAGAACTGGAAACTGAGGAGATGATAAGAAATGATGAGCAGGATGTTCTCAGTAAAACTTGAAAAGTCCTCTGTGAACTCAAAGTGATATGTACCGTGTACAAAATAATAGCAATGTTGTGGGATGATCAACTACGAATGACTTCACTATTCTCAGAAACCCAATGATCCAAGACTACTCTGAGAGACTTATAATGATAAATGCTGTCCAAACCCAGAAAAAGATAATTGTGTCTGAATATAGATTTTTTAAAACTTAATTTTACTTGAAGGTTTTTTGGGGAGGAGGAGAGGGAGGAAAATCTATGTTTTCTTTCTCAAAGTAACTTTTATGGAAATATTTTGTGTAACTTCACAGGTGCCTTCTCATTGAGGGGAGGTAGGAAGAAAGGAGAGAATTTGGAACTCAGTTTTTAAAACAAATATAAAAGATTATTTTACATGTAACTAGGGAAAATAAAAAATGTTAAATTTTAAAAAGGAATGTAGGCTTGTTGAAGACAGGGGCTGTTTTGTTTTTGTTTTTGTTTTTTAATTCCCAGCACCTAGCACACAGAAAGTAAATGTTTGTTGCATTTACTTGACTAATTCCACATCTTTCTGGTTGCCTGCTGCATGAGCACTCTGGGGGACTTCCACATTAGGGCCTTCTCTTCTTATGGCGATCTCCTCCCTGAGATCACAGTTTGGGGAAGGACCTCAGCCATGTTTCACCTCCTTCTTGTCTTGTCTGCCATCAAACTTCACCTCTTCCTGTACCACTGGGGAAACTTTGCTCTGGAGCCTCTTTCTTCCTTAGCACCTTCTTCCATGGGCACCTCCCCACCAATTTCTAGCTGTGCTCTGTTTCTCTTTTTTCCTTTCCTTCTTCCTCCCTCTTCCTCCTCATAACAACTTTGGAAAGTAGATACTTAACACAAAAATTGTTCATTGATTTTTTAAAAAAATTGACTCTGGATTCCCAGTTTTGAATCTTAAGAAAGAGGTATGTGGGATGAAGATGCCAGATTACAAGATGGAGAATGGATAGGAAGCCACTCCAAGCACATCCTATTTTGCTGACCCAGGTCCCCAAAGTACCCTAAAATTATTTAAATTTAAGGCCACGTATCACAGTGAATTGAGAGCTGGCTTTAGAATCTCCAATATCTGGTTTCAAGTTAGCTTCTGGTTCATATTGGCTCTTGGGGCCCCAGATGACTTTCTTGGATTCTTTAAGTTTCAAATCTGCTTTAGTAGAGGAAATTTTCTCAATAGTAACACCCTATTCTGCTGAAATCAGAGGCCCTGACCAAAGATAATTAGAGAGACAGACATCTATGATGGATGGATAGATAGATAGATAGAGGAATAGATGGATGGACATACAGACCGATAGATTGATCAACTGATCGATCTTAAGGGTATCCTTGGGCCTACTAAGATTTGAGACAAGAACAAGTACAAGCTTTAGCTTCTTCTAAAATTCTCTCCCTCAGTTCACCTGCTTAGTAATTCCCAGAATTTCTTTAACTGGAGGACAAAGATTTCCATGTCATAATTAGAGAAAAAGGATTTTAAAATACAATTATGCAAGAAAGTTAATACATCAGTATAGATGAGCTTTAGTCAAAGCATAAAAGATATTAGAAGATCTTCTCCTGTATTGTTAGGAGGGAGTTAAAAAGCATCAAGACTCTAAACATCTTAGATTAGGAAGAATGGGATGGTATCTAGGGAAAAAGAGAGACTAGAGATCTGGAAGACAAACTTTGCTAAAATCACAATTTTGGCCTCTTGGGTCCTATTTATCTTTATCTATCAACAAACAGAAGCTGTATGCAAAGATATGTCACCTCCTGCTGAGTAGGTCAAGTCCTACACAGGCTGGCTTAGCGGGAACTGTGGATAGAACTGGAAGGGAACAGTAAATGAGAACATTGTTGACCTCCGAGGTCCCTTCCAACTTTAAATCTATCAGCCTATGAATCCATAAAGTCGTGAGGAATTATCTTAGAAAAGAGGTAAACACATAAAGTGAGCTCCTTTGGGTTTAATCAAGGAATAAACCCTTTCAATCTCTATGCTATTTCCCATCAGACTTAGAGATTTATATCCAGAGGTCAAAAGTATTTTCGTTTGCCCACTGATTTTCACATTATTCAGTGATTCTGTTAATTGATTAGAAAGATGTTGAATATGGTCAGTTACATCAGCATAAATTTCTGTATGACTTAATAGTTGATGGTAATATTTTGGGATTCTTCCTTTTTCTCTCTAATGGCAATTTGTTTTCTTATGCAAATCAGTTTTAAAGTAATAGCACCAGTGTTTCAGGCCATTTCCAATGGTCTTGTGACAAAAAGAGCCCTCTGTACTCAGAGCACTGTGGGGACTGAGTGTGGATCACCACAAAGCATTTTCACTTTTTTTGTTGTTATTTGATCACATTTTGTTTTATTTCTCATTTTTTTTTCTTTTTGATCTGATTTTCCTTGGGCAGCATGTAATTGTGGAAATATGTATAGAAGAATTGTATGTGTTTAATATATTGGATTACTTGCTGTATAGGGGAAGGAATGGGGAGAAAGGGAGGGAGAAAAATTTGGAACAAAGTTTTGCAAGGGTGAATGTTGAAAACTATGTATATGTTTTGAAAATAAAAAGCTTTAAAAAAGAGTAATGTCATCAGGTCAGAGGCTTAGTGACTCAACTATATACAATTCACATGTTGTTTTTGTAAACACAGGATGTGGTGTGTGGAAGGTAAGTTAAACCCCATTATTACTCTGACCACCTCCTCTCTCTGGACTCCATGGAGATAACCCAGGACCTAGAGTCCAAGAACTTGGGAGCCAGTGCCATCCCCTTACCCACTGGTCCTGCATCTAGCCTGGTTCCCACAGCCATTATCTAGGAGAGCCAGCCTAGAGGAGAAAGATCCCACCCTCCCCAGGACCAAAACCAATTGCCACCAACATGAGACAGTAAGCCCTTCAGACCTCCATTACCAGCCTGAGCCCGTCCTCCAGGGAGTCACTCTCTGGAAAGGTAACCTGACAACGGACTCTGCAGGTCCTTGTCCAGCCCTATTTCTCTCCTGATCTGTCTCACATCTCCACCTGACTCGCAGATATCTTGAACTGTCTATTCCTATAGACATCTTAAGCTCAGTATGTCCAAAGCAGACACATCTTTCCCCCCAAACCCTCTTCTCTATCTTCCCACTACTCTTGAAGGCACCATTACTCTCCCATCATTCATCTCAGGTGTCTCCTCTTTTTCTGTCTCTTACACTCCCACCCCAACTCTTGCTAAATCCTGTCACTTCTACCTTCTTAACAGTTTTGGATATTCCTCCCTACTTTCTTCTCATTAAGGCCTTTAGCACATCACACCTGGACTGCTACAACACCTGCTACTTAATCTCCCTGACTTGTTTCTACCCACTCAGGTAAACTCATCTTATTAAACCAGGGCTTCTTAAGCTTTTTTCCACTCCCAATCCCTTTTTGCCCAAGAAATCTTTACTCACTATGGACACTGGTTAATTCATGGAAATGCTGGGATGGTGTCCATAGTGAGTAAATGGTGCTCTGATAATGAACAATAAAAAGGCAGAACTAACTCCATTCTTTGTATTTTATTTATGCCAAGGGGAACACAAAAAAGGGCAAGACAAAAATGGACAATAAGGAGTTAATGCCCAACGTAAGTTTTGTCACCTACTTGCCCTTGATGAATTTACATCCCCTGGCTTCCAGACTATATCCTTGGGTACTGAAAGAACTGGTAGATTGTTAATTGAAAAACTGTATTAGTATTTAAAATGATGGTGAAGAATGGGAAAATTTCTACAATCCTGAAGAAGAGCTGACACTCTGGTTTTCTGATAAGAGAACAAAATAGGAAGCTGGACTGGAAAAAATTTCCAGAAATAGTTGCTTTTCAGGCTTGCTGATATCAGTTAGCAGTCCTTTCAGGTTCACCAAGGCATGGAAACCCCTGCAAACGACTGTACAATCTCTCCATCATGGACGTTACCTGGTAGTCTAACGGTACTTGCAATTGGCAGGGGGCTGCTTATCATTCACGGGCTGCCTAGTTAATCATCCATTTAAGCTTTAAATAGTAATAGCCTTCTCTCCTTATGCCCCCCATAGGGCTTGTCCTCTTAAGCTCACTCCTCCTCAGCCCAGTACTTTAAGTTATAGCCAACGAGTCAAATGCTAATTTAAGTCTAGGAGAATTCACCCAAATGCTGATTGCTTGGACCCTGGGGTTTTGCCCTCTATAATTATTGCAGCCTTTGATCCCCAGCTCTTGTTATCTGTAAATTCTCCTTAAAGCTTTAAAAAAGAGTTCCGTGTAATTTGGAGAGTTTAGATCATGGTCAGTTGTCTGTAAAGGCAAAAATCTTCTCCTGTCTCTCCTTGCAGTTTCTACTCCCATCCATCTGGCCCCTTCCCTTGTCCCTCACCGGAACCCTAGACTCTGCTTGTGTCCTTTAGGGGTGAGCTTGCTTGGGCCCAGCTGCTTCCCACTCACCACTATTCTCTTGTCCCAGTACCAATAATAGGGAATCTCCTTAAAACCGGCCTCCAGTCTCTGATCCTAGATCTTGGAAAACGAGGGTTCCATTATCTAATCCTACCTGGCTTCTTCACTGTTGTAGAAGTATTTTTTTTCCTCCCCAATTGACTCTCTCCAAGATAACGTCCACAGCTCTTCGTCTTCTCTCCCCCTTTCCCTATGAACAGAGGTTTTATTGAAGGTTTACAGACCACCGGTCCCAAGCTCTCTCCTCTCCGCAGCAGCCTCCGTTCTCTTCTGCTTCCCTCCTCCCCAGTCTCAGATGAAAAGATGGGCTTTTTCTAGGTAAAGGCTGATCCCTCCAATTGTGCAATGAATCCCATAAATAAATCAATAAGCATTTATTAAGTACCTACTATGGTACTTCCCTCCTTCTGGGGAAAAACATACAGGGATACAAATAGTGAAACAATTTCTACTCTCTAGCTTACATCCTTGCACTCCACCCCATTGCCGGCTCATCGGAAACCTCATTCTCGTAATTATTCCCTCTTTTTCCTAGCCTCAATCTCTCTCTCCATGCCTTTCTAATCAGGTCTCCCCATTAAAAAAGAACCCAAAAACTTCACTTCCACTGCTTAGGTGACAATTTAGCCTTTTGTCCCACATTCCTAAAGAGTTATCTACATGTTATTGTTTGGTTGTTTTCAGCTGTTTCCAGAACGTGATCTCCTTTGAGGCTTTTTGGGCAGATACTGGAATGATCTCCATTCTTTCTCCAGCTCGTTTTACAGATCAGAAGCAGCTGGTAAGTTCCTGGACTGGACCCGAGGCCAGGTCCTCCTGATTCTAGGACTGGCACTTTATCTGCCGTTTGTTGCTCCCGCTGTCTACCTGTCTACACTGGTCACTTAAGTTTCCTCACTTCCAACCACTCAGTGCTTTGCAGTCTGGCTACTATTCTCTTCAAGGTTGTTAAACCTCTTCTCAAGCCTCACTGTACCCGACATCTTTCTTTTGCCGTTGTAAACTCCTCCCTTCTTTCTAGTCTCTTGGAGAGCTACTTACCTATGAGTTTATCAGCTCCAAGGTAAAAGTACTGTCCAAGCCCACACCCTGCCAGCTCTGATCTCCCATAAAATCACCTGCCTGTGGCCTTTTCTCTACTGACGTCCCATGGGTGGGCCAAACTTGCTGTGTTCAAGTAGAATGTATTCTTCTCTCACCAACTCCTGCTCCCAAACCTTTCTTCCTAATCATTATTTCTGTCAAGGCCCAACCACCAGGTTCACACAACTCAGTCATTCTCAATTTTCCTCTTTGCCCTCACCCAAGTAGCTCGCCAGTCTTGCAGATTCTCACCACAAAACTCTCCTGCCTTTCCCTTTCTGGGTTCTAATTCAGGTCATCATGGGAGTATTTCAATAGCCTCTAATTTGTGTCCCTTCCTCCAATGCGTTTTTCCATCCAGCAGCCAATCTTGACCAAGCCTCTGCATGAGGAGCTTGCCACTGGGGAGGCGGGGCTCCTCTTTCTGGCTCTGAAAGCCATTCCCGGCCTGGTTCACAGCCTGGGCCTCCATGTTGCATTTCTCCTTTCCCAGACTTTGCACAGCCGACCCCTTGTCCCTAGGTTTCCCCCCTTACTTCCGCCACTTGGAATTTCCAGCTCCCTTCTCCAGGTTCATGTGTGGAAGAGGGACCAGAGTATTTGTTCTTGTTTTTCCCCAGAAGGTGGAAATGGAATCACGGAGGGGTAAGTGTGGACTTGTTGGGAAGAACCTTCCTTACGATGAGACGCAGACCCGGCTGCCCCAAGAGTGGAGGTTTTCTAGCAGAGGCTGACCTGTCCCAGGGCGTTTCCCATGAGCTGCAGAGGTCCCATCTACCCCTCTGGAATTCCTTCAAGGAGGAATCATGGACAGCACTTAGCACAGAGACAACCATAGACTCGTGGTCCTTGACCCAATCCCCAAGAGAGAGTGGAAAGGGAAGAGAGCACAAGAGCGAGCCATGGGGCCTACGCACATGAGGGGACCGGACACGGATAACGGCCCGGCACACAGGAATTCAGAAGTGCTCAAAAGGATTTGAAAAGGTAGAAGAGACCTCAGTTCTGTGAAAACTCCAACCAATGCCACCTCCTGCTCCAAGCCTTTCCTGATACTCTCCCATTAGTTAGCAATGCTTGTATTTTGTCTATTCATCTGGACAGAGCTTGTTTCCCCCCATCAGGATGTGGGCTTCTGAAGGGTTCTGCTTGTTCCGTCCCCTGCCCCATACATCCACATGTAGTGGGTTTGCTGAATTACGCTCTTAAAACTCAAGGGTTTCACCAATGTGGTGTTATATAGAGACAAGATAGCCTGTTTGGGAATAAATTCTCAACCTAGTCTAGACGTACAACCCTGACACAATGGAAAGAGAACTGTGACATACACATACTTTGGAAGATACACAGTTCTTTGTGAGAATTTTGCGAGAATTTGGCTAGCAAATAGCATTATTTAAAAATCAGCCAGTTTTGAGTCACTAGGTAGCAAAGAGTGAACTTTAGTTCTAATACCTTTATATCAGCTTATTTGTTGTAACTAGTCACCAAGAAAACTTCATTTTTTTTTTTTTTTTGCTGAGGCAATTGGAGTTAAGTGACTTGCCCAGGGTCACACAGCCAGGAAGTGTTGGGTCCTCCTGACTTCGGGGCTGGTGCTCTACTCGCTGCGCCACCCAGCCGCTCCAGGAAAACTCTATTTTGTAGTTATTTGACAGTGGCTACCACCACCAAGATAATAGTTGCAAACACTACTAGGGGCTACATTATTTCTGTCCCCTTCTCTCTCCCATAAGCAATTTATGCTAATGATATTAGTCTGTCCATAATTAAATTGTTCCTATTATAAAAATGGAAATAAGAGTTCTATATTTCAGGAGTAAAAAAAAAAAAAAAAAAAGAAAAAGAGAACATCCCTATGGGAAGTTGGAAAGGCAGTGGAAAGATGCCACTGAAACACTGCCTTTGTCCCCGTCAGCCACTGCGCTGCCTAAAAACACATTAACAAATGGGCTGTTTATGGGAGTGAGCTCGGGAGGTAAACGTGCCAACAACTTGTTGGAGCTGCTGTTCTAGGATAAAGCTGCCACACCAACTTAGGGAGGTGGTCACTTGACAGACAGGTGGATCTTGGTTTTAGCTCCGATCTGCGCCTCCCTCCACCGGTCCTTGTCAGCATCTGGGTCGGATGCCCTGCCCACAGCCCAGACCAGAAGGGAGCCTGACGTTAGGCAGCAGAGCCAGAGAGAGGCAGGGCCAGGGGCAGGCTGGAGGAGGCTCCTTCCCATTCACAAGACTTGGCGGGAGGCAACGGAGACTCGCTCCACTGGGCCTTTGGTGTGTGTGTGCTTCCCTCCTAGAAATCCTCCAGAATTCAGAAGTGAGGAAGCAATCTAGAAGGCGCCTCATGCCATCATCAGGTTTGTTCTAGGAGCAAGAGCCTGTCCTAGTGATAAGCCTCTCGTGGTTCTGACCCCGCACAGGGGCTACTTGGGTCAGCTCCCATAGTAGGAGTGCCGAGAGAGAGGGCCAAGAGGAGCTGGGAGAGTGGATCAAAGAAAAATCTATGGAACCATCTTCCCAGCTTCCCTTAGGAGCGGCTCTTCCTTTAGGGGCTCCAAGGGAGCACAGTCCTCCTTTGCTCTGTGCCCCAGATCTCTAGAGCAGAGCAGAGTTGAGGAGACCAGCTCCCCACCCCCTCGAGGCCTCAGAAACCCTTTTTGTTTCCATCCTTCAACTGATGCCCCGATGGGACAGGAACCAGGAGTGTCTGCATGGGTGTCACGCAGTGGAGGCATCCGACAAGCCAGACAGAGGGGGTAGGACTGGGATGGCTAAATGACATCTTTTTCCGCACAATGTCACCAGCCGTGTAGCATGCCATGTGTAAAAAATGAGTCAACTGCCGTAAGCCCTTACACCACCACCAAGACTTTTGTTCAATAAAAGAATAATCTCGTTACTTACATTATAGTGTTCTCTAAGTGATATTCAATTGAATAGAAGATGTCTCAAATAAATCTGCCAACTGGTGTACAATAAGGAAACGATGGTGTGAAAAACAAAAATAAACAAAATATGAAGTGTTTGTTCCTATCAAGTTATTATCAAAAGTCTATGCTGATAGTTATAGATTCTCATCTGTCAAAGAAAGAGTAATAACGCTGCAGAAGAGACTGAATTTTTTTGGTAACTTGGGAGAAACTAGCATCCCCCAAATAACTATATATGCTCTTAGATACATTTTTCTATTTTCAATTGAAACTTTAAATGTTTTCCAGATGGGAATTGGCTTACTCTGATAATACAATAAAAATGTGGATTTCTGATCTTTATGGACACTTTCAATTTTGTACTCTCGGTCAAAAAGTTATATCTATGAAAACATTCTAGCCAGGAAGCTTAATCAATTTTGTGTTTGCTACCTGTATGTAATAATAATAATAAAAAGAGCAAAGCAGATATCAATTCACAATAAATTTATTTTACATAAAGGAAGAAGCTTGCCATTAGTGAAAAATTCAGTAGAAAACAGATCTCCTGCTTTCGATCTAGTTTACTCAAAAGTAGAATCCGCTTGTTAGTGAAAACTTCAGTAGAAACAGAAAATCCTGTAAGAAAACATCCTTGGCACGAAGTAAAAAGCTCTTAACACCAAATCTGAAGCAATGAAAAATTTACCATGCAACATTATTGGCAGAAAAGCCTATTTCTGATGGCTGGTAGTTTCTGAGTCTCTTAAGACATTAACATGGAAGACACTTAAACCTGCTTTACATAGTTAATCATATATAAATATTGTGTCATAACTGGTAGTCTGTCTAGAGGCCCCCCACTTAGTTGAGCAGTTCTAAGTAAGTAATTGGTACTTTGCCCTTTTGATTTCCCCTTTCACCCATCAGCCAGTCTGAATCCATACCTACGATACTGTAAACTGTGATCACCTAAAAAAAAAAAAAAAAATTGTAGTTACTAATTTTATCAATAAAATGTGACAATGATCATAACTGCCCTTGTGATTCATGTTATTTACAAAAAAATAAGAAATACTTTTTCAAGGTCTGGCTCAAACTCTCATTTTTTAAAGGGATTAAGCAATATTATAATCTTGTCAAAAGATACAATGTCTCATAGGGCCATTTTTCCAAACACAGAAAAAGCACCATATCATCCCTTTTTTATTATTTTATTCTATTATTCAAGATTTTAAGCCAAGAAAAGAAAGACAATAATATAAACCATTAAAAATCCAGAGTCATGCTTGAAAAAATGGATTTTCTAGATGTCACTTTGGGAGTCTGCAATGTATCATGCTTGTTCCAAAGGGCATGTTCCTAAGTTGGTGACCTATGTGCCTTTATACCAGTCATAGTCCCTTACCTCGTCTGCGAGAAGTGATAATTCACTACTGTTTGCAGCATCATAGTCATAAAGGACCCTGGCTTTCCTACTTCCACTGGATTCCTTCAAGTCACTGACGGTAGGAGTAATAACTGTGTTACTTGTTGAAGGCAAGAGAGAGGTGGTAACTGCGGTTGATGAGGAAACGGAGGCATTTGACATGGAAGTTGCAGAAGACTGATTATTGTTAGAAACGAAGGCAGATGGAAAACTGTTGAAAACAAAATAGTCAAGAAATCATTTCTCCATTTTTTACTTTATTAAAAAAATTAACATACAATTTAGTTACAAAACTGTTAGTGTTTCAGTTCACAATGATGAACTTTTTAGTTAAAATAAGGGATTCAATTTTTCCTCAGAGTAGATGATCAGACCTGTGGGATTGTTGTTAAACCTGAAGGTAAGAATTTTCTCTTGAGAAATCAGACAATAAATATTTCAACAAATTTCAGTTGTGAAATATTCAACATCATAGTGCCGCCGCTTGGTGGCACTATTCACTTTCTCAACTTCTATTTTGGGAGAAAAAGTGGTTAGTGACAAAATATTCTTTACCCAATTCCTATTCACCCAACTCCTATTCACTTCTCAATCTGCAGAATAATGAAACCGGAAAAAAAAAGTTCATAAAGCTTCAGGGAAAAATAACTAAAAGTGTGTTACAAAAGTTTGCTCTTAAAGACCTTTGAAACAAAATACTACTTCTTACAAAATGTTTCTTGTGTATGAAGAGATTTCCCAGAAAAGTAGAAATTCACATTTGACCTTAAAAATGTAAATGGGGGGAAAGGAGGAGGATAGGGTAGGCAAAGAACAGAACATTTATTAAAATAATAGTGAAAACTTCCCAGAATTCTCTCTTTAGAAATTCAGATACAAGAAACAAAAATTATCATCATGGACATAGGCACCAGTATAATCTGTATTAATCAGTTAAAAATTTTCATATCAATCAAACTGTTTTTTGGGTACTGTACAACACTCCCCATTATTTAGGCATTTTTTAGGTTTGTTGGATTCATCATGACTTCATTTTGGGATTTTTTTGGAGTGATGCTCGAGTGATTTGACATTTCCTTTTCCAAATGAAGAAACTAAGGCAAATGAGTTAAAGTGACTTGACCAGGGTCAACAGCTATTAAGCCCTCTCCCCCCTGGTCTGCCTGTTGGTGTCCCTGGCTCCTTCAAGTCCCAACTAAAATTCTATCTTCTGGAAGAAACCTTTTAGGAAACCTCTTTGCTGCTTGAGCTTTTCCTTGGAGATGACCTTTCATCTATCCCAATTGTATCTTGGATATATGTTGTTTCTTCCATTAGATTGTGAGCTTCTTAAGGGCAGGAACTATTTTTGCCTCTCTTTATATACCTATTACTTAGTAGAGTAACCAGAACATGGTACTTGCTTAATAAAAGTCTGATGACTTGACAAGCAAAACTTCTGCAAAGAGAAATTCTGACTCATCTACTACGCTGGGAAATGCCCTAGGGCTCTGCACCTAGCTTTCTCCCAAACACCACAAGAACATTTTAAAGAGAATAAACCTCTGTAAAAAGGTTCAATAGAATTTATATTTACCCAAGAATAATTTTTACAAGTACCTGATTTAATGACATTCTTAACATAGTTGTTTAAATGACAGTTTTCTCTATTACTTTTATTTCCATTTTTTGTAGCTTTATCTGTGCCTCTTACTTTTTAGAGAAAAAATAGGAAGTATCTTTGAAGTCATTAAAGCTGTGTGCTGAATGAATATTAGGTTCATGAAAAAATCTGAAGACAAATCAGTACTTTTAACTTATAGCATAGCCACTTGACCTATACTCATATTAAAGAGAAACCGAGTTTAAATCCAAGCACGGATAGGAGTTGTAAGACTCTGGGCAAGTCACATAACCCTGTTTGCCCCAGTTTCCTCATCTGTAAAACAAGTAAAAGGAAATGGCAAACCAAGCCAGTAACCCTCAATGGGATCATGAAGTCAGACACAACTGAAATGACTACACAGCATCTGCACCTATGTTCACTCTAACCTAATCTTTTCGAATTATGATGAAAGAGATAACAGTGATATAATGAACCAAAAGAACTGGTCTCAGAAGTCAGAGGATCTGGGTTTGAGGGAAGCCTCAAACTTATGTTTGCCTGTGAATGCCCACTCAGGGTGCCAGGGCTCTAAGGCCTTCCTTAAGGCTATACTGAGATGAGGCCCTGGCTCAACAATGGCAGAGAGAATTTCCTCACTGTAGGAGGGAAGGGGGTAGGAGGGTCCTGTTTTCAATGAAAGCAAAAGGTCTGGTTCCCCATTTCCTGACAGTCTACAACCCAAGAAACTAAGCTCACTTAGTAGAAGGGGGTGGAGATAGGGAAGGCTGCTCCAAAAATACAACTCTCTTTGTTTCAAAAGGGAAGTTAAAAAAAAAAAAAAAAAAAAAAGCAAAAAAGCAAATGCTTCTGTGTTAGGCAGTTCTGATCAAAACAAACACAACTACCAAATTTAGGTTCCACCCTTCAAAAAGGCAAAACTGTGATGTTATTTCTTCACTGATAACCCCATGTTTACCCTGAACGATCAGAAGGAAGGAAGGAAGGAAAGCTCTTATTTCTCTCAGGTCTGTGTAATTATCTCAGGCACATAGAACCTAGCTACCTCTCTGCCTGGCAAAACAGGAGTTTTAAAAAGGCAGGGTAGACTTACAGGAAATTAAGAAGAGAGAAAATGGGCAGTTTTTCCTGTTTTAATCATATCCAAATATCCTATTTTAAAATTAGTGTAACTTCTTATATTATTATGAGAATGCCAATGAGGATTCACACTAAATGTATTTATTTGGATTATTGATGTAATTTTGTAAAATCTTTTTTTTTTCTTAATGAGGCAGTTGGGTTTAAGTGACTTGCCCAGTCACAGGGCTTAGAAGTGTTAAGTGTCTAAGGCTGACTTTGAACTCGGTTCCTCCTGACTTTAGGGCTGGTGGGTGCTCTGTCCACTGTTTCATCTAGCTATCCTGATATAATATTTTAAAATCCAATTTATTGTCAAGAAGTAAATACATAATATTTTAAATTCAAATGTCTCAGTAAACTTTATACCCTTCTTAGTGCTTTATTAAAACAGAGACTTGAATAAAAATAAATGCAAGTTTGGAAGAAAAGCAAGCAAGGTACCTAAAACTACTATTTTGCTACCAGCTTTCCTTTTGGTTCCTCAACCAGAGCATAGGCGATAGAGAATAAAAAAGTGATTCTCAACTAGGTTAGATCCATTAAATTTAATTCTAATTTTTCATCCTGTTTTTTAAAAACCAGTTTATTCTAGTGACTTGATCCAAACTGATGCAGCCAGGTTTCTCTCCCCTGTCCCAAGAAGAACAGAGCAAACCCTCTCCAGAAACTCCTGTCCTGTGCCTCCTCAGGATCAGTCTCAGTCTTCCCAGAATTCAATGGAGGGAGGAAGGTTGGTAAGTCTGGCTGGTTCCTTGCCAAGTTCCTCTGCCTTGCCCTGCCCTGCCTCTCTCCCTGCAGACATGTGCAGATGGCAAGCAGACTTGGAATGACAAGAGGATGACAAATTTCCAGGCAGTTTAGTAGGATGTGACTTTAGGCAGCAGCTTAATCTCTCTGAGCCAGATCTTAGCTGCAAAAAGGGAGAATACCTGTTGCACTAACTTTTCCAAGTATTATGAGTACCAAACAAGAATATGTAAAAAAAACTTCCTGCAAAATTCAAAGTATGATATAAACTGCAGCTGTTATGATTCTCTTAGAAGCCAGGATGCTCTGACATCACTTGGATGTTTGAAGGTCTGAAATGGAAGCAAAAATACCTGTAGAAGAAGGTAGTTATATATTTCAAATGGATTCTAGAAAGAACTTGTTATGAAACATAAGTTGGGTGGCAACACAGACAAGCTGAACTTGGAGTTTGAGCTGGGCTTAATTCTGATTTTCTGAATTTCTGGCTTTGCCACCACCTTGTTGGATGCTGAACTTGTCACTTGCAGTCTCTGGATCTCTGTTCCCTCACCTACAAAAGAAGATGCTGGGAGCTCCATGAGCACTAAGGCCATGGTCCACTGATATCCTTCAGACTCTGACTGACTCTTCACCTACCTGCTCTGTTTGGGCCAACCATTTTTGTCTTTGCATCTCAATTTCTTCATGTAAAACGAGGTGACTAGAATGAACTGGACTGATCTTTTGTTCTTAAATATACTGATATGATGATGCCCCAGTTACATTTCTTTTATTTTTCTCCTTCAAAGTTCCTTTTGACACTGCACAGAGAATAGACTCCCTCAATAGCATTTATCTACATGCTGTTCATATGCCTAAATGTTTGCAAACAGTAGCAACTACTCTCCTATACAGAGAAAATAGTGTGAGAACTAAATTACGGTTCTGAAAAAGTAACTAATACTATATATTGTAGAGACCCTAACATCTCTCATCTTCATTCCTAAGATCAGTTCACAGTTCAAGTCTCACTCCTCAAGGACTGACAGCTCTGCTCACAAAAGGTATTCACTCCTACCTCCCAAGTTGTTTCTGCAGGTCCAGCATGTACTGGTAGCACTGAGCATAGTAAGTCATCTGGGCTTCCACAAAGTCATTCAGGCAACGAAGGTGGTGCGCCTAGAAGATAAGGTTAAATATTAGCAGCTCAGTATGACAGATAACTTCATTACACTAACAAAGAATTGTAAAAATCCACAATTAACTTAGGAAAACCACTGCATTACCGAAGAGTAATAATATAAAGTTTATTTTATTAATATAATACTATAACAGTGAGTGTGTATTGAGAGGATCACATAAAAAATAAGACAAGTTAACTTGAAAATCTGCATAGCTCTACTAGACAAAGCAAATCGGGGAGAGAGATGTACTGTCTATATTTAACCTGACAAAATCTATATAATTTATGCCCCTGTTCCCATCTCCATCCCTTTGGAGTATACAGCCTACAACATTTTCTTTTCTTGAGCATTTGATATTCTAAATGAATGATTTTTAATACTTACATGTGTACTGCTGATCCCTTCCAGGAGGAGTCTAGTTATCTCTGCTTGTCGGTCAAATTCACTCTGAGTTATTCTTAATTCCTGTTCAGACTTAAGACAATATATATATATATATATACATATTTAGAATTCACTGAAAGGAAAAAATATATTAATTCAGCATTTAGCCTAATCCTTCAATTATGGGGTTTTTTTGTTCTTTTTTTTTTTTTTTTTTTAAAAACAAACCTGCTTATCTGACAATTAGCTAATTTTAACTTAATACTTATTTACAAGGGAATTCACTGACGTTGAAGAAGGGGAAATACTGCCATACAAAGGATAGATAAATACACACAAAATATCGGGAGAAAAAATACAAAGGGAGAACTCAAGACATTACAATACTTTTAGGACTAATTATTTTAATACTGCAACTATTTTCTTTCTCCATAACATAAGATTTGCTTTGAAAAAGATTTTTTACACAAGTAGTAAAATTACTTTGGAATTGTCTTCATTGTTTTTGCTTCCTTTTGAATCTTATTCTGTTTTCTTCTGTGCATTTAAAATGTTACAATGGCCCTTTTTCTGGCATTACTATTGATAACCTCTGACATCTGTCACCTACCCCAATTTATGGGGAAAAAAAAAATCCGATATAAGCACTGTTGAACAAAACAATCATAATTTATTTTCCAAAAAGTAGCTCTCTTCCAAGTTATCAGTGACATCTAAAATACCAAACCTGATGATGATCTTTTCTTAAGTACAGGCCTCTTTTTTCTAGTTCTCAGTCACCAAATACTGATCAAACATTTCACCTGATCTTCCAAAGGCATCTCAAGTCCCATGTACAAGACATAACTCATCTCTCCTCCTCCATCTTCCCTATTCTTAATACGTTTCAGTTAAGAGACTACCATTCTTCTAGGCATTTATGTTCACCTTCACTCTCACTTTCTACATATTACCAGATGCCAAGACATGTCAATTCTATTTTTTTTTTTTTTTAATCGAGACTGCAATAGCCACCTAGCTCAGGCCTTCACTTTTCTTTCTCACCTAGACTACTAAAATACTTTCCTCATGGGTCCAATCCATCCTTCACATAGTTTATAGACACAGGACTAAGGAAATCAAGCCTCTATCTAGGGCCCTGCTATTATTTGGTATTTTGTAATGGGGAAACTGAGTTGATGCACTGAGATCCTAACACATAAGGCTAATTACCAATTGGATAATACTCTATTAGCATATGCTTGGAGAAAGAATGGCCCTGCCCACTACTCTGTGCTGGCTCTACCTGTTGGTGTATAGAGATTTGGAGGAGGGATTAGAGGGTGGAGTAGGATAAGGGAATGTCACTACAGCAGTAGAAAAAAAGAGGAGATTCCTGTGTCCATCTCTTTCCTTTCCCTCTGACAAAGAGTAAAGAACAAAGATCAAAGATTTTTACTTATCCCGACTCCGGCTGGTTCTAAAGTACCCAGGGTGCTAACAAGGTCTTCACAGTATTTAAAGTTCCTTACTTCTCCAGGGTTATTGTCACTTCCTTCATAGACTCTATGTTCCAGACAATTGACCTAGCTTCTCTTCCCCAAACTTGGTGTTTCAATTCTTGCTCTCTAACTTTGCAGGGGGTTTCTTCCATGTCTTTACATGTACTGTCTTCCTCATCCATATATCTTAAAATCTCTACTTTCACTTAAAACTAAGTTCAAGTACCACCCTACACTATAGTAAAATGCAAGCCCTCCAAAGGTAGAAAATGTTCTACTTTTTGTCTTTGTATCTCTAGTACCTATCCCATAACAGGCATTTAATAAAAGGAAGGAAGGATTATTTGAGGTTTCTGAAAGTGCAATTTTCAAAACAATATTTTAATGATCTTCATAGTGTTTCTCTAGTTTTTACTTTAAACTTAAAAAAAGTTTTAAATCAAACAAATCTTGGAGATAAAATTCTGAAATCCTATCCTGTTTTACCAGTTACAGTAATGAGGCTGCATAATTTTAGGGTTTCTTAGTAAAAGAACTCCTTTATAAAAATTTTTGACCTTTTTTCCTCTAAAATCTATTAAGCAAGATCTGAGTTTTTTCCTTCTTTAGCTTCCACAAGGCATCTTTTACAAAAAGAAAAACCATCAGATTTTCTGTGACATTTCAAAGTTATGTAATATTTCTCAAAGTCACAGCCAACCCTCAACTACTCACTGCAAACTGGAGTAATAACTAAAAAAGTCCACTGAATTTTGTGATTCAGAAATAATTTTTTGCCAACAATTACTAACTTCACCTCATGCCTTTCCCTCAAATTGTTTAAACAGATTTGTTCACAAATCCCCAAGGAATAATTGCTTAGCTCATCTAAACTGACTAGTTTATCCTCCTCAGTGGAGGATGTTTCAATAGAAACAGAAACCAGAATATAAGTATCTCTTCCACTTGCCACAGTTAAGTTGTTCTAAGTCCCATACAGCAAGGCGAACAGCTTCATCTAAAACCTTAACAAAAAGACTAATTGGGCAAATTCTGTTTTTCAACTGTTCACTCTCTAAGTTGAGGCATTTGAATGTTATGAATAGGTAAGAAATCAGGTAAAGGGAAACAACAAAGGTGCTGATAATCTAATTGGACGATCAATTTCCATTTCATTGACCTAAGTAGGAAAAAGTAGGTTCACCACTGGGTTAGGCCCCTTGGCAATATGTTGCTCAACAAATCATGCAATGAAGTCATAAAAATTATTTGGCCTCAACCACAACACACTGTGCTTTAGCAGTAGGCTCAAGTTTATTTCAGTTAGTGCTAATAATACCAATTAGATCAAGAAAAGTAAATGGAAAAAAGAAAAGGAATAAATGTTCTACCTAACAAAGATATTAAGGAAAATCAATAAATTCAAGGTTACATCTTTCATCACATGCATTTATAGCTGAGTAGGCAACTGTCAAGGCTTTGGGGAAAAAAATAGAAGTAAATTGATGTTACAGTAAAAGTCTGATAATGATACTCTAGCAAACCCAGAAGGATTAACCTCACAAGAGGAGGAAGGAAATAATCATATGTATATAATGCCTACTATGTGCCTAATGGCTTTTATAAATATTTCAGTTAAGATGTCTTAGAGGCCAGTCACACTTAGGCCTTCAGTGTTTGTAAAAACATGACATGATCCAACCAGGCTGTGATGATAAAATCAGACCTTCACAAGGTAGAAATTTTCCATATTTAGATTAATTCACATGCAGAGAGCACAGGCCTTGCAAGGCAGAAATACCTTGGTTCAAATATAAAGACACTTGCTCAGAGTTCCAGTTTCTTCATTTGTTAAAAAAAAAAAAATGATAGTAATTATAATGCTTTCCTCACACGTGTTTGTAAAAATAAAATCTATATAAAGTACTTCAGCATATAGAACCACAGAAATGACAATTGTCATTATTACTGAAGTGATTATAGATATTTAAGTAAAAGAATACTGCTGAATTTCAAAGGACGCCAAAGATTACTAACAGTCTAATTTAATATTTAACTTGGTAGGAAAAAAGATGTACTTTATCATTTTAGTTCAGTATATGGTGGAAACAAAAGACTTTGAATTGGATTGAATTTCTGTTAAGACATAGATCTGACATTTTCTGAAGAAAATAAGAAAAGTTTAAATTTTTTATTATGTATTGTTTAAGACATATATTTTAGATGCACACTTCAAGAGTTAACCTTCAGGCACAGAGGAACCATCCCAAAATGCAATACAACTGAGGTATGGTTGAAGAGGGAAGGAAAAAAAAAAGGTTTTTTCAGCATGCTTTTCTAACACCTGCTCTAAGCTATAACCCAAGAAGGTACAAGGACAAGAAAGATGCCAGGGGCTAACTCCACCAGCTTGGGCAGGCAGCTCAGGGCTTCTCCTGCTAATTCCTCAGCAGCTAGCTCACAGCCTGCTTTCTATTTCAACTTTGCCACCGTCTCCCAGTGTCAGGCCTGGCCCCTGAGGTCTCATACCCTGTCCCGGCCACTCCTCTTCTCGAGCTATTATTTAGCTCTCTTCCTTCCTCCCCTTTTACCTCTGGTCCTGCCCATCAGACTGAAGGCTTCTTGAGCACAGAGACAGTCTTTGCCTTTCTCTTCCCAGGGTTTAACACTGTGCCTGGCATATAGTAGGTGCCTAATCAATGTTTACAGACTAACTTAATAAATGCATGTTCATTCATTCCTACAATAGGATTGGGCATCTTCAGCTTGAAAACAACTCTTCTCCACAATCTGGGAATTACTGGTCAGACTTCTGGGAAATCCACCTGTGTAATTTTTTTCACACACCATGCTAATGTTGAATACCCTTCACCTAACTACATCTTACAATATTCTGGCAAGATCTAAAGGATGCTTATGTAAACAGGTTGCCAATATGTTTATGAAATGGGTATCTTTAGGACAGCTAGTGAAAAAACAAAACAGAACAAAACAAAGACTCAAGCCCAAAGAAAACCCTAGCCACTGAAGGAAAAGAGAGGTTTGCTTAGATAACTACCACAAGCCCTTCCCCTGCTATAAACTACAAGAACTAAGAAAAGATGTTTGAGCCAAAGACAAGTATTTAAAGACCTGATTGTTCTATAATTTTGGGGAGCTATCGTGATAAAGACCCAAGTCCTTTAAATTATTGGCAACTAATTCCATCACTGGGTCAGGGACCCATTTACAACTTGGACTAGATTAGGGATTACACTGAGATCAGTGAACTTTTAAAAATATTTATAACTATATTTAAATCTAATTGGTTTCATTTGTAATTCCATATATTTTAAAAACATTCTAAGAGGAGATCCATAGACTTTGGGGTTATAATTATAGATTGTGACAACACAATGGGGCCCATGACACATGAAAGGTTAAGAACCCCTAGACTATATGAACAGGTTCCTATAATCTTTATCACTCAAGTATGAGTGCCAGCTCCTTTGTGAAACAGATTAAACCCAATTACAATTATTCCTAAATGTCATATGACCAGTTTGAGTTCGTAGAAGCCAACACTTGAAACAATAGCTCTTAAATAGAGTAGTAGTTCAAGATACTCCACACAGTTTATATGGTAGCCAAAACTGATCCTGAATTAAAAAAAAAAAAAAAAAAAAAAAAAAAAAGCATACCATATTTTCTACTACATGGCAAGAATAAAAATCTAATTACTATTTTCCCTTATAATGCCTTTTTGGAAAATTGCCTTATCAATAATAATAATGTGCCACTAAATGTTGCATAAGCAAAATTAAATAGCATATCACCCCAAGTGTCTTTTCTATAATTTTCAGATTTGGTCAGCAAATTTTAGATTTAGAAATTTTTTTTTTCACAAATTTTTGTTTAAAGACTTACTTACTTTTGTTACTTCCTCCGCCCAAATCTAGCCAGCATTAAAAATTAGAGGAAAATCATTGAAGACCATGAAAGAAAACTGTGATTACAACATTTTCTATATCATTGCACAGATAAATTACAACATTATTTTAGCATCCTATTAGAACTATCTTTATCTCCACTCCCGTTATTGAAATTTTGGCAGATTAAAACATTCTAACAACTTATTCAGTTGAATTTATAAAAAGCCTTCTTCAGTGATAAATGTATTCAAATAAAAATAATCACTTGAATAGCTCAATTATAGAAACTACAGATTATAGAAACCAATTACTATACAGACATTAATGAAAACCAGAATTTCATTTTGGGCCAGTTTTTAGTTATTTTTAGGTCTAAGTTTACTCATTTATTAGTATGTTGATTAAGATAACTGCCAACATGACTTCTGGCTCAAATTATGGATTCATACTTAGATGAGATTAACATTAACAGGGGCTATAATTGGATACTTTACATTGACACTACTAACTTTAGAAGAATAAACCCAAGTTATAATAATAATTCATGTTAAAAAAGCTGGGATATTAAATGTTGAAAACATAAGGTAATCTATAGCAAATTCCATAACAACAGTTGGAAAACGTTTGTTTTTGTTTTTCCTTCTATTTAACCTACGATCTTTAGCTGGATGCTCTGACTTTCCTTCTGGCTCTAACATTCTATGTATACTAAAACTTACACACTAATTTTAGCATTATGACAAACATTTTCATACATTCACATTTCTACTAAATAAGACAATGAAAATGAGTAAATGTATTCTCTTGCTATTTGAAAAATATGCTAATTTTCTTAAGAAGGACCTTAGTAACTGTGGTAGTAGAAACAGTGAAAAATCATCACAATTTGTATATATTTAGTATGTACTTTTTTTTTTTTTTTTAGTATGTACTTTTTAAAAATTATATTAAACCTGAGTATTATGTGCAGTTTCCCTATTTTTGGCAAAGCATTAATTTTTTTAAAGTTGTCATGCCTAAAGTGTCCTAATTACATTAAAGATTTTCTACTATTCCAGCTGGAGTAACACATGCACAGGTCACTGATATCCAATAATCATAATTGCTCAGTAAGTACTTGTTTACTAATATTGGAACTTGGACTGCTTTCAGATTTCAGTGCCTTAAGTTGAACTAATTTTAAATAACTTTAAAAAGTTATGTCTCCAGTGTCTCAAAAGACAATCTAAAATTATAGCAAATTAACTATAAAGTTTAAAAAAAAAATTCCCCCAAATTTGAGTCAGCATATATACTACAGCAGAAATATGAGCTGTGAAGAAAATAGCAGAAAAAAAACAAACTTCTCAACAACTCACTTCTGGCTCCTTTGTAGACCCACAAGAGAGGAGCTGGGATTGGGCAGGAGATGGGCAGCTGCTGGCTGAGTGCCTCCTCGTTGAGAGGCAGTAACAATACCCCCAATACTAGGATGGGAGAGAGAATGTTCTTATACTAAGCAAAGCTCAAATTCTGATGAAAACACTGGCCTACATACATCAAGGAAAGGCAGAAGAAAAAGTCTATTTTAGTATGTGATTATAGATTCTGACATCAACAACTGGTTTGTAAGCACAAAAAAGTTACTTTGATGACAAATTTTTATAGTTTGTTTTTACAATTAATATATAATTCTGAATGTCTAACTTTAGAAATTCAAAATGGAAAGAGATGTGAATAGCAAGAGAAGACAGTTCACTGAAGATGTAGAGAACATGGTAGGGCCAACAAACCTTCAGCCATTTTACATGCAGCAAGTTGAGCATGTAAGATAAATTTACCATAAAGTTATCTCCTTCAGGTTGAGTCGAATTTAGTTGCTTAAGTGTACAGATAAGAGACAAAGAACATATTATAACAACAAACACAGTGAAAGAGTATCTCTTTTGTACAAACAACACTAACCAAGATGAACAGATAAAATTTCTTTTAGAAATTGAGTAAACAGTTTGTACTATTCGTTTTTATTTAGGACACAAATTTAAAAATCATATCACTATCTAAGAAGGGGGAGGTCTAATTTAAATTAGGATAATGTAGAAGAATCTTGACTAGTCATCACAAGATAGGTTAAGGAAAAAAAAAGCAGCTTTGAAAATGCCAAACTTGTAACAACCAACTTCTAAATCTGTTCTACCTGGTCAAAGGTTTTCTATTCAAAAATCATTCTTCAGTTATGAATAAATAATTATAGGTATAATGTTCTTTTAACCAGTTTCAGGCAGTTAACTTCCCTAAAATAATATGAAAAACATGCACATCTGTTTATTTTTATTAAATATACTCAATGGCAATCTGTGGGAATAGGTCCAGACATTCTAAATGTTTATTCTATATTTATCAACTAGGTAACAACATAATGTGCTCAGTTTAGAAATTATAAATGCAGTCCATTTACAAAAAAATAGAGAAAATAATATAGAAAGCAGGATTGCAGCTTAGGATTAAAGTTAAAGGCATTCTCTTCCCTATTCATAACTTGGAAAAGTAGAACTCAAACACAATTCAATTAAAGGGATAAAAAATTATAAGTTGGAGACATTTCCAAATATGGTTACTGAAGGATGGAAAGGTAGACTAATATGTAACTGATAAAGTAAAAAGATATACTTAGTTTTGTCTCTTTCATGTAATTTTTAAATACATGAACACCCCTCCCCCCCCCAATTTAGAAAACTGCAATTTAGGACACTTTAAAATGTTTAATTATTGTCAGAAGGCAAGTTTTCCCCTTACTCTTTCCAATCTAGGAACACCTTAGAAGGCCATTAGATGCCATTGGGGCATCTTAAATTCCTGAACATACAAAACTGCTGTCAAATCAGAGGTCAAACATATCAATGTTTTTAACAGGTAGAATCAGGTATCTAAAACCATATGCTAATAAAGTTTACAAAAATACTTACATTGTGACGTGCTATAAAAAGTAATATGATATCCCCTTGGAAGAAATATATTTTAGTTAAAACAGCAGAATTTAATTCATTTTTGAATGATATTAGAATAATATAAAGTTTTTGCTGGGCAATTAAGACATGTAATGCATTTTTGGCTCCTAGTGACAACTGATTTTATCAGATGGATAAAACAGTATTTAAAAAAAACTGGTCTCTGGGTGCCACACAAAAGCAAAATTCATTCTTTACCTAAAAAAATATAAAATATGGCAATGGAAGATTCAGAATTGCTACTCTGATATGAGACTGATCACTTGGACTAGACTCAAATAAGCCTACCATGTTTATTCAGAAGCATATATGGCTCAGAATCTTAGTATCTCTTATTACTTCAATCAAACAACCAAAGAGAACATATAACTACATAAAGTCCATTTGACAGAACAAGACTGTAAATACTCACAGATTTATTATAGATTTTGAGCTAGAAGGAAACTCAAGAGATATAGTCTCATCTCTCCATTTAAACTAGGTGAAAACTGAGATCCAGTCATTCAAGGCAGAGAATGAATGAATGGCACATGTATCAAAGTCATAACAACATTTTAGGACTATCAAAGACATATAGTTTCTCTTGGACACTGATATGATAAACCGGAAACGGAAAAGCACCAAATCCAAGTTCTCAGCTCCCTGGATTCAGGGGCAAGTTGAAAGAAGGCGGCTTACTTTGTTCTGCCAAGCACTTGTTGAAGACTATCATGGCAGGACCTTCCAATCTTTTTACTTATGAAATTCTATGCTCTCAGACCTTTGTGTAAGCAGTCTAATCTTGAACAAATAATACACTGTTCATTTGAACAGAATTGCAGAACCTATTCCATAAGGACATACATCTAGCAAATATCTACTAAGCTACTGACTATAAATGTTTAAGGCCTTTGGAGAGGAAGATTCAAGAAAAATAGCTTAACCATGGGCAAGCCACTTAATGTCAGCTTCAATTTTCTTATCTTGGAAATGAGAAGTTAGAATTAAATTATCTTTATTCAAACTATAAATTTTCAAAATCAAATTCTAAAAGGCTAAAATTTCAACATTATCAGACTGCATATTAACAATTCTATTGATATTTCATCAAATCCACAATTTGCACTGTGATTCATTATTCTAAGATTAAAGTTGCAGTCAACTTAGATAGCTAGCAATGCTGAATTTTCTTACAAACAAACTTGTTCTGAAAACAAAGCTAATATTAAGATCTACAATTCAATGACACTGTAGAAATCCAAATCCAAATCTATCTAAGCACTTGGAATCAAGATTACACACCTACAAGTATGCGAGGAAAAAAAATTTTTTTACTCACATTGCACTTGTTCATAATGCTGAATCTGTTTGCACCTTGCCCCAGCTTCCTAGATTTTGTTATTAATGGCTTTCCCAGCATACCTCTAGACTTTAGAAAGCTTGTTGTAAGAGTTTCCCCAGTCAATTAGTTAAAGAACTCAATTTTTAACCTGCATATGTTTTCCTACAAGTAGTCTGTCCCTTTCCTCTTTTAAGTAACATACCTTATGGGAAGAACTTCCACTTTCTGCTTCCTTTGCAGAATTAGCAAGCTCTGAGCTGTCCAATGTTTTTCAAAGGCAAAAAAGTTTCATTTGTAGAAAATATCTCAAGTCATGTGAATATGAAGGAAAAATTGTATTTTGCAGTAAAGTGACAGAAGAACTAAATCTCTCTCTCTCTTTTTTTGCTGAGGCAATTGGGGTCAAGTGACTTGCTCAGGGTCACACAGCTAGGATGTGTTAAGTGTCTGAGGCCACATTTGAACTCAGGTCCTCTTGACTTCAGGGCTGGTGCTCTACCTACTGGGCTACCTAGCTGCCCCAGAAGAACTAAATCGCAAGAATTTTTGTAGTAGGTATAAACTGGTATTAATAAAGTTATAGAATAATAAAAATTAGTCCTAAAAAATTTAAAAAAAATTGTAACACCTTAAAATAGCCTTACAGAGGCAAATTAGAGTTTAAGTAAATAAGAAATTGGAAGGATATATCTCAAAGTAAAATGACTAACTAATACAGAATTCCAATTCTCATTCTTTCATATTAATAAATACTAAAACTCTGGGATTTTTTCAAAGGGTTTCAAAATTGCTTAGTAGGATAATTATTCAAACCCATTAGAGCAAAACTACCTAAGACCATTATCCCAATTTAACTTGCATACATATTGCTGTAGCAAGCCCTAGAAATTGTGTTTTGAAAGTAAAAATGTGCTTTTGATAACTATTTAATTTGCATGTTATCTTAGAAACTAATAAATAGATAAAAATGAATAACTTCAAAGGCAGTTAGGTGATGCAGAAGATAAAAGGTGGGTCTTGGCATTGACCTGAGTTCTAATCCTGTCTTAAACACTTACTGTATGACCCTGGAAAAGTGATTTAACCTCTATGTATTTTGGTTTCCTCATTTACAAAATGAAGAAATAATATCACCTATCTCCCACAAAGTAACTGGGTTAGAAATGATTTAAAATATGTCAAACACTTAGCCTTAAAGTCTGTATAAATGCTAACAATCATTATTATTTAAAAAGTTATAACCTCTTGTTTTAAGAGTTAAAACTCATGCTATTGCTTGGTTAGGAAAAAAAAGCAGATCTTGTCCCAGTTTCCCTTTAGGTACCATCTTCAATAGTTATCAAGAAACACAAAACACAATGTCCCCTTTCTTTTGCATCCATTGATAAAAAGGGCTATGTCTTAGTCATTATCCTCTTCATTTTCCATCTAGAACATGATATAGGGCAAGATATTAAACTGAATATGATAAGAGCTCTAAAGCAATGCCAATGATTATTTGCAGGAAGAGCAACATAACAAATACATACAGAGTCTCATTACTCTAAAGAGAATAATAATAATTTGGGGTGTGAAATATGGATGAATTTGATTTCAAAATAAAATTTTTCTTTTAGTCATACATACCTCATGTGATATAGTAACAATTCTGAGTACTTTTAAAAAATGAGGTTTTTTTTTTTGGGGGGGGGGGTTAATGATGGCTCCAAAACACTACTTACTATTGCTTTGGCCTCAGCCATTTTTGCCTTTTTTAGTCTGGTCTTTGCTGCATCCAAATCAAGTCTCTTATTGTGCAGTAGTTTCTTTTCTTTCTGTAAATATGAAAAAGAGCCCTTTCGAGAGTTAACAATTCAGCATGCAGAAAAAAGCAGATGAAACATTTTCTTTAGGCACTTCAGAGGTACAATGGCTACAATGCTGGACATAGAGTGAGGGGATGACTATTAGCCATGGGACCTTGGCCAAATTCCTTGACTTCTCTAAATCTTAGTTTCCTCCTATATAAAGTGGAGATTTAGGAATAAAACAGAATGTGGTTAAGAAATTCCAGCTTGATCCTAGAGAACTGATGAAAAATGGAGCTCCTTTCCATCTTCACAGAGATTGGGCCCTATGTGTGTGGGGAATAGCAAATATTCTCAGTTGATATGTAGATTTAGTTTTGATAAACTTTTAAAGATAAAGATCAATAATGTTTTTAAAAGAAGAAAGGTTGATACTTCTTTTGAGTAAGGCTAAAATGCTATAAGAAAATCAAGTGCTATTGACATTTAATTTTCACAACAACAAACATTTTCTAAAAACAACACATTGCCAAAATGTTTTAGAATGAAGGTTCTTGCAAATTAGCTAAAAGGTCTCAAAGTTAAATCAAGACGACAGTTTTCCCTCCTAGGTAGGTTTTAGCCTAGAGAGCACAGTGGGTTGAGTCTGCTGGAGGAAAAGCAGGAAAGAGAACGTGTCAAAACAATTGGGAAGAATTTGCTTCTTCCCATAATGTAGTGTTTCAGCATATTTCTTAGGAAATGATGCATAATTTCCACAAGTCTATCTGCCCACTGATTAGGTTGCCCTAAGGATTAAATAGGTGAGTATTTGGGATTTGTATACAGCTCCAGAATCCAGACATACAGAGTAACAGTATAGTGTGTTTTTGAAAACTGTCCTATGACTCAGGTGCTACTTAAATGACAGTCTTTGCCTTTCTTTGAATTTCTAGGAATCCTACTATAAATCCATTCATGGACAGAGACAAGGAGCTCCTTAATACTAACACTGTAGTCTTAACCACACTAGTTCTTTACTTTGGCCCAGCTTTTAATTCCCACTTCAATGCTACATATGCTGAACAAAGAGGATAACTTGAGATATTTTGTTTTAAAATTTCTGTCCCTATTACATCTATATAATTAAGATTTTTGAAATCAATCATTAAGAAGGTGAATATAGTTGCCAATACTTATTACGGTATGAGCACATATTTACTATTTTACAAAAACAAAAAGTTCCAACTCACAGCAATTGTTTTATAATCTCCTTCTATAAAGTTTCTTAAAGGAGTAAGAAAGTTTATTGCAGATGTTTGAATCAGTTCTCTGTCTGCCATTCCAATTCGTTTTTGTGTTTCTCCACATTTGATGAGGGCATTACCTGCAAAAGAAAACTTTATTTACCATCTTCTGGCAATGTGTAAAATAATTAAGCCCATACAATGAGAAGATAAAGCAGCAACTTGATTATTCAAAAATCAAATAGTTCTTATGAAACTATTATTTAAAACGATATAACCTCAAGAATACTTTAGTCCTGGAGTTAAGAGCAGCTGGATCCAAATCACACTTCTAATGCCTGCTTATCTGTGTGAACTTGGGCAAGTCACAACCTTCCAGTGCCTGAGTTTCTTCATCTGTAAAATGAGGGTGTTTGGCTAGATTGTCTCTGAGGTCTCTTCCAACTCTAAAGTTCTGATCCTATGGCTTAGAATTAGTTTAATTTTTAAACCAAGAAATAGTTTAAAGTTATTAATATATAATTGCTAGATGCCTTCCTATTAAATCAGTGAAAATTTAAGAAGTATTAAAATACATAATAGTATTAGAATAACTGAAGAAAACTGTTTATAAGATGTGAATGTTCACAAAATTCTTTATAAAGAATTTATAGAGAACAGGAATATATACACCTGAAAGTTGCCATTCATTCAGTAATAATACCCACTAGGTGCAAAATGCTGTATTAATTGAATTATCAAAAATGATAGTTCCCATTCTCAAGAATTCTACAATCTAAAAGTTATATATTTGTGTTGCCCAATCATTTCAGTCACATCTGACACTCTGTGATTTGGGCTTTTCTTGGCAAAGATACTAGAGTGATTTGCTTTTTCCTTCTCTAAATCATACAGATGAGGAAATTGAGGCAAACAGGGTTGCATTACTTGCCCAAAGTCATACAGCTAGTAAGTGCCTGAGGCCAGATTTGAACTCAGAATGATCAGTCTCCTGGCCTGGCGCTCTATCCACTGTGCCAACCAACTTACATAAAAGTTGTATGAGAAATACAAAGTAACAACTGACACTAGTTAGAATGAGAAAGGTTAGGCTGCATGTGAGATTTGGGAGAGAGCAATCTCTCTAATAGAAATATTAGAGCGTTAAGGAAAGAGAAGGGAAAGTAGAGGAAAGAGAGAATACCTGAGCAAAGTCTCAAGAGAAGTCTTACATAGGATGGCAGACTTGGGAGTTGGGAGGGATCACAGATGCCAGTGATGCCCCTATCTAATCTAGTCTGATGAAAGCGGCTTCAGGTCATGTCAATTTGGGGGGGGGGGGCAGTGGATATGCCCAATAAGGAGTACTGTATCCTGAGAAAGCCACTGACATAATAATAGCTAGCACAGATACAGCACTTTAAGTTTTATAAAATGCTTCACACAGGCTTATTTAATCCTCATAAGACGCCTGTGAGGTGGGCACTATTATTATTCTCATTTAACAATGAGGAAACTGAGGCAGGTAGCAGTGAAGTGACTTGCTCAGGCTCACAGAGCTAGTAAGTGCCAGGGTCAAGATTGGATGCAGGACCTCCTGATCCAGGTCCAGCACTCAACCAGTTTTTTAAAACTCGAGAGTTTTTTAAAAATCGAGAAAGATTGTAAGGGGATGAGCAAGCTCAGGGAAAAGGCAGGGAGTGTGTGAAAGTGAGGGAACAGAGATAGGACACTGCAGAAGCATAGGACTTGATGGGATATGACTCTTGACTAGGAGAGGATGCATGAGTACCCTTCCAAGAACAGCAATGAGTAGCTCAGTACAGAAAGGACATATACTTATGTGAGGAAATTCACAAAAGGGAATATAAGTCACAAAATTTTCAAAACAGGAAGAGGATGGACTAAAGGCCAAAGGGCTTAATTTCTTCTTGGAAATAATATGATATATTATGAAAAGGATATTTTGTGATCATTTAGTCAACAAAACAACAAGTACTTATTAAGTGCCTATAATATCTGTCAATAAAAATTATTATAAAAAAAAAGTGCCTATGATATACCCAGAAACTCTGCTAAGCACTGAGGAACCAAAGTGTGACAGGACCTCTTCTATTCTCAAGAAGCTCACAGTCTAGCAGGGGAGACAACATGTAAACCACTAAGTACAAACAAATTAAAAACAGGACAAACTGGAAATAAATCACAAAAAGAAGAATAAAAAGGACTTAGGATAGGCTTCTTTAACTGGTGGGATTTTAGTTCAAACTTGAAGGAAGCTAAGCCAGCCAGTGAAAATGTCCTAGAACTGGGAGACAGAGGCAAGGAGGTCAGCGGTTCTAGACTGTAGAATTACACAGGTAAAAACGTCTTGGGTAGTGAAAGGCTTTGAAGGACAAACAGGAAATTTGATCCTGGAGGTGAGAGAGAATAGGAAGTTAATTGAATAAGAGCATGACAAAGTCAGTTTGACAACTGATTCAGACACTGAAGAAGAGACTGGAGTGAGGAGACTGCTGAATCAGGGAGACCCAGAGCAGGAGTCTAGAAATGAGGTGACCTGGATAAGAAATAGAAGGTCTGCTTATCAAATCTGAAAATGTCATAAAGGCAGGGTCCGCTTGGATATCTTAGTCGGAATTCATAATAGGAGTAAATGAGAAGATCTACACTTAGATTCAAAAGCACCAACTATACAAGAACAGGATGGAGGAAGCATGGCTAGAAAAATCAGGGTGTGAGAAGAGACACAACCCAAATCTTAATCCGTGTGATATAGCAGCTCCACGACCAGGATGTAACAATCCCATTGTCTTCAGCTTTGATCAGACCAGATCTGGGCATCACACACTGTATAGACCCTGGCAAGGAGGAACATGGTCAGAAGAGACAGGAGACTGGGGATTGTTTTCCAATACAAAATTGAAGGAACTAAGGATGTTTAGTTTGAAGAAGCACACAAGTACTGGAGAAGGACACCAGTCTTCAAATATTCTAGGAAGACTGAACTTTTTCTGATTGGCTCTGAGGGAAAACTGGGAACGATGGGTAGGAGCTGCAAAGGCAGAGACTGTGGATCAAGAAGGAGGTGAATTTCCTGGAAACTAGGACTGCCCCAAAGTAGGCTCAGCCTGCCTCGGGAGGCACCAAACCTCTACCACGGCTGGCCATGGGGCCCATAGAAAGGACTCTTCTACTTGGATCTCTGACACCTCAGACTCTGACAGGCTTAACAACTGATTTGGCAACTGGGAAGTGGTAGGGGCAGGGAATAATCTGAGCAATGACTGAAGTTCCAAGTCTGGATGACTAGGAGATGGTGGTACAGACAATACATAGGAAATTTATAAGGAAGAGCAATGGGCTTTTGGGAAGTGGGGGGAGAAGAAGAGGGGGAAGTGAGGTAGTGAGGAATAAGATAATAGATATATTTAGTATTTAAAAAACTGAGTTTGAGGTGTTAGTTGGACATTCAGGTGAAGATGTCTTAAATCCTAAGAACCTTGGGATATGTCAGAACCATAGAAATAGGAGTTATCCAAATAGAGATATAGCAACTGAAGCAGACAAAATATTGGGTGAAGAAAGCCAAGGAGAGAGACATGAGGTAACTCAAAACATAGGTGGTGAAAGAGGAAAACAAAAGGAACCTAAGCCAAAGGAGATAGGAGGAAGGATGGTCACCGTTAAATTTAAGAACCACGATTAAGTGTGAAGAAGCAGGTCAATTCTCCTAAAGCCCCCACAGCTGTGAATTATAACACACTTGAAGGAATTGCAAATCAGCCTCTACTGACACAGATGTGGCTTGTGGATTGGGAATGAAATAAATGGGAGGCAAGAAGGAAGAGAAGGGAGGTCAGAGAATGCACCTGCCTCTCAGTCTCCTTGTATCATTATCATCCTCTCACATGAAGGTAGCTGTTCTGCTGGTCAGAATTAGATCCCCAGCACCCATTCTCTGGTGACTCCTGTAACACCCAGAAGCCACTAGCAAGTTGCTTCCCATAACAGTCAAATGCTTTCAGAAAAGTCAAGGAAAATAAAGATGGACAAAAAGATACTGAACACATGGCAGAATCAATGACAACTCTACTAAGAGGTAGAGTAAGAGCATCATGAGATGGTGCCAAGACTATCATGGCAAAAGAGAAAGAAGGCCAGCACCCTGGCACTAATTAGCATGATCTTAAGCTGAATTCATTTGTTTGGCTACCAGGGACTGATTCTTCTTTTCTGTAAAATGAAGAAGTTGAATCAGATCATTTTCAAGGTGGCTTTCAAATATAAAATTCAGTGAATAAGAAGTTTGTGATTAAAAAGAGGTAGACAAAGATTTATTTGACATCTGGCTATAATATAGATTTTGATGACCTTAAAAACTGTGAAGTAATCATTTGAATTCTTTCCTTCAAAAAAAGCATAGTTTAGAGATTTTATCTTAAGAACTAAAAGTCCAAAAGTTTATGTAAATCAGATCTTAAATATCTTTGGATCTCCAAGAAATCTAAATTTTGAGTACAATAAATGAAGCCTATGGAATCATAAATGTAAAAATATCGTATTTCAAATTCAATACTCAGTTCACTTTTTGCTCGAGTTTCAATTACTCAAAAAATATTTCACATATAAAATTATCTGTTCAGGACCTGTTCATAAACTGTACATAGCAGAAAAATTTTAATTACACTATGTATTAAAATGAAAATTTATGCTTAAGGATGAATGGTACAATGAATCAAATACTACTAAGTAGTAAAAAAATAAATGAATCTTCTAACTTAATCAAAGTTTTTAAAACAGACCTTTTACAGAATTCCATGGCTATGTTAATTTTTTTTTTTATTAAATTGTCCATCACTTCAAGTAACAATTGAATATCCCATATCTGAAGCTAAAGTGATTTCAAGTAAAATATCCTAAACAAGGATCCAATCCTATTATGAAGTATTTCTCATCAAATCTTAGTTTTCACTTACCATAAGCAGTTCCTGGGCCAAATTCATTCCCTGCATCAATCATGTATTGCCCCAAGACTTCTTGGTTGTTTGTACGACTTGGAGCTTTTCTATCCAACTTCTCATAAACAAACTCTTCTATTCTAGCATCTGGGAAAAAGTTAAGATTATAAACTTAAATTAAAATGCTGTTTTTATTTTAGTAAATTATTTTAAAAAGCATTTTGTTATGAACTATGCCATCTCTTCAAATAACTATGATTAAAACATAGATCTCATTGATTGTGAAAAATAGCACAAATATCTTATTTAACCATCAAAATATTAACACACCAAAATTCTTCCTCTTTAGAAGTTTATTTACAATGTCTTTTTTTTAAAATCAGGAATTAAACTTATTAAAAAATAACTGCTCACAATTTATTTTAAAAGGCAAAACTTTTCCTAGGGTTATATAAGAATCCTGTGGGATTTTAAGTTCTTAAAAAAAATCTGATAGGAACAGTTATTTTCAAGTACAAACTCTTTTGTACATTTAGACTTTTCTTTCAAATCTACTAAATGTTTGCCTTTGAATGAAAAACAATTTTATAGCTCTGTATCCCAGATTTAGAAAATATAAATACAAACTATTTCTAAGTTTAGAAGAGAAAAGCTATTAGAGAATGAGAATAACATACAAGTCTCTTCTACCTTAAACTAATCTGTTAGGTGTGGTTAAAAGTCTCAAAAACTAAATATAGATGTGAGAGTCTGTAAATGATCCAGGTCAGACTATGAAATTGGCCTGATGTTAGCAATAATAACACACATGTATTAAATTTAATTTAGTTTGCATCAATAAAACAGCTTCATTCTTCCTATCTTCCTGCAAAAAATTTACTTCTGTTGGATGCTAATATTAGAGTAATAATGATTTCTATGGTAGATTGTTGCTGCACAGTAGAAACTACTTAGACATATTTGTGATGTGGGAGAATGAAGGGTTGCTTACACATTTCAAGTACTGAATTTAGGATTGATATATAACTTTAAGTTAAATCTGATTAATAGGCAACTATGAAATATTAATAAAATTCATTTTAAAGTAGTAAAGTTGAATATCTACTTGGGTTTTAAGTAAAAATGAGTGACTTCAGGATTATCTTACTGTGGATTACTAATACATATAAAAGAAATTTTGTTATCATAAAGGAAGGTATTAAAATAAAAATATTTATTTTTTCTTTCCTTCCTTCTAAACTACGAACTAGCTACATAAGCATGAAAGATTAACATTCCTCCAATGAAACTAAATCTCACTTTATGTCTGTTAAAAAAAACAAAACTACATAACCTAAGAAAAAATCCAGAACCTTTAGTAGTACTTCTAATCACTCTTGAACTTGATGTTCAAATTGTAGTAATAAATACTGTCTAAAATTTTAAAATTCAAAAGAAATATCTAATAATTCAAATTCATGCAGTCAACATATCATGGTAGAAAAAAGGAGGAGAATTAGGCAAGGAAAAAATTCACATAGCTGATTCCCATCAAACATTTGTCATGTGTTCTCTTCTCCTCATTCCCCCTCAAAATAGTATAACAGTAAATTGAATATTTGACTGGTTTTAAAAGCCTCAAGTATTAGTTCTGTTTCTACTGCTAATAAGCTGAGCAACACTGAACAAGTCCACCTAACCTTTCTGAGACTCAATTTCTTCATCTATAAAACAGAGATAAAAATTACCTGATCTAAAATTCTATGGTTGGACAAATATGAAATAACCCTAATGTATCTTATCTGGAATGATTCAGAAAGATTTCTAGCTCCAAGCAAACAGAAGGATTTGTTTACTTTTGTGGGCCTTCCAAACATGTTTCTTAAAATTCATTGAGCTCATAATTTGAAAAGTGATTGAGCTTGTATTTTAATTATTGTTATTGGGCATAAATTGAATTTTATTCTGATTGTATTCAGTTACACAAGATTCCAGAAAACCTTCAAATACTGTCATTATATACATTAGATATGAAAATAGATAAAATATGATATATATGTTAATAAAATATGATAATATGTTAATAAATAACTCTTTTTTTTCACTCAAAAAGAAAGACTTCCCAAAATCTAATCATTAAAAGACCCATTAAAGCTAAATAAGGATGATATAGCAGAGGTAGTACTTTAAATAAAATTTGCCAAATAGAACCAAATAGAAAGAAAAAAGGTTCCTTACTAGGATTTGGCTGCAATAGCACTTCTGTTTGCTTCATAATTTTTTCTGTCCAATGTTTGGTGCATTCAGCTTTGCTAAGAAGATTCTCTAAGTGAGCATCCAATTCAGTCTTCTCTGCCTGACCAAGCTTTTCTTCTGTGAACTGTTTTTGATAATAAAAAAAAAAGAAGAAGGAGAAGAAGAAATTATCCCTCAAGCTGAGTTGAAAAACAATGAGTAATTTTATAATCAACAATATACACAGACAGTCCCCAACTTGTGATTAAGACATATTCTAAAAGACTAATCACCTGCAGCATGTTTGAAAAGCAGAATATACAACACAGAGGTCAGGTATCCTTAAAGATCAGATATCCCAACAACTTAACAGACTGACATGATCATTGAAAGGGGAAGCTGGATAGAGAGGGAAATCATTAGTATACAAACAAATAATGGGAAGGTGGAGTGCAAAGATCTTAAATGGGTTATGGACCATAAGCTCTTACCTTGATTCTACTGCTTTCTAAGCTTCCCTCAATAGAAATTTGCCTGAAGTTGTGAATTTCTATTGAGGGAAGCTTAGATAATTTCTTCATCTTCTTCTTTTTTTATAATTTATAAATAGCCACAAGCTGTTCAGGCCATAAGCAATAAGCTCTACTTTGTACAATGTCCCCAAAGGTGTGAAGCCTAAGTTATCTGGAACACCTTGTTATATGGGTGCTATCCTAGAAAACAACAGACAGGAACCCTGCTGTATCGGGGAGATAAATGTTATTTACTGATCCATAACAACAAAATTACACATAATTAGTGCTTCATAGTTTACAAGCATTCACAGTCACCATGCAGATAGATAGTATATTTACTGTCAAGTCCACTGCACAACGAGGAAAAACTTAAACCACAATTATATCACAGGAATGTATGGCTCATTTCTTCAGGGAGCGTGAGGGAATTCAAAAATTATTTTATCTTTTACAGCAACATCTCTTCAATGATCATAAAATACGTTTTTTATTCAATCAAAAGAAACCAGAATTTAATTAAATATTTAAAAAATAACAATCTTATTTTAAACGAAAAAAAGATTTCTTTTTAGAGAAATCTGGATATTTCCAGGCTCAAAGCCACTGCCTGTGGGCACCCTTAAGGTTTCGAATCCTCTTTTTATCTGGTGTATTTTCCATTATATCATCTTGAGATCCTTCTTGATTCCCACTTCCTTCTAAGTCCCAGAAAGGATTAGCGAAAGGGATGTGAGTGGTGACCTTTCCCCTAGAATAGGCAGGGTATGCCCATATATTCCTAAACCACTGCACAGTGTTTGGGAATTTAAGACTACTGCTTCTTCCTCCCACTTTTAAGATTAACTTGAAAAGCTATATTTTTATATTCTAGAAACTGTGAATTTATTTAACTGGAAATGACCATTAATCGCTTTTTTTTTTTTAATTATCCTTAAATTCAATAGCCAATTGGTTCAATTTGAAAAGCAGTCAAGGTTTTTTTTTTTTTTTTTTTTGGTAAAAACACTTTAAAGCCCAAGGAATCTGAGAGTTCAATATTTATGGAAATCTTTTTTTTCTCTCACTCCATGAATTCTGTAAACATGAATAGGGAAATCAACTTAACTAATTACTCTACACTTGGTTTTCCAGAAGGCACTGAGTTTTCTTTCATTACATGCATAATCATAGTGGGGAAGAGTATATTAGAATAGGAGAAAGAGTTAATTATCTCTCTGGATTAAAGGGGATTAATTGATTCCAATACTGGAGTTCATACTCAAATCCTTTAGAAGTCAGAAGACTTGGGTCAGGTTGAGGTTCTGACACTACTTGCATGACCTTGTACCTGTAATTTAACCCCTTCTGAGTTTTAGGTTCCTCAGTGGTAAAACAGGAACAACTCACCTACTCAGACAACAAAGATACTATGAAGATTAAATGAAATAATTTCACGTGAAAGCACTGTAACAGAAAAAAAAAAACTAGATGAGCTATTATTATAATTATTATACTAAGAACCTAAGAGAGAAAACCTAAAGAGGATATAAAACAAAAACAGAAACTGATTGGGGTTTCTAGGTGATTTCTCTCTATACAAGAAAGTACCACAAAATAAGTCACAATAGGAACCTAGTGAGCTTAAAGGCATTTAATAAAAGAATAACATTTTGAAATATTATGGGATTGAATACCAACAATTACCCAAATTATTATAGCAACTACTGTAATTTCCTAAAAGATATCCTACTCTGTGACTTCAGAATTGGGTAGTCAAAGAAAAATAACATTGTCTTGAGGGGAAAAAAAGGGGGAGCTATTTAAAAAGATGGATGGATGGATGGATCCATCCAAAGTGGATAGACAAGGATCTCACTGGTTAATTTAGCTTTTCAGGGGGAGAAGGGAATGCTCACATATAAGATAGAAATAAGAATGAACAAAAACCAAATTTTATCCCAAAGACCAAAAGCTACAGGGAAAACCAAGATTGATGGCGAGACCTAGCTATAGGGCAACTGGGCTTGAATCATGGTATAGTCCTGGGTGATACAGTGTCCCATCACTTAATCGGTCCATCTCCTCAGCTGTTAGAAAAACAAACAACAACAACAAAGAAGAAAAAGAAAAGAAAAAATGGGGGGGGGGAGATTCAGGGAAAGAAAAATCACTTGAATCAAGGATCAGAAAAGGAAGTGAGTTATGAAATGAGAGAGAAGGGTGATGGAAAGTCAGCTCACTTGAATTTAAAAAAGCTTTGAAAACTCAGGATTTGTGGGAGAATGGGGTAAGGTATGCAAGGACAGCACTCTGATAGAGGGGATACCTATACTGAAGAGATCACATATTCATCAGAGAATTTGCCTTCCTTCTTTCCTCCTATCCCCCTGGTGCAGTCCCTCATTGTCTCATGCATTAGTTGCTGGGGAGTCCGTCTTCCTCCAGTCTCTCCCCATTCCAATCCATTCTCCATGCCACCAAAGTGATTTTCCTAAAGCACAGGGGTGATCATGTCACTTCCTACTCAAAAAACTCCAGTGGCTCCCTATTATCTCCAGTATTAAATACAAAATCCTCTGCTTAATATTGAAAGCCCTGCCAAATTGAGCCCCAGCCTGCGCGACAGGCTTCTTATAGCTTCCTGCCATGTACTTTTACATCCAGCAATACTAGCTTCCTGGCTGTCTCACAGACAGTCCATCTCTCTGACCATATAAGGGATAAAGCATCAGGCCTAGAGTCAAGGAAACCCGAGTTTAAAACCAGCTTCAGACACTTACTAGTTGTGTTACCTACCCTCTCTTTGACTTAGTTTCCACATTTGTCAAATGGGGATAATACACTCATTCCAGATCTTCCAGAGGATTGTGGTAAGGATCAAATAAGATAATTGCAAAGTGCTTAGAACAGGGCTTGGCTGAATGTCATATAAAAATATTAGCTGTTATTCCTCATTTAATAATTTCTTATTTATCTTGTGCATTGCCTGACTGTACAAATGCGTGTGGCTGTTGTTGTTTCCCCCTCCCCCCATCCCCATCAGATTTTGAGCTCTTTGAGGACTGGGGCTCTCTTGGTATTCTCAGAGCTTCATCCAGTGCTTGGACTACAAAAAAAAAAAAAAAAAAAGCTCAGAAAATGATAACTGATGAACTCATTGGCCACAGATTTCTTACAACATCCCCAAACATACACACAAGTCATTTCCACATTTCTGCTTATGCTATGCTCTTTGCTGCTTAAGTGTTTCAGTCTTCTTCGACTCTCCATGTCCTCTTAGCTGAGATACTGCCATTTCCTTCTCCAGTTTACCTGATAGATGAGCAAATTGAAGCCAACAGAATTCAGGAACTTACCCAGGGACACAACAGCTAGAAGAACACACAGATTTGAGCTTGGGAGGGTGCGTCTGAATCTGAGCTGGGTGCTCTATAACTGTACCACCTAGGGGAATATATATCATCCTCTCCTTCCTATCCATACCATCTTCAGCTATCAAAATGATACCCACTTTTTAAGCACAGCTTCAACACTTTATCCATAACACCCAATCTAATACCACACTCCCAAATGTCTACTGGAAGTCCCATTGATATTTCAACTTTTCCCATAAGTTAACTCTCAGATATTTTCTTCCACCTAACTTCCCTATTTCTATTAAGGGCATTCCTATTCAAATAACCCTGTCTCAAACCTCAGAGTTATCTCAGGTTCTTTCTTTCTCTGCCAATTTTCATCAGTTCTGTCCCCCCTCTAATTCCTTCATCTATATGCTCTTTACTAATGACTCTCTTTACTAATGATTATGTCATTCAAACTTAGATTTCTGCAGTCAAGTTCTCTATGGTCTTCCTACCTTTAGCTCTCTCTTCTAGAACCTATTTTTCATGTAGCTACTAAAATAAGTGTCCTTATGTTCAAGAACTGAGGTTCACTCCAAGTGTAAGAAAGAAAAGCATGGTGGTCATGACAAGGCTTTAACCAATCACAAAGAGTAAAGAAGCAGAAGAGAAAGGTAATATCGTTGGGTTAACATCACTTGATCACCTGGCAAAGTGAAGGATAAGCAGCAACTTATCCATGCTTCCCTGGGAGCTTTGTAAGGTCAAAAAACATTGAGGAAAGCATTGAGCATGTTGGATGGATGTTCTAATGTTGACTTATAGAAAGGAGGGGAAAGACAAATGCCATAGCATTGGCAGGCACAGACAAGGTATCATCTGTTATTACTGGAGGCGATATCCACATTTATTAAGATCCCACAGAGTGAGTACTAGATTGGAGCATACAGGTCTGATCCTGCAGCTCCCTCTTGAAAAGCCTTCTGAGAAATGGAAGAGAACAGAAAGGAAAAGCATTATTAACTCCTCCTAATGTCAAAAGCTTGGGATACAAAAAAAAAAAAAAAAAAAAAAAAAAAAAAAAAAAAAAAGACTTTCAAGCTCACCTTCTATTTGAGACATCACATTAAGAAATGGTTCCTCACTAACTGGAGATTAAAATACAAACTTAGTCCTGTATTTCAAGGCCTTCTTCAATATCTCCAATCTACCTTACCAGTTGTATTTACTATGCCCTTTTTTCATCTGGTTAAAATGTTCATTAGCTGTTCTCCTGACTCATTTTTAAAAAAAAATTTAATTTGGTAGCAAAATAAGTTTTGGCAAACAAATTATTGGAATTATGATTTTTACTGTTTCCCTGGTTCCACATCAATTTATACAAGTCTTTTCACATGCCTCTAAATTTCTTCTATTTGTTATCTTATAACACAGGTATAGTCTATTACATTCATATACCCCAATCTATTTAACCACAGGGAGGCAGTGTGGTGCAGTAGAAAGAGGGTTGGATCTCGAGACAGGATTCTGATCTGCATTTTTGTTCTGACCCCAGTATCTCAGTGACATAGGGAAAACTGTTAAAGCTCTCTGGGTGGCAGAGATGGATTAGAATTAGATGATCACTAAGGTCTCTTCCAGCTCTAAACCTGTGATTCTGCCACCATTCCCAATTTATGAACATTCACTCTCTTTCTCCTACTACAAAAGTGTTACCAAGAATATTTTACTACATATGGGACTATATCCAAATTGTTTTTATTTTTATGTGTAAAAATCACTTTAGCATTAAACATTCTGAAACATTATCTTTACTATATTTACAATGTCTTTTTTAGACTGAACGAAAGTACCCTGGTTAAGTCAAAAAATATGTGGTTGATTTTAAATGGCTGTATACATGAAGGATAAGGAGTTTAACCCAGCAATTTTATTTTCTTGTACTGAGTAGAAAACTGAACTAGATGACCTCTAGGGTGCTTTTCCAGCTCTGAAAGTTGATTTTAAATCGATTTTTTAAAAATGGAAGCCTATTTTAAATGCTCTGGACTTCATGTTGAACCCTTCTGTAATGTAATTACCTCCTCTCCTATCTTACCAATTTATCTTTTGTGTTAAACTCATGTATCAGATATATCTACCATTCTTTCATTATTGTTTTAATCTACAATGATACTAAATCAAATCAAAGTCATAAAAACCCAATCTAATGTTCTCTTAATGGCAAATTTTGGCAAAATAAAAAAAAATAATTCACTTTGATAACTATTTTAGACCATAGAATACAAGAATATTTTCCATTAATCAGTTCAATTTTTTTCATCATTGAACCTCCTCTTTTAGTGACTTCAGAAAATACAAGATCCCACTATTTGACTATCAAAAGGTATTTGATTTAGTATTATAGCTCTTTTCCAACTAGATATCTTCTTTTTTTTTTTTTATTTAATAGTCTTTTATTTACAGGTTATATGTATGGGTAACTTTACAGCATTAACAACTGCCAAACCTCTTGTTCCAATTTTTCACCTCTTACCCCCCCACCCCCTCCCATAGATGGCAGGATGACCAGATGTTAAATATATTAAAATATAAATTAGATACACAATAAGTATACATGACCAAACCGTTATTTAGCTGTACAAAAAGAATCAGACTCTGAAATATTGTACAATTAGCTTGTGAAGGAAATCAAAAATGCAGGTGGGCATAAATATAGGGATTGGGAGTTCAATGTAATGGTTTTTCAACTAGATATCTTCTACACATATTTTAAAATCATAGAGAATTCCTTAATAAATACATAAATAATATTGATGATTTGTTATTTATATCATATGATTTGTTATTTATATCATATGAGGCATAAAACAAGTAAGATATTTGTGTAAGGTGCTTTTAATTGTCTAGGAAGTAATCCAATGCAGAGCCCATGCATAAGAGGCATTCCTTATAGAAAGTGAAGATGCTTATTTACAAATGATATTACACCGACTACAAGTTCTGAAATCCTGAACAGCCTAAATGAGATTTAGAATCATTAAGAATTAGCTTAACTATCCAAATAGGAAATACTTAATGGATGACAGTCATTTATTAAGACTAGGATATGTAGTTGCATGAATAGCCCATATAAGTTGTTTATCAGTTAATAGAAATCATTTTATCAGCTTATTTTTAAAGAGGACAATGATATGACAGAGTGGTATCTTGACTTGTGCCTGAAATGGATTTAAGTGAAGCAGAGTTGCACAAAGTTGTCAGCCTCACTCTTTCAGTGTCACTGAGGTCAAGTGGCAAGACAAAAGTCAAAAGAATCACTGGTTATGACCCAAGATGTAGCGGATGATATTGGTGCTTTCAATGTCAGAACAAACTGGAAGTGTTTCACAACTCCTGCTTTAGTTGCCTGTATGAACATTGGAACAAACTGTTTTTACTTATTTACTTCATGGGGGAGGAGTCTTCATATGCATGGGGTAGATATTCCCTTAACTCACTAATGGGTTTGAGGTCAGATGGTTTAATTCAAATTTCAACCTGGTTTAACCCATCTACCAAAATTGTTTACTGGGTGTGGTCACTGTGTGTGCCACAGGTGAGAGTTGAGTGCTAAGAAGACAAAAAATGGATGAGCAGACCAGAAAAGGCCTCGGCAAGGCATTGTACCAGACACTAAAAGATGGGCCGTAAACTGGGTCCAGTAAGCTAGATCCAGAATTGAGTACAAATAAGAGAATGAGTTCATTCATCTGCAGCACTGCCAATGATCCCAAGCTTCTCACTGAAAACAAACTCCCATTTTTTTGCAAACCAGTTTTTGTAAAGTTACATGGTTATGAATCAGGGAGATTATGTTATTTAGAGATTTACACAATTATAATCACTGAAAGGGCAATGGAAAGTGACACTGTAGCCATAAATAGACTCTGTAATACTATAAAACGGGAATAGTACACATAAGCAGTCCAAGTCAAAGAAATACATCAGAACAAGAAGTAATCTGGTTTAGGAATGAGAAGTAACAGGTGTACACCCCACACATAGTGCAATTAAGTTAAAACATCCCAGTATGTTGAGTATATAAGGACTGGGACAGGAATAGCATAGGATCAAGACAAGTAGACATACTACAATGTACTGTTTGTAAGGAGCAAGTAGCCCACATCTGTAAGATCAAGGAACCAAAAAATTTAAAAGTACCAACCAGAATGAGTTTGTGGAAAACATTGCAAACTGTGTTCAGTCAAAAGTGGTGTTGTGAAAAGTGAGCCTGGGGTGAGGCTCTGGTTCTGCCACTTCCTAGATAGCTCTAGGCAATTACTTCACCACCTAGTTTGGCTTCCTCCTATATAAAGTGAGCAAGTAGACAAGATAAAACTCCACCATCATTTCCATCTCTAAAGCAATACCATCTTAGTCCAATTCAATTATGGTGTATCTGACATGTAAAATGACACATAAATGACATAAGATTTATTCAACACACTCTCTGCTTTGGCTGATATCACTCTAATCTATCAATTCTGGAAAAAAAATAAAAACTTCACTTTTTTGCACCTGAAATTTCTTTAGAATTAAAAGTTATAAGGACTCAAAGGCAAGAGAAAGATGCATGTCAGGGACAAGAAAACTGCAACACATCACCAATAATATGCATGTAAGAGGTGACATCCAAGGCATTAAGGACAGGTCTGAAGTGAAAAGAGGTTACTGGGTCATGTAACAAAATTAAGATCAGTCAGCCCGACTGCTACAATGTTAGCCCAGAAACATCAAAGGAGCCAGGTAAAGACCCTCAGAGTGTTAGGTGGATTATCTATAAAATAATGGGAAAGACATAGGTGAAAGAATGACCTTAAAGCAAACAGAAAGCATTTAATAAATGTTCATTGATTGACTTCATTGATGAAAAGAACTACATCATGAATATAAAAATGCCAAGAATTAAACTAGAACTTACGTTTCTGTTATTTCACTACTATTGTGAAAGAGGATGAAGTGATTAGCAGAATTCTATTTATTCCTTTATACAAAGTGTTCTAAATGAAATGTTTTTAGCAGTATTCCTAACTACAAAAGAGTAGAAAAAGAAGAAAAAGGGAATGAAGAGGCTTTTTTAGAACACTGGAAAAGCCAGACTGATGTCTGGAAGGTTATGTTCTTTTAAAAATTTGTTTAGTCTTCAGCAGGATGATTTCAGAGAGGCCTGAAGAGACTTACATGAATGGATGAGTGAAGTGAGCAGAAAGAACCAGTACATCATTACACACAGCAACAAAAAAACTATAGGACAATCAATCCCGATGGACATGACTCTCTTCAACCATGAGATGATTCAAATTAGCTCTAATTGTTCAATGATGAAGAGAGCCATAGACACCCAGAGAGAGGACCATGGACCACAACACAGCATAGCATTCTCATTCTTTCTCTTGTTTGGTTGCATTTTGTTTTCTTTCCCAGTTTTTTTTCCTTCCTTCTTGATCCGATTTTTCTTATGCAGCAAGATAACTGTATAAATAAACACACACACACACACACATAGTGGATCTCAATATATATTTTAACACATTTAACATGTATTGGACTATCTACCATATAGGGGAAGGGGTGGGGAAAGGAGAGGAAAGGTCGGAACAGAAGGCTTTGCAAGGGTCAATGTTGAAAAATTATCCATGCATATGTTTTGTAAATAAAAAGCTTTAATAAAAAAAGTAAATTTAAAAAAAATTAACTTGAGGTCTCTACAAAAAAAGCATGTGGTCCACTAGATCTGCTTAACACAGGGTCAGGGCCAGGAGAAAATAAAATATGTAACTTGCGTGAGAAATATATTTAATTTAGGAGGAAACACTATTTATCAATTCCACAAGGGAAGGACAATCATTTGAAAGAATTACAAGTTTGTTGGAGGATGGATACTATGAAAATTCTGAAAGATTTCTAATCTCATAATTTGACAGGTATTAAACATACATGACTCTCTACATTAACTTTTCTTTTAGCCCACCCTAGAGAGCCAGATCTTTATCTTCAATTAATATCTCTAATTATATAATGAATATATATTATATATATAATATATAATAATATAATTATATATCTAATATAAAACTCTAATATCTAGAGTTGTTTTCCTATTCAAATAACTTGATTATATCTAATTTTTAAATAAAGTCAGTCTTTAAGCAACATATATTTAGTTGATCTGGAAGTTTCATTATTTTCTGCATATTCTGGGTACAATATAAAGTGGTATTTAAAATAATTAGAACTTTGATTATTTCATGAGGTATTCAGGCTACGCTCACTTCACTCTAGCTTTGTAGTTACTCTCCTTACTCTATCTTAACTTCCTATCCAGTAGCCCCCTTCCACAGTCCCATTCAATCACTCCCAGATTTACTCTACCCTTCCATAGGTGTTATTTTTCCCCAATTAAAATATAAACTACTTGAAAGTGGAAATAATCTTGTTTGCAATTATTTGCTTAGCACATAGTATAAGCCTTTAATAAACGCTCTTAATCAACACTTTAAAGCATATTAAGTGGATGGCTTAATGCAGGGGTCCTCAACCTACGGCCCACGGGCCAGATGCAGCAGCTGAGGACCATTATCCCCCTCACGCAGGGTTATGAAGTTTCTTTATTTAAAGGCTCACAAAACAAAGTTTTTGTTTTTACTATAGTCCGGCCCTTCAACAATCTGAGGGACAGTGAACTGGCCCCCTATTTAAAAAGTTTGAGGACCCCTGGCTTAATGAATAGAGATATGGCCAGTCTAAGGAAGACCTCTATTCAAGTTCTCACTGATACCTACTGACTTGATAATCTTAGGCAAATCACTTGTCAGCTCCACAAGCAAAGCACTAAAATTACAAACTGCATATTTGAGTCAGTAGAGGGATTTCCCTCTTCTTCCCTAGTCCATATTCAGTAGAGGGGAAATTCCCTATTCTAAGGAAAGTACAGTTGCAGAACAAAAATTTTTCTCTGGACTTTTTCCTAATTACTCCATGTTATTAAAATATCAAGACTAAGCATAATTTTAAAAATGGCTTCCAGAAAAAAAAATATAAAAAGGCTCTTGCAGACATTTTGGTCCTTTTAAAAAATTAGAAGAAAAATAAATATCTTGTATTAATTATGGAATAACCACATACAAAACTGAAAGAATATGATATTGAGCCTATATAACTTCCCAATCAGTGGTACAGGTACTTAATTTACACATGTCCTAACACAAAAATATATGAAACACTAAATAAGTGAGGGTTATTTACACCATATAAAATGTATCTATGAGGAGCTTTTAACATATTGTTATTGTGGTTGAGGACCATGATTTCAAGGAGGTAATACCATGACATGCAAGTGAATTGGACTGAAGTGAGGGAGGGCTATGCTGGGTCACCTGCCTCACTTTCCTCTCCAGAGCCATCTGGGTTCCTATGGCCAGATGTAGATCAAGATGATTGGAGATAGCCCTAGATGAAATGGGAGAAGTTGGCTTTTTTAAGCTAAGATCTTTAACAGGTTTCAATTTGAGACTTAACCCCAATTGCTGTACATATAAGAACAGAAAGGGAATGGAAAAATTGTTAACATTATAATCTCTAAAAGAGGGGTTCTCAAGGAGGTTTGAAAGAGGAAAGGGAAACTTGACAAAGAAAAAAGAAAATAAAGTCATTCTAAATAGGCCAACAGAGAATCAAAACTCAATTAAACACCAAGAATATGTTTCTTAAATTCTTAATCATTGAAAGCCCTATTTCTTTCAAAAGGAATTTGAGCATAATGTAATTTGGCTTCAAAATATGTGTTACTGAGATCAATTTTTTTTTTAAATGCTGCACATAAGCATATCAATCAACATTAACTATTCACTCTGTATCAGAAGTGCTGGGAATAAAGAGAAAAGTGAAATGATCCCCACCTTCAAGGAGCTTATATTCTAATAGAAAAGACAACATGTGTGTATGTATGTGTGTGTGTATATATATATATACATACATATAAATAAATAAAAATGAATATAAGGTGTTTTCTTTTACAACATCGCTAATATGGAAATGTTTTGCATGATTGCACATGTATAATCCATATCAAATTGCTTCTCTGCTCAAGGAAGGGGAAGGGAAAAAGGGAGAAAAGAATTTGGAACTCAAAATTAAAAAAAAAAGAATGTTTAGATTTAGTTGAGAAAAAATAAAAATGGAATTTAGAAAATGAATACAAAGTAGTTTTGAGAGAAAGGGCAAAGGATGAGGGGTGGGCCTGAAGGGGAAGGGAAAAAGGAAAATCAGGAAAGGGTTAATATATAAAAGATGATATGTGAGTGAAATCTTGAAAGCAATTAGTCCTTCTGAGAAATGAGGGTGCTTTCCTTTTGCTATCCTACTTTTTTTGTGTCGGTGGTGAGGTTGGGAAACTAGGTCTCCTGATCTTGCCCAGACTCAAAGTAGAGGAGCCTTCTCACTGCTGATCAACATACAAGCTTTGACCTGCTTATTTTCCTCCTCAGGCTGACTAGTGCATTATCTGATCAATTTTCTCTTTCCGACTCCAATCTTAATCTTAAGTGATTCCCTAACTTTATCCTTGCCAATAGCATGAGCTACTACACTTGAACTCCTAACATGGTTTTTAAATGAAAATTATATATTTTCTCCTTTTAATTTAACATGTTACTACTGTGTACAAGGCACTCCTCTATTACTGAAGAAACAAAGAAAGACAAGACATATTTTTTACATTAATCTTATAAGAGCTCTCTAAATGACAGTTCAAGACAATGACAGAAGACATCTCAAGTTTGTGCCAATAAATTGATGATAATGTTTACAGGAAGAAGAGGGTACTCTAATATGAGTGTAGTCGGGAGCAACCTTGACAGAAGAGATGGGATTTTTTTTTTTTTTTTTTTTTTTGGCTAGGATTTAAAAGGTCTGCTACTCTGAGGAAATTAAAATAAACATAAACTACATATGAGGGGAAATACAAAATTTGAGCTCCTTACAAATTCTGGTTTGTTGCTTATTCTTCCCAATACTAAGAAATGTTATTTGATTGTAATGGGAAATTCTTAATATTTAGATAGATAATTTGTTTTTCCTTCTACTGTTTTTTTTTTTTTTTTTTTTTTTAATAATTTATCTGGTCTGTTGTCAAGCTTTAATTGCAACACATTAGACTTTATACATAATTATAGGCTAGGTGATTTCTAAATTCTAATCCAATTCTAAATCTATGACCCTACCTAAAACTGCTGTGATTACTGATGTCAACAAAGTATAGAATGAAATCTCACCTATTGACTTAATGCTGTTTTTGAAATAAGCTTCACAAAGCAGTGTTCTGTCTAAACAATCAGCTTACTATTTTCAGTCTCATATGAGGTATAGGTCCCAAGATCTCTTAACTCAATAAGATGGTAAGTTTTATTCTTAATGGTTCTAGACTTTTTTAAATTTCACATATTTATACTGATTTAATATTAATCATTTAAAATTTATTCCTAAAAAGATTAAGCCCAAGCTAATGTTACAGAATAGTATCAATGGCAGGTAAAAGAGACTGAACTATAAATAAAGCTCACAAAAGCTCTTTTTTTCCTACTTTTCTAAATCATCACTTCTTTAAAAGCGTACAGTCAACACATCCAGACTTTACTGTCTGTCTTCTGAAGTTAGTATAGTAAATTCCAGTTGTGTCTCCTTAGGCTACCACTCTATACAAACATATCAAATCAATTCACTCCAAATGAAACTGAGCATGTGGAGAAAGACAATGTTAAATATAGACAGAGATTAAAACTGCATTTGGCATTTAGAGGTTTGGCCAATGTACAAATTGACCTAATGGGCACTTGGAGTTCTGATTTACTTAATAAAGCATCTAGCTAGTCAAGCCTTTTTAATACATAAAATACAGCCTGAAACTTTCCTTGATTCCTGCTTGGCCATTGGAAAAGTATGCTTTCTGTTCTCAAATTTTCCTGTGTGATGAGGCCATGTATTCTTACAAGGAAGAGTCAGAAGACTTCGGTTCAAGTTGCACTTTGGCCACTTCCTGTGTGTCTTTGGGCAGGTCATTTAACCTCCATATTCCAACTGATTAGAACCAGATGCTTTAATGATCCTTTCTAGCTCAACTCTTCCATTCTAAGATTTGGCTCCGTCTCGGCCATTGTTATTTGTGTACCTGTCACATCTTTCAAAAAGCATAAATTTCAAATCCTCTTTTTTATTCCTTACTCAATAACCACCACATAATAAATGCTTAATTAACATTTTCTGATTTGAGTCAAGAATTCATTTGACTTGTCACTGACCCATTTATAGATAAATTCCCAAGAAACAATGACTAAAATTCCAACTGAAATTAGCTGAGTCAGAAGAAGTCTCTTGCTTTTAACAAAGGTACAATTTTAGGCAACATCTTAGTGGCCTAAATAGAAAATGTGAATTTCTCAGTGAAACTATAAGGTTTCACTAATTAAATGGATCAGACAACATAAATGTATCAGAATTCTATCAGCACCTGTCTTAGGAACATAAGAAACACACATTGGAAGAACTAGACTTTATTTATCAAATGTCAATCATCCTAAAGAAGGACAATACTTTTACAATATTATAAGAGAGCAAGGAAACCAGTTCAATGGGTTATAAAATGACCAGACAGAGGTAAGGAGAATTAGAAGAGAATGACCGAGTACCATAAATTTAAGTTTACTCCAAGTCCTCAAACATTCTAATCGTAACCATGAACCCAGAAAACTGATTCAATAAAAAAACCTCAATCTCAAATGATGTCTTGTCGACCTGGGGCTTTTTTTTTTTTAAAGAAGCTATTTTTTTCATTAAATCAGGGGGAGGTGGTTCCAAGATTTCACCAAGAATCACGCCTAAATGTGGTGTTTAAGCAACCCCAAGGTTCACGGTACTTTAAAGGCGCACTGGGCGGGCTGTGGGCCGGCGGGCTTTGGCGCCCGGGGCGGACCGGCTACTTTTCCTTTTCTCTGTCTCCAGCGGCCCGTCCGGAGCCGGCCCCTCCGGCCGCTTCCAGCGGGCATCTGAGACTTGAGAAAGCCTGGCGTCACTCCTTCCCCGCCTCGGACACCTCCCGGTGGGCTTCCCACCGAAACCGCAACTTATTCCCGGTTAAAAACAGCCACCACAAAAGTTTCTGCGAAAAACTTCCAGCCGGCGCCGGGCTCCCTCAGAAGAACGCGATGATGCCGCACCAAAGGCCGGGCCGAGGGGCCGGCTGTTCCGAGGCGGCCGAGGGCGAGACCCTCCCGGAGGCCCGAGGGCTTACCCCGAGGCGAGGCCCAGCCCCCGGCCCAGCCCCCGGCCAGAGCCGGCCCCTGACCAGGGCCCGCGGGGTCCCCCCTTCCCGGCAGCTGTCCGAGCCCCAAACCGACGCTTCCCGGTGGGGGCCCCGAGGGCCCGGGGAGGTCAGGAGGTCAGGCCGCGGCTCGGGCCTTCCTCGGCTCCGGAAAAGGCCCCTCCCTGGCGGCCGCGGCCCTCGGGAGAGGAAGAGGGCGAGGCCGCAGCGCCTTCCGTTACCGACCCGCCCCCGCCCCCCCCCTAGGCCAGGCCGGGCCCGGCTGTCAGCGGCCGGAGGCGGGGCCTGGGGAACGGGCCGCCACGGGCCTCGGCCTCTCCCGCCCGCCCGCCCGCCAGCCCCGGCCCGTCCCGCGCGCTACCTGCACGGCACGGCTGAGGAAAGTGCCAGCGTCCGCAGCCAGCTTCTTCACATTGAAGTCCATGATGCTCATGTCAGGCCGGGCGGAGCCGAGCCAGAGCCAGAGCCGGAGCCGGGGCCGGAGCCGGAGCCGGAGCCGGGCGGAGCCGCCGCCACCGCCGCCTCAGAGGGAGCGGGCAGAGGAGCCGGGGAGGGGGGGGGGCGGAGCCCGGCCCGGGAGAGGAGAGAAGAGCGGCGAGGGAGGCAAGAGGCGGGGCCTCAGGGGGCGGAGCGTAGCTTGGGGAGGCGGGGCGAGGCGGGAGAGGTGGCGGAAGGAGCGGCAGCGGCGGCCGGGGCGGGGCCTAGCCCGCTAAGGGGGAAGAAATGGAGGGGAGGGAGGAGCAGCGGCCAGGGGCGGGGCCTGGCCTGGGGAAGTGAGAAGGGGCGGGGAGGGGAAATAAGGAAAGAAAGAAGGAAGGAGAGGACAGAGACTGGGAAAGAGCAGCAGAGGCTGTTGGGCTCGGGAAAGAGGCGGGGGACTGGGGAGAGGAGGAGGAGGAGGAGGGGGATGGGATGGGAGGAAGAGGCGGTGGGGCCTAGCCCGCTAATGGAGCGAGGAGGGGAAAGAAGGGAGGAAAGGGAGGAGAGGGAGTAGGGAGGGGAGGAGGGAGTTTGGCCTATCCTGGAAATGGGGAGGGGAAAGGAAGGGAAGAAAAGGGGAGGAAAGGGAAGGGGAGGGGAGGGGAGGGGAGGGGAGGGGGGAGAAGAGGGGAAGGAAAGGAGGAGCTAAGGTCGGGGGCGGGGCCTAACCTGGGAAGGGAGGAAAAAGGAGGAGGGAAGTGGAGGGAGAGGGGTGAAAGGGGTGGGGCTTGAGGGGGCGGGGCCAGGGGTGGGAGGGGCTTGAGGAAGGAGGGGCGGGGAGAAGGCGGAGCAGGGACGTGGCTCGGGGCAGGGGAGGGTCGGGACTGGAGGTTGCGGATGCTGCTGCTGCCTTGGAGTTCCCCAGGGGCTGATGGGCTTGGGGATGGGGTGGGTCACCCCCTTCGTAGCAGCAGGTGCTATGAGACCCTCCCCCACCCCCATAGATGCAGCCTTGAATATGTTGGGAGTGAGGGGAGTCCAAAACTGCTAAGATTTTGTACTTATTAACTGGAAGGATGGTGGTGCCTCAATAAAAATAGGGGAGTCAGAAAGAGAAGGCAATTTAGGGGGGAAATAAGCGTTCTGATTTGGGCGTGCTGAACCCGAAAGGCTTGTGGGTTCCAAAGGTGTCAGTCGGCAGTTGGAGATGCAGGACTGGTGCTTGGAGACAAAAGAACTGGTGCTTGGAGAGGAAAGAAGGTGTGGTCCAAGGCACAGAGAGATCGTAGTTAGTTGAACTCAATCATAATTGGAAAAGTGCCCAGCTTAGAATGTATAGAAAGAGAAGAAGCCCCAGTTTTCTTCTCTTCCTTCACTTCTCCCTCCTCCCCCTTCTCCATTTCCGCTTCCTCTTTATTCTTTCTTTTTCTTCTCCTCCTTTTTCATATCTCAATGATGGACACCTGGCCGGCTTTCCCTTCTACTTGTAAAGTTGTTTGCTTGCTTGGGAGCTCTAACGTGATACTTTCTATTTTATACTATTTCATTTCCTCGTAGTATTTTTGACTAATGTTCTATTTTGTAACACAGGCTAGTAACTGAGTCTTGTGGAGAATGACTGACAGATTAAGCCATGTTGAGACCCACAGCCACAGAGAAGCACAGCAGGCTAAGTGTAGGGCAGGAACTTTGCTAAGCATAAAGACTGACCCATGAATGGTCTTCAAGCAATAAGAAATAGGCACGAACAGCCGGGTAGCTGGATTTATAAAAAACATTTTTAATAAGGAGGAAATTTGGGGAAAGTTTCTGCTCATCACATATTTACCACATGCAATCAAGAAAGAAGACTATTACACTTTAGGGATAATGATAGAAGTTGAGAGAATTAGAATTGCAAGGGATTTTAGAGGTTATCTAATTAAAAGCTTCTTAAACTGTGGGTTTTGTAACTGAATATAAGGTTCCCCAAAACTTTGGCAATGGTAGTTTCTGAACTCATGACATTCGGAACATAAGACAAGTGTACTTTACATTGTGCACACACAGACACTGCCAGAATCACCATGACAAAGATTTGAGACACAGGGCATGTAAAAATTTCTCAGGCTAAAAAGGGATCTTGAGGGGAAAAAAAGTTTAAGAAATCCTGATATAATTCAAACTTAATCTTTGTACAGATGGAAGTCAAGCCCAAGGTGCTTAAGAAACAGAGTAATTTTCGAACCTAGTTGTTTCTAATTCAAGATGCAGTGCTCTTTCTATTGGTATGTTGCCTCTCTTAACAAAAGATTGGCCTTGATCTAGAAAAGGTCATTCTTCACAGGACACTTCCATAGTTGTCTTGTGCCTTCAAACTGAAAACTAAAGTACACAAAGAAATCTGAGGGCCAGGGTCAACCACAGGTGTTTAGAGGAAATGTAAAGACCAAGGTCAATCACACATGTTTAGAGAAAATAGATTAAATCAGCCTGATGCAGTCTTTAACAGGATGAAAGGTCATTCCTAGAAAAAGATTCCAGGCGCACACAGCTAAGGTGGGAAAGGGGACAAGGATTGCCAATTTCTTCATAGTTTTCCTCAGCAAATACTTTAGCAAATACCCACAATAAAAATGCATTCTTATACCTTGTTTCTTTTCCCATTTAGGCTCCATCCCTTCAAGCTCCTAGACCATGGGTTTGAGAAGAGCAAAGGCAGATGTCATTATTTCTTGCCAAGTAGCTCAGCTATTTCATAAGAATAAGAGAACCTTACAATCTCCCTCTTCATGTTCTTTCTCCTTTTTCAAATCAGCTTGTGATGCACGTTCTACTATGTCTTCACCTACCCTATTCTCAAATCATGCAATACTTTGCCTCAGAAGATGAGCAAAAAACTTCAAATAATGGAATTCTTTGCAAATCCACATCATTCTTCATCTAAAGTAGATGTTATATTATTTACCCCATTAGTAAATTTTCCCTTTGTAAAAAAAATTGATATCAACAAGTTATTATTTGAGAGTACATCAATGTTTCCATGACAGTAATAGGACCTCCCCCCTCAAAAAAAAAAAAACAAAAACAAAAAAAAACAAACCCTCACAGCGTTTACCCTAGAATCTTGAGAGGAGGAGTAGTCAGCTGTCCTCTGGGCACAGAGCTTCCCATTGAGAATGAGATTTAGGGTGAGCAAGCCCAAAGGGGATACTGTACTATGTACAAATTACATTAGAAAAACAAATGTTTGTGTATAGACAAACAAATCCATCTTATTCTCCTGTCACTTTGTCCTTACACCAACCAGTTTTATCTCTAGAGTAACTTGACCACTTTACACCACTCAGATTGGCTAACATGACAGGAAAAGATAATGATAAATATTGGAGAAGATGTGGGGAAATTAAGACACTAATTCATTGTTGGTGCAGTGGTGAGATAATCCAGACATTCTGGTGAGCAATTTGGAACTATGCCCAAAAGGCTATCAAACTGTGCATATACTTAGGTCACTACTGGATCTGAATCCTAAGAGATCATAAAAGAGAGCAAAGAACCCACATGTGCAAAAATATTTGCAGCAGCTCTTTATGTAATGGCAAGGAACTGGAAATTGAATGGATGCCATTAGTTGGGGGATGACTGAATAAGTTATGATATATGAATGTAATGGAATATTATTGTTCTATAAGAAAGGTTGAGCACACTGATTTCAGAAAAGCCTGGAGAGAGTTACATGAACTGATGCTGAGTAAAGTGAACAGAACCAACAGAATATTGTACACAGCAACAAGATTTTGTGATGATCGACTGTGATGTATTTGGCTCTTTTTTCAACAATGACATGATTAAAAGCATTTCCAATAGACTTGTGATGGAAAGTGCTGTTCACATCCAGAAAGAGAACTATAAAGATTGAATGTAGAAAAAAAGCATAATAGTAGTTTCTGAACTCCTTTTTGTTGGTTGTTTGCTTGGTTTTTTTCTTTCTTGTATTTTCTTCCCTTTTGATTTTTATTCCCTGAAGAATGTTTCACTTTTGCAGTTTATTGATTATTGATGGAAAGGACAGACTTGTGCTTCAGTATTAATAGCTTGATATCTATATTATCATTGTATTTGACCTGTGTTTTGTTGTCTTTTAGTTTTGTCTTTCTCTACATTGTGTAGTCATTGTGTGAACTGCTTTAGAAGCGTAGGTGATATAGGATAGAGCCTTGGTAAACACCTACAGTTTAGGGAAATAGTATGATTGATGAGTCTGCAAAGAATATGGATAAGGAGTAGATAAAAGGAGAATCAGGAGGTACTTTTAGCAAAAATTCTAGGAATATCCAGAAGATAGTGGTCAACAGTGCTAAATGCCATAGAAAAGTCAAATAGAGTGAGGACTAAGGAAAAATTATCAGATTTTACAGTTAATTTGCAGAGAATGATTTCAAGTGAGTGGTAAGCTCAGGTGCCATATTGTAAAGGATTAAAGAATGAGAAGAAAGTCAAGGAAAATAACAGCTTTTGCTTTAGGAGTTTATCTGAAAGAGGGAGGAGAGCTATTGGATGACAACTTGAGGTGATATCCAGCGAAACAAAAAAAATGAATGAAAGGTCATTCCTAGAAAAAGATTCCAGGTTTTGTCTTTTAAGAATGGGGGATATTTGGGTGTCCTTAAGGACTGTAGGGAAAGAATTATGTATGGCTGGATAGAAGATGGAGATTTGAGAGAGGGAGGTCATGGAGGGATGGGAGAGGACGGGATCAACACAAATAGAGGTGTTGATCTAGGTAAGATCTAGAGGGATGGTTAAGGATTATAGTTGGGGGGATGCTGTTAAGAGATTTTGAAATGAAGAGAGAAGGGAGAAAGGAGGAGCAGGTGGTGAAAGGCCTCAATTTTTTCAGTAAAGTAAGAGCCAGTTTGTTCAGCTGAGTGAGGGAGACAAGGGAAGGCTGTAGTAGAGAAGAGAAAGTTTAGAATAGCTTCTGAAAAGCATGACATAGTAAATTAATTAGGGAGGAATAAAAGAATTGCTTTGCTTTATGAGGGCCCCATTAAAATAAGATAACTTGAAATTTATAGTTTATCGTGTACAGTTGTGTGATTTCCTCCAGTTTCATTCAATAGAGTCAATTAAGGACTCTTAATTAGGAGGAGAGAAAGTGTATGGCAGGGTGAGAGTATTCCAGGCAAGGGATGAGCTGAGTCAGGACAAAGGAATCCAGAGACTTGTGAGCTGATGACAGTGTATGCAAGAGTGTTGGTAACGGCCTGAGAAAGTCTGAGAGATCAGTACTACAAAGAATAGATCTAGGATGAGTAAGACATGGGGAAAGATGGAGTCATAGGAGATTGTCTGAGTTTTAGGTAAAGGAAATAGATAATGGATTAATGGATATGGTGAGATCCAGGGTGTGACCATCCCACTGTCTTGCAAAAGTGGGGTAAAGGAAATGTTTCTTGCTGTTCAGTGACCTTTGATCAGGCAAAGAAACACAAAGCGTGCTAGGTAGCCAGGGATTTCAGGTTCAATTTTAAACGTCCTTAGATAAGCACATATAGGCTTGTTAACTGTCATGGCTGCTGGGAAGAAGGAAGAAAGAGACTCTGTTACTGGAAGGACTGGAAATCCAAGGGAAAACTGGCAGAGTCCCAATGGGATGAGAGAGACAGAGACAGAGAGAAATAAAGAGAAAGACGGTGAGAGATAGAGACAGTTAGAAAGAGACAGAGAAAGAAAAACAGAATGGGGGATGAAGGGAGGCAGGAAGGGAGACAAAGAGCAGGGAATAGAGAGAGGGGAGGCAGGGTGGGAGAGATGGTCTTTCTGCAATTCTTACAACTTATTAGGGGAGGGAAGAGGTTCCTCCTGCCTTAGTTACAAGACATCCTTAACACCACCCCATGGGAACCAAAGGACCAATTGCTGGGTTGCACATATATTTTATCAAGTGGTCGGTGCATATGTTCCCAAAGAGAAGGAGGCAAAGTATACAATCGGATATAATTCAACAGACCAGCTGCTTGCCCTGATTGGTTCTTGTACACAATAATCGTTGGGAGGAAAGAGTACTCCCATTTTCTCTATCTTCAAACATGCATTGATCTTCCTTCTCTTGGAAAATAATTTCCCATGATACGGCCCACTGCTATTACCATATTTCATTTCTCTCTTTCACTGCAGCTCAGCAAATATCCTAGCATTTTTCTGCACAAAGATACAAAAGTACACAACTTTACAGGGAGTGGAGAAAAGAACAGGAGAAGATTTAGTCCAATCTCTTTTATTTTAGAAACGTAAGAAATTTAGAGAGGCAAGTGTGGTATAATGGAAAGAGTAGAAGGCCTGGATTCAAATATTTGATAGGATAATATTTGAGAGCTGGTCTCTGGTCTAGTTTTCAATCCAGTAAGAGCATAGATTTATATCTGGAGACTGGGGTGTGATGCAGCCAGCTCAAATTGGCTGGAGAGGGATAATTAAATTTTTATTATGAGCATTCATGCTTCAGAAATCAAAAGCTTACAGATCAGAACTTGATTTATTGTTTTGTTGATTAATGATAGAGAAAATACTAATAGTGAAAATTACAAGCATGTCATTGTTAAAAGAAAATTTTCAAAGAGCCAGTTGTTAAACATTTACCAAAAAAAAAAAAAAAATCAGAATACTTACCAGCCCACTCCTGACTGGAAGGGACTTTAATGACCATCTAGTAGGAAAGTGTCAGTGACTCTAGGCAGCAAGCCACAGCAAAACTGTGGTCCATCCAGATTAAAATGTAATTGGGAAATTATTAGCAAAATAAATATTCATTAAACATAGGTTATAGTAAATTAATTAATGGTTTTCTAGGTTATATTAATATAATAAATTAATGATTTTCTAAGTCAATATATGGCTTTCAGGGACCCATTTCTATCTGACTATGACACTACTGATCTAGTCCAATCTCCTTATTTCGTAGATGGTGGAGGAAAAATTGGTTCAGAGAGATCATATGATCTGCTTAAGGTAGGAAGAATCAAAGTCACCATTTGAATTCATATTCCCTGATTCCAAATTCAGGGCTTTTTTCATTATACTCACTACAATAGGCACACACACACACACAATTTATAAGGCAGAATGTGAACAAAAGAAATAAATTAGCAATCTAGAGAAAGGAGTGATTACTCCCAGCTTGGTTGGAATTAGAAAAAAATTTATAGAAAAGGTATCCTTTGAGCTGAACTTTGAAGGGTAAGCTGGATGATAGCTCAAAAAGATGAAATTTGCATATTTCAGTACTTCAGAAGTATGACATGGAGGATTAAAAGGATAAATCTGAGCATTTGGAAAGGGATATGGTCAACAACGGTTCATTAAGCACAAGTCATGTAAGACTAGCCTCATTTCCTTATTGACAGAATTATAAAATAGGTATATCAAGGCCAAAGTTTCTCATGCTATCCTTGTAGACAAGATAGAAGTATTATAATTAAATATACTTAGAGCTTCTTGAATCTAAAGAATATAGACTTTAATGGATCAAGATCAACAGGAGAGAACCCTCTAGACATACTTCAGGACTCTGTCCTTAGCCCTACTCTGTTCAACATTTTTATCAATGACTTGAACATTAATGTATTGATGATATGGTTCCCTCCCTTCTCCCCAATATACCACGCTGCCTTTATTTCAATTTTTCAAGGATATATAATTTCATACTCCCTGCACAAATGAATATTGCAACTCTCTTACCTTAGTAAATAAATAGTCTTCTTTAGGGACTGTAACTGAAGAATTCATCCCTTTTAGGCTAGCCTTCTGTTGATAAATCTCTCTGAATTTAGCTTAATTTGTCTATGGAAAGGAGACATGATGGTGGGCCCCAAATGAAATCTATTCAATTTGGGAGAACCTGCCAGATCTTAGCCTCTATTGGTGTACCCTTTAAGAACCCAACATCACCTCCACATCACAATGAGATATTAAAGAAGGATTTTAATGGAAGACATAAGGAACAATGCAGTGCTCGTTTATTAAGCACTTACAGTATGTAAAGCACCAGTGATACAAAGAGAAAATCACTCCCCTCAAGGAGTTTACCTGGCACTATAGGTATACAAAGGGCACACATAAATATATACACGATTATCTGAGGAGACAGAGATCATTAATCTCTAGGAGCATCATGGAAGTGAAACAGTACTACATTTAGAGTCAGGATCTGAGTTAATCTGCCACTTAATATCTGTGTGACAGCTAAATCATTTTTATATTTCTTTCAGGTTGAATTCATTTGTCAAATGCAAAGAGTGGATTACATGGTCTCAGAAGTTATTTTCAGCTCTAACTCTACACTCCTAAAATATTAAACTCCATCAGTAGAAGCTTAGGATCCAGCATGAGAGACGTCTTATTGCACCCTGCCCTGATCAAGCTAATTTGGAAGGAAACAGCATCTGGAACGTGTCCAAAGGAAGGAGAATAGGATTTTGAGGGTCTTGGGAACCATGCCATAAGAAGATCAGTGGAAAGAACTGGGAATGTTTAGCCCAGAGAAGTGAAGACTTGGGAAGAAATAATCTTTTTTTTACATATATTTGATTGTTTTCCTGTAGAAGAGGGATTATATTTACTCTGTTCAGTCCCAGATGAGAGAATTATGGCCAACGGGTAGAAACTATGGGGCAAATAAGTTTTAGTTCAATAAAAGAATTTCCAACAATTAGGAATGTCCCATAATAGAATAGGCTTATCTCAGAAGTAGACATTATCCTGTAAGTGGCTAAAAGAACACATATACAGGGAATTAAGGTTTCTGATGAGGCTTTAGTTTGGATGACTTCAGAAATCCAATCATGTGCTATGATTGTAAGAGAATTTGATTCCTGGAGTACTAGGGAGAGAGGATATAGAGTTGAGAAAGCCCACAAACATAAAAAATCCAACCTTGACAAGTCACTTTAACTTCATGGTACCTTAATATCTTCATCTGTAAAATGAGGGGATTGGACTAGCTGATTTCTAAAGTCTCTTCATATTCTGTATCAATGATCTACGATCTCATGAAATTCTGTTCAATATTTATGTTTTCCCTCCCCATTCATTTTCTAAAGACCAAGGACAACTATCATTCAATGTTCCACCTCTCCCTCTTCACTTTCCTAGACTAGGATGTCAAGATCAGAATGAATGGGAAAAAACTAGCCAGTCACAATGAGTTGCTTTTGAAATTATGCATTTATAGGGAGAAGCAATGTACAATGACAATTTTTGCCTTGTGTAATTTCAAACACACTTGACTTAGAAATTTATGGTTATTAGACTAGAGTTAAGAGGACACTGAGATAGCACATCCAGTAACAGAAATATAGACTATGGGGGGGGGGGGGAAACAAAACAAAACAAAAAAAAACATGAGCTGATGATGAGGTTGGTTCAGGATATGTTGAATTTGAGGTACTTAATGGATAAAATGAGGTTCCTTGCAGTTAGATGGGGCAGTAGATAAGACTATCAGGCCTGGAATCAAGATTACCTAAATTCAAATCCAGCCTGACATTTACTAGTTGTGTACCCCTAAGAGTCACTTTAAAACCCCCAAATGCCTCAATTTATCTGTTTCCTCAACTGTAAAATGGGGTTAGTAGTAGTACTTGCCTTCCAGAGTTTTTGTGAGGAGATAATATTGGTAAAGCACTTGGCATAATGCCTTGAATGTCATAGGCACTGTATAAATGCCAGCTATTATTAGCCATTAAGTGTCTGTCAGACATTTAGAAATTTGAGACTGGAGCTCAACGGAGAAGGGAGAGCTGGCTGAGTAGATTATAAATTATTTGAACAGAAACATTGACTAAAGAAACTTGACGAGACTGCCTAGTCCTAGAGAATAGACCCAAATTGGAAATCTTAGAGAATGTCAACAGTTAGAGGTTAGAAGAAGGCCTCTTTGGGTCTCAGTTTCCTCATTTGTGAAATGAGATTTGGAGTAAATGATCCATACTATTTCTTCTAGCTCTAAATTTCTGTGATTCTGAATATAAGAAGACCTAGCAAGCAAAGAGACAAAGAGTGTCTAGAGGAGGAGAAGCAAAATCCTGGGAGTAAGAGTTTAAACTCATAGAATCTAAAGGTTTCAAGAAGGAAGATTGAGAAGGATTGGGTACCATCTTTTTCTCCTTCCCCTTAAGTTCAATTGGTTCATGTGGCAGTCCTAATAATTATCTCTCTGCCATATTTTTTCAAATTCATCCAACTTTTTTGTTCTTACTAGCACTAGGATTCAAACCCTAGTTTGAATCCTCCTTACTTAAATACTGGAGAACTATAATATTGCAAATGTTCCTCAAATGGTTTTTCTGTTTTTAGTTTTCCATTCTATAATCTATCTTACATACCATTAACAGGTATTCAGATGATTCTCTTTTGGGCCTTTCCCCTCTCTGTTTTTTCAATTAAGTTATTTGAATGTTTACATTTGTACACTTGTATTCATCCTAGATCTATTTCCACTATATGTAAAGCATACTCAAATAATCATAAAATGTTGGGGGGGAAGATTTAAAAGTTTTTACTCCAATTAAAAAATTTTAAATATAATTTTTTCGACTTAAAAACCCACCTTCTTTCTCTCCTACCTTTCCCCTCCCTTGTTGGAAAAGAAATGAAAACAAAACCATTAAGATAAATATAGCCAAGCAAAATAAATTTCCACACTGGTCATAAACAAAAAACATATGTCTCAATTTATACTCTAAATCCATCACCTTTTTATCAGATGTGGGATAGCGTATTTCATCATGAATCCTCTGGAATTGTGGATGGTCATTACTTTAATCAGTGTTCTTAAGTCTTTTAGTGTTGTTTATTTTTACAGTGTTCTTATTGTATAAATCATTCTCTTGATTCTTACTTCACTCTGCATCAGTTCAAAGTTTTCTCAGATCTCTCTAAAACTGTCACCTTTGTCAATTCTTTTTTTTTTCTTTTTTTTTCTTTTCTTTTTTTTTTTTTTTCAATTCTTGAAGCACAATAGTATTCCATCAAGCTCATTGGTTCAGTGGATGAAGTGCTGGGCCTGATGTCAGGAAGATTTGATTTTAAATTCGGCCTCAGACACTTTCTAGCTGTGTGGATCATTTACCTTCTGTTAGATTCAGTCTCTTCAATAAAATGGAAATGATCTTACTGCACCTACCTCCCAGGGTTGCTATAAGAATCAAATGAGATTATATTTGTAAAGCAATCATCATTGTGCCATGCACCTAGTAGACACATAATAAATGCTTGTTTTCTTCCATTAACTCACTCATTTTTACAAATGAGGAAACTGAGATCAGAAGAGAGTGAATTGCCCATATTTACACTGCCAATAAATGCCAAAGCCCAAAGTTCTTCCCCAAATATGAGCATTAAAAAGACAATCACCTTCAATAAGACATGGGTAAGATGGACTATCCTTGTTAGTAAACAGCACAGAATGCTGAGTTCTAAAAAGCTTTCTAAGCTCTCACATTTTTACATATCCCATGGGGGAGCTTACTGTGCAGTCCTCATTTCAATCTTTGAGAAATGTCAAAAAAGATACGCAATATCATGAAGGCAAATCCCTAAATCTGGTGGACTTTCCATATTCACACCCTAGCTCTACAGGAGTAAGGATTGACTATCAGTGGTTCTCAAACTTTTGTTCTCAGTATTTTTATGTTAAGAAACCATCGAGGATCCGTTCAGAGTTTTTGTTCACATGGGTTATATTTATAGCTATTTACTATATTAGAAATAAAAATAATTTTGAATTTGTAGACCCTCTGAAAAGGTTTCAGAGACCCCAACAATTCTTTGGACTACACTTTGAGGACCACTGGAGTATATCTTCTCCCAACTCATGCAGGGGATGGGGATGACATAATCAATAAATTCGTGCACATTTGCATAAACACATTATCCAAAACCATACTCCCACCACTTCTACTATTGTAACTTTTGAGCATATCAGAAGCATTTATTAAAAGCTTAATAGATACCAGGTCCTGTGTTAAACCCTAGAAATACAGATAGAAACAGAGACTTTACATCTAATTAGGGAAGACAAGTAAAATGAACTTGGAAAAGAGGAGGGGAAGGAGTAGGGCATTATAGAGAAGTCAAGGAAGAAACTTAGGAGTCCAACCTAGAGAGGAAAGAAGACATTGATGGTCCAAGTATCCTTCAAATGGAGCTTCTGGAACATAACAGTTAAAATTAAGGTAGCCTGAGGCACAAAGGTCCTAGTAAAATCAATTTATTGGCAAAGTACACATTTACCAAGAAATAGGATCTCAGCTTCCCTAGCAAAGTTAAGACTCTGAATGGGGGAGAGGAGGAAATAGCTGTCTTTTATCATTTTAGGGAGTTCAACAATTAGGAAGGGTAGCAGCATAGGTGGAAGAAAATATGTAGGGTAGAAATTGGAAATAAGAGCTAGTAACAGCCTCCTTCTCTCCTGTGACTAAGAAATGTTCATTGTTTGAGACCGGCTGCATCTGCAAGGACAGAGATAAAAAATCATACTTCTTTGGATAATAAAATAGACATCCTTGAAGGTCAGCTTAGTGGTATGAAGATACTAGGCCAGATTGCCTGATGTCCATCTCTATATCTAAGGATAACTAACTGATTTCTTTGACAAAGGAACAGTGATTAACAAGGGAATGGAATTTCTAAACTTAAACCATTACATATAGGACAGCTGAATTTCTGAACTAAGAGACAATCAATTGATTTAAACAGTTACAGAACAAAGTCAATTAATTGTAAATAGGATCAACACCCCCCCCCCCTCCTCCATCAATTTTTTCAGGAGGAACCAGCTAATCAAAGAGAAGAGGCTGAGGGGTGAGAGATACTTCCAATGGAATATTTTCAAACTTCCAGAAAAAAATTAGGAATCAGACTGACATGGAAGCTAAGTGGTATTAACTTCATTGCAAAATTTTGTCTTCTCTAGCCATCATTCCGCAGTAGTTGCTGCAGAATAAAGGCACAAAGATTCAGGTCATACATAAACCGCTTTGCTGCTTTCAAAATGGATCAGACCATATGTTAATCCTGGTGGATGTATATCAGTTTGGACAGTTCTAGCTCAATTCATAGCTTGTTCCATCTAGCATTTATTCTTTAGGTCAAATTTGGGGTCTCAAATAGTTGTGATTGGCTATAGTAAAAGAAAAGTTGGGGAGTATCTGAAAATCAGCAGCAGGAACAGGTTCTGAGCCATAGCCTCAACTAGACTGTTGTTCAGTTGTGACTCTTCATGACCTCTTTTGGTTTATTTTTGGGGGGGTTGTGTGTGTTGTTTTTTGGCAAAAATACTGGAGCGATTTTGTCATTTCCTTCTCCAATTCATTTTATAGATAAGGAAAACAGGCAAACTCAGCTAAGTGACTTGCTCACAGTCACACAACTAGTAAGTGTCTAAGCCACATTTGAACCCAGGAAGATGGTTTCCTGACTCCAGACCCAGCACTCTATCCATTGCACCACTAGCTGAGATACCAGCATTGCTCTCTGGTCCCGGCCTTCTTCTTCTTCCTTAAAAATCTCCCCATTACTCTCCACTTCCCTCCAAAAAAGCCCCAAACAACATCTTAGCCCCTAATCCAAGGCCGGCCGTAAACTGGTTCTAACTCCCCTCTCTGGACATCGGTGTGTATGATGCTGTAACAGAACGTGTGTTCCTTAAGGGCAGAGACTATTTGTGTTGTATGGCCTGTACCTAGCCCAGTGCACGGCACATAGAAGGCAGTTAATAAATTGATTGATTGGTATCACCTTTGCCTATTGTAGCTCTAGCTAAGCCCCCAACTCATACCTTGCTTCCTGCCCTGCTCGTGTGTCCTTCTCACCACTTCAGAGTACTTGACTTTTCTTGACACTACCTACTCTTGCCGATCTGTGTCAACCTTTCCTCTTTTGAAAATGAGCTAAAACATGAATCCATTAAAGAGCGCTCCCTGCAGCCAGCTGGGCCTCCTTAAACACCTATTTTCTTTCTGAGCAGAAACATCTCTACCTGTGTGGTCAGATTTGCTTTCTTGAGGGTCCCCCATGGGCAGCCATCCAGGTAATAGACCCCATAATGTCAGGGAGAGATCCTCTGCCCCATCCCTCTGGCTCCTTTTAGTTCAATGCTCATTCCCTCCTGTTCATCCTCATGCTACATCCTGGAAGGACTCCTGGAAGAACTCGTGATTGGGCTGCCCTGGGTAGAAACCCCACCAGCCTTTAGGGCCCCTATCTCCCCAAAAAGAGGCTCTGGTCCCGCCCTAGGGCTCATTTGCTCTCACTAACTGGTGCCCTGTTATGAACCATTCCAGTTGGCACAGCTTCCCTGTTTGTGACCCTCATGATGTCCCTTCACCCTGGGGAGAGGGTGGTGGAAGAGGACAATGGGCAAGACAGTGCATTTTTCCAATAAAATTTTATTAAGCACCTACTTCAGGCCCCAGGCTCAATGCTAAGTATTTAGGACCATTAGGAGATAAATACTTTGCTTTCCCAATTATCTTCCTTATTGCTGCTCCCCAGCTCCTCATTAAGAGATTAAGGAGCATACTGGCACTTTCCTGTTCCCATTTCACCAATCTAACATGTAAAGAGGGAATGAATATTGGGCCAAAAGGAAACAGAGAGGTTGGGCAGAGGAGTTCTCCCTGCCCTTCTGAGGTCCGTTCCTTTGTAATAATAATAATAATAAATATCCTTATTCCGTGCCAGGCATTGGGCTAAGCACTTTACCATTTGATCCTCACATTAACCCTGTGAGAGAGGTTCTGTGACTCCCATTTTCCAGTTGGAAAGGCTCAGACAGAGGTTGAGTGACATGCTCACCATCACACAAGGGAGTTTCTGTATTGAAAAGGTTGGATTGAATTCAAGTTTCCTGGACTCCAGGTCTGGCGTTCTGTTTCTTTCTGCACCAGCTGCCTTGTGACTCCAATGTCACCTTGAGATTAAAGGCTAAGGGATATAGTGGAAAGGGAATTGAACTTGAATTGGGATCAGCTTGGGTTTTGGTGCACGAGATTGAGTCCCGGGTCAGGATTTGAATTCTGGTCCTGACACTTACTGCCTATGTGACGTCTGGCAAATCACATAAATCTGTTTAGGGCCCCAATTTCCTGAACTGAAAAACAATGAGGAAATCTTACTGAGTGACCCCTGAGCTTGCTCCAGCTCTGAATGTGTGACCTTATGAATTTCCTAACAGGTTTTCATGCATACTGAGTATTCTCTTCAAGGGATGAATTCAAATAGGAGCAGAAAAAGTCTGCAGGCAGCATAATGTTGGAACAATGCTGTGATATAGGAAATGAGCTGGTAGATTTCGAAAAATAAGGAAATTTTTGGACTTATGAAGGAAGATGCTATCTACTTTCAGAGAAACAGGACAAAAAAGCATAATACAGATTTACATAGATTATGTGTATGGTTATAGATATCTATATACATGTATGTGTGTGGATATGTATGTTATGTGAATACATGTGCATATGGAAATATATATATGTGTGTGTGTAGTATGTGTGTGTGTGTGTGTGTGTGTGTATAAATATATCTGTGCTTAATTGTAGCCTTCCCAGGGATTGGGGAAGGAAGAAGAAAAAAAGAATAAAGTAAAAACTGCACAGCAAAGAATAAAAGAAAACTGAGGGAAGAAAAAAAGTGGACAGCTCTGAACGCAATGTTATATTTTGAACCCTCTCAGTTTCAGCTGTGCATCTGGCAATTTTTTCTCTCTCTATTTTGTATTAGAGTTTTAAATAAATAAAAAAGTGGCACACACACAAAAGAAAAAGACCCTCTGGATAGAGCTGTAAGTTATACAGGCTAGGTAGGATATGGATTATGATAGAGAAAAGAACCTGAAAAGAAGCAACTCAGCAAGTAAGAGAACTGAGACAGAGAGAGAGAGAGAGAGAGAGAGAGAGAGAGAGAGAGAGAGAGAGAGAGAGAGAGAGAGAGAAACAGAGACAGAGAGAAAGTATCTAGTTAGCCCAGAGAGAAGCCAGTTATCTGAAAATGATGATGGTCCCTGATACCAAATAGCTTAAGAAAATCAGGATGAGAACTGAAAAAACACCATTAGGTTTAGCAATAAAGAATTAAGGCCCCAGATTCATTCTCTTTTCCCTTTGTGTTACTTCACTTAGAGAAAGATCTCCTGGGCTCCCATGAATTCAATTATTCCTGTATTAAGGGTTCTCAAATCTAGCCTCTGCATTTGTACCAACCTTCAGACTCACATCTCCAATTGTTTAATGGGCACTTCAAACTAGATGTCCTATGGACATCTTAAACTTGGTACACTCCAAAATACATTAATCTCTTCCACATCATGGAGGTTAGGGGTGTGATGTCTCTGAGATTGGGAAAATCTGCATAAAATTTTTTGGCTCTTTGTTCCAGAATGTTTTCTCTTTCTTTTATGGAGTATTTACAGTTTTAAAAGATAAAATATGTGTATATTATATAATAATATACACATATTTTATGCATTACTCTGGGTTTTTAAACTTTTTCTGTGTCATCTGCTGGCCTTTGTATATCTTTTCAACTTCTCCAAAACTCCCTCCAAATTCTCATTTAATTTCTTATACTGATCCACAATATACTGAAACAGTGATGGGTACAGTTGCGATGTAGAAGGGATAACTACTCATTATCTCTTCTCCTCCCCATCTCTCTCAGCTGTTACTGTGAATTATACCACCATCTTCCCATCGCCTAGATTCTCTAGCAACATCCTCAGCTCCTCACTCGCACTTCTCCCAAAGCCAGTCATCAAATCCTTTTGATTTATGACAGCTGTTGCTGCCACCTGGGAGGGGGGCTGCCACCCCCATTGCCTCATGTCTGGGATGCTGAGGGGAGGTCCTGCCACTAGAAGCTCAGCACTCCAGGCCACCTTCTTCTCAGCTGTTAAAGCGATGCTTCTAAGGCCCCAGATCGATGGTTCAATGTCCTATTCATCGAACTCCGGCAGCTCCCTATTATTAGGCCCAGAATCAAATAGAAGATCCTTTGTTTGAACTTCACCACCCTTCATAAACAGGCTCCTTCCTGCTGTCCCAGTCTTGTTCCACCTCATTCTCCCTACCATACACTGCGATTAAGTGGCATCGGTCTTTCTGTTTGTCACATGAGTCACTCCATCTCCCACCTCTGTATTCTCACTGTCCCTCCTGCCTGGAATCCTTCCCTCCTCACATCTGCCTTTCTTCAAATCTCAGTTAAAACCCAGCTTTTGACAAGAAGCCTTTCCTGATTCCCCCTTAACACCAATGCCTTCCCCTAATTTTAATCTCTTTTTTGCATATAATTGTTTACACATTTTCTCCCCATTAAACTGACTCTAGAGCAGGGGCTGTCTTTTGTCTTATTATTTTTTTCATCCCTAGTGCTTTACAGAATACATGGTATATAGTAAGTGCTTAATAAATGCTTGTTGACGTAATACATTCAGCCAGATAGAGTACTACATTCTATTATCTGTAAGTGAGAGGAAGAAAAGATTCCTACATGTTTTCCCCTAAGACCTTTCCTCAAAATTTATAATACAGAGAACAGAGCAAAGGGAGATTACAATGCAGTTCAGCTGTATGTCAAACCAGGCTTCCTAGGAGTTCTCAGAAGCAATCTTATATCAACTAATCAGCCTTTATTAAGTGGTTTCAAAGAGAAGGATAAACATGCAAAATTGAGATAGTATATGTCCACAAGGAGTTTATATTTTACTAAAAAGTAGCAGAAAGGTAGAAAGGTGAGAATTACAAACTTTTAAAAGTGCCAGAACTGAAAGGCAGGAAACAAATAGCTAAAATAAATAAATAAAAATAAAAAGTGGTAAAGGTAGGAGAAGAGGAAAGAGGAAGGAGGAAGGAGATTGAGAAGGGAAGTATTATGAATATATATTTAAATTATTCATTCTTAATTTTCCAGATGACATAATAACTAGTCCTGGGACTTGAGTTCAGATTCAGCCTGACACTAACTGTGTGATCTTGAACAAACCTCAGGCTGTCCCAGTTTCCTCATTTGTAAAATGGGACTAATGATAGAGCTTACTTTCCAGGGTTGTATGAAGATAAAATAAAGTCATATGTGTAAAGGGGCTTAGCTGAATGTCTGGCACATATTTGGAGCTTAATAAGTGTGTGTTTTCTTCCTCTAATGTTGAACCTATAAATCTATGCTTCTTTTCCCCACTGCTGCAACTATTCCATCCCCCAGCCCCTGAGAGTCTTTGATTTTAAAGCTGTTGACTTAAAATTTATTGCTGCTGAAGCATGTTAAAGGACAAAGTATGAATGTTTGGGCAATGAGACAAATGCAAATTACATGTTTGTGCTTCATTCCCAGTCACGTGCATAATAAAAAATAGAATTCCTAAGCAGGCTTTTTGGGGGCAACTAAAACACCCTTAGATGTAGTTTGTGTTTTGTCTTTTTTGTTGTTTGTTTTTTAACAAGGCAGGGAGGGTAATGAGATAATGATCATATTTATGTAATGGTTTTTATTTAGGGTTTAAGATACTTAGATGAATGGTTTTCTACAAAGTACTTATTAATTAGAACGGTATGAAAAGCAAGCTCAGCAACCACCAATGTCAGTGGAAAGTAAAGATTCGGGAAGGGTTTGATCATTGTAGTCATGGAGAATATTATTTACTTTACTGCTTGACCTTCTAACATTTCAGATCTGAAGGCCCCAGTTCAAGGACATGAGTAGAATGGAGAGCATCCAATGGAAGACAAACAGTAGGAAGGGCTTTGAGACTAACTAGGGGTGATCAACCTGAGGAGAAATGTTTAAAAGGTCTTCATATGGAAAAGGGATAAGGAATGTTCTGTTTGGTCCTGGAGGGCTAAGCCAGGTGACGGCGATGAGAATGGGACAGATAATGAAAAATCCATCCACCCTCAGTCACCAAAGTGATTTTCCTAAAGCAGAGGTCTGATCGTTCCACCCAGTCCTTAGTAAATGTCGGTGACTTCCTACTTCCTCTAGGACCAAAGATGAACCCCTTTGTCATTCAGTTTGGCTGCTTCTTACTTTGCCAGTTTACTAACATATTTCTCCCCTCCACAATCTCTATAGGAGCCACAGTGAACCACTCAGCCCACTTTCCTTAGACAGGATGCTCTATCTCCCAACTCCATGTCTTTGTCCTCCTGCTTGGAGCATTCTCTCTGTTTCTTGGGATGTCTGGTTTCCTTCAAGACTCAGCTCAAGTATGATCTACTGTAGAAGGCCTTTCCTTGTGTCCAGCTGCTGGCTGCCTTCTCCATGATGATGGCCTGATGTTTGGTATGGATATGTCTTGTGTCTGTCTGTCTGTCTATCTATATATCTGTGTATTCTCTCTCTGTCCCTCCTTCCTTGTCTCTTTCAGACTCTCTCTTTTCTCTCTTTCTTTCTTTCCTCCTTTCTTTTTCTTCCCTTCTTCCCTGTCCTCTCTGTCTCTGACTCTGTGTGTCTCTATCTTTCCTTCCCCCTCTCTCTTTTCTCTCTGCCTCTCTCTCTCTGCCTCTCTCTCTCTCTCTCTCTCTCTCTCTCTCTCTCTCTCTCTCTCTCTCTCTCTCTCTCTCTCTCCCTCTCTATCTCTCTGTCTCTCTGTCTCTTTCTCTCCATTAGAACACAAGTTCCTCGAAGGTAATGCTTTTCACTGTTGTCTTTATAGTCTCAGTGCCTGGCACACAGCTCTTGTTTGTCCCTCATTTTCAAAGACAACAATGATATCACAATTAACCTGTGCACAAATTGGACTCTTGTGAGGAAGAGCTGCACAAGGCACAGCCTCTTCTCTCTTCCAGAACCATCAAAGCCCCGTGACAACACAAAGCCAAGGTGGTCGGTGAGGGCCCCGAATGGAAGGGGTGACCTCGGCCTCTTCAGAGTCCCACGTCGGCCCCTTCTTGGCTGAACCCCCCATTCCACCAGGACGCGTCTTCACAAGTTTGAGGCCCACAGGTGCCTCAGCCTGGTTTAGCTTGTGTGCAGACCATGTGGCCTGAGCGTGGTCTCTGTGCATCCTGCAGCTTCTGGGAGTCATAGGTGAGAGTGGGGGGAGATGGAGACACCTGGGAGGGAGGCTTGCCCAGAGCCTTTTCGGGCTGCTGATCCATGGGCACTTAGAAGTGTTTAACAAATGCTTCTTGTTTGACAGGGTGTGAGTTGGATCAGATGATTGTCAAAGGCACCTTCTATTCTCAAATTCTATGATTCTGTGACTCACTTCTTCAGAATTAAGATGGAACTAACCAGCAGAGGTTAAAAGAGTCCGCTCCGGTTTCCATTTACTGACATTTTTTCCCCTCTGTAATGAAGTAACCAGATCTCAGCAGGACTTGGGTGGAGAGAAGGGAAGGGGGAGGGAGGAGACAGAAGTGATGAGGCAGACTTTTCTCTCCTTTTGCCTTAAATGGAAATGTGGAGCTTTTTTTTTTTCTTTTTTTACAGTAGCCTATAGGGACAGAAGTAAATTCCTTTCAAAACCGAGGCCAGATGATTTAGGGCCAGGGACTTGTCCTCTGAGGCACAGTTGCAGAGTGGTTATGGAAGGAAATGCACTTCTAAGCAATATCTGACAGTACCCCCAGGGCAGAAAGCCGGGGAGCACCCTCAGTTAGGGGACATTAAATGAACTCTGCAAAAGAGACTTAGGAGGAGTGGTCAGTCAGGTAGAAGGACAGCAAGGCCCATTGTCACAAAACCCCAGAGAGAGCAGCTCAGGAAGAGATGGTGATCAACGGTGTAAAGTAATGGCAGTAGGTCAAAAAGGAGGAGAATTTTATGGATAAGCCACATAGGATACAAAGAAATGGAGGAAGAATTCCAATAGATGAGCAATGCATTAAAGTAGCCCACAAACTAGGCAGGTAAATGGCCCAGAATACTGGGTTTGGAGTTAGAAAGACCTGAGTTTGAATCCAGACTGACACCTATTAGCTGTGTGATCCTCTTTGCCTCAGTTTCCTTCTCCCTAAAATAGGAATAATAATAGAACTTACCTCATAGGGTTGTTGTAAAGATCAAATGAGATAACATTTGTAAAGCATTTAGTAGGTGATTCATAAATGTTCTTTCTCCCCTTTCTTTCTGTCTTGCACAGGCACTAGAGATGAGCAATAAGCTGGCCCCAGAAGTGAACAGAAGCAGAAATGAAAAAAAAAAATTGTTTGACACTGGGAAAATTGCGTAGTATTTTCAATGATTGCCAGCTTTTCCCTGAAACAAATACCCATCTTTTAAACACTAATATTCTTCTGGTAATGCTCTGTAGCTGCAAATGATGGAGCACTATGATCTATGGAGAGCCAAATTGTAGGTGGCCCTAATGGCAACAAGGAGATATGAATAGGCGTAAATAGATGGCTGCTTATTACTGACAGTGACTAGAGTATATTACAGGGGTCTTCAAACTATGGCCACAGGCCAGATGCAGCAGCTGAGGATGATTATCCCCCTCCCCCAGGGCTATGAAGTTTCTTTATTTAAAGGCCCACAAAACAAAGTTTTTGTTTTTACTATAGTCCTGCCCTCCAATAGTCTGAGGGACAGTGAACTGGCCCCCTATTTAAAAAGTTTGAGGACCCCTAGAAGATAACGCAAAAAATATTGTCCAGAAAATGTATGATCAGAAAAATAGTTGGCCTCTCTTAGAGTGAGACTATGAGTTAACAAATGAGCAATCTTTGTTCAGCACTAATAGCCCCCAAATGCTAAGAAACCAACACAATGAATAGATTCTTTTTGGAAGTTTTATTGAAGGACATGAATGAGAATCCATTATGATGAGAAGGCTACACTGTTGTGAAGCAGAAAATGAACCTACTTGGACATGGTCTCAGCTACGTTAATGTATTGAAGTATAATTTTCTTTATTTTTAAAAATGGTGTTTCTCCTTTCTTTTTCCTTTTCATTTGGCAATTTCATTTATATCCTTTTTGAGTACATTTGTTAATGGCTCACCAATTTCATTGTTCTCTTCAAACAAATTTATTAATTTAATTGTTCTTTTCTTTTTATTAATCTTCTCTAATTCTGATAAGCTACTATTTTATACTCCCTTCTGGTTCAGCTGCTAATTTTTAAACTACAAATTCAATCAATTTTTCATTTATTCTTATCAAATATAACTCTTCAAAGATATAAATTTGCTCCTGAGTATCATAATTTTAAGATGATGTATTAATACTGCTTTATTGCAATTTTTGTTTTTATAATTTCATTTTAACCGAAACTTTATTCAATAAATCATTATTTGATACAACCTGAATTTAGAAAGACCCTGAGAAGCATCTACTCCAAATTGTAACTAACTGATAAAAATCATAACATTTCTAGAGCACTTTAAGGTTTGTAAAGCCCTCTTCATGTATTTTATTAGAGCTTTTCTCTAGTTCTAGTGTTTTCTCCTCTATATTTGTGATTTAATGAGTATAGGGAGCATTGGGTGAGAAACTCTTCACAAATACAGGTAGGTTCAGGTTATAGTTTGAAAGATTTTCCTGGGGCAGAGAAGTGAATCAATACATATTAGCCAATATGTACCAGGTTTTCTGCAATACTCCATCTACTTTTCCATGATGCCTCTTGAAGCGAGTATTGAAAATAAAAATATTCTCATTTTACAGATGAGGAAAATGAGGCTCAAAAAGATTGAGGTATTTGTCCGTGTTTACATAATAAGAATTAGAAGAAGGATTAAAATCCTGCTTTCTTTTGACTACACCATGTCCTCTTAGCCAGGATTTAGGAATAGCCTGTACAACCCACCTGATGAGTGACCAATCCATCATTTGGTGTTTTTACTAACTGCTCCCTATTCCCAGAATTCTCTGTCTCCTCAATTTTATCTCCTGGCTCCCCTGGTTTCTTCTCTACAAGAAAGTTTCCTGAGATCCCTTAATGCTGGTGCCTTCTTTCTACTGATTAGTTCTAAATTATCTTATACATAATTATTTTTATGTTACCTTTCTCATTAGACTGAAAGCTAGGATTGTGTCTCACTTTTTTTTTTGAATCCCAGCACTTAGTAAATATTTAGTAAATGCTTATTGACTTACTTTCTTCTTGACCATTTCCATTGAGGAGGGGCTGATATTTGATCTCCATCTATGTCTAGTTTTATCTTGTTCCCTCATTGTAATTTTTAGTTTATTAATAGCTATTCTTGTACTTAAATTTTCTGCCTTTCTACATTTATTTTAAAGTTCTTTTTTATTCAAAACTATGACCAGTTTGGTGAGGGATTAATATGCTTTTTTTTTTAAAAAGTATACTCACTTCTCCTCACATTCATTTTTTCCTATATAACTATAATATCCAGTTTCTCTGTCATTCACTTTAGAGCTACAACTTCTTATTCATCTTTTTATTTGATTTATCATACTCCATTAATAAGTTATTGGCATCTCCTGACATTAATATTTTTCTACTTTCTTACAACTCAAAGAACGTTTTATAAATTTAAAACTAATAATATTTGATGTAAAAATGGAATATTGATTTTCTCACTGTGAAACACATTATTTCCACATTGCTCTTTATAATTTAAATTTAGCTTTATTCAATATTATCATTGCCATTCCAGATATTCTTTAATCAGTTGAAATATAGGAAATTTTAGATAATCCTTTCCTTAAATCTTTCTCCACAATCAATACATGTCTCTGTAAGACAACATATTTCTTGAATTGTATTTTTTAAATTGGGCTACAATCTCCTTTTCCTCAAAGATGAATTCATCCATTTGCCTTTAAAATATAATTGCTAAAGTTAATTTATGGCCTGACTCTTTGGTACTCCTTCAAATAGTATAGGTTATAACCCAATCACTTTAACACCCTGTTTTATTTTTATTTGTTGGCACACTCATGATATGGGTTCAATTCTTGACTTATATATCCTTGCTCCTCATGTCCCTGGCCCACCTATTTCTTTGATTCTGCATCTCAGGATACCAGGATTATAGCCAGGGACATCAAACGTACATCTAGTACTAGTGAGTGGTTCACAAAATTCCTCAGTGAAAATTGACTTAGAAAACCATATATTAACATCATCTATATTCTTTTGTATTTTTATTTATTTGTTATATATTTTCCAATTGAGTTTTAATCTGGTTTATCCCTACTAGAGAATGCTGCTGCCAAAATATTCCCAGGACTACGTGTTTAATTCCCTAGAATATACCATAGGTGTCCTGCACAGAAAGTAGAAATAAATGTATTTGGAAAGCATTAATGACACAGAACCATGATGCAGTGATGACAGTGAACTTTAGTTATTCACACATTTGGGGGAGCACTCTCTGCGTCTCTTTCTCTATTTCTCTGTCTCCCAAAAGCAGAGCAGACAGCTTCGTGACTTGTCTTTATTATAATTTTACCATTCAGAAGTTGGAGGAGCTACTGTGAGGAAAATCTACTGTGAGTTAATGAGAGTCATCAACAGGGATGAGTTGGTTCTGGGATAGAAATTATGGAGTCAGGGAGGTAAGTGATCATTTTCTTTCAGCATTTGCGAGAGAGGAGAAGAAATTTGGGCAAAGTCCAACATGTACCATATATTTTGGGAAGGCAGACTTCAAAGGTTCAGAGGTAAGATATGTAGAATGTCAGGATATAAAATTCTACAGGGGTGCCCCAGCCCCGAAGTCAGGAGGACCTGAGTTCATATCTGGTCTCAGACACTTAACACTTCCTAGCTGTGTGACCATGGGCAAGTCATTTAACCCAATTGCCTCAGCATTATTAAAAAAAATTCTACAGGAGTGGTCAATCCAGGAGGATGGAAGATGCTCAAGAGTGAAAATCTGAAGATGCAAAGGAAAATAATTCCAATGAGGAGAAAAATGGAAGATGTCAGAAGAGACCAAAGTAGATACATAGGAATTATTTGAATTTTAAAGGAATTTTAAAAGGAAATGGACAGAAGATGGAATCAAGACTACTAGACAGAAGATCAGGATAAAGGCATTGCACAGGCTCTAAAAGTAGTGTCTGAAGTGCTAAAACCCAGAATGAGTTGAACCAGACAAAGGGAACTAAAGACAATAAAAAAGGTGTTTATTTGTTAAGCTATATTGGAAGAAAAAGGAAGACAAGAAAAGATAAAACCTTTGCTTGGGGTAAATAGGACAATGTTAGCTGAAAAGAGGGAAGGAAATGCTCAGTTTTAATTTTGCTTTTTTGCTTGCATGTGTACAATTCTTTGCTTCTGATTTTTTTTTTGTCCCTCACCAAGGAGAAAGGCCTCTGCACTGGAAATAATAGAGCAAAAATGACTAATGGAGTCAATAACCATGACAAGTATCACTGCTGCAAGGCAGTCCTTTTATTTCTACTTAATTGTTTCCCCATCTCACTCACTGGGGACTATCTCCAGTCATTCTGATCTATGTCTTGTCACTGGACCCAGGTGGCTCTAGAGGAATGAGTGGTGACTTTGCACAGCCTGCTTCACTGAAATCCAATTCACTTGCAAGTCTCACCTACCTGATGTCATGAACCTCTTTGAGAACGAAGGACAAATAACAACACTCATTACAGAAGCTATTTCAAACCTTCTCTTCCATCTTTAATCTTCTCACACTTCTTTCTTCCCTTCCTCCCTCCTTTTCTCCCTCTCCCTCCCCTTCTCCCTTTCCTTCTTCTTTTCTTTTTCCTCCTCTCTCTCTTCCCCTTTCTCATTTTCCCTTTTGCTTTACTAAGAAAAATCTCAAAACCTATTTACCTAAAACTTGTCTCATTTGGTGAAAATGTATTTTTCAATGCTCCTTGCCTATGGGGGACAAAGTTAGAAAGAGCTTGGGAAAAGAGAAATTTTTTTTCCCATTTTGATCTGATTTTTCTTGTGCAGCATGATAATTGTAAAACATATATATAGAAGAATTGTGCATGTTTAACATGTATTGGATTCCTTGCCATCTAGGGAAGGGGGTTGGGGGAAGAGAAGGAGAAAAAAAATTTGGAACATAAGGTTTTGCAAGGGTAAATGTTGAAAACTATCTATGCATGTAGTTTGAAAATAAAAAGCTAAAAATAAACACATAAAATTATTTTTAAAAAGAAAGAAAAGAGAAATGCTACTATTCTTCAGTCCTGAGGGAGAAAACATTTGGTTTCAGATTCTCTTCAGGGAAAGGTCTCTGAGGAAAGAGAAGAATCTCACATGTAGAGGAGGTAACATCTCAACCATGTCCCTATACCCAGCTTATAATACTAAAAACTTAAGGGAATTTCCTCTTGGATGAGATCTGGGGTTCTCATTCTTGGTCAAGGTGAGATATCATACTCCCTTTGGGATTGCTCATTCACTCTGTGTGTTGTCTAGGATACACTCATCGGTATAACTTTCCTGATTTGTTTGCTGTCGGATGAATGGGTTTATGTGCTATTCTCTATGAATAGTTTTTGCATAACTGGCATTTAGTGGGAAGGGAGTCAAGCTTTGAATATATAGCTTGGAGGCACTTCTTCCCCATTAAGGGATAAAAATCAGTACAATTTGAACCTAAAAATTATTTCCCCTAGACTAACATTATTTATTCAGGCTTCTAGATAGGATTTTAGCATGGTACCCTGCCTTCACTTCTCCCAGGAGAGTGGAGTTTTTTGCACTTTTTGATCCTTTCCTGGAAGGAATCAATTTCTCTTGGAGGAGAGTAAGCAGAGGATATTCTAGAGAAACTTATTTATTGCCTGGGACCCACAAAGAGCTCATGTAGGCAATGCACACATGTACACACACATACACATGTACATGCATGCACCCATCCACTCCAGATTTGACTATTTCCCTCACTTGACATTTTTTATTATTCCCTTTTTCCCCTCATTCCCAGGTAATGGGGTAGCCATTCTCTTTGCTAAGACCACCTTTTATACATGTGCACTTGATCACATTCTCTCCTGTCCTTCCACCAGATTGCATTCAGCAAGTTCCTTACTGTGAAATGCTTAACTTTTTCCTACATACTAGTCTTTTTCCATTTTCCTTTTTTTTAAAAAAAATCCAAGTGTCCCTTAAACCTTCACTATACCTTATCATATCTGCAAGCTGTCATTTTATATCTCTCATTTTGCTCAGCTAAACTCTTATTAAAAAAACTCTTCTTGCCACATCCATTTCCTCTACTCTTATGAACTCTTCACTCTTTCAATCTGGCTTACGATCTCATCAATCAGTTGAAACTTCTTTCTCCAAAATTACCTTTGTATTTCTTATTTGATAAAGCTGAAGGTCTTTTCTCAGTTCTGTTCTCCTTGACCTCTCTCCTACATTCAGCATTGTTGACTTCCCTCTCTTCCAGAATACTCTCCTCTGCATTTTCCTGACACAGCTGTCTCTTGGATCACTTCCCATCTTTCTGATGGCTCTTTGTCAGTCTCCTTTGCTCCTTCACAATCTCTAACGTTGCCCTAAACTGGGAGTGTTTCTTAAGGTTCACTTTGTTTTTTCTTCCTTTAGGGTAATCAATTTCTGTAGGTTTAGCTATGATCTCTAAGCAGATAATTGGTGTATTTATATATCTAGCTTTGTTCTCTTTCCTGGGCTCCTGTCTCATTTCATCAATAGCCTATTAGACATTTTTAAATGGATGACTCAGAGATGTCTTCAACTCAACATATCTAAAAATTAAGGCATTATCTTTAATTTTTTATTTTTTTAAAATTATTTTCTTTCCCTATTATTTTTTCCTTAAATCTCTCCTCTTTCACATTTTCTGATTTCTGTTTAAAGTATCACCATCTTCCCACTCTTCAAGGTTCGTAATCATAATTGATTCCTCAATCCCATTCACCTCACATACCCAGTTGTCAAATCTTTCTTTTATCCTTTATAACACCTCTTATATCTGAACCCTTCTCTTTACTCATCCAGCTATCCCCTTATTTCAGGACCAAATCACCTCTCAATAATCATAATGAATTATTGTGACACCCTCGTAATTATCTCCCATCTTCATTCCCAATCATACTGCATCCTCATGCACATATTCTTAAATGAAAATCTGCTCATATTACTCATCCACTCAACCAACTTCAGTAGCTTCCTATTGCCTCTATTAAAAATATCTATTTGTACAAAAATATCCATAGTAGCTCTTTTTGTGGTGGCTAAGAATTAGAAATCAAAGGGGTAGGTCCATCAAATGGGGAATGGTATGTGATCATAATGGGTTATTTTTTGTGCTGGATGTGACAAGCAGGATGAGTTCTGAAAAAACTGGAAAGACTTATTGATACAAAGTACAGTGAATACAACCAGGAGAACATTGTACACAGTAACAGCAATTATTTTTGATGAAGATCTGTGAATAACTCAAATATTTTCAGCGATACAATGATTTAAGACAATCCCAAAGGACTAAGGATGAAGCATATTATTTGTCTCCAAAGAAAGAACTGATATTATTTGAATGCATACTGAAGAATGCTATTTTTCATATTTTCTTTCATTCTTTTTCTTTTATTTGTTTTCTTGTACAAAATGACTAATAATATGAAAATGTTTTACATGATTGCACATGTAACTCCTGACTGCTTACCATCTCAGGGGCAGGAAAGAGGGAATTTGGAACTCAAAACTGTAAAAAAAACAAAAATTAAAAATTGTTTCAACAGGTAATTGGGAGAAAATAAATATATTAAATAATAACAAAAGGATAGAGCACAAATTCCTCTGATTAGCTTTTGAAGCCCTATAAAACTTGGCCCCAATGGATCTTTTCATCCTTACTGAATGTTACTTCCCCCGTACGCTAGGATCCAGTTTTCTCTTACTTCCTCATAAATGTCTCTTTATCTTTTGTTTCTGTGTCTTTGCACTGGCCAACCCCCATTCTAGATGCATTTTTCTTACCTCTACCTCCCCATGTCCTTTTACAATGCTGCTTCACTCATTTATAAAATTATTTTGTAATGAACTTCTTTGCAAATACTTGTATTTATTAACTTGATATTTATACTGTGTATATTTTCATATGTATCTTTGTCTCTTCAATTACAATGTGAGCCTTTGGGAGTAGTATTTGTTTAGCTCTTTGTTCTTGCATCCAATGCCTAACATTTAATAGCTATTTAATCAATATTTACTGGTTTATTGATTGAGGGGAAGAAAGCACCTAGTTGGTTTTATATACTTAAGTTACCCAGTTCAGAATTGAATTCTATCCTTGGATATTGAAAAAAATAACTGGCAGATGTAATAGATAAATAGTGTCAAAATTGTTGAAGGATGATGGAAGTTGGGAGGCATCCTTCAAGCTTGGAGAAGAGCAGATGACTAGCATAAAGCTGAGACCGTTGCTCTTGATGCTTAGAAAAACCTCTGGAAAAGATCATTAAGAAGACAGTTGGTGAATATCTAGAAAGAGAAGCAGTGATTCCCAATGGTAACTTTGGAGAAGACAATTTCAGCTGAAATATGAAGTAAGAAGTCAATCTATAGATAATTTTACCACATTGGGATTAGACCAGGAAAATGAGGAGTGAAAATTTAAGCAGCCTCCTCCCCCTTTACTTCCCTCATGTCAGAGTTAGAACCCAGAATGTCAGAGCTGGGAGCCCTAGATTGTGGCAAAGACCTTCTCATTGGTTTCCCTGCCTCCCATTGCAATCCGTCCGTAAGAGTCAGAATGATTTCTGGAAAAGTTCACGCTATAATTCATTTTTTGATAAGGGGAATGATGTCTTTAGCAAAGTTTTGGATAAAGCATGTCCTGTTGTTCCCATGAATAAAACAGAGAGATAGGGATTAGACTATGTTAAATGAATTAAAAACTAATTAGATGGCCAAACTCCAAGAACAGTCATTAATAATTCAATACTCATCAATAGTTTAGTAGTTCAATTAATAGTCATCAATAGTTCAATGACTTGCATAAAGGCATAGAGGGGGTGCTTATTTGCATAAGCTGGGAAGAAAAACACATTGGATAACAGAATTCAAAAGGATCTTGATAGCCTAGAGCCCTAAATTGAATCTAATTCAAAAGGGAAAAGTGCTTATTCTTGGGTTCCAAAAGTCAACTTTACAAGTATGGGATTCAAACCAAAACAAAACAAAACAAAATTATATGAGCATCCAAAAACACTAATGCCATTTTGAACCAAATTGAGAGGTAGAGCTAACAGGACTTAAGGAAATGATACCACCATTTACTTTGCCCTTTTTAGAGCACATTATTTTATGGGATAAGGGGGTGAGGAAAGCAATTGGAGCTAAGTTACTTAGCCAGGGTCACAAAAGAAGTGTCTGAAGCTGAATTTGAACTCAGATCTTCCCTATTCCAGGGCTAGTTCTCTATCTACTGGCCACCTAGCTTCCCCTTAGACCTTAGACACATTGGAAGTATTATGTTTAGTTCCACTCACTATAACTTAAGAAGGACTTTAATATCCAGAGAATTTCAACCAGAAAGTGAAGGGCTTTTGGTTCATGAAGATCAATTGAAGGATGGAAATAACTTGGAGAAGGAAAGATTAAGAGGGGACATGTTTAAATATCTGAAGGGTCTCATGGAGGAGAGGGATCAGCAGAATCAGAAAGTCAATAGCAGATGTTTCAAAGAGACAACTGTAATGACTGCACCATCACCTAGGACACCCCAGAATCAGCCAGAGTCAGGATAAGCAAAAGTCCATCTTTATTCTTGGTCTTAGACTCAGGATTGAACAGGATGGAAGCAGATTCTCCGCAACTACCTTATTATCCCTTGTTTATCGCCAAGAGTGTGACCCTGGCTAGCTATACTCCATCCCCTAGTCCCTCCTACAATCCTCTATATACCAATCATTGAGCCAGTATGGATAGCGGAAAGGACCATTTTCCAAGCATATGCCCATAGAGTATCATCCAATCAGTAGTTGGCCTCAAGTGCTCAGCAGTCCCAACCTCAGTGCATCAACCCAATAGTTTCAGCCCTCTACAGACAACTTTAGGTCCTTTGTTGGGAAATGGGACCTAACAAAGAGAGCTCCACAAAAGAGGAATGGGTTGCCTTAGGAGGGGATGGATTTCCTTTTATTAGAAGTCTTCAAACAGTGGTTGGATGATTATTTTTAAAGAGTGCTATAGGAGCTACCACTTTTATGAATGGATTGGAATAGATGGCCACAAAGATTCTCAAATTGGTAGAGCTGTGAATTGGTCCAGCCATTCTGGAAATAATTTAGAATTATGCAAAGTGAGTCACTTTGCTTGCATAATTCTAAATTATTTAATTATTTAACACACGGAGGGATTTCAGTGCTAGCCATATACGCTAAGGAGGTCATAGACAAAAAAGAAAAGTTTATTATTAACCAAAATATCTAGAGCAGCACTTTTTCTGGTATCAAAGAAATTTCATTGTTGTTTCATTCAAGTCTGACTCTTTGTAACCCCATTTGTTTGGGGTTTTCTTAACAAAATACCAGAGTGCTTTGTCATTTCCTTCTCTGCTCCATTTTTATAGATGAGAAAATTGAAGCAAAATGAGTTGAATTGCCCAGGACCACACAGCTAGTAGGTATCTGAGGCCGGATTTGGAACTCAGGAATATGAGTCTTTCTGATTCTCAGTCCAGAGTTCTATTTACTGTGCCTATCAAAGAAATGCAATCAAATTGCATGTCCACTGCCTGGGGAATAGCTAAACAATTAAGTTACATAAATATAATGGAATATTAGTATGCTGTAAGAATAACAAATAGGATGAATATAGAAAAATATGGACTTATATGAAGTGATGGAAAGTCAAATGGGGCAAGAGAACAATATTCACAATGACCATATGAATATAAATGAAAAGAATAATGGCAAAACAATTTTAAAAACCGCAAAATTGAAGAATTACAAAGAATTATAAATTCTAGACTCCCTAAAATACTTGTTCAATAATTAATATTTATTAAGTGTCCATTTTGTATCAGGCACTGTGCTAAGCAATGGGAAGATAAATTCAAAAGAGGAAGATAGTCCCTACCTTCAAGGAGCTTAGAGTCTAAAAGGGGAAGGTAATGGGGGAGTGGGGGTGGGAAGGGAAGTACCTCATGTGAAAGTGTAAGAAATCAGCTGAAGACAAGGAAGTTCATTAAAAGAAATTAGAGAAATAAAAGAAAACACTTTCTCCTCTCCTTCTTTTACAGGCAGATAGGGAGAGGGTTCCAGGGGTGTGAGAACTGTAAATAATGTCAAAATGTTAATATATTGGTTGGTTTTTACTGATTTTTTTCTTTGCTTCTTTGTTTGTTTTTGTTATTCTTGAAGTAAAGTTTGGATTTCTGCCAACAAGTAAAGTAAAGAAGGGTGCAGGGTAAAATTTTGACAATGTATAAACAAAAGATATAAATCAAAATCTTAAAAAAAAACCAAGGGAGATAGAAGTTCACTTAAGGTGGTTACTAGATTGCAGTGGGAAGAATATTAGATTTGGGCTTGCAACCTGACTCTCCTATTTATAACCTGTGAGACCATGAACAAGTTACTTGAACTCTTGTGGCCTCAGTTTTTTTATTTGTAAAATGAAAGAGTCAGAATAGATAATTTCTAAAACTTCCCTCTGGTTCTACAAATATGTTTCTAAGTAGTTTGAAAAAGAAAAAGAAAAGTTGAATAAATCTTAAATGTCATGTTTGTTAAATAAAGCAATCTAGAAAGCAGGTGAATATTTCAAAAAATTGAAAACAGTATAAAAGGTCTAGGTAAGGAAACTTATGTAATTTTTAGAAGTATTTCATGTTAAAGATTCCATGTTCTGCCTCATGGTTTTCTGCTATTTCTATATCCACTGAAGACAGTCCATAGTTCTTTACCCTAAATATTGTCTAACAAAGTGAAAATTTTTTCTAATCTAAAAAGTGACATCATGCCTTTCCTAATGTACCTGGTGACAACTCCCTCTGTCCTGCAGAAAAATGATAGTATGATGGCAATACTAGTCTAACTTTTAAGCATTAAATCTCTTATTTTCCAAAGGGGACTTCCATTCTCATTCTACTGAACTTTGTATGTTAGTCAAAGTTCTGTGTCCTTCAGACCTCAGAATCACACTTTTAAGAAGAAAAAAACAGGTTGGCTTACATTGTTATACTCTATATTTAAATGACTCATAGTAGTTACACCCTTCCTTCTGATGTTAGTTTGCTGATGCATAGAATGGTAGGAATATGGAAAGTTTGAGATTATATTCCCAAGTGAAGATGTAATTTTAAATTCTAGAAAAATATTTTTTTATTCTTCTTATCCTTTGTTGCATCATTTATTAAGAACCCACTATGTGCCAGGCACTGTATTAATTGCTGAGGATACAAAGATAGGCAAAAAACAGTTTATTAAAACATCAAATCAGTCTTACCAAATGTATGTTTTGCTATGGAAGAAGAGAAGGGCCATTGCAAAGACATGATCCTTGACTCGAATTTATAATCGAGTTAGAAAAACAGAAATACATGAAATGGTAACTAATCAGAATTCAGTGATCTGAGATTCATTGGTATGAAGAAGAAGTGCTTCAAGGGGAATGCAAAGAGAAAGAAAAATGGGTCTTTGAGAAGGAAGAGAAGATATGGAACTTTTCATATTTAGGTGAAATATTTCAGGATCTTCCTAAAGAGGGATGGACTAGGCTCTCTGAGGAAAAAGTAGCTTTTTTTTCCCCCCTCTACAGCCTCTTAAATTGTGGTTCAAAACCCCATATCACTAAATGTGTGGATTGTGAAATGATGATTTGTTACCAGTAAATGCTTGATTTGTGTAACTATTTCAAGTATTTATATACCTGGGTCACTTGATAATTTCTTAGGTGAAAAAAGGTCACATGACTGAAAAAAAAGTTCAAGAAGCCCTGCACTAAGGAATGATGATAATTTCCAGGTGATACCAGGAGAACAGCTAATTAGTTATTCATAGCTGAGCAGAAGAAGAAAAAACAAATTATGGTGGCTCCCTATTCCTGAGGACTGAGGTTATATGTTGACCTGATCTTGGAGTATTATCGTGATTACCTGGGACCATGGAGCTAGAGATTTGTAAAACTGATAAACACTGAGCAATTCTGATGATTCATGTGGAAACTATTGCTATTGTCATAAGAAGCCTATCATTGTTAAGCTTATGAAGTCCTGAAGGGGAAAAGGACCTTAGAAGTATTAGATGTCATTTTTTATTATTGGTGCTAGTTGAAAATAAGGGATTCAGAAATATGGAAGGTGGTTTTGGAGGTCATCAGTTGGTTAAAAAATGGTGCTTGAGAATGGGATTTATATTCTGGATCAGGGCTTAGGTATAGGAAAGATTGGGCAGGGTGTGTCAAAAGCTTGGAATTTTGTAAGGATAAGAGGATTAGATGAATAGGAGTTACTCATAGCACAGGAAAATTCCACTTTTTCCTCCTCTCTCCCTCAGCCCCTCATCCTTCCAACACTGGAAGGGATAACTTCCAGAGAGGGCAAAAATTACAATTCTATCTGTGTTAGGGATGTTTAGGGTTGTCAGGAAGCAACCATAGTTCTGGGATAACTTTGAGAGGATTACAAGTTGGCTTGGTTCAGTGGATGTGGCAAGAAAAGGAGAACGGTGGTTGTGGGGAGGTTGCATTTCATTTGAATGAGAGGAGTGGCTCTCTCAGCTGAGAGCTCTCAGTGCCAGGGAGCTCGCTGTGTGATTTGCCATGGTGCTCTTTCTCCTAAGTGGGCACCATGGAGTATGAAAGAAGCTACACAAAGTCACATAATTCCAGAATTTTGGAGTTGGAAAAGTCCTCAGGAGTCACTTAATCTGGTCATATTCAAAAAGGTATCCCTATTATAGGGATACCTGACAAATGATTGTCTCTTGTATGAAGCCTTTTATATCTACATGAAGACTCCTAAGGATGGGGAATCTACTACTTCCCAAGGAGACCCATTTCACTTTAGAAAAGCTCTAATTATTACAAAGTTTTCACTAATATAAAGCTAACATTTACTTAACTAATACCAATTATTCCTAGTTCTGGTCTTTGGAACCAAATAGAACAGGACTAAACTCTCTTTCATGGTCCAGTCCTTTGAATACTTGAAGATAGCCATTATCTTTCCTTGTGCCTTTTCTTTTCCAGACTAAATATCACTAATTCTTTCAGCCGTACTGGTTACCTGAATGGACATAGTTCTTGACTGCCATGTTTCTACTTTGGCAAAGTCGTTGACTGTTTATAGACCTTTTTGGTCTCCTCACCATGGGAATTGTTTTATATCAGTTAAACTTCTTTAGAAAATGAGAATCTATGTGGATCTCTCTTCCCTTATTTATTTTCTATTTTGGGGAGGCATCAATTGCTTGTCCAAATAGTTTAGGTTGAAGTTGCCTGAATCACTCATTGTACCTTCTCATTTTTATTCTTTTAATTCATTATTTACTTAGACCTTTGCTTTAATTAATGAGTAGTTCACAGACAGTCAAAGTGGAGAGGACTTATATTGAAAACTAGTTATTTCCTACCTATCATAATACCATCAATTAGGGGCAGAACCAGGATGGTGGAATGTTAGGAAGCAAGTCAGTGAGCTTTTTCTCCTAAACTTCTAACATATCTGGAAAATGTATCAGATGGCATCTTGATAGGGGAAATCTAGAAAAAAGTCACAGTAAATCCTTTGTCTAACCAGCTTCAGACATAGAGACAAAGAAGGAGGTCTTTGGACTCTGGAAATGAGCTGGGTCCAGAGCAGGTTGAACAGGGAGAGGCTGTATATACCAGGGTTTGTACCCGGCACACACTGTAATACTAGGATGGGAATTGGAAGCTTCATCACCCATACCTAGTTCTGGATCATAACTCGGCCGCTTAGAATTCTTATTATTCGTAAAAATCAGCTCAAATGCCTCCTCTTCCATTCTCAGACCTCCCAGATGCTAGTGCTCCTCTTCAATGACCTTGTATTTATTTTTGTGCATACTAAATTTGAATAGACATTTATATGTCTGTTTTCTTCCCTAATAGAGTATAAGCTTATTGAGGGCAGGGATAAAGCACTGGGCTTGGGGTCAAGAAGAACTGAGTTCTACTTTGGCCTTAGATGCTTATCAGTTCTATGACTCTGAGCAAACCATTTACCTCTCTCTGTTTTAATTTCCTCAAATGTAAAATGACAGCAATAGCACAAACACCATGGAGTTGTTTGATGATTAAATAAGATAATATTTATAAATTAGCATAGTCCCTAGCACATAGTAAGTGCATAATAAATGTTTTGGGTTTTTCCCCCTTCCTTTCTCTCCTTTGATTTTTCCAGTCTTTGGTGCAGGACAGATGCTTAATAAGTAGATTTTGACTTTTTGATCAATTTGAACATGATTTCCTGAGCTCCAAATTATAGGTCTCTCTTTAACTGGCCTAAGATTTCATTAGCTTTGGGGGAAGAGAGCTTAAGGAGATTGGAGTTATTTTAGAGTAGCTATTTACTGCCAGGGTTCTGCCAACGAATCAACAAGAAATGAATGAATGGATCTGCCAACAAGTCATGTAGACCCGGGGGTTATGATGGATTTGTAGTGAAGTAAGTCACCAAACTGCATAGGGTGCCCACCCAGCATCAGGGAGACTCATTTTTATGAATTCAAAGCTGGCCTCAGACACTAGCTGTGTGATCCTGGGCAAGTTACTTACCTCTGTTTGCCTCAGTTTCCTCATCTGTAAAATGAACCGGAGAAGGCAATGGCAAACCACTCCAGTATCTTTGCCAAGAAAACCCCAAAAGGGGTCAAGGAGAATTGGATGGGACTGAAAACAACTGAACTATAGGAAGTTTGACTCTGACTTTTTCTAGTCTATGAATTGGGCACAGTAGGGAAAGTGAGAGCTTTCTGGAGGTGGGAATGACCCCAGTCATGCAGAAGGAAATCAGAAAACTCAGTGGGAGTCTATTAGAGAAGACAGCATTGAAGCCCCCTAACCAGAAAGTGTCTAGACTGTCAGGGAGTCAAGGGTAGCCAAAAAGTGGTTCATAGAATGAATGAATTAGCCTTATCAAGAATTATAGATCTGAGGGTTCATACCAGGTTCAGTGGGTGTGGGGAGACAGCAGGGGAACAGAGTCCAGAGCTGGAGGATGAGGGAAGTGCGAAGTTTGAGCACTAGGCTAAGATTTTAGCTGGAGAGTCAGCAGTGGCTCAATGCCAAACAATGATGTATCAGGGTGTGCCTGTAATGACTGGCCCAGTTCCTTGCACCTACATCCCTCCAGCTGTGGCTGATTCCCTGTTCCTCTGTCCTTCCAAACGCAGTCTCATTCGCCTTCCCACCATCTTTCCAGCTGTGGCCACTTAACACTTCCAGACTTCTCTAACCAGAAGGCTTAGCCCCACCCCAAGTCTGGAAGTAGCCTGTTCCCCAGGGCAAGCCAGATCTAAGGCTGCATTAATACAAATGTAATGTTCAGAATAGAGGAGGAGATGGCCCCACTTTATTCTCTGCTAGTCAGTCCACATCTAAGGTACGGTATCCTATTTAGTGGGCCGTATAAAGCCCAGATATCAGTGTCCAGAATCCTGTACTGCTGGTCTCAGGCTGACCTCATTTCTTGGTTCTCCTAGCTGTACGTTTTGAACAACACTTGCTCTTGATTCTTCTAGCATTGTTCTTTGTGAACAACACCCACCCCTTTCCCCCTTTCTATCCCAAGGCCAGTAATTAGGCATATTTTGTGTCCCCCCCCCCCATTACCTAAGTCTATAAACTGGTAATTTTAGAATGCATGCACATATATATGGATGGATCTATCTATCTAGTCCTTTGGGGGCTAAGATCTAATCTTTCTCTTGGTAAACCTGACAGGGACTGAATTTTTCCTGGCAAACTAGGAGTCCTGTGCTTGGGAAAACAAACTGAAGGGAGGTGAAAACACCCATGGGGACAATCCCCAAATAAAGCTTGAACTGTAGCTAGGAGTTGAGTTTCCAGAAAACTATCTCAATTCTTAAAGGATTGGGTGGAGAAATGTGCTTAGAGTCAACCAGCATCATCAATATCTATTTGGAAGGGGGTGGGATGGAGTAAGAAACGGTAGACATAAAAGGGTGGCGCCTGGGGACCCTTCGCCCGACTGCTCACTGCACCCCCTCAGCTGGTCTGGACACCAAAAAGCGCTTGGGATCAGAGGAGCTGTCCACATTCTGAAAGGCTCTGGTCCCAGGGCCAGCAGGCTCCCGTCCAAGGAAGGCTGGGGGGGAGGGAGGTGCTGTCCCCAGGCCAGCAATGGTTCATTCTCTTCCCCAGCTCTGGGCTCCTTCTCCCAGATGTTGCTTTCCTGCATCTGTGACCTTGCAGACCACTTGACCTTCATCTTTCACAGCTGCAAGCCATTGGCTCACGACCAACAAAGACGATGTTGCCCTCTACTGGCTACTATGAAACCTGTAAGGGAGCAGGGAGGGGACCTGAGATGGGCACAGTGACAGGGAAAGCCAGGAAAACTTTGAGCTCTTGCTGAATCTAAGGTTCGGATTTTATCTGTTATAACAGGAGTATGTTATTTTCTGAGGTTCAGGACAAAGCAACTTTTCTCAGTCACCCCAGGTGGGAGGTAATCCTATTCTCACCTCGTTGATAAAAATTAATCTATTAAATTAAATTAATTAATTATTAAATTAATTTAATTTTGGCCATTTTAGTGCCTCCTCCCACCTACACAGAAAATAGTTACTGATATTAGGTGAACTTATGCACCAAAGCAAACATGTAAACCACAACTTGAGAAGCCATACAGATTATTTTAAATAAACAAGAATTAGGGGACTCTGTGAGCAGCTAGATAGCACAGCACACAGAATGTTTTAAGTTCAAATGTGACCTTCAGACACTTACTTCCTGTCTGCCTCAGTTTCCTCATCTGTAAAATAAGCTGTAGAAGGAAATGGCCAACCACTCCAGTATCTCTGCCAAGAAAACCCCGCATGGGGTCATGAAGTATTAGACTCGGCCCAATACAAACAACTGAAAAACCACAACAAAAGGGGCTCTGTGATTTGCAAGTAAGATAAGATCTCAGTTCAACCAACGGGAGAGAACAATCTTCCCAGAGAAGCCCATCTGTTTTCAGCGGGCTCTAGGAATCATGGGTTATAGGAGGGTATCACCAGGAATCATGGAGTATAGGAAGGTATCACCAGGAATCATGGGGTATGGGAGGATATCACCAGGAATCATGGAGTATGGGAAGGTATCACCAGGAATCATGGGGTATGGGAGGGTATCACCAGGAATCATGGGGTATGGGAAGGTATCACCAGGAATCATGGGGTATAGGAAGGTATCACCAGGAATCATGGGGTATGGGAGGGTATCACCAGGAATCATGGAGTATAGGAGGGTATCACCAGGAATCATGGGGTATGGGAGGATATCACCAGGAATCATGGAGTATAGGAGGGTATCACCAGGAATCATGGGGTATGGGAGGATATCACCAAGAATCATGGGGTATGGGAAGGTATCACCAGGAATCATGGAGTATAGGAAGGTATCACTAGGAATCATGGGGTATAGGAGGGTATCAGATTTCCCAAATTTCTGGTGACTTCAGGCATTCCCGTTAATCATTCAAAATTTGCATTTTCTTTCCCTTGTCTTCTTTCCCTCCCATAAATGTCTCTGACAATCTGAATTGGTAAATTTTTCCATTTATCCAGCACTTAGTCACAGGGATCCAGGGGATTGTCTCCAGAGCCCACAACAGGATCATAGATTTAGAACTCCAAGCAATCTTAGAGAGGCCTCCAGAGTATCATCTCCTTTTTATACACGAGGTCTCAAGAGTATGAATAAAAACTTGAATCCAGAAAAAGAAGACTGGATGATATGCTTGGGATCTCATTGGTAATTAGTGGCAAATTGAGAATTCAAGCTCAAGTCCTCTGAGTTTGCTTCTTGCCCTTTCTATTACATCATTCTCTGTCCCAACAAACCACGTGGAGCCATAAAGCAGTTCCAAAAGATTTTTGGGTGAAGTTATACATGTCAACAGAGAGAGCAAAGCTGGGAGGGCCCCCTCATATACTGGATGATAGATTGAAATCTTCATGATCTCAGCAGACTGAAATGATGGGCTGGACCTAATATAATGAAATTATATGGGGATTCAACATTTATGTTTAAAAAATAGCACATAGGTACAGGATCATGGAGACATGGCTAGACAAGAATTAGAAGCAGTGTGGGGTCAGAGAAAGGGCTGCTTTGGAGTGAGGAAACTTGGATTCAAATCCATGTTCTCTAGGGATCTCAAGATCTCAGTTTAGGAAAGTTGGTTTACCTCTCTGATTCTGTTTACTTATTTTTAAGATGAGTATAATAATGCTTGTGCTATAATAGTGAAGCAACGAGGTGGTGGAAAGGAGAAAGAGTTGACCCAGAAAATTTTAATTTTGGATTCAAAATTGGCTCCAAACACTTACTGGCAGTGTGACTTCGGACAAGGCATTCAGCCTTGGTCAACCTCCATTTTCTCATCTGTAAAATGGGCATAATAATAGCACCTACCTCCCAAGGTGGCTGTGATGATCACAGGAGATATTTATAAAGTGCTTTGCAAACTTTGAAGTGCTATATAAATGCTATTATTATGTTATCATTAATATCAATGATTTCTATCCTGAGAGATAATTGTGGAAATCAATTGAAATTAAAACAATTACATATAATATATAAATATTTTGTGAGCTTCTAGGTGATACAGTGGATAAAGTACTGACTGTGGAGTCAGGAGAACCTGAGTTCAAATCCAGCCTCAGATACTTACTAGTTGTGTGATTATGGGCAAGTCCTTAACTCTATTTACCTCAGTTTACTCATCTGTAAAATTTGCTGGAAAAGAAAATGGGAAACCACTCAAGTATCTTTGCCAAGAAAGTCCTCAAATGGACCATGGAGCAAAGCAATTGAGGTTAAGTGACTTGCCCAGGGTCATACAGCTAATAAGTATTAGTTATCTTGACTTGATACTCAGGTCCTCCTGACTTCAGGGCTGGTGCTCTGTCCCGTATGCCATCTAGATGTCCCTAGATGCAAAAAATTGAAATCAGTCTGGAATAATAAGTTGAAGACAGCTTGTGAAAGACTTTACCAGAGAAGTTGGTGTTTTATCACAGAAGAAATAGGGAGGCATAGAAGCTTCTTGAGTAGGAGAGTGACCTGATTATATTCATACTTCTATAGATGTCTAGCAGGGAGAAAGCATTTAGATGATCCTGTCCTCTTAGTCATCATTAATTAAACGTGACATTTCATATGTAGTCTGGCCAGTACAGAGTACAGCAGATCCATCATCTCCTTTGTTCTAGAAATTATGCTTCTCTATTCAATTAATCTATCAACAAGCACGTATTAAGGACCTACTATGTGCAAGACACTGCTAAAGCTAAACACTGGAGAAAAAAATAAATAATCTCCACTATCAAGGAGTTTATATTGTTGATATTGTTGGCTGATCAAAAGGTACGTGAGATCAAGGAGAGATCAGCAGCCCATTTCATGATCTCACATGCGACATTCCTTGACTCCAAGGTATGCGATGGGTCCCAGTGATTGCCAGAGTTATGTTGCAACATGCAAGTCCTTGTTCTAATGTTGAGCTGGCCCATCGGCCTCTGTCACAGAATGTATCCCTCAGGGGGAGCTGGAAAAGTACTGTTGCAGCTGGGTTTTTCTTTCTTTATTTAAAAAAACAAAACAAAACAAAAAACAAAACCTTCTTCATTTTCCAATATATTATTTTCTTTCCTCTTGATCCATAGAATCATTCCTTATGTTTAAGAGTACAACAGAAAACTAGATGACACCATAGTGTGCTGGGCCTAAAGTCAGGAAGATTCATCTGCCTAAGTTCAAATCTGACCTCAGATACTAACTAGCAGTATGACCCTGAACCAGTCACTTTATTCTGTTTGCCTCGGTTTCCTCATCTGTAAAATGAGTTGGAGAAGAAAATGGCAAGTCACTCCAGTATCTTTGCTGAGAAAACTCCAAATGGAATCATGAAAAAGTGTATATGACTGAAAGGACTGACAACAACAAAAACGAAAGAGAAAAAGAACATTCTTCAGAAACTAATCAACACATCAGTAAAGACTGAAAGTATGTGCCATGTTTCACATTCAGGTTCTCCAATCTCTGCAAGGAAGACAGGGATAACTTTCTATCTACATGTATATATTCTTTGGAGCCAGATGTGACTATTATATTTAAAAAACATTCAGTTTTAATTTTTTCTATCCATTTCCTTTGTTATTTGGTTGCTATTGTTCAGTCCAACTCTTTGTGACTCCTATGTACTGTAGCATTCCAGGCCCTTTTGTCCTCCACTATCTCCTGTAGTCCATCCAAACTCATGTCCATTGCTTCCATGATAGTGTCTTTCCATCTCATCCTCAGCTGTTCCCTTCTCCTTTTGCCTTCAATATTTTCCAACACCAGGGACTTTTCCAGTGAATTCTGTCTTCTCATTATGTGGCTAAATACTTAAGCTTTAGTGTTTGACCTTCCAGTGAAGGGCCTGAATTAATTTCCTTAGTATTGACTGATTTGATCTCCTTGCTGTTCAAGGGACTCTCAGAAGTCTTCCCCAGCACAATTCAAAGAGCATTAATTTTATGGCACTCAGCTTTCCTCATATCCAATTCTCACAGCCATACATTACTATTGGAAAGATAATAATTTTGGCTATACAGACCTTTATCACAAGGTAATACGGTCCTTATTAGTATGCTGTCCAGATTTTCCATAGTTTTCTTTCCAAGGAACAAGCATTTCTTCATTTCATGTCTTCTGTTACCATTTGCAGTGATTTTTGAGTTCAAGAATATAAAACCTGATACTGCTTCCATTTCTATTTGTCAGGAAATGATGGGACCAGCTGCCAAGATCTTAATTTTTTTAAAAGTTTTTTTATTTTCAAAATATACTCAAAGATAGCTTTCAGCATTCATCCTTGCAAAACCCTGTGTTCCAATTTTTTTCTCCCTCTCTTCCCCCCACATCCTCCCTTAGATGGCAAGTGGTCCAATATAGGTTAAACATATGCAGTTCTTCTATATATATTTCCACAACTATCAAGCTGCACAAGAAAAATCAGATTGAAAAGGAAAAAATGAGAACGAAAACCAAAAGGAAGCAAACAACAAAAAAAGGTTAAAATATTATATTGTGATCTACACTCAGTCCCCATAGTCCTCTCTCTGGGTGCAGATGGCTCTCTCCATCACAAGTCCTTTGGAACTGGCCTGAATCACTTTGCTGTTGAACAGAGCCACATCCATCAGAATTGATCATTACATAATCTTGTTATTGCTGTGTATAATAATCTCCTGCTTCTGCTTACTTCACTCAGCATCAGTTTGTGTAAGTCTCTCTAGGCCTTTCTGAAATCATACTGCTGCTCATTTCTTACAGAACAATAATATTCCATAACATTCATACACCATAACTCATTCAGCCATTCTCCCACTGATGGGCATCCACTCAGTTTCCAGTTTCTGGCCACTACAAAGAGGGCTGCCACAAACAGTTTTGCACATAGAAGTCCCTTTCCCTCCTTTATGATCTCTTTGGGGTATAAGCCAGTAGAAACACTGCTGGATCAAAGGGTATGCACAGTTTGATAACATTTTGAGCATAGTTCCAAATCGCTCTCCAGAATGGCTGGATATATTCACAATTCCACCAACAAGGTATCAGTGTCCCAGTTTTCCTGCATCCCTTCCAACATTCATCATCATCTTTTCCTGTCCTCTTAGCCAATCTGAGAGGCATGTAGTGGTGTCTCAGAATTGTCTTTATTTGCATTTTCCTGATCAATACTGATTTAGAGCATATTTTCATATCACTAGAAATGGTTTCAATTTCTTTGTCTGAAAATTGTCTGTTCATATTCTTTGACCATTTACAAGATCTTAGTTTATTTGATGTTAAGCAAATCACTGTCATAAAGAAGCTTCTTAATTCTTCTTTACTTTCTGCCATCAGATTGATATCATCTGCATATCTGAGATTGATTGATAATTCTCCCAGGAACCTTAATTTAAGCTTTTGATTCATCCAGCCTGGAATTTCACATGGTGTATCTTGCATAGGAAATAAATAAATAAGGTGACAATATACAGCCTTGTACTCCTCTTCCAATCTTAAACCAATCAGTTGTTCTATGTTTGGTTTTAACTGCTGCTTCTTGGTCCTCATACAGTTTTCTCTGGAAACAAGTAAGATAATCTTTCTCTTTGAGGAATTGCTGTATTTTTTTTGTGATCTTCACAATCAAAGGCTGTGTTATAACTATATTGTTATAATATGTTGCTACAGTCATTTTGTAAATGAAAGAGAAAGATCCAGAGAGAGGGATAGAGGGTAGGAAGCAATGTGAGAGGGGAAAACATCTGTTCTTTGGTCTTCCTATGTTCTATTGAATTCTTTATATTTGTTGCTTCTCACAATGCAGTAATATTCCATTACTTTATATGAGCTACAATTCGTTTAGCCATCACCAGACCTATGGGCAACTTCTGTGTTTCTACTCCTTTGCTACTCCAAAAAAGGTTGCCATAAATATTTTGTTTGTTCTCTTTTTTCATCTTTGACCTCCTTGGGGTATTCTGCTAGTTATGGGATCTCTGGGTTAAAGAGTATGGACAACTGAAGAACTTTCTTGCATAATTTCAAAATGCCTTCCAGAATGGTTGGATCAATTCACAGCAGCTGGATTTTTTTCACTGAACCTAGTTCCCAGAGGGTGAAAGAGTACTGCCAACTCTGTGGCTCTGGGTTTTATCTCTCTTTTCAAGATGAAATCTTCCTTTGTTGGCCTTGCATAATATATTTAAAAAACAGGGGGAAGCAGGAGCTGGGGGGAATTAATTCCTTGGAAATACAGACCTAGGCAGATGATAAAAGTCTAAGGCATGCAATATGGCTGAAACGTGGTCTAAGGCTTGGAACATAGACAATAGATAGATTCAGGACGGCCTTTCCAGTCAATAATTCAATTGCTCTCTTGCAGGCAATATCACTAAAGTAAGAATGCGTTTTCCAAGGACATTATTTTGTGGAATAATATGAATTTGTATTAAGGTATTGCATTGAGTTTAATAATATTTGTTCTGAAAAATCAATTTTGTGATTTTATGATCATAGTACATATTTTCTCAGATGGGAACCAGTGTCATAATAGGAGAACTCTGAGGATTCAAATAAAGGCATGTAAGTCTACATAAGTTCAATTCCACAAACATTTATTAAAGTAACACACTGTGCTTGGTGTTGGGAATACCAGGATAAAAACAAAACAATTATTGTCTTCAAGGAACTTCCATCCTAAGAAGTAGGTGGGGACAGAATTAGATCACAGAGTCATCAAATTGGAAGGGACTTTCCAGGCCATCTGCTCCAATTCATCCCAACCAAAATCCCCTCTCCAATTTACCAGACAACTCACCACCCACCTACTTTTTGAAATCCTTCAAGTAGTTCAAACACCAAACCTCAATTGTCTTCCTTGCAATTTTTAACACATTATTCCTGGTTCTGCTTTCTGGGGTCAAGCAGAGCAAGTAAATCTCTCTTCCACATGAGAATCCTTCAACAACTTGAATTCAGGTAGAAACAGTAAGATTTGGCAATAGGTTGGATATGTGAAATGAAGTAGAATGAGGAATCTCTATAATAATATACTATAATAATGATAAGGAAACATAACTCTGAGGTTATGAATCAGGATGTCTAAATGTTGGAGATGTCCTGGACAGAAATAAGGAAGTTTGGGAGAGGGGAGGTTTAGGGAGGAAGAAGATGAGTTCTGTTTTAGACACAGAATGTACATTGAATGTAAATGTCTCTGAGATGTGTAGTTTGAAATGTCAAAGAAGCTCAAAGGCAGGATTTGCACTGGATATATAGAAGTGGGAGTTATCTGCAAAAAGGTGATAGATGAACCTATGAGAGTTGTTGAGGTTAATGAGATAGTGCAGAGGAAGAAGATAACCTTGGGGAATATTTGCCTTTAGGGGGTATAATGTGGGTCATGAACTTGCTAAGGATAATGAGAAATGATTAGATAAATAAGAGGTGAACTAGAAGAGAAAAGTGTCAGGAAAACCAAAACAGAAAGAATATCTAAGAGAGGAGATTTTTCTTTTTTTTGCTGAGACAACTGGAGTTAAGCGACTTGCTCAGGGTCACACAGCTAGGAAATGTTAAGTCTCTGAGACCACATTTGAACTCAGATACTCCTGACTTCTGGGCTAGTGGGAGAGGAGATTTTTAAGGGGATTAAGGCCAGATTTATCTCTGTCCAGCTCCACAATTTAGTTTCAGTACTGGAACACAAGGAAACACTTGTGGACTATAAAATTCAATAAAAATAAATTTACGTAAGGGATTAAAAAAACAGACAACTATTAATTGACTTATCTTTTCTGCCTCTGAATATGTATTCAATCCAGCAGCAATGCTGAGCCAGCAAGATATCCAGGGCAGTACAATTTTTTGCCAAATCTCAGGTATACCAACTCTTGGTAGACTAGAGTTTTTATTATCTCATATGACAAGGAAGCCACATCTATGGTTCAAATTTTGGTCCTCTAACCATCCAAGTTCCCAGCATAGTTTCCTTTTCTCCTTAAAAGGAAACCAGTCTGACCTCCTTAAAAAAGTGATGCTGGAGTCAGGCATGGGGTGGGATGAGATAAGAAGGAAGAGGAAGTAAGATGAAGAGATTGAGGTAAAGTGATGGTGGAAAGAGGAAGAATACCCAAGAAGCTAAAGATGAGAATGTCTATAGTGACCTTAGGAAATGGAAAGAGGAATTTAACAAATCTTAGGGAACTGTACAACAATGGAAGGTAGAATATTAGCAATATGAGGATTTAGATGGAGATCCTAAAAAAGATTTTTCCTGGGGCAGCCAGAATGCCAAATACGAATGAAGGAAGCATTGGAAGCAGAACCAGGAATAATGGGTTAAAAATTGCAAGGAAGACAATTGAGGTTTGATGTTTGAATTGTTTCCTTCTTGAAGGATTTCAAAGAGTAGGAGGCTGAATTGAGGTGCAGTGTTAGAAGCAGGGATAGAAGGAAAACTTGGATAATGCAGATCAAGCGCCTGAGGAAGCAAAAGTTCCACGTTATCTTTTATCCTCCACAATGACAAAATGTTGTTTCACTCTGAGTAGGGAAATACTAATAGTTGATGGTATATTATTCACTTGATCCTTACAACAATTATGATAGGTGCTGTTATGATTGCTATTTTTCTGATAAGTAAACAGAGATACAGAAAAGTTCAGTGATGTGACCAGGGTCACACAATAAATGTCAGAAGTGATGTTCAAACCCAGGTTCCTTGTGACTACAGGTTCAGGGCTCTTTTCATTACATCAAAGATTAGATCAAAGAGGAGTGACTTAACACCTCATGAACACTTTTTGATTATATTATTAAGTCTTCAGCTGAGATAGGGAGAAAGGGCAATCCTCTAGTTTTCTATAAACAGATGCACAGGTGAGCTTGCAAACAGATCTATGATGTGCTATAGGAGACACCTTGAGTTTTTGAGTTAATATTTTATGTCCAAGTGATTTGTGAGGTAAGGAATAAATTTAAAATTTTTTGAATTTGATACCTCATGCTTCAGGGGCTCTTGTTCATGTCCATTGCTTGTCACAATTATTGCAGTTCAGAATCCTGGAAAAGAATACCTATAGTGGCATAGAAACTTTTTATCTATGTTTTATATATCTATCGGTCATGTGAATTATAGTGGGCAAATGATGATTCAGGGTTACTATTCATTATATTTAAAATATTTGTGGTATTAGAAGGAGGATTCTAGTTATTTCTTCAAATCAAACCTTTTCTGGGGATCTAAAAAATTTCTTTTAAAAAATAAAGTACATTTTGAAAAAAAAAATCTTTCTGGGATAACAGATTTATCTTTATTACCCACCAGATGTCAGACTAACCTCAGAAATGTGCTATAACACAAACTTGTAGATGAATTCATGAAAATTGAGCCATTAAGGGATTTCATTCCTGTTATTTTAACTTAAGGATTTCAAGTTGAGATGGGTTTAACAACCATCTTTAGAAGAACACAGAGAATTGTTTGGTTTTTTCCCCCTCTCGTAGGAAAGATATAAACTCTTATTTATATTGTTGTCTGAAAAGGAATAGGAAATACAACCTCTTGTCGCTACTCTAAAAAATGAATTTAAAGCAAATAGAGTAGTAGTGGTATTGCTATACCTCTTAGAGGCAGCATAGTATAGAATGTCTTAAACATTTTGATCTGATCAACAGAAATGTACTGATAAATTTAACAACTGGCTCTCTGGAAAAATGTGTACTTGACACATTCTAAATTTTAATTTGTTTCTCCTCCATGTTTTCTCCACCGATTTTTAAGTCTAAATAAATGACAAAATAATAAATCAAACCCTGGTGAAAATTTAATGACTGGGTTCTGAGATGGCTTTAATTCACCCCTAGCATTCTCAGGAGCCTTTTGCACTCTTAAAAATTATTGAGGATGCCCTTGTGTCAAGAGCTTTTGTGGATGTGGATAATATTTCTCAAAAATGACCATATCAGGAATTAACACTCTTAGCATTGTTATGAAAATAGTTTTGACCTCATAGATACCCTGAAAGTGTCTCAAATATCCTTGGGGTTTTCTGGACAATACTTGGAAAGTGGCTGGCATAAAAGGAAAAGCACTGAACTTGGTGATGGTAAAAATGGGATCAAACCAGACTTTGGTATACCTTTGAGTAGATCCCAAGCATCTCTGAGCCTCAACTCTCTCATCTGTAAAATAAAAGGCTTGGGCTAGAAAAGGATTCCTTAATCTTTTCCTGTGTCATAGACCATCTGGTTAAAGCTATAGATCTCTTCTTAGAAGAATGGTTTAAATGCAAAAGAAAAAAATACAAGATATTGCAGAGAAATCAATTATATTGAAATTCATTTCTCAAAAGATTTAAAAAACAAGTTCATGGAACCCCCCTGGTTCCATGGGGGTCTCGTGGATCTTTAAATGTTCTGCCAACACAAAGTCTCTGATTCTACAAACGATTAAGTTGGATGTCTTCCTGATTTATTCCTCACTATTTGTAGTAGAGAGTTAAAATTAGCTCCAGTGATATTTGTCATAGGATCTTAAATATTGAATCCACTAGGGGGTGCTACTTGACTCATTTCAATGCTTAAGGCACAGGGACTGGAAAATTGACACTCACCCAGGTGATTTTTGTGTCCAGGGGACATTGAGGATTGTAGCCAACTCTACAATTCTTTATGCTGCTTTTCTCCCCCAGATATGTACCTGTATTGTTTCAACTTGAGGACATAAAATAAAAGCAAGTTTAAAGTTTAAAACCATCTTTTGAAATAAAGAGTAGAAAGAACATAATTGTTTTTTCTTTTTTAATTTAAATTTTATTTTTATTGTTGTTGCTGTTCTATAGTGAGGGCCAAGCAACTATCCTTTTACTGTTTATTGCTTAAAGTGTAGTTTGTATGGATCTGTCCAATTAAACTCCTGGCTCAGCTCCGATCTTCCTGGAGAACTCTACCTTTCTTTGTTTAGACTATATTTTAATGGAAAATCATGAGGCCTGGAGAAGTTCATCAGTGTTGTGTGCCAGTTCTCTGAGGGCATGTTTACACTGGTTCTGCATAATGGACAATGCTCTCACACTTGCTCAGTCACTGAGGAAGAAAAAACAAGTTTGCTTTTTAGTATAACATTTTCAGCAGCAATGTTGTCCATTGCTTTCATTAAGAACAAAAAATGACCTCAAGATCAGCTATTGCACTGATGGCAAATTATTATTTATTTAAAGTTTTTTTTAATAAAATCTTTTTATTTTCAATACATATGCATGGATAATTTTCAACATTCACTCTAGATAGATAAAAACACAATCCTATGTTCTAATTTTTTTTTCCCCTCCTTTCCTTCCACCTCCTCCCCTAGATGGTAAGTAATTCAATATATGTTAAACATGTTCAATTCTTCTATACATATTTCCACAATTATGCTGCATAAGAAAAATCAGCTCAAAAAAATGAGAAAGGAAACAAAAGCAAGCAAACAACCACAAAAAATGAAAATGCTATGTTGTGATCAGTACTCAGTTCCCACAGTTCTCTCTCTCTGGATGGAGATGGAGCGCTTCATCACAAGATCATTGGAACTGGTATGGATCATCTCATTGCTGGAGATGACCACGTCCATCCAAGTTGATCATCATATAGTATTGTTGTTGAAGTATATAATGATCTCCTGATTCTGCTCACTTTTCTTAGCATCAGTTCCTGTAAGTCTCTCCAGGCCTTTCTGAAATCATGCTGTTGGTCGTTTCTTACAGAACAATAGTGTTCACTTTCATATGATGGTAAATGGTTTAACGGGAAAAGGCTGCCAGCCAAGGTGAAAGGGCGGGAGAGGTGGGACCTGGTTTTTGTTCGCAGGCAGTCTCTGAGGCCGATTCTCTGCCACGTGCTAATGTCGGCCGAGGCTCTCCCCTGGTCGGAACTGCAGCATCCCTGGGAGGAGCCGTCGGTTACAGCCCATGGGGAGAGCCGCTGCACCTTGGCAGCATGTACTTCCCAGGGATGCCCACCGCGAGGTTACTGCCAGAGCCAGCTGGGGACTGGAGCGGCCAGAGGTGCCGACCTACTTGTTTTATGTGCCTGGGAAACCCGGGTGGTCCCTCAGCGCCAGGCTAGGAAAGGGAGTCTCTTCCCTCCGAAGATCACGCAGCCTCATGAGACAGCGGACACCGAGGACTTCCTCAAGCTAAACCTCCCGGCCTTCCCGCTCCGCTGCAGAGAGCCCGGCTCCCGGGGCCGGCTGAAAACGCCAAAGGTAGCTTGTCCCCAAGAGTTCTAGAAATACTCGCAAATGCGGACACAAGGAAGTGCTCCTGTGGGACAGGAAGCAGTGAGATGCTCTCAAGGTTTCTCTGAAGAACTTTGGGATCCCCGGTGAGACGGGAAAGACACGGGCTCAGGGAAGTCCGGCATGGCAGATCTGAGTGAGTCAAAGAAGGTTCTTGCTCCATGAGCAAAAACAGAGCTATGGAAGCTCAAAAGCATGGTGAGATGTGAGGGGCAGCTAGGTGGCCCAGGGAATAGAGCATCAGCCCCGAAGTCAGGAGGACACGAATTCAAATCCGGTCTCAGACACTTAACACTTCCTGGATGTGTGACCCTGGGCAAGTCACTTAACCCCAATTGCCTCCGCAAAATAAGTAAATAAAAAGAAATGAGGTGTGCAAACTTAGAGACATCTTCACTCACAATGTTCATTTGGGCTATTTGTGCCCAGCCTGTGGTAGAGCCTTTTCAATGTGACTTAATCTAATCTGGGATAGGGATGCCATTTTGGTACTCTTTGTGTATGAAGAACAATCACCAATCATTTCAATGGATGTGAGCATGGTTCAGTGGCCTGAATTTCATCCTCTGCTTTGTTCATCACCAAGGAAGCAAAAAAGAATAAAATAAAAATCTATTTAAAATACTCAACATACAGATTTTCTACACATACATGCACACACATATATAGTGTGTATGTATATATATATATGTATGCTATAATTAAAACATTTATACAGCATCTCCAATATGCCTGTGCCAAGAACTTTACAAATATTATCTCATTTGATCTTTGCAATAAATCCGAGGCACATGATTTTATTATTTGTATTTTCCATTTCAGGGAACTGACACCATTAGAAGTTAGCTACAGTCTGGATTGCAATGTAGACTTTGGTATCATTTTTCATTTTTAAAACTTCTAATTTACCAACTTGGAGTTGGTCACTTTGGGTATCAGACCAGAAGTATTCACTGGAGCAGCTTTATTTAAATGTTCTTGGAGCATAGAATTTCCACAAATTTTTATCTTATAGTAATCAAGTAGAAAAAAGCTGATACTTTTAGTATTTTCCAGAAGCACAGATAGTGGTTTTAGTACTCAGAGAAAGAGCATTAGAGTAAGAGTCTGAGCCTATGTTGAACTTAGATCTTTCTAACTCAGAGCCAGAGGTCTAATCACTGTATTACCTAGTTACCTCAGACACTTATTTATCCCTATTAAATTTCCTTTTGTTAGCTCCATGAGCTCTCCCCCTTGATTATACAAAGGGTTCTTAAGATCAGTCTAATTAGGGAAAAGGTAGGTATCCCCAGAACTTGGCAGAGTCCCTGGCACACATACATTTAAAAATCAATTTTTGACTGACTGATTAATTGATCTAGGATTTCAATGTGACAGAGTCCTCAGAACTTCCTCCTCTAATGTTTTCTCTTTGTCCCTCCCTTCTCTCTGTCTCTGTCTCTAACTGTATCTCTCTTCCTCCCTCCTTCCCTCCCTCCTTCTTCTCCTTCTTCTTTCTCATCCTCCTTTTTCTTTTTTTCTTCTCCTTCTTCCCTCTTCCTCCTCCTTCTTCCCTCTTCTTCCTTCTCTTCCCCTCCTCCTCTTCCCCCTTCCTCTTCTTCTTCCTCCTTCTCTTCTTCCTCCTCCTTCTCTTTCTTTCTCCTCTTCTTCCTCCTTGTCCTTCTCCTCCTCTTCCTCTTCCTCCTCCTCCTCCTCTTCCTCCTCCTCCTCCTCTTCCTCCTCTTCCTCCTCCTTCTCCTCTTCCTTCTTGTTGCTGTATACAACGATCTCCTGTCTCAGTTTCTTCATCTAGCTCTTGCTCTCACTCTCTGTTACTCTGCTTACTGTTACTTACTTACTTACTGTTACTTACTGTTACTCTGTTACTCTGCTCTGGGTGGGGTCCAGTTTGTCAATGTTCCATCTAAAATGTGGCACTCAAGGCTGATCACAATGCCTCAGAGCTTTGCTCTGACTAGGCTGGAAAAGGAAGATGGAAAATAAGAATTTATTAGGTGCTGATTATTTACCAGACTCTACTAAAGGCTGGGCATATAATATAAGCAAATGGAGTTCTTGCCCTCAAGGAGCTTACATTCTAATGAGGCAGATGACACATGAAAGAGAGTTAAAAAAGCAGGTGGAGGGGAAAGGAAGAAGAGGGAATAAAATCCCTAGAGGATGCATGATTTTGAAGTCCAGAAAGTCAGGAATAGGCCCTAAAAGGGGATGAAGGCAGGAGAGGCTGATCCCACCACAAAATGCAGAATCTAGGAGGAACTCATCAGTAAATAATCACCTCCCTAGCTTGGAACATTCTATTATTAGCAATGAAGTCTAAGAATCTATTTGAGATTTTTTTTTTAACCTTCTGTGTGATACTTTTGATTAACTTTGAACTTCAAGCTCGCAGTCTTTTTCATACAAATTATTGTTAGTCAAATCTCCTATAGCCTTGTACTTGTGTCATTGACTTTTTATCTCATGTAGAACTTTTCATTTATGAGTATTAAATTTCTTCCTATTGTATTCATCACAAATTGCCTGGCACATAATGCATGCTTAATAAGTGTTTTCTAAATGATTGATTATAGGCATGTGCAATGTAGTTTATTCCATGTCTAGAGATGAATTTTTGCTTAGTAACTTCTTGTCTAAACTACTTTTATGCCACTGTTATCTATATAAACCATAGAAATTAGACATTAGTAAGGAGAAATAATACCACAAATAATGCCACCAACACAGTAAGATTCTTGAAGGCTTCTAGTTCCCCTTTATTTTACTTGGATTAATTCTATTACTATTTTCTTGTTGTAGAACTAGACTATATTTGAAATATTTTTGAAACAAAATTAAAATATTCCATGTGGAAATATATGTCCTCTTCCCAGAAACTGAAAATAAATTATTGAAAGATACAGTTGTTACTTTGATTGATATTTAGATATTTGATTCAGTATTTCTTAGTATCAATACTTATATAATGTACAGTATGATGCAGTAATTTTGAATATACTATGGAGAATGTTAGATGAAAAAGGAGGCAACTTAGGTCAAATTTAAAGTACATTTCCAAATTAAACTAAATTTAAATTGCTATTGAATAAACATCAGCTTTCAGTTTGACATACTTTCTTGGTTAAAATATGTTAATAGTTGCAGCTGCTCCAACTACTGCCAAAATCATTGTAACAACATTATTATTGTAGCTAATGCTGTCGTTATTAGTACAGGGAGCTTTAGTACTGGATGCAGTATTGGAGAATGGTAGTGGAAGAGGAAAAACATGGGCTATATTAGAGATTTCTGAGGTGAGACTGACATTATCAACAATCTGGATTGCAATGTAGACTTTGGTACCATTTTTCATTTTTAAAACTTCTAATTTACCAACTTGGAGTTGATCACTTTGGGCATCAGACCAGAAGTATTCACTGGAGCAGCTTTATTTAAATGTTCTTGGAGCATAGAATTTCCACAAATTTTTATCTTATAGTAATCAAGTAGAAAAAAGCTGATACTTTTAGTATTGTCCAGAAGCACAGATAGTGGTTTTAGTACTCAGAGAAAGCAGCATTAAAGGAATCTTCAAATAAACTTTTAAGATAAACTCCACTGAATGTGTGGGGACAACCTAGGGAAAAGACCTTGGACCTTAGGATAATGGTCCAGTGGATAGAGATGCTCTTTCTCTGGCCTTTGCTGAGGAGGGGACAAAATGGGGCCAGTGTAGGTAGTGACTCACCTGTGGTATAAGGGAGTAGAGTAGGGAGGAAGTTTATTTTGTCCCTTTCTATTTTAACTTAAAAAAAATAACTAATTATCGTCTAAACATGGTTGTTTCTACCTATTGAAGTCATTAGCACATTAACTTTCACTGCCCTTAGACAATGCTCTGATTGAACATTCCTAGAGATAGCTAAATTATGCATGCAAATTATCACACAATCAACCAATATAGAAGCATTTAATAACTGCTTATTATGTGACAGCCGCTAGTCAGGCACTGCTAATAGCTGCCATTAATATATCTCATTTAACAGCTAACATATATAAAGTGCTTTATTACATATGCTATTTCATTTAGCAAATGCTAAATAACATGTCATTTCATTTACCTAGGTGGTATTATTTCCCCCATTTTACAGATGAGGAAATAAGAGGTAGAGAGAGGGTAAATGACTTACTCAGTGCCAAACAACTAATGAGTCTCTGAGTTGGGATATGAATCCCCAGAAACCTGAAGGAGAGATGGAGTCTTGCTCAGGGGACCAACTCACAGAGGGAGATGAGATAAGGATCCTCAGAGCTTCTAAGGGCTACATCTGTAGCCAATGTGATATAGTTACATTGATCTGAACAAATGATGCATAAGAATACATGGAGCTGGGTAGTAGGGATGCTATAGGATATCCAGTCTGAAATATTCTAGTGGAATTTTAAAATCTCTAGTATTTTAGGAATTAGTATCAGGAATTCCTTAGATAGATGATTCTTCCAAACAAATCTTTGTTCCATGTAAAATGGAGCAAATCACTTTGTCTTTTCTAATCTCAATTTCCTATCTGTAGAATGAGGGAGTTGGAATAGGTGATCGTTAAGGTTACTGACAGCTTTAATTATCTATGAATTGATTTTAAGAGTAACAAAGAGGTAATAAAGACTTCCCTTCAACCCCATCTGAAATCTATAGAAAGAAAATAAATCCAGGTTTATATATAAGTAAAAACCAACTTAATTTAGGCTGTTTCTTTGGAGACTGAAAAGGAAAACATAACTTTCACCACCCCTGGAATTAAGAGCAGGTGGTGTAATTCTGTTCAATTAAAAGAATAGATTTTTTAAAAATATATTATTCTTTAGTGCCATAAAATGACTATTTAAGGAAAAGAAAATTACTTGGAGGAAATGGAAAGAAGGAGTGTGTGAGAGAACAGGAAGAGGCAGGAGAGGAGAGAAATAGAAAGACGGAGAGAGAACTAGATAGAAAGAGAATGAGGCAAAGAAAAGACATTAAGAAAAGAGTCAGTCAGGAGTTGTTAAAATCAGTCTGGGAAGGGAGAAGTGAGGTAGAAACAGCAACAAAAAGACAAAGGAGAGGAAGAAGAGATAGGGGAACACAGGATTCTGGGAGCTCCATTGGTGTTAATTATTTTTTAAGCACCTTGTTGTTCACCTGGCTGTGCATAAATTACTAGCCTCTGATAATCTACATAGTCTTTGAAATCCTTGTTAATTGACTCTTGTTTTCTGGGATGTAGTTTAATTGCTTTTCTTTTCAAACTATTAATTTTTTTTTAAGAAAGCTTTATTTTCTGAAGAATCAAAGTTTTGAATGTCTGTAAAGGCATGGTTATTGTTATTTATTGATTTAGTGGATTTACAATTTGTAAGCCTTCTGCTTGCTTTCCACAATTGCACTATCAGTCAGAAAGCACTAATGAGGTGTATTTATCCGATCTTAATTTTCCTGTGAATAGCCTCCATTCCCATTTTTCCAGGAAGGTCTTCCTTCCTCTCCACTTTCATCCTTCAGAGGCCCCAGCTTTTTCTGATGATTCCTGGTTACACCAATCTCCAAGCATCATTCATCTTAGAATTAATCATTCTCCACTCATGTTATGTGTGATCATTGCAAAATCCTTGAGGGCAGAGCCTTGGGTCCCATGACTTAAAAAAAATACCAATAGTACATCTACATACCCTTTTGTCGCTTATAAAAGCCTTACATACATCATCTCATTGGATCCTCACATCTACTTTGAGAAGTAGACAGTACAAATATCATGACTTCCATTTTACATATGAGGGATGTGACAATCAGGGAAATGGAGTGATTCACCCAAGATCACTCAGTTAGTAAACTGGTTCTCAAGTCCATATCTCTCAAACTCAAAGTCTAGTATTCTTTTACTAAGCCAGAGCTGCCTTTTCCAAGCACCTAGTATAATGATGTAGGGATAGGAACTAGACCGATGATTTCAGCAGGATGGGGGGCTCCCAGGGAGGAAATTCTTCTTTCAAAGCAGGTAGATACAATCTCTACAACTTATAGTCTGAGACAGAAAGGTCAAACCAACATCTGTTGGTTTCATCATTGCCCACAACACTCTCAATGGGGAATGAACTAAATCAAAACATAATTGGGAGATAGTTAATATAAACAAAAATACAATAGGACATAGGTAATGTTAATATGTAGTTTTCTAAGTCAATATACATCCCATAGGGATACTCATACACAATTTAATGGCTTCGGTTTCTATCTGAGTTTTACACTTTTTTCAGAGAATTGTCTATAAGTATTGGGAAGGTATGATTTACTCATTGATATACAGCTATTACTCATTGATTACACAGCTAATGGACTCAGAAATAAGCACAGGACTCAAGTTCTCCTGACTCTAAAGTCAGCTCTCTACTAAGACATGCTACCATTGGGTACATAATTGTTCTCAGTAAATATTAGTTTGGTGGTAGATTGCTTGATCTGGCTGAAAGTTCCTTCAGCAATCAAAAATCTGTCTTCCTGAGCAATGGTCTCAGCTTTGGAAAGGACTATAATATCTGTCTAGTCTGAGCCATTTGTGGAAAGAATCCCCTTGACAACAAACCTCATAAGTAGTTTTTCAGCCTTTTCTTGTTGACTGCCAAATGACATGGAAACCATTGGTAGTCTATCCATTTTGGATAACTCTAAATGTTAAGAAGTTTTGTCAGATATCAAACTTATGCTCTCTTTGTTGCTGTTGTTGCATTTTCCAGTAGGTGCTTAATTAATACTGGTTATTATTACTCCTAGTTTGGTTTATAGGACTAACCAGGACAAGTGGAATCCCTGAACTTTCCTGACTCTAATACTTGTCTTCAGTATTACCTCCTTCACTGTAGGACACTAGAAAGCAAAAAGTTTCCTGGGAGATATTCATGGCACTCTGAACTAAATAATGGCTATTATTTCATATACAAAATCCTTTTTGTCAAAGTTCTGTTCTGGGGGAAAAGGGATATATAAATGCTAAGTATATTTATTAGCTTTACTCAGAGTAGAATAGTTTTAGCCTTGGACCACTTAGAGGATTCTCAGCAAATGACAGGACAACTATAGGGATCCAGCATTTGAAATAGACCTTCAATTTTACCTTTTCCATTATCAAAGTCATTCTCAGGAGCTGTCCATGAGAGAACAAGTTGGTCTGCTTGGAACTTGGCCTCCAGTTTGCCAATGGGAACTTATCTGGGAAGGGTCCAGGAAGGACTCCTATCATGTTAAAATCTTCTATCTTCACCTCCATTTCCTTGTCTTTAACTTCAGGTCTTGGTGGGTTTGGTATAATTTTATCTTCCAAAAAAAAGTTATTCTCTTTCAATACAATAATAGAAGTTTTCTTTCTCTTTCTGTGAATTTAAGAACTTATTTTTTAGTTTGCAAAATCTTTCAGATAGTAAATAAACATAAATATATTATATAATATAAAGATATATAAATACATAAATACTGTTATCAAAAATGTTATCATAGAAATGACAAATGTGGGCATTTACTTTTTTTGGGGGGGGGGGTGGAGACTGGATCTAACCCTTTCTGCCCCATAACTGGAAATTCAGGATCACTGATTGGTCTGACCTTACTGCTAATTGGAATAGAAGTTTAGATCTACTCTTTGTGGACCCAGGCTGGCTCACACTCTTCCTTAGGCAGAAGTTGGTGGCCTATTTTTTCCAGATCATGCAGGTTTTAGCCCTAATGCAACTTACAACTCCCAGACTCAAGTGATCCATAAACCTTAATTTGCCCAATAGTCAGAATTGCAGGTGTGCATCACTGCTTCTGGCCAGACATTTACTTTTGATAAGAGAATGACCTTCAGAAATGTTGATAATTAATTTATAGTTTGCATTTTAAGTTAACAAATTGCTATTTACAAAGCAAATAAATAATAAATGCTTATGAATAATGTGAATAATAACAAATAACAAATGTTGAATTGCTTAATTGAATCAACTATTATCCGGAACAAAAAGACTCCGCTTTGAGTAAGAATTACCTGTTAAGTTTGAATTTTTCTTTTTGACTATGGTGGTAAGATAAAATAGGACAGATACAATTATATATTAAGTATATATGGACAAAGGGATTCAAGAGATTATGAGCCAGATGTGCTGACATACTCATATAGATATAAATATAGACATAGATCTAGCCATAACAAATAGCTGATGTTTGTGATTTACAAAATGTTTTATATGCACCTCTGTTTTATCCTTACAACATACCTATGAAATGGACAATGAAAATATTATCTTTATTTTATTATAGAGTAAACTATACTCTATAGTTTACAAGTAACATGACATGTAAAGTGAGTACAATGATCATGGATTTAGATCTGGAAAGAATCTTAGATGCCAAAAAAGCCCCATTTTATGATGAGGTCTGAGACAGGATTTGATATATGGCGGCTTCCTGATTCTAAATCCCAAGCCCTGTACACTATGAGAAGCTACTGCGGGAACGCAGGTCTTTTGACATCAAATCTAAGGACACTTTTCCACTACACCATGCTGTTTCTACCTAGGAGGATCAATTAGTTTTCCAATCACTTCATAGTATAGAGATAATTAAATAATTTATCATTATGTAAATATATAATCAGGTTTACCAGAATAAATGATGTATATTCTCTTGATTCTCACACATACTTAATCTAATCAGACACTTTCTTTTTCTTTTTCACATTCATTCACTTTGTCATCAAACATTTACTCCCTATGTTATTATAATCAGAGAGGCAAGACAACAAGCTCTGGCTACAGGAGAATAGCAAGTACAGTCATGGGAGGGCGCCGAATGCGAGCACTGAGAGGCTTTGGCCGATCTTCCTCACACTATGACTGAAGATCTGATTATACTGAAGCCACCGGAGCCAAGGATCTGGGGATACCATCTTAGGACAGGGCAGCTTTCCTTAGGTTCCTATATCTCCTAGTGTTTCTATGTCCTTGGAGCTCTGTGCTAGGCTGTGCTATAAGTTACTTGAGGTCTTGGGCATGGAAAATACTGAAAGGTTCAGTGAATCAGCAGCAACTGCTTCTTTGGCAAGATCTCTTGACATTGCAATGTCACCTATAGCCAAGATATTAGTATCCTGGCAGGGCCAAGACCATGACTTTCTATTCCTAGAGGGTTTTTCTCTCCTCAGGTTTCCATTTCTCCCTTATCCCCTCAGCTGATGACCCAACCTCCTGCATTGCTGAAAGATCCTACATGAGCTCCCTCATATTGCTTTCCCCACATGTCCGCATCTCTATTTCTCCCTTGGTGAAAGTGGCCTTCTTCTTTGACTGAGCTCCATCTCTGTCCTTCACCCTATCCTCACCATCCCAACTCCCAAAGATGATCTTGGGAGCCTGTTCTTTTATTTTTAGTCTCTCCTTTTTTATTTGTCCTTTCCTTTCCTCCTACAAAATGCTTAGGTCTCTCCAGCCTAAACTCTTTCTATTGCCTCTGTTCTGCCACAAGCACTCTCCTACTCCTCCTCTCTGTTCCTTAATATCTAGAATGAGTCCAGACTTGCTCTGTCCTCGTCCTTATCACATGGTCACTCCTCAGTTCTCACAATCTGATTTCAGTTCTCAAACTTCATTAGAAACCTCCCTTTCAGATTTCACTAATGATATTCCCATTGCTGGATTCAATAGCCTTTTCTGATCAACCTTGACTTTTATGCAGGCTTTGATGCTGGGGGCCACATCCTTCTCTGGATGGACTTTTCTCCCTTATTTTCTTGATGTTGTACTCAATGGCATTCTCTTTCCACCTCTCTGACTGTGCCTTTTTTGCATGATTCTTTTTTCTTTCTGCCCTTTTACTGTGAGCATCTGCTAAGATGTTGTGCTTAGGTGCCTCCATAGTATTTTTACATTCTCTCTCAGTGTTTCTCTCTGTCTCTGTCTCTCTCCTCTTTCATTTTTTCCTCTTATCTCCGTCTCTCCTCTCTCATTCTTTCAACTTCTCTCTCATTCTTCTCTTATCTCCTTTTTCTGTCTCTGTCTCTCTGTCTCTAAAGTAGAAGTGGTCGATTTGGATATAGGAAGCAAGAGACAGGGAGAAATCAAATGTGATCCAGCTATTAGGACTTTGGGTGACTGGGGGTGTTGTAATATTACCAATAGGTAGGAATATTAGTAATAATAAATAACTAATGTTCATGCAGTGCTTCAAGATTTGCAAAAGGCTTTATAATCTTCTCTATGTTGACTGTTTAATTTATTCTGTCTATACATATTTTATATAGAATCACAGACTCAGTTGGATGAAATCTCAGAGAACATCTAATTCAATTGATACCTAAACAAGAATTCCTTTCACAACATATCTAGCAGGTATTTTCTTGAAGATTTTAATAAATGGGAACTCACTCTTTCTCAGGGCAGACCATTCTATTTTTGGATGACTCTCATCAGGAGAACATCAGTCCTGAAAGCAAATGTAAATCTGTCTCTTGTAATATCCATTTCTTGCTCCTACTTCTACTCTCTAGGATCAGGAAAAACTAATAATAATAAGAATAGTATCATTATATGTACTTTAAGGTTTGTTTGCAAAGCATTTTGCAGATATTATTTTCTATGTGATCTTTCTACATGGAAATACTCTAAGGAGTATGCTTTAAGAACCCCTCAATTTCTCTTTAGGTTTGCTGTTGTTCAATCATGTCTAACTCTGCACAACCCCCTTTGGAGTTAACCATTTCCTCCTCCAGATGATTTTACAGATGAAGAAATGGAAGCAAACAGAGGAAAGTGGCTTTCCCAAAGTCACAGAAGCTAGTAAATGTCCGAAGCCAGATTTGAATGAACACAGTCAAGAAGACTCTTGACTTTACGTTTGACACTCTATCCATTGTGATACCTAGTAGCCCAGTTTCTCTGATCTAAACACCTTCAATGGACAATCTTCCATTTTCCTGTTTTTGTGATTGCTATTTCTGAAGTTTACCTTTCTGTAAAGTGAGGTATAGAACTAAACACAATATTCATCTGTGGATTGACCAGTCTAGAGTACATAAATTCTAGACCTTTTTCCATTATTCATTCATAGAAGGATCAGCCTTGGAAAGCAATTTATATTTCTCCTGAGACATAATGGAAATAGAAGAGAAAAAGACAAAAATTCTGAATGGGAGACATTAAAAGAACTTGTATCAATGGCTTCATTTTTTTAAATAATTTTTTATTGACAGAACCCATGCCAGGGTAAGTTTTTACAACATTATCCCTTGCACTCACTTCTGTTCCGACTTTTCCCCTCCCTCCCTTCACCCCCTTCCTCAGATGACAAGCAGTCCTATACATGTTGAATATGTCACTGTATAGCCTAGACACAATATATGTGTGCAGAACTGAACAGCTCTCTTGTTGCACAGGAAGAATTGGATTCAGAAGGTAAAAAATAACCTGGGAAGAAAAACAAAAACGCAAGCAGTTTACATTCATTTCCCAGTGCTCTTTCTTTGGGTGTAGCTGCTTCTGTCCATCCTTGATCAATTCAAACTGAGTTAGATCTTCTCTTTGTCAAAGAAATCCACTTCCATCAGAATACATCTTCATACAGTATCATTGTTGAACTACATAATGATCTCCTGATCCTGCTCATTTCACTCAGCATTAGTTCATGTCAGTCTCTCCAGGCCTTTCTGAAATCATCCTGCTGGTCATTTCTTACAGAACAATAGTATTCCATAACATTCATATACCACAGTTTACCCAACCATTCTCCAATTGATGGGCATCCATTAATTTTTCAGTTTCTGGCCACTACAAACAGGGCTGCCACAAACATTTTGGCACATACAGGTCCCTTTCCCTTCTTTAGTATCTCTTTGGGATATACGGCTTCATTTTCTTAATCAAAGTAAGAGCTAAGCTGAGATTGTGGGGATGGTTTTCCATTTGTGAGAACAGAAATATGAGGAATGTGATCAGAGATGAATAAAAGGATTCTGGGTAACAGGGAGGACTCAGGTAAGATCACACAACATGGAATTAAAAAGGATGGAATCAGTATCATTTTGTGATTTTGTCTAGAAGTGCTCTTTATTGAGAACGATGGGCAAAACAAGCATTTCCTTAAAAAGACACCCACTTCCCCTCAAAAAATCCCCAAACCTAAAATAGCTAAAAGTGTTTGCTAGAATAGGACTGCAAATATACAATAGGATGGGGCTTCAATGATTATCATCACAGATGGAGGGACTGATGTCCTGGAAAATCAAATATCTTCCCCACCAACACACAGGTAGCAAGTGAGGGGCTTGGATTGGAACCAAGACCTTGCAGGGGAGATCAGCAGAGTGGAAGGGGCAGAAGTTTATTGGAAAACAAGACAATTTGCTACTTATCATCTTCTACATTGTCTGGGTACGTACATAGCTTGACTCTTATGCTTAGTCTGAATGTATTATTTCTTGCCTGGACCTGTAGTTTTAAAGTGTATCTTCCATTTTCATGATAACTTGTGAAATACCTGGAACATATGCCATCATTCTTCAAGATATCAAAATCTGGAGAGAGCAAAGTAAAGATCAAAACCAAGCTAAAATGCCCTTTCTTTGTGGCAGAAATCTTGTCAATAATAGAAAGACACTGATTGAACTCCCATTTCAATGAGACTGTAGAAAGTATATCAGGAGCTGAGGGCGTTAAGTAGACATTTATAGAATACTTTCCATGTATTATCTCATTTGGGCTTCACAGCAATCCTCTGAGGTAGTATCATCCTCATTTGACAGATGAGAAAATGGAGACACAGAGTCTAGTAGTTTTGCCTGTGGTCGCGTAGCTTAAAAGACTCATCAGCAGGATCTGAATCCAGTTCCACCCTGATGCCAGAGCCAATTTACTATTTGCAATTCTATTTCTCAATTAAGATAAAAGTACTTTTCAATTTGAAGTTCCTCAAAAAATAGTTATTCATTATATTCAAAAAATGCTTTTATGTCTAGATATATTTGTCTAGTCTAGTTCCAAGGAGGAAAAGTTTAAAATTTTATTTTAGAACTTTGGCATTGGAATTTAAAAGTCACTCAGTTCAATACTTCTTTTACAGATGAGGAAACTGAGGCTCAAAGTTAAGGAAGCTGCCCAAGATCACATGACTGGTCAGTGAACAAGATAGTCTAGTGGACAGTGGACAAAGGACAGATAGATCTGATTCAGATTCCTACCTCTGACATGTGCTGGCAAGTCTCAGTATCCCAGGTGACTTTCAGATGATAGGCTGCTGATCTGCATCAGTGAAGAGAGTTCTTATACCAAGAGTCCTCATCCTGACCAAAAAATCCCAAATATTTAAGTATATGTGACCCATCATTCTTGTCTATTGAAACCATGTCAAATTTTAATTCTGTCATTCAATGCAACCCTTTCATGTTTTGTGTCACTTGTAGATTTAACAAGGATACCTTCAAGACCTTCATCTGTGTCTTTATCAAGGTGTTAATCAGTACACCATTGATCAAGAATTTAAACAGTGCAAAGCCAAATACCTATAGTAACTTCCTCCCAATATGACATTTACCCTTTGGACCTGGAAAACCACCCAGTTCTGAATCTTCCCTCCTGTATGTTATACGATTATTTATCTCTAACCTGTCTACAAGAAGAGCTAGTTTTAAAATGATCCTATTTCAGTTTATCATCATTGACTCAGAGGTCAAAAGTTACTGAAGACTGGGAAAGGGAATGATCTACACAAAAGACCTTGGTACTGTCAAAGAGTTCTGCGTCAGAAACCAAGAGTTTTATCAGTGGGAATGACGTCAAGGAAGATTCTCAACCCTGTGTTTTGCAGCTGCATCCTAAGGATTTGGAATGGGGAAGAGACAGGGGACATGGGAGAAGGAGTAAGAGTGAGGGGAGTGGGAGGAGTCCTTCCATCTAATCTCTAGCTCAAACCTCCTCTGTGTCATCTCCATCAAAACGTGGCTTTTTGGCAGCAGGGATTTTGACATTCTATTTGAATCCTCAGCAGTTAGTGTAATATTTTGTAATATTAGTGTAATCCTTAGTATAATACTGTGGCAGAGCATTCTGAGCTTGAATTGGTCTAAACAGCCACAGTCAGACATACTGTAACTTTATTCTAACATAGTGATATCATTTTGGTCCTCTTCAAAAACTAAGGACAATAACAACAGTACTTAGTGTAATACTTTGCACATGATCAGTACTTCTTAATTATTTTTTCACTCATCTAGTAATCATTTCCCCCTTTTTTTCTTTTTCAAATTTGCAGAAAATAAGAAAACATTCAAGAATTAGAGAAGTCTTAGAATTCATACCTCAGCAATATCTGGGATTTGGAGATGATAAGTCTTCCTGTTTAGCTTATTAATTGAAAAATCTACATTTTGATATTCCTTTCCTTTGGGTCTTGAAGGTAGATTCTAGGATCACTTTTCTGTCCATGTGGTAACAAAGAAAGTATCATTTCCAACTGTGCTATCCAGAATTACTGTGCCATTTATCCACTTCTTGGAATTGAAAATATGAAATATGAAAATTTAAATATGAAAAACAAAAGGGATATGAGAGAAGTAGAGGGTCCAGGGAGAAAAAGAAATAGGTTTTTGCAGGACAGAGAGGGGAAGGTGTTCTCCAGCCTTCACAGAGAGTTGGGGTCCTTAGTGATAGTCAAATGTTGAAATGTGAAGGAGGATAAAGTCTAAGAAAAAAAACTTTGTATTAGGCTAAAAGGATTCCACTGATACTCTAAGTGAATGTCTCCAAGTGGGCGGGGCAGAAAGATTTCCCACAGTGAATCTGCAGTGACCTAGCTCCTTCCAGGTCTGACAATGAACTTCTGGCATGTCCTATTGTCTGCAGTTATAGGAATCCCTTAGAATATTGAAGGATGTTTACAGATGTCAGAAACAATAAGATTAAATCCCTGTAGTGACCTAAAATCTAGGTCAATACGTATGCAAATAAGAGGACCTTTAAACAATGGATCAGTTTTTTTTTTTAGCCATATCAGTTTTTTTTTTTTTTTAATAGCCTTTTATTTACAGGATATATACATGGGTAACTTTACAGCATTAACAATTGCCAAACCTCTTGTTCCAATTTTTCACCTCTTACCCCCCCACCCCCTCCCCTAAATGGCAGGATGACCAGTAGATGTTAAATATATTAAAATATAACTTAGATACACAATAAGTATACATGACCAAAACATTATTTTGCTGTACAAAAAGAATCAGACTCTGAATTATTGTACAATTAGCTTGTGAAGGAAATCAAAAATGCAGGTGTGCATAAATATAGGGATTGGGAATTCAATGTAATGGTTTTTAGTCATCTCCCAGAGTTCTTTTTCTGGGTATAGCTAGTTCAGTTCATTACTGCTCCATTAGAAATGATTTGGTTGATCTCGTTGCTGAGGATGGCCTGATCCATCAGAACTGGTCATCATCTAGTATTGTTGTTGAAGTATATAATGATCTCCTGGTCCTGCTCATTTCACTCAGCATCAGTTCGTGTAAGTCTCTCCAGGCCTTTCTGAAATCATCCTGTTGGTCATTTCTTACAGAACAGTAATATTCCATAATTTTCATATACCACAATTTATTCAGCCATTCTCCAACTGATGGACATCCATTCAGTTTCCAGTTTCTAGCCACTACAAAAAGGGCTGCCACAAACATTCGTGCACATACAGGTCCCTTTCCCTTCTTTATAATCTCTTTGGGATATAATCCCAGTAGTAACACTGCTGGATCAAAGGGTATGCACAGTTTGATAACTTTTTGAGCATAGTTCCAAACTACTCTCCAAAATGGTTGGATTCGTTCACAACTCCACCAACAATGCATCAATGTCCCAGTTTTCCCGCATCCCCTCCAACAATCATCATTATTTTTTCCTGTCATCTTAGCCAATCTGACAGGTGTGTAGTGGTATCTTAGAGTTGTCTTAATTTGCATTTCTCTGATTAATAATGACTTGGAGCATCTTTTCATATGACTAGAAATAGTTTCAATTTCTTCATCTGAGAATTGTCTGTTCATATCCTTTGACCATTTTTCAATTGGAGAATGGCTTGATTTTTTATAAATTAGAGTTAATTCTCTATATATTTTGGAAATGAGGCCTTTATCAGAACCTTTGACTGTAAAAATATTTTCCCAGTTTATTGCTTCCCTTCTAATCTTGTCTGCATTAGTTTTGTTTGTACAAAAACTTTTCAGTTTGGTATAATCGAAATTTTCTATTTTGTGATCAGTAATGATCTCTAGTTCTGCTTTGGTCATAAAGACCTTCCCCTTCCACAGGTCTGAGAGGTAAACTATCCTATGTTCCTCTAATTTATTAATAATTTCATTCTTTATGCCTAGGTCATGAACCCATTTTGACCTTATCTTGGTGTACGGCGTTAAGTATGGATCAATGCCTAGTTTCTGCCATATTAGTTTCCAATTTTCCCAGCAATTTTTATCAAACAGTAAGTTCTTATCCCAAAAGCTGGGATCTTTGGGTTTGTCAAAGACTAGGTTGCTATATTTGTTGACTGTTTTATCCCTTGAACCTAATCTATTCCACTGATCAACTAATCTATTCCTTAGCCAATACCAAATAGTTTTGGTAACTGCTGCTCTATAATATAATTTTAGATCTGGTACAGCTAAGCCACCATCATTTGATTTTTTTTTCATTAATTCCCTTGAAATTCTTGACCTTTTGTTTTTCCATATGAACTTTGTTGTTATTTTTTCTAGGTCATTAAAATAGTTTTTTGGGAGTCTGATTGGTATAGCGCTAAATAAATAGATTAGTTTAGGTAATATTGTCATCTTTATTATATTTGCTCGCCCTATCCAAGAGCATTTAATATTTTTCCAATTGGTTAGATCAGACTTAATTTGTGTGAAAAGTGGTCTGTAATTTTGCTCATAAAGTTTCTGATTTTCCCTTGGCAGATAGATTCCTAAATATTTTATATTATCAGTAGTTACTTTAAATGGAATTTCTCTTTGTAACTCTGACTGTTGGATTTTGTTAGTGATATATAAGAATGCTGATGACTTATGTGGGTTTATTTTATAACCCCTTTGCAAAGGTGATTTTAATAACTTTTTGAGAATCTCTGGGGCCGATACCATCAGTCCGGCGAGTGTAATTTGGCTTCCTTTGCCTATTCTTTTTTTAATCTCTTTCACTCTTATTGCTATAGCTAGCGTTTCTAATAACAAATTAAATAGTAACTAATGGGCAAACCTTGTTTCCTCCAGAACTTATTAATGGTTGGTTTGTTCCCATTACATATGATGTTTATGATGGTTTTAAATAGAGCTCTGATTTTTTAGGAAAAGTCAATTTATTCCTATACCTCAAGTGTTTTTAAAGGGAATGGATGTTGGATTTTTATCAATGCTTTTTCTGCATCTATTGAGATGATCATATGGTTTTTTAATTTGATTAACATGGCCAAATTTATATTGATAGTTTTCCTAATATTGAACCAGCCCCGCATTCCTGGTATAAACCTACTTGATCATGTTTTCTTGGGATGATTTTTGTAGTCTTTTTGCTAATATTAAAATTTTAGATCAAATTCATTAGGGAAATTGGCATAATTTTTTTTCTGTTTTTCACCACCTGGTTTAGGTATCAGTACCATGTCTGGTTATAGAAGGAATTTGGTAGGACCCTTCATTCCTATTTTATCAAAATAAAATGCCAAAATTTTTTTAAAGTTTAAAATTCACATGTAAACCATCTGGTCCTGGGGATTTTTTTTAGGAGTTGTTTAATTGCCTGTTCTTTTTTTTTTCTGAAATGGGACTATTCCATTTTTCCTCCTTGTTGTCTAGGGGCTTTTTTGGGGTATCATCCATTTCACTTAGGTTATCAAATTTTTGGAAAAGGAGCAAAAAACTCCTTAATTTTTCTCTAATTTCTCTTCATTGGTAAGTTCTCCTTTTCATTTTTAAGACACTAATTTCATTTTCCTCCTTAATTTACCAAAGGCTTATCTATTTTATTGGCTTTTTTATAGAACCAACTCTTAGTTTTATTAATTAGTTAATAGATTTTTACTTTCAATATTTTTAATTTCCCTTTTAATTTTAAATTTCCAATTTAGATTTGATTGGGGTTTTAATTTGGTCTTTTTTTAGTTTTTTTAGTTGCAAGCCCAATTTATTGATCTTCTCTTTGTCTGTTTTATTCAAGAAGCCTCTAAATAAACCTCTTATTCCGCTTTGGCTGCATCCCCAAAATTTTGGTATATGTCTCATCTTTATTTCTTGAGGAAAATTAATTGTATCTATAATTTGCTGCTTCACCCAATCATTCTTTAAGATGAGATTGTTTAGTTTCCAATTATTTTTGGTCTATTTCCCCTAATTTTTTTGTTGAATGTAGTTTTTATTACATGATCTGAAAAGAAAGCATTTATATTTCGCTTTCGAAATTTTAGGTCTTTATGTCCAATATATTAATTTTTAAAGGTTCCATGAACTGTGAGGAAAGTATATTCCCTTCTATCTCCATTCAATTTTCTAAAGATCCAAAATACCTAATTTTTCAATATTCTTTTTTTTAATTTCTTTTCTTTTTGTTTTGGTTTGGCTAATTTGAGAGTGCAAGGTTTGGATCTCCTACATTACAGTTTTGTTGTCATTTTTCTTTCAACCCTCTTTCTTCTCCTTTAGGAAGCTGAGGCCAACCACTGGTGCATATATGTTTAATATTGATATTGCCGGGTTTTACCCTTTAGGGATGTGTTTCCTTCCTTATCTTTTAATTAGATCTTTTTACTTTTGCTTGATTCTGAGATGGTCCCCCTCTTTTTCACCTGAAGATAATAGTTTTGCTCCAGCCTTTTACCTTTATTTAATGTATCCCCTGCTTTAAATGTGTTTTTGCAAAAGGGTTCTGACTTTTATCCAGCTGTATCTGCCCTCCCTCTTTATGGGGGAGTTCATCCCATTCACATTTTGGAGAATTACAAACATTTCCGCCATCCAAAACCCCAGATTTGGCTTTACTTTTTTCCCCCCAACCCTCTTTCCCCCAAACTTATTTTTTTGTATCAGATACATCCTCTTTATAATCCCTCCCTCCCCCCCGGTCTTTTCCCTTCCTTCCCTTTTTTTTTCCCCTTTCCTCCCCCGTTTTAAGGGGGGAGAATTTTCAAAACAAATGTCAATTATTTTTCTTTGAGCAACCTTTGAGTAAGATTCCACAACCTCCCCTCTAAATTTCTTTAAGCCTCCCTCTTTTTGGGATGTGGCCCTTTATCCCTCCTTCCCACCTTTTTTCCATCATCCCTTTTCCATTCTTTCCTTTTTTTGTTATATCAGTACAATCAAATTTTACATGTATTTTTTTGTATATCCAAACAAAATACAACCAAGGTTATTTTTACCTTTTCTGATCTTTGATTTATTCTTAATCAAATTTTTGTTTAATTTGGTTTTTTCTTCGCGGAATTCATTTGTTTCATTAAATGTCCATCTTCTTCCCTGGAAAAAATGCCAGCTTAGCGGGGTATTTTCGGCGATCCCGTTTTGTGCCTTTCGGAAATCAATTAGGCCCTTCTTTCCTTTAATGTGAGGCCGATCCCGGGGATCCCAGGCACCTCGGTTTTAAATGGGTTTTTTTTGGCTGCTTGTAAAATTTTTTCCTTAATCTGATAGTTCTGAAATTTTGCCACAATATTCCTTGGGGTTTTTATTTTAGGGTTTCTTTCAGAAGGTGTTCGATGAATTCTTTCAATGCCTATTTTACCTTCTGATTCTATTACATCTGGGCAGTTCTCTTTGATGATTTCTTGTAAAATAGTATCTAGGCTCTTTTTTTCATCATAGTTTTCAGAAAGTCCAATAATCCTCAGATTATCTCTCCTAGATCTATTTTCCAAGTCTGTCGTTTTTGCAAGTAGATAATTCATGGTTTTTTCCAGTTTGTCATTTTTTTGTTTTTGCTTGACTGATTCTTGCTGTCTCAATGAATCATTAGTTTCTATTTGTTCAGTTCTAATTTTTAAAGAATTATTTTCTTCATTAGCTTTTTTTACTTCTTTCTGTATATGTCCAATTGAGTTTTTGAATGTATTGTTTTGGTCTGTGGAATTTTTTTCCATTTCACTAATTTTTTTTTTTAGTGAATTATTTTCTTTTTCCAATTCACAGATCCTACTTTTTTGCGTGTTCTTTGTCTTTTCCAATTCACGGATCCTACTTTCTTGCGAGTTCTTTGTCTTTTCCAATTCACAAATCCTACTTTCTAGTGAATTCTTTATTTTTTCCAATTCACAATTCTTACTTTCCTGAGATTTTTTTACTTTTTCCAATTCATATTTCAGGAAGTTGTTGCTCTCTTGTAAGGCTTCTCTTTCCTTTCCCCATTTATCTTCTAACTCTCTTTTGAGACTTTTAATGGTCTCTTCTATGAGAGCATCATGTAAAGGAGGACAGTCTGATGCATTTTTGCTGTTTGAGGTCTCTTCAGGTTTGCTGACCTGCTCTTTTTCTGCATAGAAGCTGTCGATCGTTCTTTTCATCTTTTTATTCATGTTTTAAAGCCTTTAGGGTAGGTCTCCTAGGCAAGGGGGTTACCAGCTTCCTCTGCAGAGCAGGGAAAGATGTAAACCGATTTCCGGCTCCGAGGTATGGGAGTGCTCTGAGTGAGAGTTTTCCCTTCCCCCAACAGGAAGTGGATTCAGCACTGGCCGAGCTATCAAACTGCTTAGTAGGGCTGAGTGGATTAGCGATTGCCTTCGGCTAGAGACTAAGTGGTGAAAGTGTCACTGCCCCAGGCCGGAGCCTCTTGTGGGACTGTGAGTATTAGCAGCTGAGCTCAGACCGCAGACCGCAGACCGCCGGAAACTCTGCCCCAGTGTCTCTGCCCAATGCAAATCGGCCCTGGAAAAGCTCTATGGCCCCAAGCCGAGCTCCCCACTGTGTAGATTGGAGGCTAACCCGGGCTGCGTCCTCCTGCCGTGCAGGATCACAACTGCCCCAAGGAAAAGCCCTTACTGCGGGTTGGGGCTGCGCGCTTGTGCCGAGATCTGTGCTTTCACCCTCCGTTTGAGACTCTCCTCTGAACCTAATTTCTCTCCCCGTCTGCGCCGATCTCCCCCCTGGCCCCGGAACCAACCTTTTTTGGCGAGACTGCAGATTTTCTTCGGCCGGTGAGTTGTTCTACTTCTTATCTTTACGAATTGTAGCAGTCAAGACTATTTTTGAGGCTCGATATAATATTGATAAAGAGGGTAAGAGAAGAGCTTAGAAAGTCGCGTGTGTCTTCTCCGCCATCTTGGCTCCGCCCCCCCATATCAGTTAATTATCTAACAATCACCTTGTATCCACCACCAAAGTTAATTAGCTAATAATTGCTGCCTATCTAGCACCAGTAGTTAATTAGATAAGAAATGTTTGTTTGCCAATATTGAGTAAATAAACAATATTGCTTATTTGTCAGTTACAATTATGAAATCCCTGGCATCATGGAGATTTTGTTGCTATTTCTATAATTTCATTCATAGGGACACTGACCCTCACAGACATAGAGACTGAAACTATGGTTTTTCATGTTATATAATTGTTATTTTTATCTAACTACAGGAGACCCAATATGCCAGAGATCTCCTAGCTTTTTCTTTTAATATGTCAGAGATATCAATGTATAGGGAAGAAATAGAAGTCATTGTCCTGTCCCTCACACAAAGGTCTTAAAATCTAGTTGAACATGAATAATACATGTGAAAAATAAGAAAATAAGTTAATATATAATAAAATGCAAATAGTGCAAGTGCAAATGATTCAATAAATGCAAAGAGAGTTAAAGAAGTTACACAGTGATATGGATTAAAAAAGTTGAGGAAAGATGTATTGTAGGAAGATGAAATTAGAGACAGCAAATCCAACTAGGAGGATATGGAATTAACTCTGTCCCAAGGTGATAAGGTTTTAGACTTAATGAATGGGAAGATAGGAAGAGAAAAAAAAATCCAGAGCATCAAAACAAAACTTGGTGATTTATTGGATGAATGGGAACAAAGCAGAGTGAAGAGTTAAAGTAGACTCTCAGGTTTTGAACCTGAAAGATCACAATTATGTAGTACCACTGAGAAAAATAGGGAAATTTCAAAATTGAGTTCCATTTTTTCCCCCAACATAAATACGGCTTTATGAGAAATATGGATGGATGGATGGATGTATATGGACATGTATATTTAGAGAAGAGAGAGAGGGGGAGGAAAAAAAGGGTAAGGGGAAGAAAGAACAACAGAGCAACAAAGAGATGAAGATAAAAGCATCACTGAAGGAACCAAAGAAATGATCAAAGTGGTAGAAAGAGAACCAGGTTAAATCAATGCATTGGAAAAACAAGGAGATTATTTCAAGATGGAATTTCAAGAAAGAATTTTTCAAGAAGGGCCAAATACTGAAAGGTAAAGGAGGTTGAAGACTAAGAAAAACTTGAATTTGGTTAAAAGTGGGTATTTCAAAAGGCAGATAGGGCAGAAATAAAATAATCTAGGATAAGGAAGACATTAGTGATAAAAATGGAAACTATGGATAAAATGTTATAGTTCGCATTATACTGAATTTTATATCTTTCAAAATTTATAAATTGTGTCCACAATTAAATAGTTTTAAAAAATGAACAAATATATGACACCACAATATTAGCATTTTACCAAAAGAATATTTCTATTTATTGTAGGTCTGTTTTAAAAGAAATACTATACCATGATACATTAATTTTAATTGCCCATAATCTTTTCAGGTTCTTGGCTCGTTTGCTATTTAAAACATGGATTCCAAATTGAGACACTAATGCATTGTTGATGTAATTGTGAACTGATTCAACTATTATGCAGAACAATTTGGAATTATGACCTATGCCCTATAAAACCGTGAATACCCTTTAATCTAACAATACCACTATTAGGTCTATAACTCAAAATAGATTTTAATAAAGGAATCGGTTTTTTTTCTGATGCAAAGAATTGGAAATTGAGAGGAAATCCATTAATTGGGGAATGGCTGAACTAGTTGTAGCATAAAATTGTGAGGGATATTATTGTGCTATAAGAAATGATAAGCAAGATGTTCTCAGAAAAAAACTAAAAAGAATTAAATGAACTAATGCAAAGTAAAATGAGCAGAGAACAGGAGAATGTTGTACACAGTAAGAGCAATATTGTATATTCTCAGCAATATAATAATCCAAGACAACTCTGAAAAACTGATGGAAAATGCTATCTATCCTCAGAAAAAGAACTGATCTAGTCTGAATATAGATTGAAGCGTACTTTTTCTTACTTTCTTTGTTTTTTTAGGTTTTTATTTTGGACTGTGTTTTCTTTTACAACATGACTAATATGGAAATATATTTTGCATGACTACATATGTGTAACCTATATCAAATAGCTTGCCTTCTCAATAAATGAGGCGGAGAGAGGGAATCTGGAACTCAATTAAAAAAATAAATGTTGCAAATTGTTTTTACATGTAATTGGGGCGAAATAAAATTCTTTTTAAAAAAGGTATTCCAAAAATGTATTCTACTTGTTGTAACTGGTGGCTTCTCTAGCTCCCTGGCAATATCTGGACCCAAAGCAATGGTGTGATTCACAGCTCCACTTTGTTTGCTCTCATTAAAATAAGTGCTCATTTCATTGTCTTCCCTATCTGTTAATAAAAACTATTTCAGAATAAAAAAAAGGGGGTTTAATTATGGGACTCTGAGTCTAACCAATTTGAACTAACATAAAATCAATGTTCTGGTTAATTCAATGCACCAGGATCAAATATGATAATATTTGTAAAGCCTTAGCACAGTGCCTGGCACATAATAGGCATTTACTAGAAATGGGTTCCCTCCCTTCTCTCTCCATGATGAGGCATTTTGCCTTGTCATTCCAAGTTAATTTGCATTGTGAAAATTAGTGGGAGCTGTGCTGATCTGTTGGTAGAGTCATAACTATCATGCTTAAATCACCCTTAACCATGAAGGAAACAAGGACACCCATTCAAGTTTGGAAGAGCAAAGTCCTAGAAAAGGTTTGAATCACAGGATGGGGACAGTAGATAGCAATAAATGAGAGGGAAAGAGGATTCTTTTCCTTCACAAGTTATCTATAAGTATTTCTAAATGATAGATACATGAAGAAATCACCCTAGTTCAAAGATCATATACATTATAGTACACAGAGCAACTGAAAAATGGTATTTGCTAAAACCTTTCTGAGTCTATTTCTTTTAACCTTGAATTCTGGTTTGATTAAAGTCCCATCACTTGCCACTTTAGGCAGATTATCTATAATTTCCTGAGTTGCATTCCCAGGGACTATTTGTGTCAGATTATTTTGGATCTCAGCATCACTGTCAAATGTGACCATTTCAACACAAGATCCCATTTCAACAATCTGAATTAGGTACAATTCAGCTGCCTCAACCATATTAGAAAGTTGGTTATTCTGGATTAAAAAAAAAAAAAAGAAAGAGAAGGACTTTGTTAAACTTCTAGGGCTTCAGCTTGGGGATTGAACAAAGATTGAACAAAATATTGTTGCTGATAGATAGCAAATTTTTATTTTTTAAAATTTCTCTTCATTATTTTGAGATTTATGTCCCATTTCTAACAGTTTAAAATCATTGGGGTTAGAAATCAATTAATTAACAAGCATTTATTAAGTGACAACAATGTCAAGTCAGTAAATATTCATTAATTGATTAGTGGGTGGTCAGCACTGTGCTAGACACAAAAATGAAACAGTTCTTGCTCAAGACATTTATATTCTACTGCAGAGGGATATAGAGAAGACCAAAAAGCATTTATTAAGTGCCTACAATGTTACAGACTTTACAAATATGATCTCATTTGATCTTCACAACAATGATATGAGGGAAGTGCTATTATTATTCTTATTTTATACTTGAGTAAATTGAGGGGGAAAAGTTAAATGACTTTTCTAAGCTTCTATATCTATTACTCTATCTGGAGCTATATGTGAACTCAGGCTTGACTAATTCTAAGCTCAGTATATCAGTTGGCTACTAGGGAAAACATTATGTTCATATAAAAATATATACAAAGTTTATACAAAAGAAAATGAGGTAATTTGGGCAGTATCAGATATGTAGCACTATTATTTCAACCTCTAAATTCAGGTTAGATATTGGGATAAAAGGAGGTACTATCAAGTGTCTGAACATTTAACAAAAGAGATTTCCTTTGCCCTAAAACTGCAAGGATATACAAGATACAGTAGGATTCTTGGATAAAACTCCCCTATTTTCCATATGGAAACCTGGGTGATCAACAGGGCAGGCTATTGTGATTCTCCTGGATTTTAGAAATTCATCCAGTCCAAGGGATTTGTGGTTAAAACTGTTTCAGGTCCCTAAATAACCTGGAAGCTATATAAGCAAATCTAGGTCAGTCAAATCTCAGGGAGAGATTTGTTTTATGGATTGCACCATTTTGCCTGTGGTAGTGATGGGGGAGAATGCTGCCAAAGGGAAAGCTGGGACCAATCAGGTGCCAGGAGCAGTTTTGTCTTCTTTTAGGTAAATCCTGTCCTTATTGTAGCTGTATCGAGTTGGTTCTTTCATGGGGAGTAATTGGGGTAATCAGGAAAGGAGGTATGATGTCTGAGGGGATTTAACTCTTCCAGTCCTATCATTTCAGCCCTGGCATCTGTGCTGTCTTGATTGGTGAATGCTTCACATCATCCACTAAATATGGAGGTCCCAGCCCTGCCTCACTTTACACCCTGCTTATCTTAACGTAGAACCTAAAACACAGACAGTGGCGGAGCATTTGTTCCTAACATTGGAGATAAATTTCTAAAACCATCAGAATCCATGACCCCTTGGTTACACATCTTGTTCTGGAGGTTGGGTGTCTCTGAGTTGTGCATTTTTGCAGTGCAGAATTCAGCTACTTGGCAAAGTCAATGAGAAGAAAATATCATAAAATGTGGGGGCTGGAGGTAAGAAAACCTAAGTTTAATCGGATCTCAGACACTAGTTGTGTGAGCCTGGACAAGTCACTTCATCCTGTGTGCCTCATATCCTACATTTGCAAATGAGCTAAAGAAGAAAATGACCAACCACTCCAGTATCTCTGCCAAGAAAACCCTACAATCAGATATAAGTGAAATGACTCAACATAGTCACACACACTCATCTAAAATTAAGATAAAGAAATAAAGAAGATAAAGAAACCAAGGAGGAGTTATGTGGATTATTTTGGGTCATCAATTTATCTTATCTAGATCTTGTTTGTACAGTTTTAGCAGGGTTGTGCTAGTACCATCTCTTAGATTAGCTGATTCTTAACATTTCTGAATAAGCATTTATAGCTTAGAAATTGGCCAAGAATTGGGTAAGGTCACCTAATCTTGCTAGATAAGAACAACCAAACTGCATGTAATCTGCCTACCTGGATTACTGTCCATATATATGATGTGGACATATATTACAGTAATAAATAAGCTCAGGCTAGGACCTGGCTTACATTCAAATACTTCATAGAAACAGAATCTCAGAACCCACTGAGTCAAATATACACCTGCCCAAGAATCTTGCCAGTCAGATACCCAATGAGGGGTCATCCAGACTTTGCTATAGCTTTTGCCACTAACTTTTTATATGAAAAAATAGAAAATTATGAAATATCATCCCTAGAAGTTCTGATCCCTTAATGTTAGTGATTTGACATTAAGAAAATTAGCCTTATTTTCAGAGTCTGAGGAAAGGATATGTTTGAATCAAAAAAATCTTTTTCTATTTCCCTGAGAAGCAGCCTGATAAAGTGGAGAGAGAGCTGAAGCTGACTTTGGAGCCAGGAGCACTTGGGGAGGTCCCAAACCAAATTGGTTTGGGCTCTGGCAGCTCTCCAAGGTTCTGAGGTGTGAGCTTTTTTTTTTAACTTCTCCAGACCTTCCACGTATAACCTCCTCTAAGGCTCCAGTGATTTCATTTATAGAAGAATAATGTATCACAGAGATTGTCTACTCCAACTGCCTTAATACAGATAAGGAACCAAGACTAAAGAGGTTAGGTAGCAAAAGTGAAATTTGAACCCAGGTCCTGCCAGACTCCAAATCCAGAGCTCTTTGTCATGTACCATTTGGTTTTTAATTTGAATTTATTTAGAAAGTCTTTCCTAGACTCCTTATAGAGTTTCTTGTCCCATGCAAAGGATTACTCAGATATGATGGTTCCAAACAAACAATCCATTTGATTAAACTATATTAAAATAGCACTTCTATCCCCTTCCACCCCCCAAAAAGATAGCTCTCAAAGCTGTTAAAAGGTTCACAAGGTGAAAGTTGATAAAAACCATCAGTAAGACTGTAAAAAATAATCAACAAAGAGGTTTCTTGGGATCTTAGGAACTTTCTCCCACAGTCCTAAAAATAGTTTTATATTCTTCTCATCCAAAGGGCCACAGCTAAATTCCAGATCAATCTACTGGCAAGCAAAGTTAACCCAAATCATCCCTGTTGATTGATATCTTACAACAGCTTTATTGCAGGAGTATGTAGGTTCCTCTTATGGCTTCTCCAGTTCCCCCAGCATCCTAGCCCACAACAGATCTAGCAAAAGATAGTCAAGGAGACAGTTGGCCATTAGCTGTCTGTCTAAACTGTGAGTTCCTTGAGGAAAGGGATTGTTTCTCTTGTTCTTTGTATGCCCTCACTTAGTGCCTAGTACAAGGTCCTTAATCAATTCTTGTTAACTAATTGTATGGACAATTCTTTCTCCTTCTTATATGAGGTTGCAATGTCGAAAATACATTTTCAAAATCAGAGAGAGTTAGTTTAGAAAAGTAGCATAGCACAGTTTGAGACAAAAAAAGGAATTAGAAGAAAGATTGAAATGGGCATTTCTAACTCTGAAAAGAAAATAAGGACACAGTTTTTTCAGTTGTCTTTGAATCAACCTAACAAATGAGAAGGTTTATAATCTAAAATGCAACCATGTGTATATTTGATCCATTAATTACAAATTAAAGTTTCTGGTTTTCCAAGTAAAAAGCTCAACTTTCTAAAGGGATAACCAATATTAATCATTTTTGCATCACATAAATTTTATAATTTATCTCTTCTCCTTTTACCTTCTAGGGAATCATCTATAAGAGAATTTTTAAAAGAAAAAAAAGATAGTTCAGCAAAACTACTCAAAACATCAACTATGTCACTTGCCTTTCATGTGTATTTTTCTACCTCTCTGAGGATGAGCTTAACCAATTAAAATTTCCCAGTGCATCATTTTTATTTGTTGTCCTTTCCATTTACATTGTTATAATGAACATTGTCAATGTGTATGTAGTTTTGTAGTGAATATTTTAATTATCAAGAGTAATGGGAGGTAGTAGGAACATAAAGAAAAGATGTTTAATATGTATGGCACATGTTAAATATTTAATAAATGTTTATTGATTGAATGTTCCAGTCTTCTTCATCTATGCATAGGTTATTTCCCTGGTAGATTGATGAGAACAAAATTAAAGAACTTTTAAATTAATATTGAGGGGAAAAATCCAAATTTTGATGGATTCATTCAGCTTCCAAATAAATCTATTAATAGATCTATAGTCTGTTAGAGCTGAAAAGGACTTTAAAGGTTATTTAGTTTAACTTCCTTACTTGACAGATTAAAATATGGAGTGATAGGGAAGTAAAAATGATGTCCCCAAAGTACAGCTTTTGGGGTTGGCTCCTCTGATCAAATTAAATGAAATTCAAATGCACAGAAAATTTTTAAGTCTATACTTTGTATAAGGCACTGGGGTCTAGGAGATGAAAGATGAAATGGTCCCTTTCCTCAAGGATCTTTCATGTACTTGGAGGAATGTGCCTTGTACACAGATAAGGAAGTAAACTGTGAGATTGCATTAACAAAAAGGTAGAAGGGGGAGGCTGGTAGTAAGGAAAGATTTCCTTTAGGAAGTGGTATCTGAACTGAACCTTACAGAATCGAGATTCTTAGATTTGGAGGGAAGGAAGGCATAGGATTCCAGTCTATACAAAAGTAAGGAGATGGGAAATAAAATGCTTAGTAAAGTAACCACCAGGTCAGGTTGGCTGGGTTGTAGAATTCTTGAAAGGATGAGAAAGGAATAAACATTATATAGATCTACTATATGCCAGGCCCGGAGTTAAGTGGTTTTTTTAAATTTTTTTTTCTTATTTGATCCTCATAACAGCCCTGTGAGGTAATAGCCAGCATAATAATAGCTAACATATATATATATATATATATATATATATATATAGCTCTTCCTATGAGCCAAATACCGTGCTAAGTACTTTATAATTATTATCTCATTTGATCCTCACAACAATTGTGGAAATAGATGCTTTTATTATCCCTATTTCACAGATGAGGAAACTGAGGCAGGTGGCAGTTAAGTGACTTACCCAGGATCACACATTGAATAAATGTCTGAGGGTTAAATTTTCATTCAGATCTTGACTCCAGTTGTGACTGTGTCCATTGTACCACCTAACTTCCTCCATGTAGCCTATGAAATGTCCTGAAAGGCAGACTGAAGTCTGGTTGTGAATGAACTTTAAATGCCCATCTTTAGATATCATGAGAAGCCAGTTAGGTTTTTTGAGCACAAATAACATGATTGGGCCAGGGTCTTACTTATGAGGATGATTCTGGCAGATGTCTGTGAGGTGGTTCAGGAAGGGGAGATCCAGAAGCTGGGACACCAAACGTGCAGGAAAGAGCTGACCAAAGGATTGTATTCCTGAAGAAGTAAGCTCCCAAGGGTGGGAACTGTGTTGCCTTTATCATATTATGGGGCCTTGCATTTACTACATATTTAATAAATGTTTGTTGAATTGAATTGAATCAAATAGATTGACTTGAGGGACATCTTTGGAAGACTAAAGAAAGGGGCTGCGATAACAGAAAAAAAGAGTTGAGAGAAATGTTGATTGGAGGAGGTCCTTTGGCACAGAAAGGGTCTTAAGGAGGAGGAGCCCCTATAGGAGGAAATTTTGATGAAGGAAGGAGAAAAGGCAACTAGGTCTGAAGTCAGGAAGACATCTTCCTGAGTTCCAAAACAACCTCAGACACTTACTAGCTGCATGATCTTAGGCAAGTTACTAACCCTGCTTGACTCAATTTCCTCCTCTGTAAAATGTACTGGAAAAGGAAATAGCCAATTACTCCAGTATGTCTGCCAAGAAAATCCACATGGGGTCATGAAGAGTCAGACATGATTGAAAATTATTGAACAAAAAGATAATGAGCAAGGTACTAGATGTAGAATCCGGAAGACCTCAATCCCAATTCCTCCTTAGGTACTTCTAAGCTATGTGACTTTAAACAAGCTATTTAACTTCTGTGTCCAGCTTTCTCAGTTTTAAAATTGATTGAACTGGACTAGGTAGCTTCTAAGGTTTCTTTTAGTTTTAATCTATGATATTATCACTTGGTGAAGGTAGGAGGGAGATGAAATTCTGTGTTAATAACATTATCTACCATTTGTCAAACACTTTACATATATTATTTCATTTGATCCTTACAACAGCTCTTTGAGGAAAAGTGCTATTTTTATCTCCATTTGACAGATGACTTGTCCACAATTATATAGCTAGTATTGGGTTGAAGTGGACCTATATGTGATCAATGCTTAAAACAATAGAGAACTTATTAAAAAGAGGAAAATAAGTTCTTCCAGAATATATACATGCATATAGAGTGACTGGGTTGAGTGGCTGAAACTTGATTCCCTTTATATCATTTCAAAAGGACTACATATTTATTAGATTATAAAAACAGTTATGTTATGTCTCCTGTTCTAAAATTTGGTAGCCAATTGTTTTTTTCCTGCAATTTCTGTTCTTAGACAGCAGATTGGAACTTTCATATTATCATAGTTTCAACACTTTGATATTTGATACATACACACACAAAACTTTTTGGTTTTCCTATATTTCCTATAGTCTTTTAGGTATAGTTTTTATGAGCCTATAGCTCTTGAGATTCCTTGCAGTAATAAGCATTTGAAGAGGGATGGAGTAGAAAAGGAGTGCCAGGTGGGAGATACACTTGTCTAATCCTGCCCCACTACTTTTCTACTCTCTCCCCTCCCTCAGCATGGTGGGCTAAGAAAGCAATGTTTATAGGTACCATTTCACAAGTTTAAGTATTTGGAGAATGAAACTGTGAAGCCCTGCAGTGAAGACATACATATACCAAATAGATGAATAACTCCCTCTAAATGGCATTTTAGAGAATACTGCATAAAACATAAGTACAATCAACATACTGGGGAGGAGAGAAGAGATATAAGCTTATATTTTGTCTTTCCATTAGCAGCAAATGCTTACTGAAAAAGAAATACTTGGTTAATAACTTTTCTCCCTTAGCTTTGCTTTTAGAATGTGTTTTTCATCCTTAGTCATACTGGGATTAATTGCAATCGCAATGCCTTCATATCCATTGCCATTCAACTGTATCACTGACCCTTCCCCTGAAATGCCGGAATCAGAAAAGCATTTGGAAATGACTCCATTTTAGCTCAAATTTCAATGAAGCCATAGGAAATGTCACTGGAAGATTATATATACTTTTGCAATCAATTTCAGGAATTTAATGTAGAACAGAAAGTTTGCATACATATAAGGACAAAAATTCCTAATAATTTTGCCTCTGGAGGTGAACTCCATATACCTTGTTTATTCTGAGGATCTGGATGTCAGGCAGAGAAAAGTATGTTGCTGAAAAAAAGTTTCTCTTATTTCTTATGACAACTAAATCTTAGCTGTTCTCTGAGTGATTTATCCCAATTAGAGAGGATCAAGAAAGAAAAAAATAAATGCAAAGGTTTGTTGACAGAAAAGGCTGTTCATTATCTCTCAGAATAGTCATGGAGTGGTGTGGGGGCCAGGCAGAAGGAAGAAAATCATGTTGTCTTGTTTATCTGAATTTATGATGAGTTGGAACTGAAGAATGGGTTAGTCAGCCTGGTAAGCTATGCTTAGTAGGAGCAGCAGTTTTTTTTCCCTTATGGGTAGAAACTGTGGTGGTAGATGAAGGGCCTGAAACCAATGAGAATGAATTCAGCTGGGGAAGCTGTTCCTTCCTTTCTGGGTTCTCTTTGCTCTGTTATCTTGCTTTTCTTTTCTTTTTTTTTTTTTTTTTTTTTTTTTTTTTTTGTAGATGGGAAGTAGAGGGGTGGGAGGTACAGGGACCCAGTTGAGTGAAGAACATAGTCCCATTGCCATAAAAGGAGGCTGTCCTGATTGATTTTCTTTGTGCTTATGCTTAGTGAGTCTTCCCTTTGGATCTTTAATGTATCTTGTCATACAATAGCCCCATCTTCCAAGTATTCTCCCCTCATCTCCTTAGTTTTGAACCTGTACCTCTCCCCTACTTTTTTTTACTCTCTACTCATCCCCAGTGTTTGGGCTCATCCCCAATTTTGTGTCTTCTCTACTCCATTCTTCCCTGGTGTTTACCTTGCTCTTCAACATACCTGCTTGGGTTTCTGAACTGGTCATACCTCTGTGAATTCTTACCTTTGACCCCAGCAAAATTTCTTCATTCTTTAGATGACACTCTGAACTATGTCCTTCCTAGCCCAAATTGCACCATAAGCATGTTTTCTTTCAAACTACTTGTTAATTGCTCCTAATCCCTTGCACAGTTTATCTTTCTTAATCTTATGTCATACCTCAAACAAAATAAACACCCAATTTAGAGCTACTGCCACTGGTTAGCTCTGTCATAGCCCGTATTGCTCATAGATCTAGAGTTGGATAGCATTTTAAAGTTCAATCCTCTCTTCTTACAGATGAGGAAGTTGAGACTCAGATTGGTTAAGATATGGCCCTGTGGTCCTGCAGATAGCAAAAAGTAGAGCTAAGATTCAAACAGAGGTCCTGTGGCTCCAAATTCAGAGCTCTGCCCATTGTTCCACACATTCTCCTCAAAACATCGGGGCTCTGAAACTTTAGGATCTAAAGTCATTGTAGAAAGAGTACAGCCAGACTGCAAAAGAGCTAGCTTCTTTTCTTTCCTTTTCCTTCCAGGAAACAAGCTAAGGGCTCCAGAAGCAGCTGCAATGGCATTAAGAATCCTCCATCTTTATTCATTGGAAGTTGGAGGAATCTTGGCATAATAGAGCTGGAATTGGGAGGTCATAAACTCCATCCATCTGATTTTACAGAAAAGGAAACTGAGGAAAGAGATTAATTAAGTGATTTGCCCTACATGATAAAAGAAGGAAGTGGTAAAGCAAGATTTCACGTCTGGTCCCATGAATTCAAGTATAGTGCTCTAAGTTCAACTTTCTTTCCCTGCTGTCCCTTGGGAATGTGCAGGATTTTTGAAGCAGTGACTATCTCTTGTGGACTTCCACCTGGAGGGGCTCTCCACAGCTTGAACCTGATCATCACCAGTCACAGAAGGAGCAAGCTTCTCCAAGGGAGAGAGTTTCTTCCAGGTCAGGGACCTTGTCATGTTCCTGTGGTCTGAAATCAGCAGTCAATATATTCACTGGTTTCTACGGTTCTCTAAGCCAAAATTTGTTTCTTGGAATACACCTGTCTTGGTTGCTCAATTTTTGAAAGATTTGGTCCTATCTCTTCACTAGTAATTAGATGGAATGGATGTTGTCACCAAGCTGAGCACTGTGCTCAAACATACTAGCTATGTACAAATGTGTGAAGAGCTATTATATGAGAGAGGATTATAGACTTGTTTGGATAGTGGGACTAGGATGGGGTTAGATGGTACTGATACTTCAAATGAGAAAGAACTTTAGCTCTATTAGAAATACATTGAATATCAGGTATTGAGGAAATTTATTAAAGAAGAATCTTAAGGAATTGTCTTAATGTTTCTGGCCAGAAATGGGTCCCACTCCTCTTGGGGAAGAGGAAGCATTGAGCACCAGTCCTGAAATCAGGAGGACCTGAGTTCCAATGTGACCTCATATATTTAACATTTTTTAGGTATGTGATTCTGGACAAGTCACTTAATTCCAATTGCCAAAGGAAGGGAGGACGTTAGGAAGGAGGGAGGGAAGAAGGACGTTAAGAAAGGAGGAGGAAAGGAAGAAAGGAAGAAAGGAGGAAGGAAGGAAGAGGTCTTAGACTGCTAATAATAACAAAAAGCTGCTGTCTCAATCCAATCACGTGTCCTGCCCTGACCCACTTATTATTCTAAATGGAGTTGAAGGAAGGTGGGTCAGTTATCCCATCAAAAAAGACTTAATAAATAACAACCTTGTGCCAGGTTCTGTACAAGTCCCTGGAGAGGTGAATGACAGTTTTCTGGGAGCTCATAGGCTAATAGAGGAGACAACTTGCAAACAATTAAATAATTATTCTTGACTCTTCCTTCCTCTCTCCCTCATCTCTCTCACCCAGTCCAAAGAGATAACTTGCCATGAAATTGTAAGTAGAGTACTAAGCTGTTATGTATTATTAAGCAAACAAGCTCCTGACAAGTTCAAAAGGCTGGCTTTGCAGATGAAGTAAGTGAAACTCAAAGCAGTGATTTGCCCAAGCTTATGTTGGTCCTCTGATCATCTCACCATACCACCCCTGCAATAATAATCATAGCTAGCACTTTTAGAGCATTTTAAGGTTCGCAAAGAGCGTTAAAATATTTTTATTCATTTCATCCTCACAGCAACTTTGGAGGGATTCCCATTTTGCAGGGGAAACTGAAGTAGGTAGAGGAGTGACTTGTCCAGAATCACATAGCTAGTGAATATCTAAGGCAGAATTCAAACTCAGGTCTTTGTGAATCCAAGTCAAGGACTGTATCCACCATATTACCTAATATAGTAAGATGGAAACAAATAAGGATGGGTATGAGAAATATTTTGATAGATCCAAGAGGATATATTAATAGAATTTGATGTCATAGAAGAATATCAGAATTGGAAGATTTCAGAAGCCATTTAATCCAAGCTCTCCCTGAACTAAAATCTCGTCCTCCTTCACCTGATAAATAACAAGAAGCCAGTTAGTCTTCCTCTTATGATCTCCATTCTGCTTTGAGGTAATTAGCATAGTATTAGATTTTGATGTTTAAAATAGTCCTTCTTCCAGATATTGTTTCCCTTCCCCATTATATTTCAAGGAAATTGCTTAAGTAATTGATTGAGTAAAGTTGCATAAGTCAAATTCCCTTAACTTACACTAAGGGAAAGATTTGCATATTCATATTTAATAAAATATTGATTAATGCTACCAATACTATTTAATTCACATTATTTTCCTATGCAATGGCATAACTACAAAAGCTTGTTTTTATGATAGACAGCTAATTATTTCAGTCATGGCTTTTAGTAAATATTAAGTTTAGAGAACTTGTCAGTTATCAGTGAGATAGGCTTTAGGGTCAATAAATAGTGAGTAAGAGTTGGATTTAGGGCAAGGCTCACTTAAAGGATTAGGGCACATTTACTTTTAAGTGCTCCAAAAGCTCCTTTCATTGAGTGAAAACAAACTTAAGATCAATTCAATTAATTTATATTTAATATGTCTTGGAGAAATAGTACTAATTAAAACTTTCTAGGTGGATGGGGTTCCTGTGCTTATATTGCATGAGCAATTGATTCTGATAAATGATTTGGGAAATATGTTTAGAGATATATAGGAGGCACTCAACATTAAAAAAAAAAATCTTTAGGGAAATATTTAAATACTCATGTTTCTCAGCATTGATATGATCCATGGAGTCATAATTTTAAAAAGGACTCCTGCCATTGTTTGCCTTTTAAAGCAGGCAAATTAGAATACTAATTGAATCACAGAATTTCAGGGTGGGATTGGACCATATGAAGGTTACATAGACCAGTTTAAACTAGGACAAGACATATCAAATGTTCTCTTTCCTCTGTTTACTGAATGCACTCATACAGCCTTTGTTTGAAGACCTTTCATTGAGGTAGCCCCACACCACTCAAAGGTAGTGCTAATTGCTAGGGAGCTTTTCCTGATTTAAAACTGAAGTTGCCTCTTTGCAAGTTCTAGTCATGATAGCTGGACCCAAAGAGAATATGTCTAATCCATCTTTCACAAGATAGCTATCTTGTACCCTGAATTTCTTCTTTTCCAGCCTAAACCATCTAAGTAATTAGGGAGTACAGGGAATAGAATGCTGGACCTAGAGGAAGAAAGCCTTAAGTTCAAATTCAATTTCCAGATTCACTGGCTGTATGACCTTGAACATGGCATTTAACCTCTGTCTGCCTCAGTTTCCTTAGCTATAAAATGGAGATAATAATAGTACCTAATTCCCAGAGTTGTTATAAGGATCTATAAATATTTGTAAGGACCTCAGCACAGTGTCTAGCATATAGTAGGTGCTTAATTAATACTTGTTCTCTTGTTCTCTAAAATTCTCATTTCCTTTAAATGATCCTCACCTGCTGTAGACTCAAGGTCCTGCATAACCCTGTTATTGTCTTTCTGTACATTCTCCAGTTTATCCATAATCTTTTTAAATGTCCCAGAATATAGAGACACCATCACCTCCTTATTCCTGGAATATATGCCTAATGATTACAACAGTTAATATTTATATAGTATCTAAAGACCAGCACATGTACAATGAAATAATTACTTCACATGTTTTGGATAATATAGAGCACCTCACTTATTGTAGTTTAGGATGGCAGTTTTTTAAACTAAACATCAGAAACATTATTTACAAAATATTATTGAGACAGAAACTTCAGATCTTTTTCAAACTATTGTCTAGCTATACCTTCTTCATTATGTACTTATTAATTCATTCATTTAAAACCCCAAGAATAGAATTTTGTACCCCAAACTATTAAATTTTACCTTGGGCCTACCATTCAAACTTGATAATTTTTAAAATCCCCAGTCCATTTACCAACATATTAGCTAGCTTTGCCTCTCAATTTTGTATCTTCTATAATTTAAAAATTATAAATAGTAACAGTTATAAACATGTTTTAACCCCAAACACATGTAAACTGTAACACAGTAGAACCAAATGAAGAGACAAAAATTGACCAAAAATGTACTTGTTCTTTGCTATATTTGGTTTTGCTCTCATTTTTATATAACTCCTATGTCAGAGACTCCCTTCTGACAAGAAGGGTCAGGTTAAACTTTGGGGGTTTTGGGTTTTTGCCACCTTCCAGATCTGTCTGATCTTTAGCATCTGTCTTTATCCCAGAGTGTAATCACCAACTCCACTGACAAGCACACAATATGATAAGGCTGAAAGCACAATGAGCTTTATTTACAAGATAGGGACAACATGGAGACCATAGAAAATGATGGTAGCCACCTGTGAGCCACCATCACTCCAATTTTTGGAATAGTCTCAGTCACTTATAGCACTGCTATAGGCAGGATTCCAGCAAGAACACCAAGGGATTATACCTCCTTTTAGGGCTCTCCATCCCTTGCTTCTCTGGGCACTCTCTTCTTTAGCTTTTACATGATTTCTCTCAAATGACTCCTGTTCACTATCCTCTTAATTTCTTGTCAAGCAATTCTTGTCAATCACCACTAAGGCATCCATTCATCATTATCCATCAGCTTTGCCCTAGGTAGGGTACAAAGTATGAATTGAAGCCATTGTTTTCCCTCAAACAACCACTTTTCCCCAGTGGTTATTTATTGAATATTGAGTCATTCCCCATTATTTTCATATAAAACACTAACTTCATACATTCTGGATTTTCTCTTCTATTCCATTGGTCTATTTTTTTTATTTTTTCTTTCACTACCATGGCACAGATAATTTTTATGACTTTTGCATTGCTACTTTATTTTGAAATCTGAAATAATTTGAAAGAAGGACAAGTTCTCCTTTGTCAGTTTTTATTTAAATAGTTCATCTGGACATTTTTTATTGAACTTCTATGTATGTGTTCAATAAATGAATTGAAAGGCATTTATTAAGAACCATGTGTTAAGCATTGTGATAAGAGTTAGAAAAACAAATATGAGAAAACATAACAATCTTTGCCCTCAAAATGTTTATATTTTAATGAGGAAGAAAACCCATAGAATGAGCTAGGGAACAGGGTAGGATCTACATGCAATGATTTGGTTTGAAAAAGTCAGGGAAATGAGATTTTGTGTGTGTGTGTGTGTGTGTGAAGGTAATGCTTTCTATGAACATGGCTGTATGTTCTGTATATTCAAAGTAAACTATGTCCCCAAAATCTTGGTGTTGTTTTAGGCTCTACAATTTATTAAGCCTAAAACTGCACACTCTTTTCTAAGGGCAAAGAGTTGAAAATTGAGGGGATGCCCATCGGCTGGGGAAAGGCTGAATAAGTTGTGATTTGTAATTGTGAAGAATATCATTGTTCTATAGGAAATAATGAGCAGCATGCCCTCAGAAAAAAGTCTCAAAAGTTCTCCATAAGCTTATGCAAAGTGAAATGTATTATGTAAAAAGTAATATCAGTGATGTGGGATGATCAGCTGTGAATGACTTTGCTATTCTCAACAATAGTGATTGTGATTCAGAATTACTCTGAAGTACTTATGATGAAAAATAATATTCATCTCCAGAAAAAGAACTGATGATGTCTGAATACAGATAGAAGTATTTTTAAACTTTATTTTTTGAGGGTTTTTTTTGGGGGGGGGGGAAATCTGTGTTTTGTTTGTTTGTTTTTTAGCAAATGACTTTAATGGAAATGTTTTGCATAACTGCACATGTATCTTTTCATTGGTGACCAGAGGTAGGGAGGGAGGATGGGAGAGAATCTAGAACTTAAAGTTTTAAAAACAACTGTTAAAAATTATTTTACATGTAACTGTGAAAAATAAAATATTAAATGTAAAATAAAGAAAGAAAACTACACAAAAGAAAGCACCCTGTATAAATGCAAAATGATTTTGGGGTTGGGGATTGATCAGAAAAGGTATCCTGTAGGAGGTAGTACCTGAGTTGAGCTTTGAAGGAAGCTAGAATTCTACATGGTAGAAGTGAGAAAGAAGATTGTTTCAGGTGTGGGAAAGAGCACAAAACCACAGGGGAAACCTGTGGAATGACTTCCATGGCTGAGAATAATTCCTATTCTATGGATAGACCTGGTATAGGTACAAATACAAATAAGTCCACAGAAACATTACAACATTTCTTTGGCTGCCATATTTGCTGAAAGCAAGATCCCTGATGTTCCCTCATCTCTTCTGGCAACTCTTGGGTTGAGGTGCCTCTTGGATTGGCTGTTTTGTTATAACTGTGAACTTTAAATCAATGTGTCTGATAAGAAAAGCCCAAAGGCATTGTTGGCTCCCAGATCCCTTCACAAGACTGAGAAAGAACATGGTATAGTACCCAGCTATTATACTGTCTTGACTTCTTATGGGATCTCGTAATTGAATGTGTGTGTTTGTGTGTGTGTGTGTGTGTGTGTGTGTGTGTGTGTGTGTAGGGAGTCACAAAGTTATGAATTCTTATCAGTAAACATTTGATTTATATACCTATTTTATATGTTTATATACCCTGGGTCACGTAAAAATTTCTCAGTTAAAAAGGGATCAGTAGTGGAAAAGGCTTAAGAAGCCCTGCTATACTGGATACAGTGGTATGCTATAAAATTTAATAAATCATTCTCTAAAAACATATAATACCTTTCAAAATTAATCTCCTTATTAACATTTAATTCATTAATTTATTGGGTCCAGGCAATCAATCAATATTTCTCAGACTCAACACAACAAATCAGATATCTGATTTGCAATATTGGCCAATTTCCAATATGTAAATACTCACATTAAATATCCTATAATCTTCTTTCTCCAATCAGCATGAATTGGCTCCAGCATGCCAATGTTACTTTCTGGGTCAGAAAAACAAGAGTTCAAATTCTTCTTTTGACACTAGCTGCTAGGGTAAGTCATTTCACACCCCCCAATTTCATTTTCTCCCTCCAAAAAATCTATCTCACAGATTTATTGTGAAGTTTAAATGAGAAAATGTATACAAATTACTTTGTAAATTTTAGAAGACTATGTAGAATCTGTTATTGTGAGTTAGAGGTTTATTCAAGCTGTTTCCTTTGATGATCATTTAACAATTTTTCTGTGGACCCCTGATCTAAACTATAAGTTTCTCAAGGGCTATGTACCTTCATAGGATGTTGCCATTCATATAGTTCATACCCAATTGAGAGAAATTGTAGCCAAAGCTACGAATTAATTTGGTCAGCATTGTCATTTTTAATCTATGGTGTATAATCAGTATTTTCCCAGTTGTTTATATTATTTTGTGGTTTAAAGGGTGTTGTTACATGGTATTTCTCCATTGCAAAGAATTTAATTCTTTGTTTTAAATATGTGTTTTTGGTCATACCAAATCTTACCTGTGTTTTGGAATGTCAGTTCTCAGATATTTCATGCACTTATTCTTATTTTGAATTGAATTTCAAGATATTGCTTCTTTCTAGTTTTCTTGAGTACTTCATAGAAATCTTGATTTTTGTGAATTTATTTTATATTTTTCCTGAAGGTATTTATAGTCTTCCTTTTGTTGCTGTTTCTGTGGGATTTTTGTTAGCATACCCTCTTGTTATCTATTAAGCATAGATTTTTCCTCTTCCACTGTTCATATTTTTATTATTTTTTTACTTTTGTCTTACTGCTACAGCTGCCATGATTAGAACTGTATCAAATAATAATGGGGAGAAGAAGAATCTTTACTTTGTTACAGTATGTCTTGAGAGATCTTCTAATATTTCTCTATTGCAAACTATTGGTTTTAAAATGGATATTTGTAAATATATAAAAATGGACTTTTACAAGCCAGTACTTTCTGTTGGTCAGAGCAAATAATCTTTTTCAGCAACCCAAAGGATAACTCTACACATGAACATCACGAGATGGTCAATAATGAAATCAGGTCAATTATATACTTTGCAGCTAAAGGTGGAAAAACTCTTTATAATCAGTTAAAATAAGACTGGGAGCTGATTGTGGTCAGATCATGAACTTATTACTGTAAAATGCAAATTTAAATTGAAGAAAGTAGGGAAAACCATCAGAACATTTAGGTATGACTTAAAAAACATCTTTTATTAATAGATTTAAGGGATTAGATCTGATAGAATGCCTAAAGAACCATGGATAGAGATTGCAGTATTCTATAGGAGGCAGCAACAAAAAAGCATTTCAAGAAAAAAAAAATGGTTTCCTGTTGAGGCTTAACAAAGTAGCTAAAGAAAGAAGGAAGGTGAAAGTTAAAAGAGAAAGGGAAAGACTTATTCAACTGAATGCAGAACAGCAGAGAACAGCAAGGAGAGAAAAGGTTTTCTTAAATGAGCAATGCAGAAAGAAAGAAAACAATAAAATAGGAAAGAAGAGATCTTTTCAAGAAGATTAGAGACATCAAGGGAATGTTTCAAGCAAAAATTGACATGATAAAAATGGTAGAGACTTAACAACTGAAGAGATTAAGAAGAGGTGGCAAGAATATACAGAAGAACTCTATAAGAAAATTCTTAACATTACTGGTAATGACAATGGTGTGATTACTGATCTAGAACTAAACATCCTGGAGAATGAAGTCATATGAGTCTTAAGGAATTGTAAAGGGCTAAAACTCTGAATAAGTGCACTTGAATCAGACAACCCAAACACTTAAGGCTAATTACTTATTGGACAATAACTCTATTAGCATGTTTGGAATTTCTTTTCTCACAGTTAATGCTAGCTCAAAGCTTGGGGTTAGGAGAATTGTAGGAGGGATTAGGGGGTGGAGTGAGACAAGTCAGAGTCACTTTGGAGGAAGCCGATGTTGATGGAGAGTTTGTGGCAGTTTTGTCCATCCCCTTCACTTCTCCCCCTAAAGACCAAGGACTTTTGCTTATCCTGACTCCAGCTGATTCTGAAGCCTGCAGGGAGCTAGCCCAGAACTTACAAGGAACATTACTAACAATAAGGCTAGTGGAGGCTACTTAAAATCCTAAAAGATGTTAAAGCTTTGCACTCAATATGGCAGCACATTTGGAAAACTTAACTGTGGTCACTGGATTGGAAAAGATCCTTTTATGACTTCAATCATAAAGAAGGAATATGCCAATCAATGTTCAGATTACTGAACAATTGGATTCATTTCACATGATGCTACATAGTGATACTACAATTCTGCAAGCCAGCAATATATGTCAAGTAAGAATTATCAGAAAGCAAGCTGATTTGTGAAGAAACAGATGATCTAGAAACCAAATTACCAGTATTCACTGGATTTTGAAGAAAGAGAATTCCAGAAAAAAGATGTATATATAACCAAATCATAAATAGCTATTGATTGAAGATTGAAAAAAGAGTACAAAAAGACTGTGTATTGTTACCTTATTTAACTTTTATGTACAGTATGTTATGTGAAATGTGAGACTGGATGACACCACAGCTGGAAGTAAGATTGCTGGAAGAAATATTAACTATTTCAGATATGCATACAATTTCACTCTGATGGCAGAAGTAAAAAATTAAGTCTCTTGATGAGAGTGAAAGAGGAGTGTCAGAGCTGTCTTAAAATTTAACATTAAAAAAAATCATGGCAACTGGTTTCATTACTTTCTGGCAAAAAAGGGGAGAAGAAATGGAACCAGAGTCAGATTTTATATTTTTGGGATGGCAGCTGCTGTGGTGAAATCGAAAGATACTTGTTCCTTGGAAAGAAAGCTATGACATATCTGAACAACATATTAAAAAGCAGACACCATTTTACCAACTTTATACCAATTGTATAAGTCAAAGCTATGCTTTTTCCAGTAGTAATGTATGGCTGGGAGAGTTGGATTATAAAGTAAGTGGAGGGCTGAAGAACTGAGGCTTTTCAATTGTGGAGTCCCTTTGGCCAACAAGAAGGTCAAATCAGGCGGTACTTAAATTAATTCAGACTATTCTTTGAAAGGACAGATGCTGAAACTGAAGTGTAAATATTTTGGCCACATAGTGGGAAGATCGGACTCATTGGAAAAGACCTCGATGCTGAGAAAGATTGAAGGCAAAAGGAGAAAGTGACTGTAGAGGATGAGATTGCTAAATAGTATTATGGAAGCTGTGAACATGAAGAACTTGGACAGACTTCAGGTGATAGTGGAAGATAGAAAGACCTGGCATGCTATGGGATATGAGGTCATGAAGAGTTGATTGTGATTGAATGAATGAATAAAAAGTATCTCTAGGAAAGTCTAAAAAATTAATAAAATGCATGAATAAATGATTTCATACTAGAAAATGAACACTAACTCTGAGCTGTAGAGAAATAAAAGATTATTAAGTATATAAAAGGTATAAAATCAGTTTCTTAAATATATTCCATAAATTTTATTTTATTTATTTTTTATTTTCAAAACTTATACATAGATAATTTTCAGCATTCATCCTTGCAAAACCTTATGTTCCAAATTTTTTTCCTACCCTCCCATCTCCTTCTCCAGAGGGCAGGTAATTCAATATATGCTAAACACGGTCAACTTTTCTATACATATTTCCACAATTATCATGCTGCACAAGAAAAATCAGAGGAAAAAGAAAAAAATGGGAAAGAAAACAATGCAAACAAACAACAGCAACAAAAAGTGAAAATATTATGTTGTGATCCACACTCAGTCCCTATAGTCTTCTCTCTTGGTACAGATGGCTTTTTCATCACAAGACCATTGGAAATGGCCTGAATCACCTCGCTGTTGAAAAGACCCACATCCATCAGAATTGATCATTGTATAATCTTGCTGTTGTGGTGTACAATGTTCTCCTGGTTCTACTCACTTCAATTAGTATCAATTCATGTCTCTCCAGACTTTTCTCAAATCATCCTGCCTATCTATTCCATAAATTTTAAAAATCATATTTTGTTTTTCTTAAAGTTAGGTCTTAAAGTTAGAACTAAAAGACAATAAATGAAGTCTATAAAAGGAGTTTTCGTCTTCTTTTTTTCTATCAACAACCGTATGCTTGCAGTAAATAATCAAAGGGATTCTGAGTGAGGCTAGATCTTGTACTAGGATCTTTTGTCATCTTTGCCACAATTTCTCATTAAGAATTTGGAACAAGGTTTTTTGTCTGTTTGTTGTTCTGTTTTGGAAAACTTCATAACTTAAGCATTTTTCTTTCAGTGAATGGTGCTTTATCCCATATAGCTTTTTAAATTCCATTTATATCTTGAATATCAGACTTTTGTCAGAGTTATATGATGCATAGGTATTTTATTTTAAAAATCACCAGTTGACAAACTGCCTACCTATTCTGGCTATGTAGATTCAGTTTGAATTTCATTTAGTCAAAATTTTCTATTTTCTATTGCATCTTTCTATCTCTGTTTTGCTTAAGAATTCTCCCCTTAACCATAGTTGAGAAAGATACGTCCTATTTGTCTACGCTTATCTTCTGACTTAGTGGATAGAGTCTGGTGTCAAGAGTCAAGTCTACTTCTAAGATTCTGTTGTAACTATTTTTTTATCCTGGAAATGTCACTCAAGTTCTTAGTGCTCTAGTAATTTCTAACAATATAAAGGTGCAGATATGGTACCAACCTGTTTTGATGGAGGATTTCCTCAAATGGGAGACCTTACCAGTGAAACCATGCTGAATATGAAATCTTTCTCCCAGTAGTTTATATTTTGGGAGTTTGTCTTGAGTTTGATTGTTTCTTATAGTTATTATTTATTGAATCTCTTCCACTAATCTGCTCTATTGTCTTGTAACCAGTACCAAATAGTTTCTTTGATTACAGTTTTATAAAATAGCTTACTAGATAGAAAATACTATCTCCTCCTTATATCTACATTAAAAAAATTAGTCATTTGATTACTGTTAAATCTAAATTTAGATCGGTAGTATCTTTTTTTAATTGACTTGCCAATTATGAGCAATGCATTTTTCTCCAAATATCTTAGAGAATCTGTGTATTAGTTTACCTCTCAGATGTGTGGAGGAGGAATGAATTTATGACCAAAGAAGAATTAGAGATCATTATTGATCACAAAATAGATAATTTTGATTATATTAAGTTAAAAAGTTTTTGTATAAACAAAACTAATGCAGACAAGATTAAAAGGGAAGCAATAAACTGGGAAAACATTTTTACATTCAAAAGTTCTGATAAAGGCCTTATTTCTAAAATATATAGAGAATTAACTCAGATTTATAAGAATTCAAGCCATTCTCCCATTGATAAATGGTCAAAGGATATGAACAGACAGTTTTCAGATGAAGAAATTAAAACTATTTCTAGTCATATAAAAAGATGCTCCAAATCATTATTGATCAAAGAAATGCAAATTAATACTACTCTGAAATACTATTACATACCTCTTAGATTGGCTAAAATGACAGGAAAAGATAATGACGAATTTTTGAGGGGAAGTGGGAAAACTGGGACACTGATACATTGTTGGTAGAGTTGTGAACCTTTCTGAAGAGCAATTTGGAACTATGCTCAAAAAGTTATCAAACTGTGCATACTCTTTGATCCAGCAGTGTTTCTACTGGGCTTATATCCCAAAGAAATCTTAACAGAGGGAAAGGGACCCACATATGCAAAAATGTTTGTGGCAGCCTTCTTTGTAGTGGCTAGAAAGTGGAAACTGAGTGGATGCCCATCAATTGGAGAATGACTGAATAAGTTACACTATATGAATGTTATGGAATAATATTGTTCTGTAAGAAACGACCAGCAGGATGATTTCAGAGAGGCCTGGAGAGACTTACATGAACTGATGCTAAGTGAAATGAGCAGAACCAGGAGATCATTGTACATGGCAACAACAAGACTATACGATGATCAATTCTGATGGACATGGCTCTCTTCAACAATGAGATGATTCAAACCAATTCCAGTTGTTCAGCGATGAAGAGAGCTATCTACACCTAGTGAGAGGAGAGTGTGGACCACAACATAGTATTTTCATGCTTTCTGTTGATGTTTGCTTGCATTTTGTTTTCCTTCTCAGGTTGTTTTTTCTTTCTAGATCCGATTTTTCTTGTGCAGCAAGATAACTGTATAAATATGTATACATATATTGGATTTAATATATATTTTAACATATTTAACATATATTGGACTACCTGCCATCTAGGGGAAGGGGTAGGGAGGAGGAAGAAAAAATTTGGAACAGAAAGTTTTGTAAGGGCCAATGTTGAAAAATTGCCCAGGCATGTGTTTTGTAAATAAAAAGCTTTAATAAAAAATTTAAAAATAAATAAAAATAAAAACATATTAGAAAAGGTCCCTTTAATGCTTTTTTCTTTTTAATTTTTTTTGAGGAAGAATGAATTTTTTATTAAAGCTTTTTATTTTTAAAATATATGCATAGATCATTTTTAACATTCATCCTTCCAAAAACCTATGTCCCAGACTTTTTCCCCTCTCTTCCCCTGACCCCCCTCCTAGATGGCAAGTAATCCAATATGTTAAACATGGGCAATTCTTCTATACATATTAATTTTATTTCAGCATAAATGAGCACTGAGCACTGTATTTTGTCAAAGGCTTTTTCTGCAGATATTAATATATTATGTACAATTTAAGAAATAGGTCTTCTTAATGGATTTTTAAAGTTTTCAAATAAAATTTTAAATCATGTTTTATTATTTATCCCTACTGCAATTCTATGTGTATTTGAAAATCCTTACTTTTTTCCATTAAATTCTATTCATGAATTTGATGAATTTACTGTACCCTAAGATTTAGAGTTGGAGATCATCTAGCCCAGGTTTTCTTAAATTTGTTTCCATTCATGACCCCCTTTTTGCCTGAAAAATTTTTATGGAACCCCAGATTTAGAGATATATAAAATAGGTATACAAATCAAACATTTACTGATAAATCATAATTTCATGTTCCCCACAAACAATTATTAGACCCCATATAGGGTCTAGTTTAAGCAACTGGATAGATTCTAGCCCAATCCTCCCCCCTCATTTTACCCCTGAAGTAGTTGAAGACTCAAAGAAGTGAAGATATTTGTGCAAAGACTTACAGAGAATAGTGTAAAGACGTAGTATTAGAATCCAGATTCCTTAACTTCACAAATTATTTTTATTTTAAACTTTATTGATATTCAATGGTCAGTTCTAATTTATCATTTTCTTGATTTATAATATTCTGATAATATGGAATTGAAATTTTCCTTTATTATTGATTTATTATTCTAAAATTGTAAGCTTTTCTTTGCACCTCTGCAAATGTTAGACACTATATAAATGGATTATTATCCATTTAGTCATAGCTACCATTGATATAGCACTTATTATGGACCAGGCACTGCACTATATGCTGTATCAATTATTTCAATGGATCCTCAAAGTGACTCTGGAAGAGAAGTGCTATTATCTTGATTTACAAATGGGGAAATTGAGGCAGGCAGAGGTTAGGGGTCACACAGCTAGTAAGTGTCTGAGGTAGGTTTGAGTCTCATTCCAGGCCCAGTGCTTGCTCCACTGTGTGACCAGCTGCCTCTAATTCATCATAATAATGTAATTGCTCCATTATTTGATAGGACCAAATCCTCTTGGGTTTTCAGAGACTGTGCCAGAGAATTAGTTCTGGCATTAGCAGCTTTGTATCTGGAAGCTTTGAACATGGTTTGTTAATGTTCTCTTTGTCACTCTTGGACTTGTCCATCTTGCCTGAGTGAGTGTAGAGAGAATTATAAAGGGTCTCCAACATTGCCTTCAGGTTTGATGTCACAGGTGGAAGCTATTTGGATAGGAAGTAGAAGGACACACCCTTCTTTCCCCTAGGTTGTTCTGTTCTGATAATCTCTTTCTGTGTAATTATTTTGTGGGTCTGGCTTTGTTGGCTTCAGGTGTGAAAAGATCCTCAGGAATCCTGGTGCCCTAGTAGATTTGAGGATATAGTAGATTCAATAGTGCAGTTTGTACTCTTACACTATTTCATTAATAGACTCCTTGCCTGAAACATTCCCTTTGCTTTCTAAATAATTCTCATTTACTTCATAAATGTCCTGGTGGACTTACCAAGGATAAGAACCATTTTACAAGTTTTTAGCTTCTTAGTTCAGATTAGCTACCATCTTATTTCTCAATTCCTATATCTCTGGAAGTCAAATAAAAACACATATAAAGTCAAATATATGAAAAATTAACTTTATTTACTAGTAAATAAAATAAGACATGAAAAGGATGATCTTACTTTTATATTTTTACCTTAAATACATTTTTACATGTTTAATGTTTAATCCTTTCATTCCTTTAATATTAAATGTATAATTTGCTTTAAGAATGTTTGTGTCCTGTATACTTATATTGTATTTAATTTGTACTTTAACATATTTAACATGTATTGGTCAACCTGCCATCTGGGGCAGGGGATGGGGGAAAGGAGGGGAGAAATTGGAACAAAAGGTTTGGCAATTGTCAATGCTATAAAATTATCCATGCATAAAACTTGTAAATAAAAAATTATAATTTAAAAAAAAGAATGCTTGTGTCCAAATGTACAGTCAGTCCATAAGATTCAGAGAATTCTTTTATTTTGTGCTGATTTCCTCATAATTCCATCTTTAGTCTTGTTACCTTTTGTTCTTGTTGAGGATGCAGAGTGTGACACCTGCAATGATGCAAATCCCTGCAACTGCACCAACCACTGACAACACTATTGTTGAAATACTAACACCAGCTGGAACTTCTGGAACATATAGAGATGCTTGAGCTATGTTCGATATAGGTGACGTCAGGTTGGCTTTATCAACTGCCTTAATAGCAAAAAAGACGGTGGTGCCATTTTCTATAGTCAAATCTACTGGTTCAAACATGAAGACTTCTTTGGAGTTAGCATCATTTGGAATGAAGTCACTAGTATTCACTTGGAGAGCAGTGGAGCAGTGTCGAAGTTTTCTCTTAGTTTGATGATATCTTTACTCATTCTTATAATGTAGTATTGAGCTAAAACAGAGAAGAGACCGTTGTTTAGGACCAGGACTGTAGGCCATCTTGGACACATAGAGGTATTCAGAGACCAGAAATAACCATGTGGAAAAACCAAACAAGAATGACTTGTTTTTAGGGAGGCTGAAACTTAAATGTCCCCAAGGAGGACCTGATTCCACCATGTAGATTAGTAATAAACACTGGAATCCTGTTTGCAGGGGAATTTGATCCTAAGTGTTCAGGGAATAGAACTAGATCTGGCCTTTGACCCATATGACTGATCGGAGGAAAGATACCTCCATGTACCTCCAGGTAATGTATAATGTTATATAAGGACGTAACAACAATGAATGGATTTGGGTCTCCGCCTGTATAGACAGCATTTATTAAATAGTGCTACTTCCAATGCCTTTATTACTCTTATCTTCAAAGTCATGTCTAAAGAAAGGCCTATTGGAATTCTGGTCATCTGTGTCCCACTCCCAGACCCTTCCCACATACATGCTATGAATAAACTAAGGCCTATATCTCGGAATTATTTCCTTATCAGCTTTTCAAGTTGAACTTTGGTTTTTCAGGGCTCAGTTAACTTAGATCTTTTCTGTTTCAGAGTTCTGGAATCATTTTTTCTCAAATCAGGTATTGCTAATTTAGTCTAAGAACTGGTTTAGAAATCACAATTTTCAGAATCTGTTAATTTTCTTTTTCTCTTAAGGTCAGTCCCTCATTTTGTATGTGTATTTGTGTGTGTTACTATTGTTGTTTTCCCTTTTCTACATTGCTAGTGAATCAAAACTGGTTGGCACACTTACCTTGTCCCTCATCATAGTTATCCCCAGGGGCTGTCCAGGTCAGATTAATATGATTATCTTCGATATTAGCCTCCAGGTCAATAATTTGATTTGGTGGAAATATATCTGGTATAGGGCCACTTGGAATATTTGTTAAGATAAATGAACCTCCTAAGGATGTTCTGCTGAAACTTAGATTATTTCCTTGAATTTCATCTTCACTAATTTCAGGTTTTGGTGGATTCATTTTGATTTCACCTGCATCAAGGGAAAGAAAAAGCATCAATAGTCTTGTCCTTGATACTCCATTCCACACAAATACATGATCTGTAACCCCAATCTTTTGGTGTCCCTTCCCAACTTCAACAATGGGAAGCCTATTTGATGAGGGAAAACTCTCCTTGCTGAGGCAGCTCATTTCACTAGGGGAGAGCTCTAAGTGTTAAGAAATTTTTCTTTCTATCAACCCGATCTTTCTCTTTGAAACTTACGCTCATTGAGCTTGGTTCTGCCCTCTGAAGTTAAGCAGTACAAATTTACTCTCTCCTCCTTGGGATATCCTTTCGACTACCTAACAGATAAGTCTTCTCCGCTTTGGGCTAACTAGCCATGTTACCTTCAGTCAGTTTCATAATGTAGGAACAATCTTTACTTTGAAATCCAACTTCAGTTAGATGCTCTCTTGCCCTTGCCTCAAGATAGCATCATGGTTTGTTATGGGAGGTTCCTTACCATTCTCTACCCATCCTGGTACATATAATGCTCCGTTCACTTGAGGTCTTGACTTTTGGGTGTTTGTTCCTCCCAGGGCTCTTACTTTTAAGCTGTATCTACCATCAGTTTTATAGGCTGTGAAATACCTTGAGTAGACACCATCATTTTTATAAGCATCAGCTCCTTTTTTGAGGAAACAAATTAAAAAGCAGTGTTATAATTAATGAACATATAACTTCTCAGAAATAAACTTGAATATTGGGGGATAATAGTATATATTCCATGAATGTATATGAATGTGCATGTATATATGTGCCACTTCTATACATGAGTACTTCAGAGTTCTCAAAGCTTATTAAAAACATGATTTTACTGCAATCTCCTAACAATTCTGTAAGGTAGATAATGTAAGAGTGATAGAGTCAACTTGTACTAGAGGTAGCTGATCAATTTTTAATAAGAATGTTTTTAGCTTGGAAATATGTATAAATTGGCCCTTGATTTATTGTTTGATATTGGATTCAATTTCTTGAATTCGTTATTTAAAAACATAATGAAAATTAAACTTAGCAGTGTGTTATATGTTCTTTTTTCCTCCAGTCAGTTCTTAAAAATTTACCAGTATGCTGCAGATGAAAGGTATTATTGTGCCCATTATACAAATGAGGATACTGAAACTTGAACAAATATATGTAAGAGGCAGAATTTGAAATCATGTCTCTTCCCTCTCTCAAACTCTAAATCTAATCATTTGTTAAGTCTTGTCAATTCCACCTACCTCTATATCATCTCCTGCATCAGTCTGTTTTTTTCTATTCATACACACTCTACTCTAATTCAGGCATTTCTATGATTATAATAGCCTCCTAATTGGTTTTCCTGTCTCTAGTCTCTTTCCTCTGCTAATATTCCTAAAATATCTGAACAGATGACCTTCCTATGCAAAAATCTATAACTACCCCCTATTACCTCTATATAAATTCTATCAGTCTTAAATCCCTCCATAATCTGGCTGCCAATTACCCTTTATAGTATTATTTCCTATTACTCCTTTCATGTAACCTCCATTCCAGTCAGATTGGCAGACTAACTTTGCCCTGTATACATACTTTAACCTCTTAATTCTCTGCCTTTGCTTAAGTGTTTCACTGGCCTGACATTTTTGGAATGTGCTCCTTTCTCATTTCTGCTTCTGGGAATCCATGCTTCCTTCAAAGTTTAGCTCAGGTTCTGTCTCCTATACAAGGGCTTTCCAGATTCCCCTTGTTAGTTCCTTCCCTTTTTTCTCCCATACTCAAAGCACTTCAGATTGAACTTGTATAAATTTTGCATTTACCTCTCTGTTTACATGAGGTATTCAGCCAGTTTGAATTTTAAGTTCCTTGAAGGCAAGGATTGCTTACAGTTAGTTCATTTAGCTCCTAGCATTATGCCTTATCCTAGTAGGAATATAATAAGTGTCTCTCAAATAGACACATTTTTATTAAGGGGACATCACACATAGTGCCAAGAGAGTCCTTTCCCCTTAATATACAGAAATTCCAAAAGGTAAAAAAGGCATTATTTGAAGTCTGTCCACATAGTGCATTCCCAGGAGGGAATGAATTGGGATATCCTTTCGACTACCTAACAGATAAGTCTTCTCTGCTTTGGGCTAGCTAGTCATGTCACCTTCAGTCAGAAGGGACAGAGGCAAGGTTGTGGTGCTGATGTTTGGTCAATATAAGCATTATCCTTCCTCCCAAAGATGAAAGAAAAAGTTGGGAGTCCCTGCTCTAAAGTATTTCCCTATAGTCTAATGACTTTGAATTTGCCTTTTACCAAATACTTTTAAAATTTGTTTGATATTTGATAACACTCTTCTGTGGGTCCCTGTCCTCTATGCTATAAAATTACATAACCCAAGGTGGATTCAGATCTAAGGGAGAGCTCTGATTTATAGTTTGTTTATAGACTATACACCTTCTCTAAGGCTAAAAGCTTCTTACCTGTCTTTGTGGGTCATTAGGAATCATTTATGTTTCCAAGAAACAATCATCTTGTTTCTCAAGCCTGATGTTAACATTCATTCAATTCAATTCAGTAAGCTGGAGATACATTAACAAAAAGGAAATAGGCTCTGTTCTCAAGATTATATCTAATTTGGCAGACAACTCAAAGCTAATAATGTAAAGGCCAATACAAAGCATGTACAAGGCAAATGCCAAGCAAGTTGGTGGGGTAGGAGATGGAACCTGATTTGTGTTTTATTTATTTATTTATTTATTTATTTTTTTATTTAATAGCCTTTAATTTACAGGATATATACATGGGTAACTTTACAGCATTAACAATTGCCAAACCTCTTGTTCCAATTTTTCACCTCTTACCCCCCCCACCCCCTCCCCTAAATGGCAGGTTGACCAGTAGATGTTAAATATATTAAAATATAACTTAGATACACAATAAGTATACATGACCAAAACATTATTTTGCTGTACAAAAAGAATCAGACTCTGAATTATTGTACAATTAGCTTGTGAAGGAAATCAAAGATGCAGGTGTGCATAAATATCTGATTTGTGTTTTAAAAGTAGCTAAGGATTCCAAGAATCAGAGGTGATGAAGGAATAGATGCCTTATTCAAGAAAAGGGATAGGAAGGAAAACTTTTGAACAGGCCTACAATTCCTTTCAAAGAGAATGAAGCCTGGTTTTCAGGGATCATGAGCTAGAAGAGATCTTTGATGTCACAGAGTCCAGCTCCTTGCTTTACAGTTGTAGAAATGGATACTCAGCCAGATTGTGATTGCCCCAGACCACACAGCAAATATGTTTCAAAGTGCTATTTTTCATTTTATTTTGTTAAGGTTACTCAAATATAAAAGTTATGAATTTGAGTATTCCCTTTCAGCATAAAAAGCTATTAATGATTTCTTGCCAAGAATGCTAATGAATATGGGTGCAAACATTTTCAAGGAAATTTTAGCAAGGAGATTACAATATATACAAAGATCAGACACTTCTTTCTTAAAAGACAAAGAACCTTGAGGTTTTTGTGGGGGAGAAGTTACCTGCACCATTATCCAGAAGATCCAGAGTCACTGTTGTTCCATCAGCTGATTCAATGAGAGCTGTTACATTGGCTCCTATAATAGGCAGGGATCCTTGGCGAACTTCTGCATAAGCAATCACTGGACTAGGGAAGCTGCTGTTATTTTCATTCATTTTAGCATCCACTGTAATGGGAGGTACAGAAGGGTTTGCAGCACGAGAGGTTACTGTCATAGTTAGTGTCTGTGCACTTGACTTAAGACTGTAAGTCCAAATTCCATCCTGAAAAATCCAGTAGAAATTTGTTACAGCAAAATAGGGTTAAGACCTGCTTTACCTACTTGCTCTGGTACCCATTATCTATGTTAACCCCTTATTTGATTTATATAAGTGAACATAAAGAAAACTATTTGTTAGAAAGTTGTATGGTTGTTTCTCTGGTCAGCTGTGATAGTCATTTCAATCCATTCTTGCCTATGAGTTATCTTATGTTGTTATTAATTTAGTTAAATTAATTTAGTTAATTAATTAGTTATTTTATTTTCAGAAGAAAGATTTTGGCTGCTGGAACACATGGGTTTTAAAATTCTGGATGGGGAAATAGTGTCATTAGTATGTTCATACCAATCAGAAAAGGCTCTATAATTTCCCTGCCTGCTCTTGTGACATGTGTTCTAGCCCAGTTTCTGCCCTTCTAATACTTCTTTCTCTTTTCTTTTTGCTGAGGCAATTGGGGTTAAGTGACTTGCCCAGGGTTACATAGCAACATTCTGATACTTCTTATAAGAGTTCTTGCTTGCTGCAGTGTAATTTTTTAAGCTTTTGCTTTTGTGACCAATTCATCACATTTCTAAGAGAACATATAGAATAAGAATGAGTTTTTTCTATTATTAATAAAAAACAAAACCTATTGTCATTCAAAATAGTTAAAAAGTTATAATACTGATAATAAAGTCTTGACACCATTTTCTGAACATTTCAAGAAAACACAAGAGAAAAGGCTGATTTCTTACCTTGGCAGTGTCTGGTATTTGTAGATAAGCCATTTTGGAGTTTGTATCCACTGAAAAATTGCTATATATTTTCCCACTGGGATCTGAGACAGATATTTGGGGTTGGTTTGCTGTCCAAGTGACAAGAAATAGTGTGTCATTGCCTATTGTGTTGTCAATAATAACTGTGCCATTCATCCACTCCCCATCCTTCAGAGTGGCTCCTTTACTCTCAAGCTGTTAAGAAAATAGAACAAAACATTTAGTGACTGGGCAGAGGAGTAAGTTATCAACAAATCATATCATATTTAATCTGAAGGACATACTAATGGATAAAAGACTATAAATTGCAGAGAAGGAACAAAAAGTACCATTTTTTTTTTCCATTGGTAGAGTGAGTTTCCTTAACTAGAAGTTCCCTGTAAAAATTAAATGAGAGGTTCTTTCCTTATCCCTCTGATTAATATCCACTAGGAGGTAGGATGGTTAGGAAAGGAGATGTGTCATTTGTTATACAAAAGTGCAAGAATAATATTCCTGGTTGTGAATTGATCCAACCATTCTAGAGAGTAATTTGGAACTATGCCCCAAACTCTATACACTATGCATAACCTTTGATCCAGTAGTGTTTCTACTGGGACTGAATGAGTTATGATCTAAGTATGTAATGGAACATTATTGTTCTCTGAGAAATGATGAACAGGCTGATTCTGGAAAGACATATTAACTGATGTTGGGCAAAATAAGCAGAATCAAGAGAACACTGTGCATAGTAACACAAGATTATGTGATGATCAATTCTGATGGACATTGCTCTTTACCACAATGAGGTGATTCAAGACAATTCTAACAACTTGTGATGGGGAGAACCAACCAACTCCAGAGAGAGAACTGTGGGGACTGAGTGTGGATCAAAGCATAGTATTTTCACCTTTTTTGTGGTTGTTGTTTGCTTTTGTGTGTGTGTGTGTGTGTGTGTGTGTGTGTGCTTTCCCTTTTGATGTGAATTTTCTTGTATAGCATGATATATATGGAAATATGTTTAGAAGAACTGCATATGTTTAACCTATATTACATTGCTTGCTGTCTAAGTGAGGTGGGTGGGAGACAGAGAGGGAGAACATTTTGGAATGCAAGGTTTTGGAAAGATCAATGCTGAAAACTATCTTTGCATACATTTTGGAAAAATGAAAAAATATTAAAATAGTACAGAAAAAAGAATAATATTCCTGGGCCAAAGAATGTGAAAAGATATGGATAAAATGAGATCCCTTATTTTTAGCCTAAGGTACTCCATTTTTTTCTACCCAACTTTTCTTCTAAATCAAATCCCTTCCATTCTGAGTGGGGAAAGAATAAAACTGTCATCTAAGGTAGGTTCTTGTTGAGTTCATGTTAATTTTGAGTCATCTTCTCAGAAGTGAGTTGGGTGGAAAGAAAGTCTTGAACAAAAGAACAAAAATTTAGAGTAGTCTCTGCCCATAAGGAGCTCATATTCTGCTTAGGAGGAACTTCATTTAAAATGAGAAAAACTGTATGTTCAAGATATATACACTAAAGTGGAAGATAATCTCAAAGGAAAGACATAAGCAGCTTCCAAATTCAGATTTCTCTATACTGAACCCTCTTGCCTCATGGGCATGGCCTGGCCTGCCCTGGTTCTGTCATACTTTTATTACTCCTGATTAAATCACTCTCACACTCACCACAGAGACTCGTCTATAGCTTTCCCTCTCTCCTTAAGCCTCCCATGGCTTTCTCTCCCTTACTCACTAATCTAAAAATCTTATCTCATTTTTCACTGAAGAAAATTTGCCGAGAGCTTCCTTTCACTCCCCCTTCATTTCATGTCTCCCATATGCTTTCTACCATTGTCTCTTTCACCCTTGCCTCACATGAAGTGGTAACCCTTCTTCTTGGTAGGGCAAAATCCTCTCTATGGACAAGAAATCCAATTCCATTCTGTCTTCTGCAACAGTTTGTCCTCTCCATCAATTTTACACTTTCATTTATCTTCAGTCCCCTTGTCTGCTGAACTCTTTGTATTATTAGCTGCCTGTTTCTATATTATAAAAATACCCATGTCCCCCCACTAGCCTCAAAAAAACCTTCATTTGATTTGTCCATCCCCACTAGCTGTCATCCCATACTCTCACTTTTTCAGCTAAACTCCTTGAGAAGGCTTGTTCCAAGAGCTGCTGCTTCTTCCTTCCCTCTCATTCTCTTCTTAACACTCTGCAGACTGACTTTCAACATCACCATTTAACTGAAACTTCTTTCTTTAAATTTGCCATAATGATCCTGTTGCTGTCTTGCTGCTACATCTAATGATCTCTCAATCCATAGCACTCCAGGCCTTTCTATAGCCACTGACACTGTTGATCAGTCTCTTTTCCATGATATTTTTTTTTTCCTTTGATATTCTGTGACACTGATCTCTGCCTTTTCACCTCCTACATATCTAACTGCTTCTTCCTAGTCTCCTTTGTGGGGTTTCCATCCAGGTCAAACCTGCTAATTATGCATTATAAAGCTATTTCCTGGATGGTTTTCTTTTCTGTTTTATACCATTTTACTTAGTGATATCATTGGCTTCCATTGTTTCAATTATTATCATTAAGCTGATGATTTTCAATTCAATTTATCCAGTCCTAATCTCTGTGCAGACCTTCACACTTGTAACTTTGCCTTCTATCTCAAATGGGTTGTGCCTTTGATATTTTAAATTCAATCTATCTAAAACTGAACTCATTACCTTTTTTCCCAATCTCCCCACTTTGTTACTTCCCTGTTACTATGAAGGGCCACACCATCCTTCCAGGCACCCAGACTCGTACCTTTAGTGTCATCCATAGCCAATCTCTTGTCACTTTTTCCTTTATAATATCTCTGGTCCATGGTAAGCACTTAATATATGCTTATTAAACCTTCTCTGGCTCATTTTATAGATGAGGAGCTGAAGCAAACATGGTCAGGAGACTTGCCCAAGATCACACAGCTAATATCTGAGTCCAGATTGGAACCCACAAAGGGGAATCTTTTTGACTTTAGAGCTGGCATTTCAGTCACTGTGCCACCAATACCCTGTTAGGGATCTTTGGAAAAGCCTCAGGCTTAGATTCAGATGACACTCAAGGTGTGAAAACATCATGGATTTGCAGAGAAGTCATGAGATCACTAGAGATCCATAGAGGGAACCAATGAGGTAGTCTTTAATGGTCAGAGAGTAGCATGGTGAGGGGAGTAGGACATGGAGATATGCAAAGAGAGGCCACTACTGATAGTGGGATGCATAAAATCAATGTCTGTAACCTCTAGAAGGAGCCATGAGGACTAGACAACTTTCTCAAAGCAGGCTGAGCTTGTTTCGTATATCAGTAGGGCAGTTAGAGCATCAGGTGAATCGGTAATGTGATTATTGCTGTGTTCTTTTTCCTTTCAAAAACTTAAATAAGAGTGGATAGCCAGTGGAAATGCTCACTGTCTAGAGGCAGCTGGGTGTCATAATCAATATAGCCCTAGTCTTGAAGTCAGAAAGAGACACCTGAATTCAAATTTGCCCTCCAGCACTTATTAGCCATGTGATCCTGGGTAAACTCTGCCTGCCTCAGTTTCCTAATCTATAAAATGAAGGTAATAATATAACTTATTTCATAAGGTTGTTGTAAAGATTAAATGAGACAATATTTGCAAAATTGTTCCTGGCACATAGTAGGCGCTTAATAGAACTTGAACTATATATATATATATATATATATATATATATATATACACATGTATATATATGTAGGTATGTATATACACATACATATGTATATAAAGAACACCTTTTATTTATACATCATTTCCCATTGATTATAATGTTCCAGTATGGTGCAGTGAAGAATGCTGGATGTTGAATCAGAGAACTAAAGTTCATATCTCATCATGGCCCCCATGACCTGCTTGATCTTGGGCAGGTCCATTTACTTCAGTTTCCTCACCTATAAAATGTGTGGTTTGGACTGGATGATTCTGGGGTCCCTTCCTACTAAATATCTATGATGTTTGATATGATGAACCTTAAAGTCCTTCTAAATTCTAAATCTCTCATAGAAGAATGCTGTGCTCTTCTGTCCTGGGCCAGAACTCCGAAACAAAGGATTCTTACAAGGTACTAAGTCAGTAGAATTGATAGAGACAATAGTTATCTAATTTAGCCTGGCTCAGTATGATTGATTTAATCCTACAAGGAGATGCTATGGGCCAGAACTTGAAACAAAGTACTAAGTGGAATTGAGGAGACAATGGTTAAATCTAGTTTAGCACTGATTTAATCCTACAACAAATAATGGTTTCCTAGTGATATAATGAATGGTTTGTACTCAGTGTGGGGCATATAAGCTAGAAGCCTCAGCCAGGGAGATTCAGAGACAAACAGACAGAAGCCTGGAGGCTGAAGGCTGGAACACAAGCCCTTGGACTAAGATTCATCCCATCTCACACCACCTTGATGGCAGGCTCTCCTCCTTCACTTCTTCATTGAAACCAAGACTTCGGAAGGCCCCCAGAAAACTAGCCAAGCCGCAAGTGAAGGAGATAAGACTTTGAAGGAGACAATAAAGGATTTGGACTTTAACACCTGGCTGTACTTGTGATTACTGAATTGAAATGAAGGCTGCTCCAGAGACCCTCAACAGAGAACATTACATTTTGGAGAGAATATTGTACTTCTATAAAACACAATTATGGGAAATGAGAAAATTGAAACTTACCTGGATGGATCTTTGGGTGATCATTCCATTTCCTGATGAGAGGGCACTGAAGGCATCAATGAGCCCATTGTTTTGGGCATTGTCTGTAGGAGTAGTCCGCTTACCACCTGAAGTAGCATTACATCATCAGAAGTTAAATAACTAGCCCTCATTAGAGAGAATTTAACAGTCTTAATTAAAATGTTATTTTTTTCAAAAAGTTTTATATTGCTTTATAAACTTCAGGCAGCCTACAGCTAGTTAGTATACAACCTCATTCTAGGAGAGCAGTGTAAAATTTTCAGTTTTGTGTTGTATAAACTGTATATTATACAATAATTAATATCTCATTTATCTGGAAAACAACCAAAACTTTGGGAAGAGATAAGAAAGACCAATGAGGAACCACATGAGTGTCACAGAATCCATGATTTAAACCAGTTCACATATTTCATTCTGTCTGGAAAGTTCACTCATTCCCCAGGGATGGTGACAGGCATTGATTGACCCAAGAGAATCAAATCCTACTTTATTTGGTATCCATTGCTTATTTCTCCTCATCAGGGCTATGATTTGGCCCTTAGTTTAGGAATAACTCATCAGATCTTGTTGACATCTTTGTGTCCATGTCTCATTTTCTTCTTCACACCTAAGTAAACTGTTAAGTTATTGTTGACAGTGACTGTGCCATTTTTCACCTAGCACAGTGCCTTAAATGGAATGGGCTCTGAAAAAGTGGTTGCTGACTTTGTTCACTTGAATTAACTATTTCTGTCATGATCTTTGAAAAATCTGGGAGATTGTAAAGGCATGAATGACCATTTGTATGGATGTGGGTTGGACTTGATTATCATTGATGGATGTCAAAGATCAGTTTTGAGATGCTGTAATTCTATCATTGGATAGATAGCCTTTGAGACTTATTTTAGGGGAAAAATCATCACAGAACTAACATAAGGACAAATCTCTTTCTCTGAATGTGCAGCTCAGCATGATCTCAGATGACATACAGTAAGGCTGTTGTTGGATTTTATTTAAAGTCTCTCCAATTTGGGAAGACCAGTCATTTGTTTAATTTCCCACTGAGTTACCCTTTTCGGAATGTCTCCATCCTATCCCCAGGAACTTCATCTTCCTCCAATTCACTTCAGTCCTGGACCTCATATTTCATCAGTCTTACTGGCCCCAGTCACTCCTCCCACTATCTGATTGGAGCGAGTGGAGAATGGAGGGCAGAAGGTGGAGAGCAGAGAGCTCCTTTGCAAGCTTCCATTTCAACAAGATGCTCAAGCCAGTCATCTATTCATTTCCCACCAACGTTCATTCTTCTGAACTTCATCATCCTTGTTCTGAGCATCTATCTCTCCCCTTCCCCATTTCAGCTTCTTTTTGGGTGTTATTTTCCCCCTCTCCATTAGATGTGAGTTACTTGAAGGCATACTTTCTTCTGCCTTTCTTTGTGTCTCCAGCACTTAGCTCAGAACTTGGGTAGACACTTGAATGTTTATGGACTGATCTTCCAGAGCTTATTCCCCTCATCTATAGTCTTCAGAAAACCCCAATGATCTGTAGATCTTAGAGGAGAACTCTAGGGAGGTTCCCATAGAAATAATCTGTTCTGCCTACTAAAGAAACAATTCCTGCAGGTTATCTTTTACCTGTCAATTTTGACAGCTCCTCCAGGGCTCTGTCTGCAGAAGGTCCCAAAGCGACCGTGTGGATAATGGCTCCACTTTGTCTTACTTCTTCAAAACATGTTCTGATAGTACTGTCTTCTCCATCAGTCAGAAGGACAATCTCTGCACCATCAGTTGAGAATTTTTTTCTGATTGCCTGAAAGCACAAATTCATGTCAGACATTGGTAAGCAGACTCAATGTTTCCAGATAACCTCAAGTGAGTGGAAGTGACCCGGAAAAAAGAAACAATAAAGGACAAAATCCCAAAACCTCAGGAACATCTTCCTCTCTTCAAATTTTCAAATATGAAAAGGGCAACTTTCAGAAACTCAGCCCAAGCCATTTTTCTCTTTCTTTAATTCGGAATAATTTATCACAGTTGCTGCTGTCATTTGGAACCAGAGCTGTTCTGGGAAAACTGAGTGACCCAAGTTCTGTACATTGATATTTCTTCCCAGTCAGGATATCTGTTCTTTTTGGCTCTAGAACATAGGTGAACAGGTAAACACAAAGGAAGGAATTGCTTCTGATTGTTTTGTTATTACTAGGGTAAAAGAGTTAAAGAGGAGAAAGTTTATGAATCTTAGAAGAGAAAAGTTATGATAGAGAAGGCAATGTTGGAATCTAAGGCTCTCAGAACCTCAGTTTCCTCATCTGTTAAAGGAAGATATAGGTTGCCTCTGGTCTCTTCCAGCTCTCAACATCAGTGCCCATAAATGAATGCAAACTGTTTGCATTTTTGTTTTTCTTCCCAGGTTATTTCTACCTTCTGAATCCAATTCTTCCTGGGCAACAAGATTACTGTTTGGTTCTGCACACATATATTGTATCTAGGAAATCTGTGACATATTTAACATGTATAGGACTGCCTGCCATCTGGAGAAGGGGGTGGAGGGAGGGAGGGGAAAAGTTGGAATAAAAATGAGTGCAAGGGATAATGTTGTAAAAAATTACCCAGGCATGGGTTCTATCAATAAAAAGGTATAATTATTAAAGATAAATAAATAAATAAAAAGAAAAAAAAACATCAGTGCCCATGTTCCTGAGCAATGGAGAACTGGTTCAGGAAGCCCAAAGTCAGTGGTTCCCCTATAATTTCCCTGAGATTATCTACCACATGCATTCCAATCAGCCCTTTGCTATGCTGGTTGCATTTATTCTTTCTCGTCTCTTACAACATCTATTCCAACAATTTTCCTAACTCTTTGAGACACCAAGTTCTCTTCCATATCCTAGCACATGACATCATCTTTTACTTTGCTAAAAAACTGAAATTATCTGATGTGCCTTCTGGTCTCTCATCCATTTCCTTCCTCCTGTGTGAAAGGAAACAGAAGTGCTCTCATGTCAAAGCCAATTTCTTCACTTTGACCCTTCCCTTTCCTTTGCTCCAGGACCTTGTTCCATTCACCCTTAGCTTTCCCTCTTACATATCCTCAGTATCCCTCTTTATTAATTTCTTCCACCATTCCTACATGCTCTATACTCTGTAAATTAACTTGATCTTGAGTACAGGCTCAGGCTCTGTCTTTTTCCTCTTCTGTCTTAAACTTCGTGCCCTTCACTTGTATACCACTTACATCCTTACTGAGTTCCATATGTTTTCTATTGAAGTATGTAGCTACAAAATTATCCATATTCCTTATATTCCATATCCATTATCCTTAGTCCTCATGCTTGTTGACCTTTATCTCATTCTTTTTATATCAAAATTAGTCACACAAATACTTGATATATCTAATCCCTAACCCACTAACTTGACATTTATTTTTTAGCCTCCTTATTCATAAAATAAAGCTGTTAGATTATATGATCACTAAGATAGTTGTACGTATAGTTGTTTCTTATCAAATGGAGTGGTGTTTAGGTAGTATTGGTGCATCAAAATGTAGAAAGCCCTACATAATGGGAGTCAAACAATCAATTTGTTATTCTTTGGCTGTGCTGTATCTTTCTCCTAAATGGATGACAAACAACTCTTTGTCTCAGTGTGTTTCATAATCAACAGAGTTAGAAATGTCTGCCTTTCACAGAATGGAGTCAAGATTGAACATCATTGCTCCTGGTTGTCTTAGATGTCTTTGATGCATTCAATGCATTTCATTCTATATCATACCCAGTAACCTTAACTTCAAAAGTCATCAATCCCCTTCCTCTCCTTCTACAGATGAAGAAGCTGAAGCCTACAAAAATTGTGTTCTGTCCAGGTCACACAGCTAGAAAGTTCCTGAAGAAGAATTTGAACTTGGCTCCTCAAGTTGATTGTTCTATCCATTCTCGAACACTTGTTACCTTGCAGGAGTGACTTGAATTCAAGTCTTCCTGCCTGTAAAGCTGACTTTCTTCCTTTCATACATTAAGTGCTTAATATTTGTTGGGCTGAATTTAATTAAGATTTGTCCATATCACCATTTGTTGATATTCTTTCCCCTCCCTAGACATATCTTCACTTTTAGATGAATCAAATGTATACTAGAAAATAGGCACATGAGGGCCTTTCAGAATATAAATTCACTTTTAAAATATCCACTACAATAGAGACAGGAGAAGGGAGATTATTTCACCGTAAATGCTGCTCTGAGTCCAGAACAGATGGATGTTCCTCCGGAAGCAATACCAGGTAACTTTGTAATGAGTGTGTTCCTCTGGTCATCGGTCTCTATCTGTACCAGGTCACTTTGAATAGTGGCTGCACTGTCAAATGTGATCATTCCAACCCAGGATCCTTTTTCAATGATTTGAAGCAAGAAGAGTTTTGAGGCTTGTTTCAGTCGGTTTAGCCGGTCCCCACTCTGAATGAAAACACAAATCAAATTGGCAAGTGGTTATCTCCAAGCAAGCTATAGTAGAATGGGCTCAGCCCACATATGGAACTCTAGAGACTCTGGGTGAAAACTCTGAATTCTCAAGGGCTAGACCAGAAGAACACAAGCTCTAGACTATTCTTCTAGGCTAGAAAGGAGTTGAGGATGTACTTCAGGAGAGGCCATATTTCCTATATGAGAACAAGGCCACCTTTATTTGGAGAAGCACAGTACAAGGTGATAATGGGGCCAGTTTCAGTCACCATTATGCTCAAAGCTTAAGTGGTGGGAGTGTTTGTCTCTACATTGATGGGCCCTCATTAACAAACTAGCAGATTCTCAATTCTCTGAAACATAGGATTTTGAGTGAGATCATGGTTGTAAATGGATTAATGTTTGGCTTAGTAGATAAAAGAAGTTCTATTTCCTTTGAGTCATATCACCAAAGATGAGCTACCATGTGGATGCACATTTCTTTGGTACAGGGTACTCCCAGATGAATTAACTCTCTCTATCAAGGCAAGTTGGCACCTTTTCTGAAACTTGCACGTTCAAAGAATTGCCTATGCAGTACATGCCAGATATAGGAACTAAGATCAGATCTTCCTGATTCAGAGATCAGTTTTCCATCCATTTTACCATATTTTCTCTTAATAAATCATTTTTCACCAAGGAAACTAATGAAATTTTTGTAGGACTATTAGGCTATTTTGATGAGTGGGGAATGGTGCAGTATAGTAGAGGGTGCTGACAACATTAATGAAGTTTTAAGTATTTTAAAGTATGTAATCTGAGCTAATTTTTAGGTAGAATGTTTGATGCCTTTGTACAGTCATCAATAAAGGATCTAAATATGAAGTCACACAAAGTGGATTGGGTAGTTTGACTAACAGGGACTCTAGATGTTCATGGATAAGAAGCTAACTATAGAGCAAATTCTTCATTTAGTCACTCTGGCAATTAAAATGTCATGTTGATTAAGGGATATTAACTATAAATAAAGATTCATGGAGAAAGAGCAGGGGAGGGAATATGAAAATGAGGGCTTAAAGGGAAACTCAGTGAAAGGATTCTTTTTAAAACCATGAGATCAGTTTAATTTCCAACAATCCCAAGATTTTATGAGGCCCTTTTATATTTCAACCTCCAGGAGAATGGAGTCCTTTTGGCTTACCGCCATGCTTCCAGACTTATCCAGAACTAAGCATAGGATTCTTTCTCCAATCTGCTTTAATGAGAAGCTGGGTTTTGGTGGTTGTGCTGCTGTCATAGGAGTGGATGTCTTGTAGTCTTCTGAATCTTGGATCACTTCCCATGTGCTCCGGAGGTTGCACTTCCGGTTTTGAGCATTTGGAGCATCTTTGTTATGGTTCTCTTTTCTACAAAATTCAACCACCTGAAAAGCCCAATTTCATGATAAGTATAGAAATTATAAACAAGGGATTCCTAACCTGAACTAGATTTTGAAAAGACATTTTCACATCATTTTAATTATGATTTATTTTTCTTGTCATCCTGGCATTTTATTTTATACATTTAAAACTTGATTATTGGAAGGATTCCAAAGGCTTCACCAGAGTACTAAGGGATCCATGACACAAAAAGGGGGAAGAAACTTTTCTTTAAGCCATAAATATGATCAATCCAACTTGCAACTCAATGATGATTTAGGGAAGAAAACTAACTCATTTGAAAAACTCTTCATGACTTCTGGGATTCTAATCCTTCCCCTTTCACTATCTTGATCAAGGCATTTAACTTGAGTGTCCTCACTGGCAAAGTGAAGAAGTTGGAGTAGATAAGTAGGTCTTGTGATTCTTTTACACTTAAAAATTGAGGACCCTTCCTCCTTAGAGCTTTTGTTATGTCACTGTTACCTATTTATATTTACCATATTAAATATTAAAATATTTTAGTATTATTATGAACTAGGGAGGAACCTCCAGTAATATCTCTGGGATTGCAGGTCAAGTGTGCATTAATCAATTCTAAGAGGCTGTGAAGAGCCAATTGTTGAATTTTCATCATGATCATTTACAGTCAGTAAATGCTAAAAGTAAAGACTAGGTTTATTGTTTTGCTGAGTATCTAGGGCAACAAATAACAACCCATGCCATAGGAAACCAGTTAACATTTAAACATGTGTCATGCATATATACATATATATATGTATGTGTCTTTGTCATTCATATATATATATATGATTAGTATAAATGTATATATACACACACACACATATACATTGGCTCACTGAAAAAAATTTATATATATATATAAATTTATATATATATATAAATATATATATATATATAAATTTATATATATATATAAATTTTTTTGAAAAAAATTATATATATATATATATAATTGGCTCACTGAAAAAAATTTATATATATATATAAATTTTTTTGAAAAAAATTATATATATATATATATAATTTTTTTTTCAGTGAGCCAATTGTTAAACATTCACCAGCATACTCTTGTCCACATTGTTCCCCAGTCTACAGTTTGAGGACTGGATTAAGTGATTTCCAGGTTTTCTTCCAACTAGATTCTTCTCTGAGTATCTAGGGCTTGAGTTTTATGAGCACTTGCAGCATGAAAAAACAGTGACTGAAACCTTGATTTGTGTGAGCAATTCCAAGATGAAGAGACAATGACAAAGACAGCTAGATCATGGAAACATCTCATGAAGCTGAATTTCAGCAGAATATGTGACAAAGTTTCTTCATGAACACATTGAAGAAATGTAGAAAGAATAATCACATAGACAATTAGGTTCAGCCCTGGGTGACTGAATCTAGAAATAGTGATTAATATAGTAATACAAAGGTATGATATATGGGAGGCTTTGTTTGGTGGAATGCCACAAGGATATTTCCTTGGCCTTGTTCTATTAATTTTTTCATCAGTGACTTGGATGATGGCATAAAGAATATTTGTGTCTGATATTCAGATGTCTTACAAGTGTATTGGATAGCTAATACATCAAGTGGCTGCATCAATACAACAGGCTTAAACAGGGAGTGAGGTAAAGCACAGAATGTGCCAAGAAGTGAAGTCCTTCCCCTGGGTTCAACAACCACAAGTACAGAATGGGGAGATGTGTCTATACAGACGTTCATAAAGAGCATTTATCAGTCACCTGTTAGATACTGTGCTAAGCCCCTCACAATTGTGATTTCATTTGATCCTCAATAATCTTGGGAGGTAAGTACAGTTATTCTTCCATTTTACATATAAGGAAGCTGACTTTCCCAGGATCACATAGGTGGGAAATGTCTACAGGTAGATTTGAATTCAAGTCTTTCTGAGTCCAAACCCAGCCTGTAACATACCACAATACCTTGTTGCTTCAATGAGACATGTCTGTATGTATGTATGTATGTACACACACATATAGGTTTATGTATAAGAATAACAGAAAGTAAAACATTAAAAAGAACTATTAAGGATGTATTGACATCACTACCCCACCTTACTTCCAAGAAAGCTTTCTCTGCAAAGGCCCAACTTTATTTATTTTAAGGATTTAAGGGGTTTTTAGTGTACCCTAAACTTAAAGAGAAGCCAGAGGACATGTGTGAGGTAATGGAGTTATAAGAAGACTGGAGGAGTGAAAGTGGGGTTCCCTTTGCTGCTTTCCCTTTTAGTGAGACATAAAGGCTCACTAAGGGGCTGCTCAGCACAAGGGACCTGCCTCAGGTCATCCAGACAGATGTTCTGACAGAGCATGTGAATAGCAAGACCATTGAACTACTAGTGGGACCATGTAATACTCAAATCATTTCTCCAAATCTGTTTCTTCATGTATGAAAGGGAAATGATGGTTATAGCTAATAAGGACATTTTCATGGTCAAATTAGAAGGTAGGGGAAAGTGTTTTGCAAAGTATAACACTAATAAATCTTTTTCTTAGCATTAGAATACATTGTGTCTTCTGTTTAGAACCAATGATCCAAATACTTACAGAATCAATGCTTTGCATGAACATGATGGAGGCTTTCTCAGTCTGTCCTCTGTCAGGTATGAATAAACACTCTTTTTGAAACTTTCCTGTGTTTGGATCTGTCCTGCATGATCTGATGGAACAACTGCCTCCAGAACATACATTCACCTTATTTGTACCAGTGATAGCATCAGAACATCTGAAAACATATTAAGATTAGATTTTAAGAATATTAATTAATTTAAAACCACTCGAACCCATGTGTATCTCCAATGTTATCACATTAATTATCTCTTCATCAACAAAAGTGTGTATCAGGAATTCCATTTAGGTAGTAAAGTCTCAGATAGCCAGGAAGAAATATTTCTATTTGACATAGAACTCCTGCAGAGAATTTCAGGGCTTTTGAACTATCCCAGTGCTAGCCTATCTGTAGGGAGTTGGTACCACGTTTGGTTAACTGGTATCCTTGACAGTGCTGTTCACAGGGATGGGCTCCTTATTCTCAGGAACTACAGGTAAGTGCTCAGTATTATCACCACTAACATGGGGCAACTCAAGTTCTTTATCTCTATTCCTAAAAATCTAATGTGCTTTCTTTTGATCTTTTTCACAAGTTTCAGTCATTCCTTAGATGAAAAGTATTCAACAGAGTATGTCTCAGGGATTTCTGGCCCCCAGCTATGCATGTAGAAGAAACAAAAGCACTATAAAGACTCATGTCTCTCCCAATTATCCTGCGATTTACTTCACAACATTTTGTGTTTATATTTACATGAGTACATGTTCCTCCCAAGGTCTTGGAGAGCCAAGATCCTTTCATTTTTCTCTTTGTGTCCCTAGCACCTAGGACAGCACCAAGAACAGAGCAGATGTTTCTGCAAAGGTTGTGGATTAATTGATGCTAGATCATTTGTTAATCCAATAGGGGGACAAGGTAGATTTCCTGCAGGAACAGGAAGAGAGCAGGTGTAACCCACACAAGGAGGGATATCTGCATTTTCCTTCCTTGAGAGTTGTTATTACTTAAGCACTGAGAAGTAATAGAATATTGCTTGTGCTTCCTCCCCAAATCATAAAATACACTGAGAAATGGACTAATGGTACATGAGGAGAAATAGGGAACGAACCACATAGGTCCTTTGGTGCAGTGAAAGTGTGGTATTCCAACATTTGGAGGGATTTTTCTGTCTCTGCCTGTCAGAGTGTACTGCTGATATCCAGAGGAGGCAACAAGGATATGTACTGTCTTATCTCTCTAGAGCTGGCTTGTCCCTGAGGCCATGTTTGCATGTCTCTGTGTTCCAGACATATGTAGCAACTCCAAAGAGTCGGTCTGTGATAATTTTGTGCCTCCGATTCAGGAAAATGTTTGTGCTTTGATAAAACTGCCTCTGCTTTGAATGATGTTGGGATAGGAGCCTGACAAATATTATCTAAAGAAGGTAATAAAAAATTGATGATAAGGACACCATTGTAGTGTATAGATGAAAAGAAAAACAATCCTAATAACTGAAATATTTTAAAAATTAACTCAAGAGAAGATGATTTCAGTCTAATGTGGGTTCCAAAAAGTTAAAAGAAGATTGTCATACTTTACTGGTACATTTTTTCCATTAAACTTGTAGAAAGGTTCCTCTTCATTGTATTCCTCAAACACTCCCCACCGCAAATGGGCCCATTCATGAACTAAGATTTTACCTGTGGGAATATATTTGAAATGCAAAAACACAGTTACTTCTACAATTCAACAGTGCTGTGAGTATTCTCTCAGCTATGTGGGCATTCCTTGATCCCTGCAGTTTGCATCCTGGTCAAGCTTTCTTCTCCTGTGAAATTCTTATTCAAGGTTTCCCACCCATCACCTGTAGATAAACTGTCTAGTACCCGGAGGCCTTTTTTTCTAGAACTTTTCAATTTCATATTCAAGTCAGGTAGGTGGTCCAGTGGATAGAGCAATTCATGTGGCACCAGGAATTCAAATTCCAAGCTAATCTTACACACTTATTAGCTGCATGACCCTGGACAAATCTTCTAATCTTTGCCTTATTTCCTCAATTATAAAATGGAGATTCTGATCTCCATACTTTTACCTTATTTGTACCAGTGATAGCATCAGGACATCTGAAAACATATTAAGCCAGGTAGGTGGTCCAGTGGATAGAGCAATTCACATGGTACTGAAGGAAGGAAGGAAGGAAAGAAGAGAGGGAGGGAGGGAGGAAGGAAGGCAAGGACTTACCTCTAAAGGTTGTTGTGAGCATCACAACAGATAATTTTTGTAAAGACAGCACAATTCTGGACATAATAGTTCCTTCCTTCCCTCCCTCCCTCCATTCCCTTCCTCTCTGTTGACATTAGTCTCACATATCCAACTGCTTTTCAAACATCTTGACATGATGCCATAGTAGACACATAGTAGACACTAGTAGACACTTCTTTAACTCACTATATTCAAAACCAAATTCATTCTCTTTCTCTTTAACCCTCTCCTCTTCTTCCTGTTATTGTAGAGGACAACACTATACTCCCGGTTCCTCAGGCTCACAGCCTAGGAGTCATTCAGGATTCCTCATTCTGTCTTAATCACAAAATCCAGTGTGTTGTCAAGGCCTGTTGCTTTCTCTTTAGAAACATCTTTTGTATATGACTCCTCTCTTCTGTTGATGTCATCCCTCTTCCCCCACCCCAGGCCTTCACCATCTCTTATCTGGACTACTGAAATAAACTGCTGATGGATCTGCTTGCCTCAGATCTCCCCCAGTCCAATCCAACCTCTAATCAGCCACTAAAATGATTTCCCTAAAACTCAGGTCTGATCATGTCATCATTTATGCCCCGAATCCTTCCCTCTCATCCCCATCTCCTGTTAAGCTCTTTATCACTCCCAGGATCAAATATGAAGTCCTCTGGTATTCAAAGCCCTTTGTACTCTAACCACCACCTATCTTTCCAATATTCTTATGCCTTACTCCTCAATACTTGCTCTTCAGCCTAGCCTTCCAATGTAGCTTTCATTCTATTCTTCAAATAGCCTTGTGGCTAATTGACCAACAAAACAGTCTGTCTCTTGGCTCCAGACATTTTCTCTGGCTTTTCCTCATGCTTAAAATGTTTCTCCCTCTTCTGTTCTGACTAATGACCTCTGGGTCTCCCTTTAAATCCCAGTTAAAATTGTACCTTTTACAGGAAGGCTATCCCAATCCCCCTAACTCTTATGCCTTTCTTGTTTATTTTTGTCTATGTATCCTGTATATAATTTGTTTGTACATATTTACCAGCTATTTTTCTCATTAGCTTGTAAGTTCCTTTAGAGAAGAGACTCTTTTTTTATATCTTCAGAGCTCAGTATATTTCCTAATTTCCCCAAACTCCCCCATTCCATCATCTCCTTGTGCTGTTCAAGCTCCTACCCTTCCCTTTTCTGAGCTGGGTGTCTACATCTTCTAAGCAGTTACAAACTAAACTGACTCCCCACATCATCTGTTCAAACATCATTGGAAAAATTGTTCACACTCCCTAATTTCTCCTTTATTTGAGGGCAATGATAGTGAATAAGAGCCCTACCTCTTCCTCTTTTGTTTTTTGGTAGCACAGAATCCACCAGAATGAGATTGGAGCACTTTTGTTTTGCCTTGAATATATGAAACATTAGCTTTTCTTTCAAACCAATTTATCTTTTAAGTTCTCCTATTTATTCTTTCTTAGATACCGCCACATCCATAAATGCAGCCAATCATTATACATTGTCACTTCTATCTTCACATCTCTCCCCCTCTCTCTACTAATACAGCTGACACTGATTCAGTCCCTTATCATCTTATAGTTTGACTCTTGCAGTAGTCTGCTGATTAGTCTCCTACCTAGCCTTTGATTTCTCTCTGTTCCAGTTGATCCTCCACAAAGCTCTCAAAGTGATTGTCTTAAAAGGCAGGTTTGACCATGTCACTCCCCTACTCAATAAATTCCAGCAGCTCCCCATTCACTTTAGGATTAAATATTGATTACTTTTTTTCATCCTTTAAAAATGTCTCTTTTATAAAAGCTTTGAGTATATATAGTAATTCCTACAAAAATAATTTGTAATTAGGTACATCTGTTTATGTTGTGAGTTGTACTCAATTTTTTTTTTACTGATGAGAAGAGAAATCAAAAAACTTTAGAAGCCTCTAGTCTAAAATAATTACCTTTCCAAAGGAAAAGTGAAATACTGATATACTTTTTTAGATGAAAAGAAGGAACCCTCTTCCAATCTTTTTGCTAATGTTCATTTTCTTAAGAGAACTATAGGTGTTATAGTGGAATCTAAGTTACAAAATATGCTGCAGACATAATGTAATGCTAGACTTTCATCAGCAACTGTACCTGGTGGTCCATACTCTTTCACCATTTTATTCAGTATGATGTCAGGAGTTAAATGAATTCTTTCTCCCATTTTTCCACACTCTCTAATCTGGTCAGTTCGTGGAACATTATAGCCTGGAGGATTTGGGACTTCAATGAAGATATCTGCCTAGAAATGTATATTTTAAAAAAAGTTTTTTGTTATGTAGAATATCACAAATGAAACTTGGAACATTGACTAAAAAATTCTGAAAAGTTTTTCATTAATTATCAGAAAATTGTATTTAAAAATTTGTCACACATGACTTAATGTTTAACTTAAAATATCATTTAATAAAAAATAATTCTTATTAAAAATGAAAGTCTGATGAGCTTACATTATCATATATCTCAAGTTTTGGTTTCTGATAGTCTGGTTTTGTCTTCCATGTCTTAGGAATCAAGATGGAGACTCCTTTGAAGTAAAATCTTTTTTCTGTGGCCTGATACAGGTAAGTTGAAGCCTCTGTTACTATGTTCTATGTGGAAAGAAGAAATATATCAGGAAAACTGCTGGCAGAGGGATAAACAACAATTGTTTAACTTCACAAAGAAAACCGCTAATATAAAAACATCACAGCATTTTAATCAAGTGAAAATGGTAAAATTTGGACATGTTTGTATTGTTCAGTCTTTTTGTAGTGTCCCAATAATGCACGCTGTTTAGGAAGAAGCCAGAGTATACATATCCTTCTTCATGGACCCCAAATCCCCTGGAAGTATTCCAACCCAAGTTTGCCCCACACTATATGTCTTTATGTTAAACACATATTCACATGGGCCTACAGCCATATATAGCCTCAGGGAGAATCAAAGGTATACCATGACAATGTAATGGTTTTGTTAAAAATTGTGCTCAAGGTTTCTTTAAAGCAAACTGGAATTCCAGTATTTATCACAAGTGAGGCTGGGAGTAATGACGTCCATATTGAGGGGGTACAGAAAGAACACAAAGACCTCCCAGCAATGTTGTTCCTTTTGGACTCTCAACATCAGTTAGAATGGGAGCTCCTTGCGAGTATGGGTTATTTTGTTCCTTTGAATCCTCAACACAGAGTAACTAGCACATAGGAGATGCTTAACAAGTGCTTTTCAATTGATTGGTCAGATGACAACCTTACTTTAACTTCCAATCCATTTTGCTGTAGTTCTTATAGTTATTATTTACATTTGTGGACTCTTCATTATCTAGATTAACCTAAATGAAGCTAAGGTAATATAATAGAGTGGAAGAAGTAGTAGAGTGGGATCAGATATTTGGGGGGGGGCCAAGGGTCAAGCCTGCCATGCTAATGCCTCATAAATCTTGTGATTTTGAGTAAGATATTTAACTAGACTCTCAGTGCTCTCATCTGTGAAATAAAATTAAATTGCTCCTCTTGCCTCACAAATAGCTAGCTTTTCAGTGAGGATACACGGATTGGAATGCTTTAAGGGTCTTTGCCAAAGCTTCTCCAGTCTTTATCATGAAACTTGGTAGATCTGTAAGCCAGTTCCAAAGCATGGAGGGTTTGATACATGTCTAGTTGGGGCCCTGAGATTGTTCCTCCCATCCTTAGAGTCACTAAGGACTTCACTGTTAACAGGACACAGTTCAAATAAACCCAGTTTGATATATAGCTTTTAAATATCTAATATTTGCAAAACATCACTAGGGATACAAAGATGGCTATGAGGAAGATCCTGCTCTTTAGGAGTTTGAAATCTAATGGAAAGGAGGGGTTGGAGAATAGCCACATATACAAATAGTTATAATACAAGGAGAAATATGATAAATTCAAGGAGATGGGAGTGAGACTCAGCCAAGGGGGAGTAACTAGTTGTGCTGGGAAATAATCATCAGAGGAAAAATAGGAAAGGCTTTCTGTAGAAGGTGGAATTTTAGCTGGGGTTTAAAGGAAGTCCAGGAGGTAGAGATAAGAAGGGATAGAATTCCTAACATGGGGAACAGACAGAGGAAAGTGATGCAGATGTGGTCCCTTTAAGATTCCCAACCCCTTTTAGTTAATGTATTTACCCTTTGACTCACAAATCCTGGTCCCTTTGAATTCCAATAGAAGATCCGGACCTGTCCCAGCCCCCATCTGGATCTGAGCCACCTCAGGGCTACACCCACAGGCCCCTTTAGCTAAATTCCCATTATAAAAGGGCCTCCCTGGGACTCCCTCTTTGCAGAGGTCCAAACATGCTAGCCATGTCAGGACTTTCTGTCCACTGGACCCTCTGTCTGGTGCCCTCCTTATCTCTACCTTCGCCCATTTCCTTAACTATGCTTTAAGCTTGCTTCTAAACCCCATAATAAACGTCTTTTATCAATCTAGCTGTATGGGCCAATAAATGCTTTCATTGGGGACTCGCGCTGCTACTAGACCTCATTTACCGCTGTATCCTTGCGCCGAATCCAATGGAGTTGCAGGGGAGCTCTATTTGACTCGCTGCACCCTGAACCTGCCACTAGACCTCAACTAAACCCTAATTTCATTTAGGTACCCCATATCTAGACCTCATCAAAAGTACTGAGTTAGGACATGGAGTAAATGGTGAAAAGACTGGAAAAGCAGAAGGGAGATAGGTTGTGAAGGGCTTTGAATGCCAGACATTATTTTGTATTTGATCTTGGAGGTGATGGGTAACTCTGGAGTTCATGGTGGTGGGGGACAGAATGTGCAGCATGGTCAGACCTCTCCTTTGGGAACATGTGACAGCTTAAGTGGAAGATGACCAGAGTGGGGAGAGATGTGGGCAGGGAGGCTGACCATCAGAGGATTGCACAACCCAATCTTCAATCCTGTTGAATCTAGGATTAAGTACAAATTCCTCAGTTTTTCATTTGGGACCTTTCACAGTCACCTCCTTTTATCTTTACTTAGAAAGTGCTTCCTCTACTTCTTGGTATCTTTTGGTTTCCTTCATGCAAGGCTCTGCTCACCTGTTGTTTCTTAAAGGAATCTTCGTGGTTCTCCTCATGATTCAAGCTTTCTTCAGTGAAATGGAAACTCATTCATTGAAGGGACTATTTTTCATTTCTGACTTTGTATTCTCAGTGCCCAGCAAAATTCCTTCCACATCATAGGAGCTCACTAAGTCTTGTTAAGTTGAACTGAATTATCCACTTGATAAATGAGTAACAAAGGTTTCCATAAGTCTCTTCTGCTCCTGTTCTTCCTCTATTCTGCTGTTTGATCTTCCCCAAAGGGCAGATCTGACCACTTACCTATCTATTTAGTAAACTCCAGTGATTCCCTGGCACTACTAGAATCAAACAGAAAATCCTTTGTTTCACTTTCAGAGCTCTTCACAACCTTCCTCTCCCCTCATCCCTTTCCATCCTTCTGCACCCGAGAAAGTGCCCTGGGACACAGTCACAATAATCTCCTTGCCTGAAATTTGTAGATTTCTCTAAGTCAGGAGAACCTAAGGTCCAGAGACAGATTTCCGGGAGTCCCTGAGCTTGGATGGGAAAAAAAAATCACATCCTTATTTGCTTCCTCTGTAATCCTCTGCACAATTTTTATGCATTTAAAAACAATATTCTGACAATAGTTCTGAGGAGTTTATCAGACTGCCAAATTTCAGGAATACTGGACTTGACATTCAGATTCTGGCTTATATGCTTAGCTAGAAGTGATCATAAGGAAGTTACTTAGTTTTCTGTAAAATTGAGGTTTGAAGGACATTGTTGTTTACATAAATCTGACTCTTTGTTGCCCCACTTGGGGTTTTCTTGGCAAAGATACTGGAATGGTTTGCCATTTTCTTCTCCAGCTCATTTTACAAATGAGGAAACTGAGGGAAATATGATTAAATGATTTACCCATTAGTGTCTGAGGTCAGATTTGAACTCTGGTCCTTCTGACTCCAGTCCTTATGCTCTAGCCACTGTACCACCTAACTGCCCTTAAAATGACATAAATATCAATTCTGATATGAACATCTCAAATGCCTACTTTGGGTGACAAGCATTTCTGAAGCATCTGTTCTGTGCAACCATTGTATTAAGCAGAGAGGATACAAAGGCAAAAAGCAAACAGCCTCTGTCCTGAAGTAATTCTTTCTACTGGGGGAAAACTGAACATGGATAATTCATGACAAAATATTTTGAATGAGTAATTCCAATACTTATTGGGACAGGGGGCAGTGAGTGCTCCTGTAATTGGCATCTGGCAGGGGAGAGCAACAGAATTCCTTTTGGCTGTCCCCCTGAAGTTTGATACTCTCTGATCTCTACCAGGGAACAAGAAACTACAAGGCAGGAGGCTTCTGAGGATTAGGATTGCCCCCAAACTAGGAAGGGGACTATAAAGATAATGGCATTTCTGACAAAATAGTTTTTGTGACTGTTCCAAATGGAACTGTCCCTGTTAGCATATCCTGCGCCACTGAGGACATAGTTATTTCTGAAAAAAGACCTCCCTTCTTTCCCTTTAAATTTAATTAATGTAAATAACAAAGGCATCAGTAAAAAAAAATGTTTAAAAGATTGCATTAGTCTTCTTGCTGGCTACCTGCTGTCAGTTCATATAGAGCAAGCTAATGAAATATTAAGATCTTTTACAAATAAAAAATAGTTAGCAATAAAGAATTCTCCTTTACATACACAGACACATTTCAGAATTCAAAGAAAATGGAAGAGCAAAAAAGTAACACTTCTCCTACCTGGATTTCCTGAATAAGATTTTCATCCTCAGGCAAGTCTGGGTTAATTGCAATGACCACATCTTCATAGCCATTGTTATTCAGCTTAATGAGAGAAGTGCCTGCTCCTTGGAGCATGTACAGGACCAAGGTTAAAAGAAATGTTTTAAATGATACCATGATGGACTGTCTGTATCCAGCTTCTTTGGGAAGAGGCCAGTCTAGGAAATTGTTTCCTGCTGCTATATATATGCTCTTAAAAGTTATTAGCATAACTCACCCAGGACTTTGACCCTATTTCAAATAAAATGGATATCTTTCATTATCGTGTCAAAAACAATTTACAGCATTGTACTTAAAAATATTTGCTTATGATCAGAAAAATTCACCTCACCTCTCAGTGTTAGGCAATTCTTTAAGACAGTAAATTATAGAAAAGGTGCTAAGCTACCCTTCCTTGAAGCTTTGGTAGAACCTGCCATAGCTTTAACTGTACTGGCAAAGTACTCTAAGAACTCAGCATCATCATCAACATGGATGAGAAATCAGACTGAGATTTTGAGGAAGGTTTTTTATTGTTCTTAATAATAAGGATAATGATAAATTTTAAAATTATGAACTTTATTTTTTAAGGTCCCAAGAGTTTATTGTAAATCTATCACTTTACAAGCCTGGTAATAGAACAGTATTTCTATTCATTAAAATACTGATGACTTCTAATATACCTCTAATGTGGGACATAATTTAGGAGAGGGAATTTCCTTATCTGGAAGCTTCCTTTTTTTTTCTTCAATGAAATACCAGATCCTCTCTTTTTT